>NC_141694.1:953884369-954484369 GCF_964263255.1 Lissotriton vulgaris
CATGGATTGGCCTGACAACTACTACAGCCCCGGACTCAAGGGGGATTTTGCTATTGCTTTTGAACGTTGTTTACCTTTGCATGTGTAGAATTCAAATTAAAATACTTCTCTTTATATAAAAACAAGTATTTGACTGGACATTGATTTATTATTCACACTGCTTCCACGTTGAGTTATGAGTCGTGTTCACTGATCTGAGTCTGCGCTTTCTCCCAAAGGAGCCTTTACTGCTCGTCAGACGCAACTTAACTGAGAGTTAGGTGCAGTAGAGATGCTTGGCCCAGTTGAGCAGGCTCCAAAGTAGGTCGGGCCCTGGGACATAGGGAGCAAAAGATTTCAGCCATCACGGGTGGGTCCAGTAGTGCCTGCTTGCCCCGTAGCCCACTGAAAACGGTACTCACAATACCTCTTGGTTTTCTCAAATCCCAGCAAACCTTGTAACACTGCTTGTGACCTAATTTCCAGTTAAAACTTCTCACTTGCTCTGAATGATTTTCTCTTTGTTTTTTCCTTAGGACTACTGTACATTAGAAAAGCAGACATGAATGTGCATTGGTGTGCCCTACCAGCAACCCCTTGACTGTTAGTGAGAAAATATAAGTCCATACTTCTTCTTAGACACATCATCAGCCCACTAATCATAAACTTATCCCAAACACAAGCTTTAATTCTGAGAGCTTTAAAGGTGATTCTAAAGTTTTATTTAGGCCCTCATTATGAGTGCCCCTGAGGGGCAGGTGAGATTTACTGAACTGGATAAAATCCGATTCACCAGGGTCTGCATTTTTTTCGAGTACAAGCCAATTGCAACTTTTCTGCGTTTTTGAGGAGCAACATGTAGATTAGGGTGCTTGTCACACCACATTCTGCATGTTATGGGATGAATTGTTCTCTTTTCCCCAACTAAAGACAATTTTAAGGTATAGGGTTGAAGAGATAACAATAATATGAGGTTAGGCTGTCATATAGTTACTGCTTTTCTATATATTGTGTTAAGTTAGCATGAGCTTATTAAATGTTTAAACAACATATTTTCCTTCGGCTTTAGTTTGCACACGGCACAGAATTATTATTGTAGCTTTCAACCTAGACGAAAGATGTGATTTATTGAGAATAATATGTTATTGCTCTGATATCAGTCGTGCCTGGTACACCTGGTACAATGTCTGCGCACTGAGATCTATAGCCTCTAAGAATAACCTAACACAAGGTTGCTGGGAGGCCTGATCCTCGCACCACATTAGACATAACACAAATAATGTTGCTGTCAACATTGGGCTCTACGCGGGTTTAAGATAGAGTTACTGAGAATGCAAAAACACACTTGATGGTGCTTTGCATGAAGAGAGTTGGTAGCTGATGATGTGATCTTCTTCTGCTGACATTTAGAGGTATGGGCCCGCCCTGCTAAAAATCCAAATGAGACCTTCTTAGATATAATATAGTATGCTAAATAGGGTGCGCGAAATATAGGTGATACAAATTTCTATAGATTTTGCATTATAATATGCTATCACCGTTCGCTTACTATGGACTAGTGACTATGCTGATAACTCTGATTTTTATAATATGTATGTTGATATTATATAAGATACTGCGTTTGAGAACCTTGCATTGAAAAATAAATATTTCAAACTTGCACGTGTTTTCTTTTACTCCCCGTTGTGGTTTGAAATGATTATAGAGCGAAAGAGTGTTCATGTGTTCCACGATACCTGAGGTACCCTAAGTTCATGTTCTGGATTGTCTAAGTCATTGGGAGTTTGTTAGGACCAATGAGACACTGTAGCTAGCTTGGTAAGGGGATTTCTGATACTAAGGTGAGTTTTGGGTCACCCTAACTCACCCAGGTTCTAGATCTCTGTGCACAGTTCTGTGGGAGAACGGAATCCCTGCTACATGGCGCCCAACGGTTGTTGGCCTTATATCATGACACTCGAGTAGTATATCTTTCAAACCTTAACCCCTTCATTCCCGTTTCCGGAAAATGGCGGTGTCGGAAAAACCTACCTATTTTTGAAATAGGTCTTTTCAAGCTTGAATCTATCTAAAAACGGTTTCCTTGAATTACTACCCAGTAGTGCTACAAAGTAATCTTTGTTTTTTCACGTTCCTGTGCAGTCATGGCACAAGCCGTGGACATCCCGCTGCATAGTCGCATTGCGGTGCGGGACCATTTGGTGGCTTATGATGTCCCTTTGGAAGGCTTGGCTGTGGTTCTGGTGGTGAGTGCGGAACATGCTTACCCGTATGAACTGTTTTATTTGTGGGTGGCATTTCCGGCAGTGGACGCAAATTCTGGTGTTCCACTCGTACACTCCGTCACCTGTACCTGTTGCATATGCTCCGTACAGAGCACAGGAAGTACCTATTGATGTTTGGCAGCATGGAGTTTGGTTT
The DNA here is from genome assembly GCF_964263255.1 of Lissotriton vulgaris. Lineage (NCBI taxonomy): Eukaryota > Metazoa > Chordata > Amphibia > Caudata > Salamandridae > Lissotriton > Lissotriton vulgaris. Next base: position 953,886,770 of record NC_141694.1, read on the forward strand.
GGTGGCGCCCTACCACACGCTTTAACCGCTCCGAGGTTAGGTCCTTTGTCCATTCCGGGCACTCCTTGGCCCGCTTTGGCTGGATTTACTCCTCACCCTAATCGCGCCACTTGCAACGTGGGTGACCTGCGACGTCTTCACGAGGTCGCGGTTGAAGTGATTAGGGCACTTGTTCATTACACGAGTCGTAATGTTCAAGGCGCAGCCCCTAGGGGTGCGCAGCTTCAAGCAGGTCAGGCTGGTTTGAAAATCAGTCCTGTCATGGTGAATTCCGTAATGGGCAAGAAACCCCAGGATAAGGATGACTTTCCTTTCTGGCTTGCCGAGAAATTCGACCAGCTGGAGGCTGTGTTTCCTAATACTAATCCTGGTGAAAAACACTGGATTCTTACGCTTAGTTTGCCGAAAGATTTGGCCCCTGAGCTTGTTGACTGTGAAACATGGGGTAAGACATTTGCAGCAGTCTATTCGAGGTGCTTTGGCTCCCCGTCTATGTCCAACCTGTCTGCGGTCCTTAAACGTGTTCAGGATGATCACGGACCGGAGTCTGCGGTTGAGTTGGGTATGCGCCTGTGTGGCTCCTTTGGGGTAGTTTGCGATCTGATCCTTGCGAATGTCAAGGGGGATGCAGTGAACTTCCAGGTGGCTAACGCCTTGGCGTTGATTCCCGACGCGGACAAACCCCGTCAGTTAGCGAGGATAATTGTGGCGGCTTATAAAATGGTTGGCCGCAATGCCAAGGGTCTTAAGACTTTTTCTGATAAGGAGAAAAAGCAGCCACAGGGACAGACTTCGGAGGCGAACGCTCAACCCAAGTCCAAAAAACAAAATCGGCCTAAAAAACAGAATCAGGGTAAGCAACAGCAACAACAACAAACACAGGTTTCGCGCCCTGCGTCTCTGTTGCCTGCGCAGTCGGAACGTGTTTATGATTTGCGCGACCGCGCGATGATTAAGACACCTGAACGTTTTCAGGCTTCTGACCAACGCTCTCCTCATTCCTTTCAGGACTCATCGGCTCCGTCAACCGGTGGTGGAGGGGGCGGCAGGGGCTGGGGTGGCCAGCAAGGACGTGATCAGCCCCGCCCGCGCAACGGTACAGACAAACAGGAGGGCTCTATGCCTCAGAGACCGCAGTTTGCCAAGAAGAAAGTCGCAGCCTTGACAGCGCATCACTATGCCCCAGATTGTGAGAACGAGGCTTCGGAATCTGACTTGGGCTCTGACCTTGCTGGACAGCGTGGCGGAGATTACCATAGTGAGAGAGGCCCTCCGTCCACTACTGAAGGTGACAGCGACTGACACTTATGTTGTGATTGAAACAGCAGATACAAGAGTTGCTCCCCCTGATAGACTTTTTGAAATTGTCCTGTTAATTGAAGGTGACATACAGCGTACCGTTAAAGGGGTATTTTGGGAAACTCTTTCGCCTACTTATGACATTTTGCTTTCAGAGGCTGACTGGCCCCCACCTTTTGTGCTCGCAGCTCCAAGAGGGGAGGAGGTGATCCTCCCCAGTTTCGCGAACACAGTTTCGAGAGTGGAAGCGCTGCACTTTGCAGAAGAGTGGGCTCTGGCGCTTGCACCGGCTGTGTACCGTAATCAGTGTGACTGGGATAAATTGTCCCCGAACCACCAGATTTCTTTACGGTCTCAGCCGCAGCCTCAACCTCAGTATCCCGTACGACGTGAAGCCAAAGCTTCGGTCGCAGCGATCCTTGAACAATTGGAATATCAAAGTGTAATTGAGACGTGTGTGTCACCGATGAATAACCCCCTTTTTACTGTAAACAAACCGGACGGCTCTTACCGTTTGGTTTTGGATTACCGGCATTTAAACTCACATTGCCGCAACTGTGCAGTACAGAATACTCACGGCTCGGCCCTTGTAAATAGTCCTGTGCGTAAGCGATTCAAAACCACGCTTGACATTTCCAATGGTTTTTATGCCCATTCATTGGACAGTTTAAGTTCCCAATGGACTTCTTTCACATGCGGCGGTGTCCAAAAAATGTTTCGGCGTCTTCCAATGGGCTATAAGAATAGTCCTGGCGTATTTTCCGCACGCATTGTCTCTCTGTTGGAGAGGATCGACCCAGATGCTTGTTCCTATGTGGATGATATCTATCTCACAGACGACGAACTTTGGGAGCATCTGTGTCGAGTGAACAGTATTATTTGTAACTTTGCAGACATGGGTTACAAGTTTAATTTTGCAAAATCGCACATTGCCGAATACACAGTGTTGTTTCTAGGCTATGAACTAACTAATGAGGGAAAAGGCTTGGCTCCTCACTTCCTGGAGAAGTGCGCTCAGTTGCGCTCTCCGACAACACTGAAAAAATTACAATCTTTATTGGGCTTTTTGAATTTCGGGAGGACATACATTCCGGAATATGCCCAGCGTATCAAGCCTTTGTATGCTTTGATACAACCATTTTTTCCAAATCATGCTGGCTGCCTGAGCATTCAACTATTCTGCAGTCTTTACAAGCTGATTTGCTCGCTTCTGAATACTTACAGACTCGTGATAACCAGACCAACCTGGTGATATGAATTGTCCCGGGGACGGTAGGCTTCACGTACCTAACTGTTAATGAAGGAGATACAGTACCTATGGCTTACAAGTCACACTTGTGCACTTCGGCTGAATTGCGATTTTCCACTGTGGAGAAAGTTTTAACGGCTGTGCAGATGGCAATTCTCAAAGAACGTGCCCTGTCACAGGGAAAACGCATGTTGGTTGTTACCCCGTGTCCTGCCTTGGAGGCAGTTACGAAAGCCAGTGTACCAAATTCTAAAGCGTTGCACCCTCGGTGGATTCAATGGTCTGCATCCTTGTCATCCCAGGATGTCACGTTTATTTTTGACGCCACTTTACGGTCGCAGGAGTTCTTACAGTATGAGTTTGTTCATCCTGCTCCTTTAGCAATGCGGCCGTTGGAGGATTTCCATTGCATCATTTACACTGATGGTTCGGCGCAGGTTGCGCATGGCTCTAAACCTGCCTACGTTTCCGCTTGCGCCATTTTGATCGGTGCCATGGTGAACGATGAGTTCAAGTCCAGTGTCGTGCACATGCAGACACTTGGAGACTGCACCGCGCAATTAGCTGAGCTTCGTGCTCTGATGCTTGCATTAGAGTACGCAGATCCGAGTGTGACGACTTTGGTCGTAAGTGACTCTTACTACTGTGTCCAGTCTTACAATGAGAACTTGTTCTTTTGGATTCAGAATGAATTTCGTGATTCCAAAGGTAGCACTATAAAACATAAAATGATCTGGGTCCGAGTGGCAGAACTCAAAGAGAAGTTGCCACTCGTGTTTGTAATTCATACTCTTGGCCATCAGCGTGTGGGGGTCCACGCTGTCGGAAATTCGCTTGCTGATGAGGCAGCGATGTCTGCAGTATCGAAATACTTAGTTGCAGCAGTCACGAGGTCCAAAAGTAAGATAGATGATGACATCTTAGCAGCGGTTGCTGCTACTGAGAAGGGAAGTAAATATCCTGCGGGGTTCCCTTCTAAATACACATACCACTTAAGTCCCGATAAGGTTCCTTATGTGAAAATTCCTGAAGTTGGCGAACGTTTAATTCCCAACTCGGATCGCAGGGCTTCTTTGATTACAGCGGCTCATGAAGGTGTGGCGTCTGCGCATGCGGGCGTCTCAGCCACTGTAACTCAGCTACAACAGAGGTTCTGGTGGCGGGGACTGTACAAACAGACGCGCGATTATGTTCTTCAATGTGACATTTGCCAGCAGATTAAGCCTTCAACTGCTGCGCGTCCGCCTCAGACACAGTTGTACATTTCTAATAAACCACTGGGGTGCGTTTATTTGGATCACTGCGGTCCTTTTTCTTCTGATACTGCATATAAGTATATCTTAGTAGCAGTTGATTCATGCACACGCTTTGTGTGGGTATGGCCACATCGGAGCGCTGATTCACGGACTGTCATTAAGGATTTGCGAGTCTTTGTAGGGATTTTTGCCTGTGGTACCTTCCATTCGGACCAGGGTCCGGCTTTCGCCTCTAAGGCGTATAAGGATGCTATGGTTTCGTTGGGGGTCCAAGTCAAGTTTTCGTCTCCGTACAGACCCGAGGGAAATAGTGTAGTTGAACGAATGAACCGTGACGTAAAGCAATCTTTGACAGCTCGAGTTATAGGCACTGGCAGAAACTGGTTAGCCCACCTCAATGGCGTGCAGCGTGCGCTTAATAATCTCCCTAGAAGGTCTCTGGGTGGGCGGACCCCATACGAAATGCTCTTTGGTATCAAGATGTACGTCCCTGACCTCGACGGTCTAGACTGCAAGGCCCAGGCCACGGCCTTTGACGTAGATGAACATTGCAATGTTTTACAGGATCTACAAAAGACCAGAGACAGTCTAGCAAAGGAACATTTGCCCTCCACATCGGATGATGCGTTGCAGATCCCGGTAGTTGGCTGGCTACCCCAAGTTGGAGAACTGTTTCGAGAAAAGATCGATAACAAGAAAGAGTTTGGTCCCTCATATCGTGCACCGGTTCGAGTTCTTGGAGTGAAGGGCACAAGAACAGTCATTTTACCACCACTTCCAGGTCATAAGGAAAACAGATGTATTTCTATTGACAATGTCAAGACACACAGGGTGGCCGATTCTTCATAGCATGACACCGGCTGTTTCCTGTCCTACCATGGTGAGGCATTCTGTGCTGGCTATTACTTCTGGTGCAGAATAGGAGGTGTCCCTCGAGATGCCTGCCATATCCAGTCCTTTATTAAATACTGTTCCTGTTACTAACATTGATGAGCTGAACTACACCTATCCTGCTGACTTATCTATGCCAGATTTGCAGACTCGTTTGGCCGACCAGTCCAGATTTTCTTTTGACTCTGTTTCGGAACTTTCGAAGAAACCCTCAACTATTGCACAATATGCCACCTTATTTAAAAAACATTTTTTAATTCCCCCTTGGACATACATTTGGTTGATTCTATTTTCATTTTACCTTTTTATGTCAATTGGTTTTGTGTTTTATTTTTTCCGCCTGATCGATGGTCACTATGTTAAAGAAAGAACAGGAATTCGGTACCTTAATGGAACATTGGCCCCTCTTTCCTCTTCACATTCAGCACACAGACTGAAACGAAACTTGAATACAGTCAACATTACTGCTTGGCCTGTCCTTGATGGGATTGTGTGGGATGCGGTTAGATTTCAAATACATGGGCCCACTGAAGTGATTAATGTTCCGAAGGTGCTTAGAGTAAACATGGGGGATGTGATTAAACAAAATATACGTTCTGATGATTGGGATATTCAGGCCGTAGAAGCATTATTCTCTGATTTGAAATACTATGCTGCCTTTGATGCTGAGGATCTGTATTTAGATTCTATTAATTATGGTGATTTGTTTTGTTTTCAACATTATGGTAATAATTTTTTACATAAGACAAATTCCAGGAGGGTTGCTGTAAATTACACACAGTGGGAACATTGCCCTGCTCCATTGGGAGGCAGCTCCAATACATTTCTGAAAAAATACACTTATTTTACAGATTTTAATCAATCAAATCCTGAGTCATTTTATTTCAAAATGACACAAAAGTCCATGTCCAAAGTTAGACTTACCGATACAAAATTGCTGTATTCAAAGTCCTTTCTAGACAGATTAGCTGTAGATGGCTACGAGTTTTGGAAAGGAACAATTGACCTTAAATCGGTTTGGGGTACCAAAGATTGGCAGGTACAAGGCACTGAGGCTTTGCACCGTGCATGTCTCATCCCGAATCACATGTTGTTTCTAAATTCGTCCATTTTCCAAACAACATGCTTTGGATTGGCTACTTCTAAAAAATTAAACACACCAATTATCCCCGATTTGGAAGAATATTCAGGATGGGGTAATTATACTGAATTGTCCATTCATGAGTTGCAAGCTCTATTGCACAATTCATCCTTTAATATATCCAGTTTGGATTCCAAGGGTTGGGTGATGTGGCATAGGAGTGCTGATTCTTGCCAACGTCGTTTTCTAGGTTTGGCTGAAGGGTTCACAGAAGTCAGACCTGATCCCCGTTTTGAAAATGATTATACTGTCACCACTTATTCTGTGGGGAAACTGTGTCAGAATTGGTTACAACATTCCACTTTAGCTGCAGTTAAACTACATCTGTCTCAGTTAACTGAAAACGTGGATTTGAATGATTTTATAAAAGGCCCAGCTAAGAGTAGATCTAAACGGTGGATTTATGCGGTTTACAATGAAATTTGGAAATTTTCGCAAATTGAGGCTGCTAAACGCCTAAGAGCGATTGACCAAGCAAATTTGGAAAAGGTGCTTGCAGTCGTCGATAACAGTATTAACACGCTTTCTTCCCGAATTTACACGTTGAATAATATTGTCTCTTCTGTAGTCGACATTGTAAATGATGAAGTATCTGTATTGTACCATGGACAAAATCAATTGCGTTCTGTAATGCAGTTTGCATGGACACTACAGACTCTGAAATCTGGTCACGTTCCTTGGAGTTACATGAACGTGTCGTCCCTATTTGCCCCATTTAATTTGACTGACAAACAACGCATGCTTTCCATGCGAGATGCATCATTTTCTATGTTACACATTGAAAAATTGGAATCTTTGCCCTTTTCTGTGGCTGAAGCAGCTGCTGCTACATGGCTTATCCATGGTGTTATTACTTTACCATTTGCTTTGTATAAATTTACTAATTGTATGAGGTACATTGCTATAGGGCGATATGAACCACTAGGCAGTGCTTTCCTCCACAAGGCATGGTCTTTACCATACACGTACAGATGCCTGAAGGATGGAAAGGAAGTGAATCTGAATGGTGAGGAATGCACACAGTCGCCTGACCGTTCACTGATATGCAGACACATCCAGTTGCATGGTTCTTGTAATCAGGACCGGCCTAATTTGGCCTGTGTTTTAAAAGGCACACCGGTTCCTGCTATTGTTCCCACATTCACATTATTGACAAACGGTAGTTATTTGCTTTTGAATAACGAGGAGTGTTGTGGGTTAATGGTCGGTATCGCCTATGTGGTTACTGTATCAGAACGTGTGGTGTGTTGCAAGAACGTGTTATATCCACCCACGCATGGGAATTCAGCTGTTTCCATCTGGCCGCGCATCCCAACCTTGAAAGCAGAGTTCAATGGTATGAGCCGCATAAGGGATCTTTTGTCTCAAAAAGAATTGGCCCTGAGCTCGGCCCGTGAAACTTATGTCCTTCACATAGTTAACACACGCACAGAGGTGCAGGCACTTTTAAATACTGCCTTTCCGTTTCATTTCTGCGAATTAGTACATCAGATCTTTAATGCCTCCTCCACGTCTGGCTTAGCTCATTTTTTTAAATTGGTTAGCAGTGGTCTCGTGACTACGTTTGAAAAGATTTTTTGTGTCATCCCAGCTTTCTTCCATTCAATATTTTCGAGCTTGTTTGGCGCATTTCCTGTTTTGCTGGCTTTAGCTGCAGGCGTTTTGGTGTTATTCTGCTTCCTAAAACATGGATACCCATCCTGCGCAAGAAGCCGCTCAGCCCCTTCTCACACTGTTTCGCAACCGGATGCTTGATTACTATGGCACCTTGCCGCTTGCGACCTTAAGCACAGCATTTGGATTATCGTTTCGATTTTCCTATTTCACATGTGTTCAGCCTGTGTTTCATTGCCTGAGCTGCGAATTTGACTGGGCCATTGATTTGTGTCTCTGCTTGCCGTTATCTCCTGAAGTCGATTTTAATCACCTGATGGGCCCCGTAGTTGCTCATGAGTTGATTTGTTCTGGTGAAAGGATTATGGCCTTGGCAGCGATGCATGGACTAATGGGTCAGTGGAACATCCCCGCAGCGGCGCATGAGTTTCTGGCACATAGCGTTTTTGAGAACCCACCGAGTTGTCCTCTGATGTTGCTAGAGGGTTCGGTGTTGGAGGAGCACGTATGTTCTTTCCCATTGCTTAATTGGATGGCTGAACTGTTTTCGGATGATGACAGTGATTTCATGTTGGAAGCTGTGGCTACCTATTTTGCATATTCTATCCACCCATGAGTGGCTTTGGAGACTTTCACTATACGGGCATGTGACTTTTTAGTAATTCTAAATGGTGCCATTTTTCTTACGAACAATTTACTTCATATGTTCTAGGCCTGTGATTTTATATTAGGCCTCGAGTTCGAGTATTTTTTTACATTTTTGTTTGGCCACTATAGGCATTCATACATATTTTTATTAATTTTTATATACAGATACATACATTTAGCTTGGCTCAATATTATTGAACTCTGCTTTCATGTTCTGCCTTTATTATATTATTGGCTTGTTTCTTGACCATCCTCGGATCATTGGGGGGGTGTCATATAGTTACTGCTTTTCTATATATTGTGTTAAGTTAGCATGAGCTTATTAAATGTTTAAACGACATATTTTCCTTCGGCTTTAGTTTGCACACGGCACAGAATTATTATTGTAGCTTTCAACCTAGACGAAAGATGTGATTTATTGAGAATAATATGTTATTGCTCTGATATCAGTCGTGCCTGGTACACTTGGTACACTGTCTGCACACTGAGATCTATAGCCTCTAAGAATAACCTAACACAAGGTTGCTGGGAGGCCTGATCCTCACACCACATGAGACATAACACAAATAATGTTGCTGTCAACATTGGGCTCTACGCGGGTTTAAGATAGAGTTACTGAGAATGCAAAAACACACTTGATGGTGCTTCGCATGAAGAGAGTTGGTAGCTGATGATGTGATCTTCTTCTGCTGACATTTAGAGGTATGGGCCCGCCCTGCTAAAAACCCAAATGAGACCTTCTTAGATATAATATAGTATGCTAAATAGGGTGCGCGAAATATAGGTGATACAAATTTCTATAGATTTTGCATTATAATATGCTATCACCGTTCGCTTACTATGGACTAGTGACTATGCTGATAACTCTGATTTTTATAATATGTATGTTGATATTATATAAGATACTGCGTTTGAGAACCTTGCATTGAAAAATAAATATTTCAAACTTGCACGTGTTTTCTTTTACTCCCCGTTGTGGTTTGAAATGATTATAGAGCGAAAGAGTGTTCATGTGTTCCACGATACCTGAGGTACCCTAAGTTCATGTTCTGGATTGTCTAAGTCATTGGGAGTTTGTTAGGACCAATGAGACACTGTAGCTAGCTTGGTAAGGGGATTTCTGATACTAAGGTGAGTTTTGGGTCACCCTAACTCACCCAGGTTCTAGATCTCTGTGCGCAGTTCTGTGGGAGAACGGAAACCCTGCTACAAGGCTGCCTTTTCTGTTGTGTGGATTTTATTTTAGACTCTAAGGACCTAGTAACGAGGGTTTTGCTATCAGTAAGCGTGACTTACTCTTTAGTACTACTGGCTTACTCATGCATTTTAGAAGTAAGCTTGGAGTAATACAAGAGTAGGGCAATGCAAGATCTTTGTAATCCAGGCCCTATTTAATGATCTATCCATCATTTGAGGATTGCTCATCATTTGCGGAAAACCCTAGGCTGTTTTAGAGTATTGTTCAGCACTAAGCAATTTTTGAACAACATTGGATTTCTGACAAATATAAGCTTTGTAAAATGTTAGATGGTTTACAAAGAAATGCCGTAAAAAGAGCGGTTATTAATGTATTTTTAGATGTTGCATTATGTTTGAGTTTGCAATATCCAGAGTTTTACCTCACATATGTGTTTTATAGGTAATGATATGTACCCCACACTGTTAAAAAATGTTGCGTTGGATAGAAAAGCCTGTGCAACATCTTACCTTTTTTCAATGTCAGGGTGTCTGTGCCTCAACCAAGCATAAAAAACCTTCAGTAGAATCACACTACTTGTGATAACCTATACTGTGTCTTGTGAGTAGTACACCTTCACATGGTATAAAAACAAAATAAATCTGTTTTGTGCTGTGACAAAATACACATGCTAACAGTCCAATAACTTTTTTTCTTTATTACTGTGTTTTATAAGTTGACAGATTTTAGTCGTTTAGGGTTTGCAACTGATTTAACGGTGTAATTGCATTGTTTGCTGCACGGGCAATGCTATGTGCAAGCAATTGTGTATATTTTCTCCGACAGCCAATAAGCATAATTTTTGTGAAAAGTTTAGAAATCACACAAAGTACACTTGTGTGGTCATCGGTGTGAAAACGTATGAGAGGTCTGCACTTACGTACAAAAGACACATGTTCCATGTACTTGTATTAAGATCACACTAGATACCTGCACAGTTCATATACTATACATGTTCCAAAGTCATAAGGTGACTCATTGAAGCACCGCATATGCGTTTGCAGCACACATTGGGTTCCACAGTAACTGCGAGACATATTTTGTTCCAGCCAGACCCTTGGTGGAATAAATATGCAAAAGGCATAAGTATAGGAAAAACAAAACATACCCTGAACTTTACCTGGGCCTTATTTATAGGGGAATATTGTATTCTGCAGTTTTTTGTCGGAGAACTCCCTTTCGCAGAGATACAGCAGAGACAAGTAAACAAAATATGGAATCAAGGTGCACATGCATCAAAACTAGAAAAAGCGATTCCTTATTTGCGATAAATAAAGAATCGCAAATAAAAAATCGCTATTGGAATGCATCATGAGATTCGCTAGAAATTTACGAATCACAATAAATTGCTAAATCGGGACCGAGTACACAATTGCGACTCGCTAACACATGAAATCGCAAAAAAAGCTATTTCGGTATTAGCGAAATCACTAATGCCGAAATCGCAAAAAACGGGTCGCACTGGAAGTAGGCTGATGACATCACAACCAGGAAGTCATCCAGGCCACGCTTCATTCAGTGCTCTGAGGACAGAGACCTGAAGCTGAGCTGAGAAACCTCACACTCTGTATCCAGCTATTGTTCCCAGACCCAGGATGGACAAAAACGATGCAGGGAAGAGTGCCACGCCTAGGAAGAGGAAGCCGAAGTTCTCTGAGAGGGAATTTGAACATCTGATTGAAGGTGTCAGTAGTAGTCACGACAAACTGTTTGGGAAATTGTCCCTGAAGGTTCCAGTGTAGTGTAGTTCCTATATTCCCAATAGGCTCTGCGCATTGGAATGACATAAACTATAGTTTAGACGTAGGACCTGAAGTCGATTAGGTCTCTATTGAATATGTTAGACTTAATTGTGAGTGCCAGCTAGCTCAGAGGTCACTAGAAACTTTCTCATAAACACACAAGAAGGAATTAGTCTCTGACAACGATATAACATGACAACTTTGTTGCCCCTGAAATAAGGAATATATCTCCAGAGTCGCGGAAACAATAGATGGCTATTTCACTCAGTCAATCGAGCATGCTTAATTTCACTTAATCTCAAAATATTCAAACCAACTTCTTTGGCACTGGTAAACCTCTATTTGCTCCTGATATAATGCAAAGTAAAGTTCAAAATACTATATATTGTGATTAACACCCTATGAAAAACTAGCACAATGTATCACCAGACATTGGCTACACTTTACTAACATGGAAGGTTAAATCTACAAACGCTTAGCAAATCATGCAATATATGCCAAAAAGACAGACATTTGGTGGTTAATCACTCAGATGCATTTAGCCAAGCCTTTGGAACACTTTACCCTCTGCACTGTTAAGTCAAGAAGAACACTGCTAATTTAGGAAAGATATGAAAGCTTTCCTTTTCATAGATGCGCTTGACCACCCCATCTGACTGGAAAGGCATTGTGTAAAGGCTTTTTCAGTTTCCTTGTTTCACATTTTTTATAGTAGCATAACTGTATTGCATAAACCCCTTCCTCTCGTCCTTTAATACCAATCAAACTTTATGATTCTGACATTTTCCTCCTCTACTCTCCCACACTTCCTACTCTCACATTGTTCTGAACTGGACAATTTGGCGACATGTAAAAGCTTTATAAATATTTTAAATAAATAAATATACCGATAGTTATCCTTAGTTTATTTCAATGGTCTGTCACTAATCAGACTCATCTGCAAATGCGACCTCAGAACTACAACTAAGGCTCCAATAGATGGCACTTCCTGAGATATAACCCTAATATGGTTTTTGATGTCTGTTGGGGTGGAAAAGTTCTCTGCATGGTATTAGACGTGTACGACTGCCCTAAGTGCCCCACTGTACTGTTGTCTGGATCCCTATTGCTGACTTATTTTATAGAGGAATTTGAATCATGTGTGCACGCCATGACATAGGCTTGTCTCACTGAATGCAGGCTTGTTGGACTGGGAGGGACGTCCAAAGCGCTGCCTTCGTAGTGGTGGAAGGCTACTACCTTCACCAGGAGTTAAGCATCACAAGCGCTGTGGTGACAGCATACCTGGTGATCAGTAGAAGTGAACAGGACTTTTTTACCCTGTGTTACATGCTCACTAACCTTTTTAATAGATCTGCTGCTTTGTGCTTAACTCTCTCTTGGCCTCAATCAAGTTGATGCAGCAGTTCATGCATGATTGAAACATGCTGAATGTATCTGTAGTTGCAAGAAGTACACTACACACGGGTTGAAGTGTGGTACAAAGCGCACATGGTAAATGTGTGTATGCTGGCAGTGTGTGTTTTTAAAATAACACACTCTGGCACACTGAAAGGTTTCAGTACTGAACAGTGTGCGCAGACTAAATGTGTCTGCCGCCTGGGGTCCCAGGCTCGTCAGCCCGCTGCTCAAGGGAGCTTTAAAGTTACAAATGGGGGTGGGGTCGCACACTACTCACACACCGGCGGTGTCGCCCCTAAGGACTCTGGTCAATGTAGTAACGTGTTCGCGATGCATCATCTTTCGATCTTCTGCTATCCTCGCTGTCTTCGCCATCCCTGGACACGTGTTTTGGGGTATCACCCCTCGTCAGCAGGGATAGGCCGTGTTCTGGGGTTGCCGATGGCTGCCAATATCTGCCAGGTATAGTACCACTCAGGCGTGTAGGTGCGGGATCCCAGGCTCGTCAGCCCACAGCTCAAGGGAGCTTTAAAGTTACAAATGGGGGTGGGGTCGCACACTACTCACACACCAGCGGTGTCGCCCCTAAGGACTCTGGTCAATGTAGTAACGTGTTCGCGATGCATCATCTTACGATCTTCTGCTATCCTCGCTGTCTTCGCCATCCCTGGACACGTGTTTAGGGGTATCACCCCTCGTCAGCAGGGATAGGCCGTGTTCTGGGGTTGCCGATGGCTGCCAATATCTGCCAGGTATAGTACCACTCAGGCGTGTAGGTGCGGGATCCCAGGCTCATCAGCCCGCTGCTCAAGGGAGCTTTAAAGTTACAAATGGGGGTGGGGTCGCACACTACTCACACACCGGCGGTGTCGCCCCTAAGGACTCTGGTCAATGTAGTAACGTGTTCACGATGCATCATCTTTTGATCTTCTGCTATCCTCGCTGTCTTCGCCATCCCTGGACACGTGTTTCGGGATAATACGCCTCATCAGCAGGGATAGGCCGTGTTCTGGGGTTGCCGATGGCTGCCAATATCTGCCAGGTATAGTACCGATCAGGCGCGTAGGTGCGGGATCCCAGGCTCGTCAGCCCGCTGCTCAAGGGAGCTTTAAAGTTACAAATGGTGGTGGGGTCGCACACTACTCACACACCGGCGGTGTCTCCCCTAAGGACTCTGGTCAATGTAGTAACGTGCTCGCAATGCATCATCTTTCTATCTTCTGCTATCCTCGCTGTCTTCGCCATCCCTGGACACGTGTTTCGGGGTATCACCCCTCGTCAGCAGGGATAGGTCGTGTTCTAGGGTTGCCGATGGCTGCCAATATCTGCCAGGTATAGTACCACTCAGGCGCGTAGATGCGGGACCCCAGGCTCGTCAGCCCGCTGCTCAAGGGAGCTTTAAAGTTACAAAAGGGGGTGGGGTCGCACACTACGCACACACCCTCGGTGTCGCCCCTAAGGACTCTGGTCAATGTACTAACGTATTCGCGATGCATCATCTTTCGATCTTCTGCTATCCTCGCTGTCTTCCCCATCCCTGGACACGTGTTTCGGGGTATCACCCCTCATCAGCAGGGATAGGCCGTGTTCTGGGGTTGCCGATGGCTGCCAATATCTGACAGGTATAGTACCACTCAGGCGCGTAGGTGCGGGATCCCAGGCTCGTCAGCCCGCTGCTCAAGGGAGCTTTAAAGTTACAAATGGGGGTGGGGTCGCACACTACTCACACACCGGCGGTGTCGCCCCTAAGGACTCTGGTCAATGTAGTAACATGTTCGCGATGCATCATCTTTCGATCTTCTGCTATCCTCGCTGTCTTCGCCATCCCTGGACACGTGTTTCGGAGTATCACCCCTTGTCAGCAGGGATAGGCCGTGTTCTGGGGTTGCCGATTGCTGCCAAATATCTGCCAGGTATAGTACCACTCAGGCGCATAGGTGCGGGATCCCAGGTTCGTCAGCCCGCTGCTCAAGGGAGCTTTAAAGTTACAAATGGAGGTGGGGTCGCACAATACTCACACACCGGCGGTGTCGCCCCTAAGGACTCTGGTCAATGTAGTAACATGTTCGCGATGCATCATCTTTCGATCTTCTGCTATCCTCGCTGTCTTCGCCATCCCTGGACACGTGTTTCAGAGTATCACCCCTTGTCAGCAGGGATAGGCCGTGTTCTGGGGTTGCCGATGGCTGCCAAATATCTGCCAGGTATAGTACCACTCAGGCGCGTTGGTGCGGGATCCCAGGCTTGTCAGCCCGCTGCTCAAGGGAGCTTTAAAGTTACAAATGGGGGTGGGGTCGCACACTAATCGCACAATGGTGGTGTCGCCCCTAAGGACTCTGGTCAATGTAGTAACGTGTTCGCGATGCATCATCTTTCGATCTTCTGCTATCCTCGCTGTCTTCGCCATCCCTGGACACGTGTTTCGGGGTATCACCCCTCGTCAGCAGGGATAGGCCATGTTCTGGAGTTGCCGAGGGCTGCCAGTATCTGCCAGGTATAGTACCACTCAGGCGCGTAGGTGCGGGATCCCAGGCTCATCAGCCCGCTGCTCAAGGGAGCTTTAAAGTTACAAATGGCGGTGGGGACGCACACTACTCACACACCGGCGGTGTCGCCCCTAAGGAATCTGGTCAATGTAGTAACATGTTCGCGATGCATCATCTTTCGATCTTCTGCTATCCTCGCTGTCTTCGCCATCCCTGGACACGTGTTTCGGAGTATCACCCCTTGTCAGCAGGGATAGGCCGTGTTCTGGGGTTGCCGATGGCTGCCAAATATCTGCCAGGTATAGTACCACTCAGGCGTGTAGGTGCGGGATCCCAGGCTCGTCAGCCCGCTGCTCAAGGGAGCTTTAAAGTTACAAATGGGGGTGGGGTCGCACACTAATCGCACACCGGTGGTGTCGCCCCTAAGGACTCTGGTCAATGTAGTAACGTGTTCACGATGCATCATCTTTCGATCTTCTGCTATCCTCGCTGCCTTCGCCATCCCTGGACACGTGCTTCGGGGTATCACCCCTCGTCAGCAGGGATAGGCGGTGTTCTGGGGTTGCTGATGGCTGCCAGTATCTGCCGGGTATAGTACTACTCAGGCGCGTAGGTGCGGGATCCCAGGCTCGTCAGCCCGTTGCTCAAGGGAGCTTTAAAGTTACAAATGGGGGTGGGGTCGCACACTACTCACACACCGGCGGTGTCGCCCCTTATGACTCTGGTCAATGTAGTAACGTGTTCGCGATGCATCATCTTTCGATCTTCTGCTATCCTCGCTGTCTTCGCCATCCCTGGACACGTGTTTTGGGGTATCACCCCTCGTCAGCAGGAATAGGCTGTGTTCTGGGGTTGCCGATGGCTGCCAATATCTGCCAGGTATATTACCACTCAGGCGCGTAGCTGTGGGATCCCAGGCTCGTCAGCCCGCTGCTCAAGGGAGCTTTAAATTTACAAATGGGGGTGGGGTGGCACACTACTCACACACCGGCGGTGTCGCCCCTTATGACTCTGGTCAATGTAGTAACGTGTTCGGGATGCCTCATCTTTCGATCTTCTGCTATCCTCGCTGTCTTCGCCATCCCTGGACACGTGTTTCGGGGTATCACCCCTCGTCAGCAGGGATAGGCGGTGTTCTGGGGTTGCCGATGGCTGCCAGTATCTGCCAGGTATAGTACCACTCAGGCGCGTAGGTGCGGGATCCCAGGCTCGTCAGCCCGTTGCTCAAGGGAGCTTTAAAGTTACAAATGGGGGTGGGGTCGCACACTACTCACACACCGGCGGTGTCGCCCCTTATGACTCTGGTCAATGTAGTAACGTGTTCGCGATGCATCATCTTTCGATCTTCTGCTATCCTCGCTGTCTTCGCCATCCCTGGACACGTGTTTCAGGGTATCACCCCTCGTCAGCAGGAATAGGCTGTGTTCTGGGGTTGCCGATGGCTGCCAATATCTGCCAGGTATAGTACCACTCAGGCGCGTAGGTGTGGGATCCCAGGCTCGTCAGCCCGCTGCTCAAAGGGAGCTTTAAAGTTACAAATGGGGGTGGGGTGGCACACTACTCACACACCGGCGGTGTCGCCTCTTATGACTCTGGTCAATGTAGTAACGTGTTCGCGATGCCTCATCTTTCGATCTTTTGCTATCCTTGCTGTCTTCGCCATCCCTGGACACCTGTTTTGTGGTATCCCCCTCGTCAGCAGGGATAGGCCGTGTTCTGGGGTTGCCGATGGCTGCCAATATCTGCCAGGTATAGTACCACTCAGGCGCGTAGGTGCGGGATCCCAGGCTCGTCAGCCCGCTGCTCAAGGGAGCTTTAAAGTTACAAATGGGGGTGGGGCCGCACACTACTCACACACCGGCGGTGTCGCCTCTAAGGACTCTGGTCAATGTAGTAACGTGTTCGCGATGCATCATCTTTCGATCTTCTGCTATCCTCGCTGTCTTCGCCATCCCTGGACACGTGTTTCGGGGTATCACCCCTCGTCAGCATGGATAGGCCGTGTTCTGGGGTTGCCGATGGCTGCCAATATCTGCCAGGTATAGTACCACTCAGGCACGTAGGTGCGGGATCCCAGGCTCGTCAGCCCGCTGCTCTAGGGAGCTTTAAAGTTACAAATGTGGGTGGGGTCGCACACTACTCACACGCCGGCGGTGTCGCCCCTAAGGACTCTGGTCAATGTAGTAACGTTTTCGCGATGCATAATATTTTGATCTTCTGCTATCCTCGCTGTCTTCGCCATCCCTGGACACGTGTTTTGGGGTATCACCCCTCGTCAGCAGGGATAGGCCCTGTTCTGGGGTTGCCGATGGCTGCCAATATCTGCCAGGTATAGTACCACATAGGCGCGTAGGTGCAGAATCCCAGGCTCGTCAGCCCGCTGCTCGCGGGAGCTTTAAAGTTACAAATGGGGGTGGGGTCGCACACTACTCACACACCGGCGGTGTTGCCCCTAAGGACTCTGGTCAATGTAGTAACGTGTTCGCGATGCATCTTCTTTCGATCTTCTGCTATCCTCGCTGTCTTCGCCATCCCTGGACACTTTTTTTCGGGGTATCACCCCTCGTCAGCAGGGATAGGCCGTGTTCTGGGGTTGCAGATGGCTGCCAATATCTGGCAGGCATAGTACTACTCAGGCGCGGAGGTGCGGGATCCCAGGCTCGTCAGCCCGCTGCTCAAGGGAGCTTTAAAGTTACAAATGGGGGTGGGGCCGCACACTACTCACACACCGGCGGTGTCGCAACCCCAGAACATGGCCTATCCCTGCTGACGAGGACGATACCCCGAAACACGTGTCCAGGGACGGCGAATACAGCGAAGATAGCAGAAGATCGAAAGATGATGCTTCGCGAACACGTTACTACATTAAACAGAGTCCTTAGGGGCGACACCGCCGGTGTGTGAGGAGTGTGCGACCCCACCCCCATTTGTAACATTAAAGCTCCCTTGAGCAGTTGGCTGACGAGCCTGGGATCCCGCACCTACGCGCCTGAGTGGTACTAAACCTGGCAGATATTTGTCAGCCATCGGCAACCCCAGAACACGGCCTATCCCTGCTGACGAGGGGCGATGCCCTGAAACACGTGTCCAGGGATGGCGAATACAGCGAAGATAGCAGAAGATCAAAAGATGATGCATCGCGAACACGTTACTACATTAACCAGAGTCCTTAGGGGCGACACCGCCGGTGTGTGAGTAGTGTGCAACCCCACCCCCATTTGTAACATTAAAGCTCCCTTGAGCAGTTGGCTGACGAGCCTGGGATCCCGCACCTACGCGCCTGAGTGGCACTAAACCTGGCAGATATTTGGCAGCCATCGGCAACCCCAGAACACGGCCTATCCCTGCTGACGAGGGGCGATACCCCGAAACACGTGTCCAGGGATGGCAAATACAGTGAAGATAGCAGAAGATCGAAAGATAATGCATCGCGAACACGTTACTACATTAGCCAGAGTCTTAGGGGCGACACCGCGGGTGTGTGAGTAGTGTGCAACCCCACCCCCATTTGTAACATTAAAGCTCCCTTGAGCAGTTGGATTACAAGCCTGGGATCCCGCACATACGCGCCTGAGTGGTCCTAAACCTGGCAGATATTTGGCAGCCATCGGCAACCCCAGAACACGGCCTATCCGTGCTGACGAGGGGCGATACCCCGAAACACGTGTCCAGGGATGGCGATTACAGAGAAGATAGCAGAAGATCGAAAGGTGATGCATCGCGAACACGTTACTACATTAACCAGAGTCCTTAGGGGTGAAGCCGCCGGTGTGTGAGTAGTGTGCGACCCCACCCCCATTTGTAACATTAAAGCTCCCTTGAGCAGTTGGCTGACGAGCCTGGGATCCCGCACCTACGCGCCTGAGTGGTACTAAACCTGGCACTTATTTGGCAGCCATCGGCAACCCCAGAACACGGCCTATCCCTGCTGACGAGGGGCGATACCCCGAAACACATGTCCAGGGATGGCGAATACAGCGAAGATAGCAGAAGATCGAAAGATGATGCATCGCGAACACGTTACTACATTAACCAGAGTCCTTAGGGGCGACACCGCCGGTGTGTGAGTAGTGTGCAACCCCACCCCCATTTGTAACATTAAAGCTCCCTTGAGCAGTTGGCTGACGAGCCTGGGATCCCGCACCTACGCGCCTGAGTGGTACTAAACCTGGCAGATATTTGGCAGCCATCGGCAACCCCAGAACACGGCCTATCCCTGCTGACGAGGGGCGATACCCCGAAACACGTTTCCAGGGATGGCGAATACAGCGAAGATTGCAGAAGATCGAAAGATGATGGATCGCGAACACGTTACTACATTAACCAGAGTCCTTAGGGGCGACACCGCCGGTGTGTGAGTAGTGTGCGACCCCACCCCATTTGTAACATTAAAGCTCCCTTGAGCAGTTGGATGACGAGCCAGGGATCCCGCACCTACGCGCCTGAGTGGTACTAAACCTGGCAGATATTTGGCAGCCATCGGCAACCCCAGAACACGGCCTATCCCTGCTGACGAGGGGCGAAACCCCAAATCACGTGTCCAGGGATGGCGAATACAGCGAAGATAGCAGAAGATCGAAAGATGATGCATCGCAAACACGTTACTACAGTAACCAGAGTCCTTAGGGGCGACACCGCCGGTGTGTGAGTAGTGTGCGACCCCACCCCCATTTGTAACATTAAAGCACCCTTGAGCAGTTGGCTGACGAGCCCAGGATCCCGCACCTACGCGCCTGAGTGGTACTAAACCTGGCAGATATTTGGCAGCCATCGGCAAACCCTAGAACACGGCCTATCCCTGCTGACGAGGGGCAATACCCCGAAACACTTGTCCAGGGAGGGCGAATACAGCGAAGATAGCAGAAGATCGAAAGATGATGCATCATGAACACCTTACTACATTAACCAGACTCCTTAGGGGCGACACCGCCAGTGTGTGAGTAGTGTGCGACCCCACCCCCATTTGTAACATTAAAGCTCCCTTGAGCAGTTGGATGACAAGCCTGGGATCCCGCACCTTCGCGCCTGAGTGGTACTAAACCTGGCAGATATTTGGCAGCCATCGGCAACCCCAGAACACGGCCTATCCGTGCTGACGAGGGGCGATACCCCGAAACACGTGTCCAGGGATGGCGATTACAGAGAAGATAGCAGAAGATCGAAAGGTGATGCATCGCGAACACGTTACTATATTAACTAGAGTCCTTAGGGGCGACACCGCCGGTGTGTGAGTAGTGTGCAACCCCACCCCCATTTGTAACATTAAAGCTCCCTTGAGCAGTTGGCTGACGAGCCTGGGATCCCGCACCTACGCGCCTGAGTGGTACTAAACCTGGCAGATATTTGGCAGCCATCGGCAACCCCAGAACACGGCCTATCCCTGCTGACGAGGGGCGATACCCCGAAACACGTTTCCAGGGATGGCGAATACAGTGAAGATTGCAGAAGATCGAAAGATGATGGATCGCGAACACGTTACTACATTAACCAGAGTCCTTAGGGGCGACACCGCCGGTGTGTGAGTAGTGTGCGACCCCACCCCATTTGTAACATTAAAGCTCCCTTGAGCAGTTGGATGACGAGCCTGGGATCCCGCACCTACGTGCCTGAGTGGTACTAAACCTGGCAGATATTTGGCAGCCATCGGCAACCCCAGAACACGGCCTATCCCTGCTGACGAGGGGCGAAACCCCAAATCACGTGTCCAGGGATGGCGAATACAGCGAAGATAGCAGAAGATCGAAAGATGATGCATCGCAAACACGTTACTACAGTAACCAGAGTCCTTAGGGGCGACACCGCCGGTGTGTGAGTAGTGTGCGACCCCACCCCCATTTGTAACATTAAAGCACCCTTGAGCAGTTGGCTGACGAGCCCAGGATCCCGCACCTACGCGCCTGAGTGGTACTAAACCTGGCAGATATTTGGCAGCCATCGGCAAACCCTAGAACACGGCCTATCCCTGCTGACGAGGGGCAATACCCCGAAACACGTGTCCAGGGAGGGCGAATACAGCGAAGATAGCAGAAGATCGAAAGATGATGCATCATGAACACCTTACTACATTAACCAGACTCCTTAGGGGCGACACCGCCAGTGTGTGAGTAGTGTGCGACCCCACCCCCATTTGTAACATTAAAGCTCCCTTGAGCAGTTGGATGACAAGCCTGGGATCCCGCACCTTCGCGCCTGAGTGGTACTAAACCTGGCAGATATTTGGCAGCCATCGGCAACCCCAGAACACGGCCTATCCGTGCTGACGAGGGGCGATACCCCGAAACACGTGTCCAGGGATGGCGATTACAGAGAAGATAGCAGAAGATCGAAAGGTGATGCATCGCGAACACGTTACTATATTAACTAGAGTCCTTAGGGGCGACACCGCCGGTGTGTGAGTAGTGTGCAACCCCACCCCCATTTGTAACATTAAAGCTCCCTTGAGCAGTTGGCTGACGAGCCTGGGATCCCGCACCTACGCGCCTGAGTGGTACTAAACCTGGCAGATATTTGGCAGCCATCGGCAACCCCAGAACACGGCCTATCCCTGCTGACGAGGGGCGATACCCCGAAACACGTTTCCAGGGATGGCGAATACAGTGAAGATTGCAGAAGATCGAAAGATGATGGATCGCGAACACGTTACTACATTAACCAGAGTCCTTAGGGGCGACACCGCCGGTGTGTGAGTAGTGTGCGACCCCACCCCATTTGTAACATTAAAGCTCCCTTGAGCAGTTGGATAACGAGCCTGGGATCCCGCACCTACGCGCCTGAGTGGTACTAAACCTGGCAGATATTGGGCAGCCATCGGCAACCCCAGAACACGGCCTATCCCTGCTGACGAGGGGCGAAACCCCAAATCACGTGTCCAGGGATGGCGAATACAGCGAAGATAGCAGAAGATCGAAAGATGATGCATCGCAAACACGTTACTACAGTAACCAGAGTCCTTAGGGGCGACACCGCTGGTGTGTGAGTAGTGTGCGACCCCACCCCCATTTGTAACATTAAAGCACCCTTGAGCAGTTGGCTGACGAGCCTAGGATCCCGCACCTACGCGCCTGAGTGGTACTAAACCTGGCAGATATTTGGCAGCCATCGGCAAACCCTAGAACACGGCCTATCCCTGCTGACGAGGGGCAATACCCCGAAACACGTGTCCAGGGAGGGCGAATACAGCGAAGATAGCAGAAGATCGAAAGATGATGCATCATGAACACCTTACTACATTAACCAGACTCCTTAGGGGCGACACCGCCAGTGTGTGAGTAGTGTGCGACCCCACCCCCATTTGTAACATTAAAGCTCCCTTGAGCAGTTGGATGACAAGCCTGGGATCCCGCACCTTCGCGCCTGAGTGGTACTAAACCTGGCAGATATTTGGCAGCCATCGGCAACCCCAGAACACGGCCTATCCGTGCTGACGAGGGGCGATACCCCGAAACACGTGTCCAGGGATGGCGATTACAGAGAAGATAGCAGAAGATCGAAAGGTGATGCATCGCGAACACGTTACTACATTAACCAGAGTCCTTAGGGGTGAAGCCGCCGGTGTGTGAGTAGTGTGCGACCCCACCCCCATTTGTAACATTAAAGCTCCCTTGAGCAGTTGGCTGACGAGCCTGGGATCCCGCACCTACGCGCCTGAGTGGTACTAAACCTGGCACTTATTTGGCAGCCATCGGCAACCCCAGAACACGGCCTATCCCTGCTGACGAGGGGCGATACCCCGAAACACATGTCCAGGGATGGCGAATACAGCGAAGATAGCAGAAGATCGAAAGATGATGCATCGCGAACACGTTACTACATTAACCAGAGTCCTTAGGGGCGACACCGCCGGTGTGTGAGTAGTGTGCAACCCCACCCCCATTTGTAACATTAAAGCTCCCTTGAGCAGTTGGCTGACGAGCCTGGGATCCCGCACCTACGCGCCTGAGTGGTACTAAACCTGGCAGATATTTGGCAGCCATCGGCAACCCCAGAACACGGCCTATCCCTGCTGACGAGGGGCGATACCCCGAAACACGTTTCCAGGGATGGCGAATACAGCGAAGATTGCAGAAGATCGAAAGATGATGGATCGCGAACACGTTACTACATTAACCAGAGTCCTTAGGGGCGACACCGCCGGTGTGTGAGTAGTGTGCGACCCCACCCCATTTGTAACATTAAAGCTCCCTTGAGCAGTTGGATGACGAGCCTGGGATCCCGCACCTACGCGCCTGAGTGGTACTAAACCTGGCAGATATTTGGCAGCCATCGGCAACCCCAGAACACGGCCTATCCCTGCTGACGAGGGGCGAAACCCCAAATCACGTGTCCAGGGATGGCGAATACAGCGAAGATAGCAGAAGATCGAAAGATGATGCATTGCAAACACGTTACTACAGTAACCAGAGTCCTTAGGGGCAACACCGCCGGTGTGTGAGTAGTGTGCGACCCCACCCCCATTTGTAACATTAAAGCACCCTTGAGCAGTTGGCTGACGAGCCCAGGATCCCGCACCTACGCGCCTGAGTGGTACTAAAGCTGGCAGATATTTGGCAGCCATCGGCAAACCCTAGAACACGGCCTATCCCTGCTGACGAGGGGCAATACCCCGAAACACGTGTCCAGGGAGGGCGAATACAGCGAAGATAGCAGAAGATCGAAAGATGATGCATCATGAACACCTTACTACATTAACCAGACTCCTTAGGGGCGACACCGCCAGTGTGTGAGTAGTGTGCGACCCCACCCCCATTTGTAACATTAAAGCTCCCTTGAGCAGTTGGATGACAAGCCTGGGATCCCGCACCTTCGCGCCTGAGTGGTACTAAACCTGGCAGATATTTGGCAGCCATCGGCAACCCCAGAACACGGCCTATCCGTGCTGACGAGGGGCGATACCCCGAAACACGTGTCCAGGGATGGCGATTACAGAGAAGATAGCAGAAGATCGAAAGGTGATGCATCGCGAACACGTTACTATATTAACTAGAGTCCTTAGGGGCGACACCGCCGGTGTGTGAGTAGTGTGCAACCCCACCCCCATTTGTAACATTAAAGCTCCCTTGAGCAGTTGGCTGACGAGCCTGGGATCCCGCACCTACGCGCCTGAGTGGTACTAAACCTGGCAGATATTTGGCAGCCATCGGCAACCCCAGAACACGGCCTATCCCTGCTGACGAGGGGCGATACCCCGAAACACGTTTCCAGGGATGGCGAATACAGTGAAGATTGCAGAAGATCGAAAGATGATGGATCGCGAACACGTTACTACATTAACCAGAGTCCTTAGGGGCGACACCGCCGGTGTGTGAGTAGTGTGCGACCCCACCCCATTTGTAACATTAAAGCTCCCTTGAGCAGTTGGATAACGAGCCTGGGATCCCGCACCTACGCGCCTGAGTGGTACTAAACCTGGCAGATATTGGGCAGCCATCGGCAACCCCAGAACACGGCCTATCCCTGCTGACGAGGGGCGAAACCCCAAATCACGTGTCCAGGGATGGCGAATACAGCGAAGATAGCAGAAGATCGAAAGATGATGCATCGCAAACACGTTACTACAGTAACCAGAGTCCTTAGGGGCGACACCGCTGGTGTGTGAGTAGTGTGCGACCCCACCCCCATTTGTAACATTAAAGCACCCTTGAGCAGTTGGCTGACGAGCCTAGGATCCCGCACCTACGCGCCTGAGTGGTACTAAACCTGGCAGATATTTGGCAGCCATCGGCAAACCCTAGAACACGGCCTATCCCTGCTGACGAGGGGCAATACCCCGAAACACGTGTCCAGGGAGGGCGAATACAGCGAAGATAGCAGAAGATCGAAAGATGATGCATCATGAACACCTTACTACATTAACCAGACTCCTTAGGGGCGACACCGCCAGTGTGTGAGTAGTGTGCGACCCCCACCCCCATTTGTAACATTAAAGCTCCCTTGAGCAGTTGGATGACAAGCCTGGGATCCCGCACCTTCGCGCCTGAGTGGTACTAAACCTGGCAGATATTTGGCAGCCATCGGCAACCCCAGAACACGGCCTATCCGTGCTGACGAGGGGCGATACCCCGAAACACGTGTCCAGGGATGGTGATTACAGAGAAGATAGCAGAAGATCGAAAGGTGATGCATCGCGAACACGTTACTACATTAACTAGAGTCCTTAGGGGGGACACCGCCGGTGTGTGAGTAGTGTGCAACCCCACCCCCATTTGTAACATTAAAGCTCCCTTGAGCAGTTGGCTGACGAGCCTGGGATCCCGCACCTACGCGCCTGAGTGGTACTAAACCTGGCAGATATTTGGCAGCCATCGGCAACCCCAGAACACGGCCTATCCCTGCTGACGAGGGGCGATACCCCGAAACACGTTTCCAGGGATGGCGAATACAGTGAAGATTGCAGAAGATCGAAAGATGATGGATCGCGAACACGTTACTACATTAACCAGAGTCCTTAGGGGCGACACCGCCGGTGTGTGAGTAGTGTGCGACCCCACCCCATTTGTAACATTAAAGCTCCCTTGAGCAGTTGGATAACGAGCCTGGGATCCCGCACCTACGCGCCTGAGTGGTACTAAACCTGGCAGATATTTGGCAGCCATCGGCAACCCCAGAACACGGCCTATCCCTGCTGACGAGGGGCGAAACCCCAAATCATGTGTCCAGGGATGGCGAATACAGCGAAGATAGCAGAAGATCGAAAGATGATGCATCGCAAACACGTTACTACAGTAACCAGAGTCCTTAGGGGCGACACCGCTGGTGTGTGAGTAGTGTGCGACCCCACCCCCATTTGTAACATTAAAGCACCCTTGAGCAGTTGGCTGACGAGCCTAGGGTCCCGCACCTACGCGCCTGAGTGGTACTAAACCTGGCAGATATTTGGCAGCCATCGGCAACCCCAGAACACGGCCTATCCCTGCTGACGAGGGGCGAAACCCCAAATCACGTGTCCAGGGATGGCGAATACAGCGAAGATAGCAGAAGATCGAAAGATGATGCATTGCAAACACGTTACTACAGTAACCAGAGTCCTTAGGGGCAACACCGCCGGTGTGTGAGTAGTGTGCGACCCCACCCCCATTTGTAACATTAAAGCACCCTTGAGCAGTTGGCTGACGAGCCCAGGATCCCGCACCTACGCGCCTGAGTGGTACTAAAGCTGGCAGATATTTGGCAGCCATCGGCAAACCCTAGAACACGGCCTATCCCTGCTGACGAGGGGCAATACCCCGAAACACGTGTCCAGGGAGGGCGAATACAGCGAAGATAGCAGAAGATCGAAAGATGATGCATCATGAACACCTTACTACATTAACCAGACTCCTTAGGGGCGACACCGCCAGTGTGTGAGTAGTGTGCGACCCCACCCCCATTTGTAACATTAAAGCTCCCTTGAGCAGTTGGATGACAAGCCTGGGATCCCGCACCTTCGCGCCTGAGTGGTACTAAACCTGGCAGATATTTGGCAGCCATCGGCAACCCCAGAACACGGCCTATCCGTGCTGACGAGGGGCGATACCCCGAAACACGTGTCCAGGGATGGCGATTACAGAGAAGATAGCAGAAGATCGAAAGGTGATGCATCGCGAACACGTTACTACATTAACTAGAGTCCTTAGGGGGGACACCGCCGGTGTGTGAGTAGTGTGCAACCCCACCCCCATTTGTAACATTAAAGCTCCCTTGAGCAGTTGGCTGACGAGCCTGGGATCCCGCACCTACGCGCCTGAGTGGTACTAAACCTGGCAGATATTTGGCAGCCATCGGCAACCCCAGAACACGGCCTATCCCTGCTGACGAGGGGCGATACCCCGAAACACGTTTCCAGGGATGGCGAATACAGTGAAGATTGCAGAAGATCGAAAGATGATGGATCGCGAACACGTTACTACATTAACCAGAGTCCTTAGGGGCGACACCGCCGGTGTGTGAGTAGTGTGCGACCCCACCCCATTTGTAACATTAAAGCTCCCTTGAGCAGTTGGATAACGAGCCTGGGATCCCGCACCTACGCGCCTGAGTGGTACTAAACCTGGCAGATATTTGGCAGCCATCGGCAACCCCAGAACACGGCCTATCCCTGCTGACGAGGGGCGAAACCCCAAATCATGTGTCCAGGGATGGCGAATACAGCGAAGATAGCAGAAGATCGAAAGATGATGCATCGCAAACACGTTACTACAGTAACCAGAGTCCTTAGGGGCGACACCGCTGGTGTGTGAGTAGTGTGCGACCCCACCCCCATTTGTAACATTAAAGCACCCTTGAGCAGTTGGCTGACGAGCCTAGGATCCCGCACCTACGCGCCTGAGTGGTACTAAACCTGGCAGATATTTGGCAGCCATCGGCAAACCCTAGAACACGGCCTATCCCTGCTGACGAGGGGCAATACCCCGAAACACGTGTCCAGGGAGGGCGAATACAGCGAAGATAGCAGAAGATCGAAAGATGATGCATCATGAACACCTTACTACATTAACCAGACTCCTTAGGGGCGACACCGCCAGTGTGTGAGTAGTGTGCGACCCCCACCCCCATTTGTAACATTAAAGCTCCCTTGAGCAGTTGGATGACAAGCCTGGGATCCCGCACCTTCGCGCCTGAGTGGTACTAAACCTGGCAGATATTTGGCAGCCATCGGCAACCCCAGAACACGGCCTATCCGTGCTGACGAGGGGCGATACCCCGAAACACGTGTCCAGGGATGGTGATTACAGAGAAGATAGCAGAAGATCGAAAGGTGATGCATCGCGAACACGTTACTACATTAACTAGAGTCCTTAGGGGGGACACCGCCGGTGTGTGAGTAGTGTGCAACCCCACCCCCATTTGTAACATTAAAGCTCCCTTGAGCAGTTGGCTGACGAGCCTGGGATCCCGCACCTACGCGCCTGAGTGGTACTAAACCTGGCAGATATTTGGCAGCCATCGGCAACCCCAGAACACGGCCTATCCCTGCTGACGAGGGGCGATACCCCGAAACACGTTTCCAGGGATGGCGAATACAGTGAAGATTGCAGAAGATCGAAAGATGATGGATCGCGAACACGTTACTACATTAACCAGAGTCCTTAGGGGCGACACCGCCGGTGTGTGAGTAGTGTGCGACCCCACCCCATTTGTAACATTAAAGCTCCCTTGAGCAGTTGGATAACGAGCCTGGGATCCCGCACCTACGCGCCTGAGTGGTACTAAACCTGGCAGATATTTGGCAGCCATCGGCAACCCCAGAACACGGCCTATCCCTGCTGACGAGGGGCGAAACCCCAAATCATGTGTCCAGGGATGGCGAATACAGCGAAGATAGCAGAAGATCGAAAGATGATGCATCGCAAACACGTTACTACAGTAACCAGAGTCCTTAGGGGCGACACCGCTGGTGTGTGAGTAGTGTGCGACCCCACCCCCATTTGTAACATTAAAGCACCCTTGAGCAGTTGGCTGACGAGCCTAGGGTCCCGCACCTACGCGCCTGAGTGGTACTAAACCTGGCAGATATTTGGCAGCCATCGGCAAACCCTAGAACACGGCCTATCCCTGCTGACGAGGGGCAATACCCCGAAACACGTGTCCAGGGATGGTGAATACAGCGAAGATAGCAGAAGATCGAAAGATGATGCATCGTGAACACCTTACTACATTATCCAGACTCCTTAGGGGTGACACCGCCAGTGTGTGAGTAATGTGCGACCCCACCCCCATTTGTAACATTAAAGCTCCCTTGAGCAGTTGGCTGACGAGCCTGGGATCCCGCACCTACGCGCCTGAGTGGTACTAAACCTGGCAGATATTTGGTAGCCATCGGCAACCCCAGAACACAGCCTATCCCTGCTGACGAGGTGCGATACCCCGAAACACGTGTCCAGGGATGGCGAATACAGCGAAGATAGCAGAAGATCGAAAGATGATGCATCGCGAACACGTTACTACATTAACCAGTGTCCTTAGGGGCAACACCACCGGTGTGTGAGTAGTGTGCGACCCCACCCCCATTTATTCTAAATTTGCAATTCACCATTAGAAATTTGCAAATTAAGAATGCAATTTCAAGGGTGCAGGGGTGTCCAAAGGACACCCTGTTACACCCCTGAAATCTGCTTAGAAGTACATTTTGCACACTCACATGCCCTTGTGTAAAATGGAACTTTGAAAAATGCGCTTTAGTGCATTTGTCAAAGTTTTCGCAAATTACCATGAAGGTCATCTTCATGGTAGTTTGCTCCCCTTATTTGCGAATTCGCAAATTATTAGAGTTTGATGCATTGCATTTAAGGAATCTCAATTTGAGATTCCTTAAATGCAATCGCAATTTAAGAAATCGCAATTTTGCGATTTCTTAAATTGCGAAAATTACAAAAAATTTAATGCATCCCAAAAATGGGAATTGCATTCGCAAATGGCCGAATTTTGCGATTCGCACCATTTGCGAATGCAATTTACTTTGATGCATGTGCCCTCAAGTGAGGTGTAGCTTGAGTTAAATAGTTTCTGCCAAGAATCTATCCAAGAATTCTCTAAGAGTCTAATCAGCTTCCTACCTTGGTTATAGAATGAAGGAGGTCTTGTATCTCTCTCTCAGGACTCGATCTCCCAGTAACCCGCAAGGGTAGCAGGGAAACACTGGACCTGGATTTCTCGGCAGAAGAAAAGACAGCGTCTCTCTCAGTGCGTCAGCAGGGAGGGTCGGCTTCCTTCGGCACTCGCATACAGCAGGGCGTCGGGCAAGTAGTTAGTCGATCTGCTCCAAAACCACTGTGCGTTTGTTAGGGCAGATGTGAGCATATTTATACCTGGAAGGTGCAGAGTTTGACGTAAGGGTGGACATAATAACGTCACTAAGAACTCGAAGTTCTTAACACACTCCAGGAGTTCTGGGACAAATCAATACTGAAGCAGGGGGAATTCCCGTGCTGCTGAAGGCTGGTTGTCTTCAAGAACTCGTTGTACTCTGGGAGCTTAGTGGAAGTAGCCATGCCGTATTTGGACTGCATTGGCTGTGTCTAAATATGGTTATGTTTCTTATGCCTATATAAGGATATGATAAGTTATATCTATATAAGGGCATGAATCGGGAAAATTACACTAGAACCCTAGATACGTTATAACACCCACTCCATGTAGAATGTCCATCTTTACTAAATACTAAGCAGTTATAACATTTCTAAGCATGTGTTTACAATCCCACCCCAAAAATACATAAAATGCATCTGAAATGGTTTGTACACGAAAAATGAGTATTGTACTGTACGTTTTCTGAGCAGTGGTATCCCTCAAATAATGTATATAGTTTTTACATTTGAAATGCTGGCTGAATGATTCACAAAATGTACATTTATGAAATGGCTCTTAATACAGAAGAGATTTATATAATACTGTACATGTGCTAGAGGCTAGTTTCTAAATATTGTCTCTATGTATCAAAAAATAGAAATCTTGTTCTCTAAGAATAGTTCTACATTAAGCAGATTACTCTGTGCCAAAAAAAGGGGTAAATATTTTGGTATTTGAGAAAAAATAATTTCTTTGTAGTAAAAAATAGTTCCAAATTTTAGAAGTTCTGTTTATCAAAACTGAAGGCCGAAATCAAAGTTCAGGGATCGCTGTGTGCTCGTTTCTCAAGAGTCATTCTCGTTGGTAGGAGAAAACATGAACTCAGATAGGCTAGCAAAGAATTTGTCTACCACTGTAGGTGAAAGTTGGGCCATTTCCGAAAAAGTGGAAATAGTACATATGTGAGATGCATTACCGTCAGCGTTATCTAGATCAGTAATGTTCACAGAAGGTTGTACCTGTGTGCCGCTTTCATCTCATACCTCACCGCCACTTAGTCGTAATGGTGAGGTCTCAACGAATGCCGTCATCAGAATTGGTAGCCGCTGGGGACAACACGCTGCATGAGCCGTTACCGAAGCAAGCAAAGTATCAACATCCAAAGGTACTGCTGATGGAAGTGAGAGACAGATGTCTAACACGCATTCTTCTCCGCAGAGCAGGCATCGTAGAACAGGTAAGATGCGATCTTGCCAGATTGGTCTGAACGATAAAAAACATGTGGCATTCAGATCTCTTAGAAGAGCCAAGCCGAGAACCTGTGTTATCCTATTTCGGTACAGCAGTGCCTGGATCGCTTGTTCCATGGTAACCTGGGTATCGCTGGTGACTGGACTTGCATATCAGAGCAGAAGAAACAAAAATAGAATTCCTGCTACGAGTCCCAAAATTAGAGGCAGGCCGCCGAACACAGAGTGCACGAAATTCGGAAAAATGCTCAGTCCCGAAAAAAGTGTCTTAAATACATGTGCGATGCCACTGGTAACTGACATGTTTAAAATTTGACCTAATATTTCTACAAAATGTATGGGGCAGTTTGTTGATAATAATGTATGTATCTCTGCCGAGGTCCTTGCAACTTGCAGATCATATGTTTCTTTAGACGAGGTCAAAGGCACAGTTTTTTGTAAAAGAATGGCTTTCATTCTGCTTAATGTATCAATTCGAATAGAAGAGATATTCAATGAAGGCCAAATTGTTGCCTCCTTGTCTGGTTTGCTGTTTGGATGTAATACTTGCCCACAACAAGGGACCCTGGATGTAACACTGACGAGATAGGGTGTTCCTGGCAACATGCCACAACAGCTGTGGTCACTTAATATAACGTAGCTATCGTTGGAAAGTTGCCTGAAAACAGGTTCTATTTGTGTTGCTGGAGTGCCGTGCAAGTAACAAGAAAGTTCATTAGATGAATCCTCACAGGCTCCATGTAAATTAATTTCTTGACACAGAAGTGTACCACTTAGTGATTTTTCACAATTTTTTCACTAAGAAATACCTCTTTGTTACCCCCACTCCAACATCTATGTGTGTATGGTAAATTCCAGGTCGACTTAATGTATCCTTTACCCAACCTTTCATACAGGCCCGCTGGTATATGCTGTAGGCAGTATTGAAACTGGAATCTTGTTATTGGTATTGTTATGGTACCAAGTATTATCCACTCAATGACAGGTTTCTCGGAAACTGTTAATGGTAATCTTTCTAGTTTTTCAATGTTCAGCACCGTATAGTCTACTCCTTTTTGTGCCAAGGAGATTTGTTTATCAGTAAGGTTAGAGATAGAAAATAATTACGTTGTTTTGATTAGACGCCAAGGCACGTAGCCTGAATGCAGATTTTGTAACGTCCAGCCTAACTGTACAATAGAACGTAATTGGGACTGGCCATGTTGTAACATTAGCATATCCTGTTCTATTATATCAATAGCAGATGATAAAATGCTGTCCAAAGAATAATTTCTGGAGGACAGAGTCGTTAACCCATTGTCCACTACAGACAGTGATTTTTCCAAATGAATACAATCAATTTCTCTTATTTTTTCAGCAGTTTCAATTTGTGTTACTTTCCAAGCTTCGTTGTAAGCAGCATATATACCGGCGTATATGAAACGTTTTTTTTGATGCTGTTTGCGAGGTCCCAATAAGAAATCTCTCAAGTCAGCACCTTCTTTCAGTAAAGTCAAGTGTTGCTTAATTTCAGGTAGTGTGGATTTCTGTAGCCATTCGAGGGATAGTTTTCCTACACTGTATGTTGTTATTATCCCTGGATGTTGTCTCTGGGAATATCTTGGGTCTGGCCTGTTCTGTTTGAACCCCTGTGTTTTGTCCAGGAATCTATCTTGACAGTTATTAGGGTCTGTGGGCCAGATCAACCATTTTTTCCAATCAGGATTAGTTCTATTTTGGTGTAAAATATGGGACACGTCTAACCCCTCATCTGTAGTGTTATTTCTATCAGGCATAGGCTTTGGTATAGACGGGTTGTTTAAATCTTTTATCTTAGCTAGGCCAAGGCAGGTTGTTTGTTGAATGGTGTCATTCAGGAACATTATATGTTCTGGGATCATGCGGGCTCTGAATAATGATTTTAATTCCTGTACTCGCCAATCTTTTGAACCCCAGATTGTTTTTGTTTCAATGTTGTCTTTCCAGAATTCAAAACCAAATGTAGACAGTTTTTCATAAAATTTAACAGAATAAATCAGTTTTGTATTGGTTAACATATTTTTTGTTCCTGTCTTATTCACATTTTTGAAATAAAACGTTTCTGGATCTGTGACATTAAACCCTGAGAAGTATGAAAATTTCTCATAAAATATTTTTGAGCTGCCTTTTGGCGGTGTTGGACAATGTTCCCATTGATTATAAGTTAAAACATTTCTAGGTTTTGCAGATTTATGCAAATAGTGGTGCCCAAAATGATTATAGCAATACATTTCTTCATAATCAGATGAACCTTCTAAATAATCATGATTTGTAAATTTTGCTGACATTTCTAAATCAGACATCATATTATTAATAGTCTCAAAGTCCTAATCTTCAGAGAAACTGCTCGGTGAGACAAAGTCACTTAATGAAACCTTGAACTGATGTGGATACTTCAAGAGTTCAACCGGGGCATAGATGTCGTAATCAGTAGCGTCCCATGCTACACCACCAGGTACAGGAATGGCTGTGATGTTTACTGATGACAGGTCTCTTTTTTCAACATGAGATGAGATGACTTGTGCGGCTTTAGGACTAAGTTGATGTTCTGACTTGCTGTGTCCATTGTACTTTATTTTCCATCAATCATTCTTCCCAAGCTTAAAATTAAAATGAGCCAGAGCAGGAGGAAAAGTACACCTAACACAATCCACAATTCAATCCATGGTGAAATCAGATATATTTCTCCAAGCTGATGAAAGAGTTCTGTTATTTTTTCTTTGAGTGCCTTGTTTGCTGGCTTTTCTTCATGTTCACTAGGATCTTCAGATGTCATCGAAAATTGATGAAATAGCCAGAGGCAGTTTTGTCAATTGTTTGAATCGCATCAGGTTTGTTATTAATATTTGTAGTTGCTTCTTCCTTTTTCCTATTAGTATAGTCCGAGGCTACATCTTTGTGGACAGGTGTTTCTTGATGAACGGTTGCAATTTGGGTTTCAAGAAGCACAAGTTCCATGGCTTTGTTGCATAGTCCTTCTTTATTCACTGCAGGTTTAACAAATGTGATTAGTCTCTCAGTTTGAACCTCTTGAATTGTAGCAAGGTTTGGTCTTCTGCTACATCTTGGGAGTCCACTGGGCCTACTACTTATTATTGGCCACATGGTTGTGGTTTTACCAGGTCGATTGATACAACTCTGTTCTCCTTTTTACCAGCAAGGGGCAGTAGTACTACTGATCTTGTTCCGTTGATTGTTAAAACAGGTACTGCTTTTCTGTAAGAAGGCCCAAATTCCTTCTTCATCGCGATCTTTTCTCTGACCAGATCCCCAATCTTTGGAATCCAGACAGGCTTGCTGGGACAGGTGGTTTTTCTTCAGTGGCCGTTGGCTTTTGCTTTGTGTTACTCAGACTTCTTCTTGTTTCATTTAAGTCCTGTAAAACAGCCAAACGATCTTTGATATCAAAGGTTTTTTGTTCCACCACTGAAGTTTGACTATCGAGGTATTCGATTATCATTCTAGTATCAAACAAAAGTTCATACGGAGTGATTCCACCCAGAGAATTTCTTGGCAGATTATTAAGACTACGTTGGACACTTATTAGATGTTTGGCCCACCCATCACCTGAACCTAATACCCTCGCTGTTATAGATTGCTTTATGTCACGTTTTTTTCTTTCCACTACCCCATTTCCCTCAGGATGGAAGGGACTAGAGTACCGCAATGCAACGCCCAAGCTGGCCATGGCCTCCTTTTAAGCCCGAGAGATAAACGCAGGACCCTGGTCAGAATGTAGAGTGCCAATTGCGTATGTGCCGATAAAGACTCGCAAATCTTTTATAACAGTTCTGGCGTCAGTCGAGCGCTGGGGCCACATCCAAATGAATCTCGTCCTAGTAGTTGTGGGGTCGCATTCGTCCGTAGGGACGCCTGCGTGTAGACAGTCTAATGCTATCTAACAGAGGGGTCTGGACTGGACTGACTGTGCTATTGTCAGTCCCCTGGTCCGGTTCATGGCTGCGATCTCTGTTGCAGTTTTGACAATCCATTGCAAAGTTATACATTTGCACGATCATTCCGGGCCACCAGTACTTCCGTTGTAATTCTATTAGGTAAGTTAAAATCCCTTGGTCCCTCAGACCCACTCCCATGTGTGCTTCTTGAATGAAGAAAACTCTCTGCTTCCTGTTTGGAATTACTCTGTCCCCCACTCCAGGGATTTGAGCAAAAGGAACGGAGTTTTCATCAATTATGTATGTATTGATTGTGCCATCTTTTGCATCTTTGAAACTGTTTTGAACCCAGTTCTGCAAGTATTCATTGTAAGACTGGATGCAGTAATACGAATCGCACACTATGAGTGTGGGGAATTCGCGATCAACATTTTTAAGCGCCATCTTTAATGCCTGTAGTTAAGCTCGCTGAGCTGTACAGTTTCTGAGTGATTGAGTTTTAGTGACCATTGGTCTGAATTTACCTATGCGCCAGCAACCTTTTACAATTGCACATGCCGCATTGTATACTTGTTTTTCCACAATCCAATGTTGCACAGATCCGTCTATGTAAACTACGCAGACGTACTGTTCAAGAGGCAGAATTTCGGTCGGCAGAGGACATTCGTACTCGTATTGTAGAAATTCTTGAGTTTTTACGCTAGGGTCAAAATCGTATTCAACATCTGTTGCAGCAAGAGAATTAACCCATTGTATCCATCTTGGATGTAAAGCTTTAGCATTTGGAATGCTTGCTCTTGTTACTGCATCTAAGGCAGGTACAGGTGTAACGACTGATATGCGTTTTCTCTGTGGCAGGGCTCTTTCTTTTGCTATAGCAGCTTGAACCGCTGTCAGAATTTTCTCAGTAGAAGTGAATTTTATTTCAGCTTGTGTGTACAAGTGTGATTTGTAAGCTATTGGTACTGTTTCACCTTCGTTATAGGTCAGGTACGTGAATCCGCATCTTCCTGGGATGACTCGGATTACAAGGTTGCGTTCGTTTACGCGTGTTTGCAGCTTTGTTTTAACTAACAAGTCTGTTTGTATTGAACTTAAAATTTCTGTGTGTTTTTGAGTCCAATTAGTTTGTTTGAAATCAGGTTTTATTAATTTGTAGAGAGGTTTAACCCTCTCTGCGTAATTTAGAACGTAAGTTCTACCAAAATTCAGGAAACCTAGAATTGATTGTAAGTTTTTCAGCGTTTTTGGTGCTTGGAGCAGCGCACATTTCTCTAAGAAATTGGCTGCTAGGCTTTTCCCTTCACTTGATAACTCATATCCTAGAAATACGATAGTGAGGTGGGCAATCCGTGATTTTTTAAAGTTGAATTTGTACCCTTCAGATGCGAACCCAAGTGTAATGGTGTTTACTCTTTTCAAGTGCCTGTCCAAATCATCGTCTGTTAGATAGATGTCATCGACATAAGATAATGCCTCATCATCATACATTTGTAGTAACTCTGTTACTCTGGCTGAAAATAATCCTGGGCTATTTCTTGAATCCCTGGGGGAGACGGCAAAATTGTCTCTGGGCCCCCATACTTGAGAAAGCGGTCAAATACCTGCTTTCTGGTGTAATGTTTTGACAGAAGAAACCATTCGAAATATCTAATGTCGTTTTATATTTTTTGCGCACGATGTTATTCATCAGTGCTGCACTGTGTGAATTTTGTACTGCAAATATTTTGCAACAAGAGTTTAAGTGTCTGTAGTCCAATACTAGACAATATGAATTGTCTGGTTTGGAGACAGGAAATAAAGGATTGTTCATTTGTGAGGTGCATGTTTCAATCACCCCCTGGTACTCAAGTTGATCTAAGATCTCCCTGACTTGTTTTTTAGCTTCTTGCTTAACAGGATACTGCCTTTGTGCAGTAGGTTGATTTTTTAACTGGATTTTATGGTGAGGTGATTCCTCATCCCATCCTACATGATTTTTATATAATGTGTATTTTTTATGAATTGGAATATGATTTGAAAAGGCAGGCATAATCATTTCTTCACCATGTGGGCACTCTCTAACAAATTCTGGTGGCCAGTCTTTCTCAGCTAGAGGAATATCATAGCCTTTGGATAGCTTCTCCCAAAAGAGAGTTCTTATTTTCCTAGTTATGTCCCCTTCTATACGCAATGTTATTTCATATAATTGATGAGGTACACTGACTCTGGTGTCTGCAGTTTCCACTTGAATGTATTCATTCGTGTCCACTGTCTCCAGAAGATTCATCAGGATCTTGCGAGCTATGGTTGCTTCTGCTGCGCTGTCTAGCACTGTTTGGGCCCACTCCCCGTTCTTGAGTTGTGTCCTCAGGATCCTCGGCATGTTTTATCTTTATGCTTGCTACCTTCTTTTTTGGAAATTGAGATTTTTTACTTTGGTGAGCAGGTTCCTTGTCTTTGGACTTGACGCGCTCTTCTTTATGTTCTGACCGTCCTCTTCTTTCCGATTTCTGCGAGGAAGTCTGAAAAGATCGAGAGGGACGTGTATCAATATCTTGATATCTGTCAGGTTTTTTCAAATTATCCCTATTTCTGAGGATATATGTTTTCTCAGAGGGCTCCTGTTGTGGAGACCTACCCTCCCATTCTGGAGATCTATCTCTCCGTTGGGGAGACCTTCCTCTGGATTGAAACTGTTTTTATCTGGGTGTGGTCTATTTATTACCCTCCCACTTCTTTTTAGGAGTTAATTAAATTATTTTTAATGAAAGTCTTTTCAGGATTTTCTGTTAGTTGTGGTTTTAGTGGATTCCCACCCAAACTACCTAATTCTTCATAGGATTTTTCAATTATTCTGGTAAGTTCATAAAGCTGGTCTGCTATTTCTGTTTCTTTTAATTTTTGGCGGATCGCTACAGATGCTGCTTCTCCTTTTATGTTGGCTAGTAGTATAGCCGAGACTTGCTTAAAGTCTTTCAGTAATTTCATACCTAGATTTAAAGCAGGCTCTGGACCGTATTCATTTTGAATCTGTCTTAGTACGTCTGGTATAACCGCCATAGACGGAACACCATGCGTTTTTGTGTAGATTGAAGCAAAGACTGTTCCCCAAGTGCCACAGTCCTCCACATGTAGTGCGATCCCCATTGGTAAACAGATTGTCAGAATTCTGTGTTTTTCGTGAGGTGTACTATCAGGGAATACTGCCTCTATTTGAGTAATCTTTTGAGCCAGCCAGAACGGCATTTGTTCCCGTTTTGCGGGTAATTTACCAATGACTGATTGTATAGTCTGTGGTGTAATTTTATTTGTGTTCCCCTGGTAAGGGGTGTGCTGTGGAATTTTTATTGCTGGTTGGACTGTTAAAGTCCGCATGACATATTGGACCAATTGTCTATGAATTTTTATTAATTGTTTTAATTGAACTAAAAGTTCTCTGTCTGTCATTTCTTCAATGTCAGGATGTGGTGTATAGCTGGCTAGAACCGGCCATGTGGCTCCTGGTCTACCTAGTGGACCAGCCGGGTAATGTGATTTGGATGTTTTAGGGCGCCATTAAACCAGAGCTCATGCTCCTGGTAAGTTAGTGGAATTTCAACGTCCTCGAAAGGAACGTATTCCGCTGGAGTTTCCCCTGCTTTGTAGTAGTGGAACTCGAGTGTCACAGCATTTGCTGCTGGAAAAGTTATCCATGAATAGAATACCTCTGTCTGCCGATATTCATGTGCCTCTACCACAAATATGACTGTACGATCTCTTGATGATACACCACTATTTATTAGTTTGTAAGTTACACTCTTTCTTACATTTATCGGGATGTTTTTCGAATCCAGGTCATTTTCATTAAACCCTGTAACGTCAAAACCCGGTTGAGTCGCATCTACTGTAGCTCCACTGGTTGCATTGTTGTCCCCGTTATCTGACATTGTTTAATGAGAGTTTGCAGAGCAAGTTTCAAGGAAACAAAGATTAGGTGCACAATATTTTGGAACACTCTATCCTTCAACGTTGAATAAACCAAAAAACTAATACATAAGATTCTCATCCTACTTAGTTCTGGCGGATACTAACCTTTTACCCACTCCAGACGTCTATTGGAGTTTTTACGGAAAAAGGGGTCTGTGTGAAAAGCACGACTGAGTTACTCTAGTATCTAGCATTAAATTATCGCCTTACCAAATGTTGGGCGCCATGTAGTGTAGTTCCTATATTCCCAATAGGCTCTGCGCATTGGAATAACATAAACTATAGTTTACACGTAGGACTGAAATCAACTAGGTCTCTATTGAATATGTTAGACTTAATTGTGTGTGCCAGCTAGCTCAGAGGTCACTAGAAACTTTCTTGAATACACAAGAAGGGATTAGTCTCTGACAAACATATAACATGACAACTTTGTTCCCCTAAAATAAGGAATATATCTTCAGAGTCGCGGAAACAATAGATGGCTATTTCAGTCAGTCAATCGTGCCTGCTTAGTTTCACGAGCAGTGCAGAGAAATAGAGAGACGGGCGTTTTCAATAAAAAGGTTATTTATTGAGCAGTCTGCTTTCTCATGCAAGAGAAGTGAATTGCTACAATCCTAATACTTGCTATGAAGTAAAGTGCGTACAGTAAAATGAGTATTATGAAATAATACTGTAAAAGCATTTATATGGTTTCTAAGCCATATGACACTTAAAATAGATAAAATACATACAATGATAAATAATGACTAAAAGTACTCAACTGGTGTATCTAAAATACGCCTACCCCGGTGTACCTAACCTAAGTCTAGTACAAGGGAAGAAGTAAGTGAGGTGTAGCTTGAGTTAAATAGTTTCTGCCAAGAATCTATCCAAGAATTCTCTAAGGGACTAATCAGCTCCGTACCTTGGTTATAGAATGAAGGAGGTCTTGTATCTCTCTCTCAGGACTCGATCTCCCAGTAACCCGCAAGGGTAGCAGGGAAACGCTGGAGCTGGATTTCTCGGCAGGAACAAAGACAGCGTCTCTTTCAGTGCGTCAGCAGGGAGGGTCGGCTTCCTTCGGCACTCACATACAGCAGGGCATCGGGCAAGTAGTTAGTCGATATGCTCCAAAACCACTGTGTGTTTGTTAGGGCAGATGTGGGCATATTTATACCTGGAAGGTGCCGAGTTTGACGTAAGGGTGGACATAATAACGTCACTAAGAACTCGAAGTTCTTAACACACTCCAGGAGTTCTGGGACAAATCAATACTGAAGCAGGGGGAATTCCCGTGCTGAAGGCTGGTTGTCTTCAAGAACTCGTTGTACTCTGGGAGCTTAGTGGAAGTAGCCATGCCGTATTTGGACTGCATTGGCTGTGTCTAAATATGGTTATGATTCTTATGCCTATATAAGGATATGATAAGTTATATCTATCTAAGGGTATGAATCGGGAAAATTACACTAGAGCCCTAGATACGTTACAACACCAGAGGCTGTGAAGCGCATAAAGGGAAAAGTGAATGCTGTGGGAGTCACACACCGCTGCATTGAGGAATTGAAGAAAAGGTGGTATGACCTTTGGAAAAGCGCAAAGGAGCGCATAGCAGAAAAGGTGAAGGAAGCAGCTGGCACAGGAGGGGGTCCATCGAATACACCCACAAATACAGCCCTGGAGGACCTTGTTGAGGGGACAATCCAGCCTGAGACAGTCGTCAGAGTGACACAATTCGACATATCCGGCGCAGCAGGAACATCACAAGGTAAGATGCATGCAAGCGCTAATCCTCTGCGTACTGCATAACGGTGCACAATCCCCCAGGCAAATCACAGTGTACAGGTAAAACCCCATGCCACGTTTCACCTCATACACAAAATGCATCATGGGAGTAGTAGTCATGTCAGACAAATGGTCATTCAAAAGCTAACATGGATAATTAAACATACCAATACCGCATGCCAACCAGTGTGTTTAAGTCAGTGATTTATTTTGAAATAAATTTGCCAAATGATAAACAGTATTAGGATAATCCAAGACTAACACTGCACTGTTTCACATTACAGATGCAGCGTAGGCAGACTCCGAGGATAGTGACCAGCTTGTCATCTTGGAAGCACCTGCAGAGACAGATGCAGAGACTCCTGTGGTCCCAGAAAACACACCACCCCCACTACCAAAACACAGGGCACATGTACCCTCACTGGTAGAAATGGAATCCAATCAGACTCCAGCACCCACTACATCCTCCAGCCAGCCATGTGTCCCTTCAGCAACTCCAACACAGGCACAGCTCCAAACAGGACGACGCAGTGGGTCCAGGGCCCGTATTGCAGCACATGATGAGCAGGTCCCAAATGTCCCAAATGTATATGACGGCGTGGAGTCTCGGATGCTACGTTTGCAGCGCCTGCAGGGGAGACGGTTGGGAACAATCAATTTGCAGATCACAATGCTGGCCAAAAACATAAGCAGACTGACAGACAATGAGCACAAACAAACATCCGTGGTTGCTGAGGGGAATCGCCAGACAAACTTGAGCTTACAGGAGCTCACCCGTGCAGTGCTTGCAGGACAATGCACAAAGCCGAGAGCCGAAAACCAGAGTCTGATCTGCATGTCAGCGAATACCAGGGCCATCAACAAGCTCTGTAATACCACTGCGCTATTGGCATGGCGCTCCATGCCAATGCAGATTGACCTAGGCCATTTCTCGGGGGATGTTGCCAGGTCCTTAGGACAAGTCACCACTGCTGTGGAACACATCCAGTCCAGGACTGTGAGTGCCATCAACCTGGAAGGGGAGGAGGGGAGTGAGGAGGCCTCTAGCCTGAGTAGCCTATTGGGTCCAGTGACCACTAACAGGAGGCGCAGTTTGCGTAGCTCAAAATCCACAGGATCACGTCAGGGTGATGGTGCAGAGGCAGGTGACAGGAGGCTGGGGGTACGTGGCAAGATGCGCTAGCCAGACATAAACTCCTTTTTGGCCATGGTGAGGTACCCATGGGCAATTTCTACTTGGTGATTGCCCTCCAATGCTGAGTACAATTTTATTTTGAATTTATAGACCAATGCAATCACCTTCCAATATTTCTAACCACGCGTCTCAAGTTTGACATGTGCTCATGTTCATAAATTTTACGTGCAGCATTTGTTTGTCATGGCTCATTATTACCTACCTCAAAAATGATGTTGTGCGATGTGTGCACGTCTCCTCTGACCCTCTGCAGTGTTTGCCACATGCGCCTGTCGGTGTTGTGCGGGTAGATGCTCGTCACCATCCGAGTCAGTGTTGTCCATCTCAATGGGAAAGCCCCTTCTGGTGGTAATGTTGTGCAGCATGGCACATACAGCCACAATCCTACAGCAGGTCTCGGGCTATATTGCAATGCACCACCAGTTTTATGAAGGATGCGAAAATGACTTTTGAGTATGCCAAATGTCCGTTCTACCACATTCCTTGTGCTTATGTGTGCCGCGTTGTACCTCTGTTCCTGTGGTGTGGCTGGGTTGAGGGATGGTGCCAGGATATATTCGCGCAGGGCATATGCGCTGTCACCTACAGGGTGGAAAGCATAGGGTTAGCCACAGTCATGCTATTACATTTTGTTTCATGATGTATTAACTAGATATATGTATGTACCAAGTAGGTGTCCTACGCAAAATTCCACCCATGAGCAGACGCCTGTGGATGCCACTGTGGAGGAATATATACCAGTCATGTGTGCTCCCTGGAAGTTGTGCCACAATGTCCATTATTATGTGCTTTGCATTGCACATGGCACATTGATGGAGTGGTACGACCTACTGTTCTGGAAAATGTACTCGTTGGCTGCTGGTGGACAGATGGGGACATGCGTGCAAAGCAATACCAAAGGGGATGATGGACGGAATGTTGAACAATGCAAGCACTCGCCCCCAGTCAACTGATCTGGGTTTAATCCATCATCATTCTTTAGCTCACTCCCCCACCCCAGTTCAGACATGGCCAGTGCAGTCAATGCATCCAATGACATGTGGAAAATATGCCAACAGGTAGAACTCCAGTTTTGTCTGGTTCAACTCCTGTGGGGTTGTGGGGAAGGTGATGTGGGTGTGTATCATTGTCAACATGGCGTCAAGGAATCTTCAGAAGAAGCGTGAGAGTGTGCTTTGGGATACATCTCCTGCTACGGCTACTAACCCCTGGAAACTGCCTGACGCTAGTAGGTGCAGGCTGCATAGGACATGTACGTGTGTAGGGATGGCATTGGTCGTATGGGTCTGGTGCTGCAGCAGGGGTTCCAAATCTGCAATGAGGTGCATTATCATTGCACGGTTCAACTGGTACTTATCATATATAGTTTGTCTTCATTTTGGCCCAGCTTTGTTATGTGCACCTGGAATACCCTCTCCTGTATCCTCCTCCGGTGCTGGGCTGCTGCATTGATCCTCATCCTCCTTGCCAGCATGTAGAGGGCTGCCATTGTGAAAGGCTTACGGGGTCTCCTGAGGCATTTTTGAAGGGTTCTATTTGGGTGCAAGTGTTTTTTTTTTACTTTACTTTACCTCCTGGTTGAGATTCCCCTTATTCTGCTCGTGCAAAATAGCAATTTTCATTGAATTCGCTAAGGGTTTCACTATTTTGCTACTCGCTAAATTTGCGAGAGATTTTTTTGCGATTCTCTTGTTTTTTCAGTATTTCGGTTGATGCATTGGAAAGTTTCGTTTTGCGGTTGCTAACGGCCTATTTTGCAATTACGCAACTTTTGCCAGTGCAATTATGCTTGATGCATGTGCCAGCATATGCTAAGCAAATTATTATGTGTTACATAGTAGGCTATGTTGTATGAACTTAAGATGCAGACCAACTATGAGGTGCAAAAGGACCAAAACATGTTTGGGGTTACGTTTCGTGAGCACATGTGAATAACTTCTCTGCTGCTTTAAGTGTGGTCCAAAAAGTATCTACATATAGGGGATTATCACCCAAGATGGCACTAGGAGCATTACTATTCAGCGTACTTTTCGCTAAAGAAGTTTCATTCACAATCTGGAACAACATCCGGTATCAATCACGCCAATTTAGGAAAGAGTGGAAGATGCACTTCCTTAACCCTTTCGCTGCGGCGGCTATTCCGCCGCAGTGCTAAGGGGCGGGGGGGGGGGGCCGCGGCGCTCCGACACCGGTGACGGAACCGCTCCGTCACGCCCCTCGGGTGAGCTGTGCTTGTGACGGAACGGTGCCGTCAGGGCCCCGCCCGCTCGATAGAACACGCTACGCAGGCGCGAAATCAGCGCCGCGCCGGCGCGGCGAGCGGGCTGTGACGGCACCGTTCCGTCACCAGCACAGCTCACCCGAGGGTGTGACGGAGCGGTTCCGTCACCAGCGTCGGAGCGCCGCGGGCCCCCCCCCCCGCCCCTTAGCACTGCGGCGGAACCAGCGTGGGAGGGGTTAAAGACAATCACAATGCATTAACAATCCACAAACCAGCTACTTTTTCCTAGCACCTGTTGACTTTATGCTTGACTTTCACCCTGTACAGTGCCCCGCTGCTTTTAGGCCAAGTTCGTGCTGTAAATACCATATGCATGCATACACACACTATCAATTGTTTTTCTCAGTTAAATGACACATTCCTCGACTGCCATTTCCAAAGTTTGCTCTTCCTGCTAACCTCTTTTTTTCTTGCACGAAGATAGAACCATCAGAAGTTCCCAGCCCAGTGCTTCGCTACCCCCTTCCTTGTTTCAATGGCTTATGTTTATTTTTGTTTTGTTA
Source organism: Lissotriton vulgaris (assembly GCF_964263255.1). Taxonomy (NCBI): domain Eukaryota; kingdom Metazoa; phylum Chordata; class Amphibia; order Caudata; family Salamandridae; genus Lissotriton; species Lissotriton vulgaris. Next base: position 953,931,352 of record NC_141694.1, read on the forward strand.
TTGAGTTCACCATTTCACTTTTGCCTAACGTTAAAGCACTGAAACTAAAAGTGATGGAAAGCAGACAGAAAACATTTCTTATCACGTGACTTATGTTGTTTCCAAAATACACGCAATTATGGTCGATTCTGCTCAAATTGTACTCTGGAAAATCTATATTTCAGCACAGGACCACTCTGCTGCATTGGGAATAATTTACAGTTTAATGAGGGTGGGTGCTCGGCTTCCAGGAAATTAAACTTAGCCCATCAGTCCTGAATTAAACATCGGGTGAACTCGGCACAGCCCAAGGTTTCCGGCACTACACAGGGTCAGTAAATCTTCAGCTTTTAAGCAGAGGCCAAGGGCGGGGTAAAAATTAAAGTTAAATTGCCGCACTATTCCTGAAAATTCTTGGAAAATGACATTGTTCACAAACAGCAGTCCTTCTCCCCTATGGCACATACTTCGCCATTGTAATGGCGCCAGATGGCGAACTTTGTTGCCGTTTGTGAGGGTGGGAAATTAGTTCCACCATCTTCTCTCTGGAGCTGGCCTGGGCTGCCACTTTCCACCAGAGCATACCCTTCAGCTCACGCCTAAAAAGACTGTCAGAGGGGATCTGGCTTCGGATAACTGTTTATGAACAGCAGGCTCCATCATGAAAAACAAGCATTTGCAATGCAACAGGTCTCGCATTTGTTAGAGTTAGAAAATTTGGCATTGTTTATATTTAGCTGGATATGTTTGCTGCTTTGTGTACTGTGTGTGTTAGGGAATGGCAGGTTTGTACGTATCTGTGGAGTAAGTATGTGTATTGTAGCGTTCCCATGCCATGTTTATATTGCCAGTGAGGCTAACAGTAGACATATACACAGAGACAAACATACAGAGAGACACATGCACCGATACTCACATAGAGACAAACACACACAAACATACACAGAGACAGACACGCACATAGAAACATACACAAAGAGACGCACAGTCACGCACACATAGAGACTGACACACGTATAGAGACGCACACACAGAGACACACAGAGAAACAAAGATGCACACACAGAGACAAATGCACCTAGAGACGCACACACAGAGATAGAGATGCACACACAGAAAAATACACGCAGATAGAGACACGCACACCGAGACAGAGATGTGCACCGAGAGACAGAAACACGCACATAGAGATGCACACACAGACACAGATACAGAAATGCGCACCCAGCAAAAAACACACGCAGACAGAGATATGCACACAAGAGGGGATGTCACTGTTAGGGGATGCCATGAAAGAGAGGCGTGTGAGGTGGGCTGGCATGTACAGGGAAGGAAACTTACATTACAATTTTTTTTAAATTACAAGAGAACAATGGGAAAACACAGAGGGGGTGAACAAATACAGAAAAGTAAGTGAGGGAGTTAAATAAAAACGAGACCTATTGGCGATGTCAATGCTTGTTTTACTAGTAGGTGTTGTTTATTGGCACCCAGCAGTTAGGGTTTCTTAACTGAACTGCGCATGTCAGGGTGACTGGTATTTTGCTTATGGCCTGCCCAACGTGTACAGTTCAGGCTTCCACAGTCATAGCTGTCAGGGAGGTGGGGAAGCAAATACACAGCTCCATCGTTCTCAGATGGAGCACTGTGGTTGCCCGTCCCAGCCAATCCTCACACTGCACTTATGCTGTTTACTATTATAAACACCATGAAAGCAGTGCTATCATTGGCTGGGATGCATGGTGTTTAGTTTCACTTTACCCGCCTGGCATGCATTGCTCAGCTCTTCTATTCAGCACGTGATGCGGGTGGATTCCAGAGTCGGCCCACACACGTGCAAAGAAGGTCAACTGCTGAGGTAAGTTGAATGTTTATTTTATTATGTTTATTTATTATTATCAATATTATTATATTACTTCTTGTGGTGTGTTTTATGTAATGGTGCTCATGCAAAGCGCTCCAATACTGTTGGGGGAGTTCGCATTATGTAAAAACTGCAAAAATAAATAAATAAACAATGTTAAGGTAGTATCAGGAGAAAGTACCCTATTACGGCCCACTATTTTCGAGAGTCACCAGCCGCCACTGCCATGGAGGAATAGCAACATTTTCGAGAGCCACTGATTTTTTAAGGTCGGTCACAACTACCTCATTCTTCAGCCCCACAGGTTTTATGGTAGCAGTCAACACAGATAACATATATAGGTCAAGTAAGATAAGATGTATACTTTAAGTTGAGAAGCAGAGTGGGGCCAAGGCTGCGTGTTTGCCATGTACAACGTCCTGTGGATGGAGCGGTTAGGGCAGAAGGAATGTAAAGTTTGAACACGGAATGGGTGAAAAATTAGATAACCGTAAATCATGCTTGAAGAAGGGGGTGGTTTTGGATCGGAGTAATGCGGTGTAATCATAGAAATAAAAGAACCTTGGAACACGACAGGATTGATGAAAAGAACTAGACAGTTTGATAAGAGACAGGTGTAATACGGTCAGCTGTGCTCTCCATGGTGTGAGAAATTTATTCTAAGGTCATTTTAATTTCGGACACTCCTTTCCCAGTTTTCTTTTGAAGATTGTTGGGTTGTTTTAACAGCAGCTGGTATTTAGCGCAGAACAAAGACAATCACATTGCCTCTCTCCAGCTATACCTCCCCCTGCTTTTCTTCTTACTGTATTAATCCATTTCTTTCTTTCTGTCAGAACACTTCTTGCCTGCTGAACTTCCTAAAGTACCTTGCTTCGACCCCTGACCAAGCAAGGCTATGTCCGGTCAAAACACTTTAACTTCATGACCTATCTGAATTCTTAAAGACAGACTAGGGAGATTCTCTTGCCAATGTATGCTCATTTTAGGATTGAAAGTATCTTGCCAGGAGATTGATTTACAAGCAGTTGTCTTGTTAATACCAACTGATAAGTCCTTGACTACTTTGGCTTTTTTGGGGTCTTTTAAAGGCAGAAAGATTGCTGTCGCTGGTCCCCCACCTACAATATTCGGCTAAGTCTGCCCCTTGACATATACTGGAGAATCATCTAATGTCAAATTCAATTTTCTCCCCTCAACACAAACTAACAGAGTAACTGAAGTACCCATCATATGCATTCCACCCAGCTGGTAAAACTGCTTCTCCTCACCACACAGAGGTAGTTGCTGATGGATCTCTCAATGTGACTGCAGCCATTGATGGTGACCTCAGCAGATGAAGAAGATTTCTGTGGCTTGCCTGGCTGCTTAGAAAGATAGCAAGTCCCTAGCAGGGGTGGTGACCACATCCTAGTACATAGGGAATGGTTGATTTAAGTGGGAGCCTTCTTTGTCCTCTTCACCCTTTCTATGTGCTAGTAAGACGTAGATAGGATATTTCGAGAGGGGCAAGATCCTGCTTGGCTCCTTGGCTCCTTTAGCTGAAACCTCCTTAACTATCGATATTTTTGTCATGTTACTTATACTGCCGGGTGAAAGTGTGAATTGACGGCCGGTGGGGTGTATGCCTGTTGAAAGCGTGCACCGACGGCTGGTGGTGTGTGTACCTGGTGAAAGCGTGCACTGACGGCTGATGGTGTGTGTGCCTGGTGAAAGTGTCCACTGATGGCTGGTGGTGTGTGTGTTCCTGGTGAAAGCGTGCACTGATGGCTGGTGGTGTGTGTGCCTGGTGAAAGTGTGCACTGACGGTTGGTGGTGTTTGTACCTGGTGAAAGAGTGCACTGACGACTGATGGTGTCTGTGCCTAGTGAAAGTGTGCACGGCCGGCCGGTGGTGTGTATGCCTGGTGAAAGCGTGCACTGATGGCTGGTGGTGTGTGTGTGCCTGTTGAAAGTGTGCACTGACGGCTGGTGGTGTGTGTGCCTGGTGAAAGCGTGCACTGATGGCTGGTGGTGTGTGTGCCTGGTGAAAGCGCGCACTGACGGCTGGTGGTGTGTGTGTGCCTGGTGAAAGCGTGCACTGATGGCTGGTGCTGTGTGCCTGGTGGAAGCATTCACTGATGGCCGGTGGTGTTTGTGTCCGGTAAAAGTGTGCACTGACGGCTGGTGGTGTTTGTGGCCGGTGAAAGTGTGCACTGACGGCTGGTGGTGTTTGTGTCCGGTGAAAGCGTGCACTGACGTCTGGTGGTGTGTGTGCGTGGAGATCTCTGCCCTTAATTGGAGAAGAAATGCAGGTTCATACTTTGGCATTTCCTCTCTATAAAGACACCACGTATTTCTTGAATGTTGTGTTGCCTGTACTTTGAAGGAAGTTAAGGAAATGACCCTAGGTACCTTCCCAAAAGCCGAATTTTCATTAGTTTTCCTACCCCACAAGAAGCCACAGCAGACACTGGAGAGAAAGTGGCACAGACCAGCATTTGAAAGTGATCAGCGAAAGTCCGGCAGGGTCCTTATCTAGAAGGGAAGCTCGGCTTGTCTTTCAACAACAGCCATTAAGCATGCTGGAGTGTGACTGCACAGATTGTGTGTCAGTGGTATATTGTAATGGCCGCAAGGCCGTCAGGCACACTCTGCCCCCAAATTCAGTTACAGTGCGCATAATATTGCCAATTCGTCTAGAGTAGCGTCTCCAGGCACTATTAACCATTGTCTTTTCAATCAATGTGACAGCCATTGTGTAGTGCACACATTTCCAATTGCATCTTGATGTTGCTGGGGAACTGGGTTCGAGTCTCAGCAATGACGCTGAACATCCTGTGATTCTGGGCAAATCACTTAATCTCCCTGTGCCTAACCAAACAAAAGGTGGAGCGCAGTCCATCGACCTATGAAGGATCAAATGCTCAGTTAGCCCCCACAGCATTGCAAACCCTGAGCTTTACGTTGGTTGCTGAGCTCTGCAGTATGTGCATTAACCTAGTGGTCTGCATGATTGGATTCAGAAGGATTGAAGTCAGTGTGAGAAGGTCTTCGCGCAATAACCACTCCACGCTGTTGCTTTAGCGTAAAAAGCCATTTATTAGGACAGGGTTGACAACCAATTCAAGATAACACCATTAAACAGTTAACAATCCCCCAACTCAATTCTTCCACACATCATCCACTCTCATCCTCCACTTACTCAACTCCCCCAATTCACGCCACGACCTCTTCACTTAACATTCACTTCCACCCTTCTCATTCAACCTCCTCCAACATCTACAGTCATGGCACTCCTGCCTGCCACACCCCCATCCTGCACCTGTATCCCCCTCCCCGGAAGGGTGATTGCCCGTCATGGACTCCCCACCCCTCCCAAGTACCGCCACACGCCCCCTACAACCCGTCCTAAACATGGCACGCTTAACCAATCAAATGCCCCCTTTCCCACACCTGACTGTAGGGTGGGATGGTGGTCAAACTTTCCTTGACCTAAACCTGATGGCGCTGGGACAGGAAGAGGAAGGACTTCCTCTCCTGTCCCCCTTTATAACCCAGCCCTAACCCCCACCCCTACCCTGCCTAACACCCTGTCCAAGCTAACGTGCGAACACCCCAGGGGAAGACTGGTCTGCCGACCTCACTTCCCCTGGGGGCCGCATTATGAGACTGCATCCGTCACGCAAACTCTTTCTCTGATCTCAGCAGCAGGCACTAATAACGGTGATGAAAAATAGTATTTCCCGTTCCTTGATTTATCTCCAAACTGCCCCCAATATCCCACATTCTCCCTGCAAACAATTTAGTTAATTTATGGCGCTGCTTCCCTTTGACTTCAGAGACAACAAAAACACGTACTGGCAATGGTCACAGTTGTAGAGAGAGATGGGCCAGGCTTAAGCCACTTTGCAGCAGTGAAAAACTAGGCTATCGGGTAATGGCTGAAGGAAAGTATATAGCTTGTCACTTCTGATTAGAGGACTGTGCCTCTGCGCTTTGAATGAGAGCCCTGTCTGGGTATAGGAAGGGTAGATATTAAAGATAACAAAATAAGGCGGAATAGCACATATATGAAACCTGATCAAGTATGGCATAGAATGCAGTATACATTATCCTGCTCAGACAGATCCGCTGGCCAAGTATTTTATGACAGGCTTAATTTCTATATTCATACAGAATAGTACAAAATGCAATATCCAAATTGAGAAAATATTTATCCAGCGTGCATAAAAATAATTACCACTGTCTTGTGCACTTGGATGTATATATGCAGGCTCCGGTTTGACCTTTGGCTCCTGCCATCCACAACCAACGCTGTTGCCTGCAAGTCTGGCCGGCGGACGCAGGAGGTTTCAAGACATGATTGGAAAAGGCGCTAAAGATAAAACAGCACAGGAAGTGACATTACTCTTTGCGGATACGATTAATCCTGTTTATGGAGCAAACTGCAGTCTTTTGATCAAGCATTTGCCGTTCTTGTACCCTGCACCTGTAAATAGGAGATATTTTAGAAAACCAGCGCACGGAAACTGTAATTCACAAGGGTAGCGTGAAGTATAGGTGTCGGGTTATTTAAACAGGACAGTGATTGGCCATCCATCTCATTTAATGAACAAATCTAGTCCATTTGCTGGTCTGCCATTTGCAAAAAAACAGAGATATTGACTTTACCTATGTCTTTAAGCTGTGCTGTACAGAAGTCTGCAGCATGCTGAAAAGTTATAATAAAGAAGTGTCAGAAGCATTTTGTTACCTTATCTATCATGAAAAAAAGCATTATGTACAACTAAACGAGTGATGTGGTGGTGTCCCAGAGTGATGTGGTGGTGTCCCAGAGTGATGTGGTGGTGTCCCTGAGTGATGTGGGGGTGTCCCTGAGTGATGTGGTGGTGTCCCTGAGTGATGTGGTGGTTTCCATGAGTGGTGCCCCGAGTGGTGCCCCAGAGTGATATGGTAGTGATTAAATGAATAAAAGTGCTGTAAGTAAATAAATATACCTACATGGAAGAGGAGAGACGCGTCGGCGGAGAGGAGCCTGTGAGAATGTGCGACGGAGATCAAAGCAAACTCTAGCGACCATATGGAGAGGGAGGAGGGCTGCCTGGTGAGTTTAATGCATGTGGCAACAGAGTGAGAGCACGGCGCGTGGTCACCACCACATTTTTAGCCTGCAACATCCACCTGCACTTTGTTCATTTGTTTGTTAAATCAAGTTATACATGTAATGATGTCTTTTGGAAACTCTTTGATCCGGTAATGTTTGTGTGTTACTTTAAATGTAGAAAAGTCACCTACTGATATCGTAAAAAGGCAGTGTGTGAGGGTGAATTGTATGAGGGCACAGTGTGAGTGTGAGTGTGTAAGGGTGCAGGCTGTGTGCGTGCGCGTTTTGTAAGTGTGCAGTGTGTGTGGCCTAAACTACTGTGAGTGGGTAATGTGTGAGCGAGCATTGACATGGAGGCATTGTGTGAGGAGGGGTCAGTGTGTGTAGTCTGTGTGCGAGGGGGCAGTGTGTGTAGTGTGTGTAGTTTGTGTGTGAGGGGGTCAGTGTGTGTAGTCTGTGTGAGAGTGGGGCAATGTTGTTTAGTGACTGTCAGTAACCTGTATTTCTATTGTTTTTAGACGCTGCATAAGTATTGTAAAAAAGTTTTTATAAATATGTGTTGGCTTTAAAAATAAAGAAATTAATAGCATTGTTATTCCAAAAGAAAAAAGCTCTCCTAAGGCAAATCCTATTGGCTATGGCAATGCTTGTTGGTAGCAATATAGGACAGTGCCGTTGGGCTGTTGAGTGATGCTGTTGTGGTGCAGAGTGATGATGTGGTTGGACTGAGTGATGTAGTGGGGGGCAGTGTGTATGTGGTCTGTGTGAGAGGGGGCAGTGTGTGTGTAGTGTGTGTGAGAGGGGAGCAGTGTGTGTGGTCTGTGTGATATGGGGCCGTGTGTGTAGTCTGTGTGAGGGTGGCATTGTGTGTGGTCTGTGTTAGGGGGGCATTGTGTGTGATCTGTGTGAGAGGGGGTCATTGTGTGTGGCCTGTGTGAGGGGGTCAGTGTGTGTGGTATGTGTGAGGGGTGCAGTGTTTGTGTGGTGTGGAGGTGTCCCTGAGTGATGTGGTGGTGTCCCTGAGTGGTGTGGGGGTGTCCCTGAGTGATGTGGGGGTGTCTGTGAGTGATGGAAGGGGTGTCCCTGAGTGATGTGGTGTTTTCCCAGAGTGATGTGGTGGTGTCCCAGAGTGATGTGGTGGTGTCCTATAGTGATGTGGTTGTGTCGTAGAGTGATATGGTGGTGTCCTAGAGTGAAATGGTGGTGTCCCTAAAGTGATGTGGTGGCATAGTGAGGCGTGCAGCAGTGTGAGGCGTGCAGCTGTGTGAGGCATGCAGCAGTGTGTGGCGTGCAGCAGTGTGAGGCGTGCAGCAGTGTGAGGTGTGCAGCAGTGTGAGGCATGCAGCAGTGAGTGGCGTGCAGCAGTGTGAGTAATGCAGCAGTGTGAGTAATGCAGCAGTGTGCAGCAGTGTGAGGCTAGCAGCAGTGTGAGGCGTGCAGCAGTGTGAGGCATGCAGCAGTGTGAGGCGTGCAGCAGTGTGTGGCATGCAGCAGTGTGAGTAATGCAGCAGTGTGAGTAATGCAGCAGTGTGCAGCAGTGTGAGGCGTGCAGCTGTGTGAGGCATGCAGCAGTGTGAGGCGTGCAGCAGTGTGCAGCATGCAGCAATATGAGTATTGCAGCAGTGTGCAGTGTGCAGCAGTGTGAGGTGTGCAGCAGTGTGAGGTGTGCAGCAGTGTGTGGCGTGCAGAAGTGGGTGGCGTGCAGTTGGACCACCGTTGGAAATTTACAAATTGCAGGCACGATGGGCGGTAGTTTACAGTGGCGAATTGTGGGGCTATAACTGCTCTCCCGCGATCGTCGCCACCAAAAACAAATTCCTTAGACAGCTGGTCTCACTTCCACCAAGTACGCCACTGCTACCTCTAAGGCTTGACCTGGGACACAGACCTCTTAATGAGGAATTGGGCCTTAAACCCCTGACTTTCTGGAGGCGACTCTGGGTAACTCCAGAGCTTAATAACTACAGGCAAGAGCTTATTGAGGTTTCTCAGCTCCCAGCCAAGTACTTGGGACAGCCATTCCCCCTAGGATTCTATTACAAATGAACGCTAGATATGGAGCCCATATCCCGGGCTCATGCTTAAAAAGGTCTCCAGGGACCTTATCCAACCCCGGGGCTTTCCCAACGGGGAGTCTAGTGATGGCATCCCTGACCTCTCCTTCAGTGAACTCATACTCAGAAATGGGTGAATCCGAGGTGATGTCTAAACCTACACTGTGTAAAATTCCCAATAGGGATCTCCCCCTGGTATAAAGTGTGGAAGTGATGTTCCCAAACCTCTGCGGCAATATTGGGTACTACTGCCAGCTCAGGTTCAGCCGAACCTGTTATTACAATTTGCCAAAATTTACGAGTATCTTTTACTGCAAGGGCGGATGTTAAGTTTGCCCAATTCTCATTTTCCCACTCAATCTTGGCATGATGAATTAATTCGCGGTACACTTTCTTCTTATGCTTTATAAGAGCCCTGTCCTTATTTTCTTTCAGTGCCTCAAGGATTTGTTGGTTAGGATATTGGCCTCCCTGAAGTAGTCTGTTTTGCTTCTTTATCTTATGGACAAACTTGAAACTGGATCGATTTTGACAGACGGTAACCCCTTCCGATCAGGGATCAACCACCCTAGGGCACTAAAAGATTCTCTTCCTTATTCCCAATTCTTAAGGATAAGACGCAATTGCTCTTTCAAAACAGACTACTTCAGGGAGGCCAATATCCTAACCAACAAATTGAGAGACCGTGGCTACCCGAGAAGGCTAGTCAAGACTGCGTCTAAAAGGGCATGGTACTGCCCAAGAGAGGCCCTATTAACACCTAAAACACGTGACAAATCAGAAAGGATAGCCTATGTTACTACTTTTTCGCCTGTGTCGAACAATATCAGAAAATCTATCCTCAAGCACTGGCCCACAATTAATGCAGGCCCCATTAATCTAGAGAGACCCCTATTTGCCTTTCGTAAAAGTAAGAACCTAAAAGATCATCTAGTCAGAGCAGCCCTACCAGCCCCCGCACCAAGATCAACCATTGAATCAAACTGGGGCCTTCCACCACTGCTGGGACATGTAAAATGTGGTGGCTGTAATGTTTATGACTACACAGTTGAGGCACGTAATTTTAGTCACAATGGTGTCACTGTTGAAATGAAATCTCTTTCCAACTGTAATACTAATAATGTTATTTACACGATACTCGGCCCTTGCCCAAAAATGTAAGTGAGGCAGACAACTCAGAAAGCCAAGACCCGTATTTGTCAACATAGGAGCCGCATCAGGTGCAGGACTCCTAATGCACCACTGGTCGAGCATTTCTCTGAAGCAAACCATACTGAGTGTTGGAAACGGGACCCTGGCCGGCCAAGACTCGCGTCGAGGTCAGTCAGGGATCGCCATTTCCAAGTGTCAGGGCAAGGGAGTCACACACCAAGGTAACCCCTCTCTCGCCCTCTAGGTAACGTGGCGCGAGCAGTCTAGGCTAAACTTGGAGGCGATATGAGTTAAGTATCTGCGCACGCACCCCAGCAACAACACCCAAGGCCCACCACAAAGGAAACTCCACACAAGGTTATATAAAAAATAGCCTTTGTATTCCAAAAAACATACATTAGATAAAACACACACTTTACATTGTGCCAGAGGCACGGGCAGAATTTACAAGGGGAATTATATGTACAAGGGACAGGGCCACATGGACCACTGTCAGGGTATGCACTTTTAGAAATGACACTTTTTAGAAATAGAATTATCAATGTAGCACAAAAATAACATACAACCAGTCACTACTGGTACCAGGTGAGCACCACCTATGCAACCCTCACTATCTTAGGAGATTACACTAGGGAACCTGGGCTCTGCTAACAACACCTCTACTAGCAAGAAGGAAACCACCTAAGTATTGCTATACCTGTAGGGGTTTAAGAACAAAACACATGATGCATTAACATTCAGAGGTGTAGCAATAACATTGCGCAAAACTTAAATCAGTCACCACCTGTGACAGTCCCTGTGTCCCAATGTCAGGGCCTAAACGTAGCAGTTGCCCACAAAGTGCTGGGCAACTGGTTCAGGGAAAGTTAGGGCAACGTTGGAGCCTCTCTGGCTCAAAGAACAAATGGCCCCCTGGAGCCTCTCTGGGCTCTTCAACAATGGTGGGGCGAACACGATGTGGGAGCCTCACAGGCTCTGCAGAAACAAAATGTCCCCCTGAGCCTCTCTGGGCTCTAGAACAATATGGGCCAGGGCGGGGAGCCTTCTCTCAGGCTCTAAGAAGGAATGCCCCTGCACGTTGGAGTCCCTCGTGGACTCGAAAGTAATCAGCTGCGAGCCTCTCGGGGCTCGGAATCAACAAGGGGCCTCGAGCCTCTTGTGCACTTGCAGCAAAATGCCTCCTGGTTTCAGAGTCCCACTCGTGGGCTCTTCAGAAAGGCCCCACTGGTCAGGGTCCCGCTCGGGGGACTCGGGGACCAGCCCTTGCCCTTAGAGGAACCCGCACTCACCAGTTGTGTGGCGGCGTCTCCTCTCCCGGCTGCGGGGCTCCGGCTCTTCCCTCAGTCAACGCGGGGCTCACAGGCAGACCGGGGTTCTCCACGGGAGCTCCCGCTCCTCGGGGGCTCCCTTTCCGCACTTCTCCCTCTCTTCTTCTGGGGGAGTGCACCGGGGCGCAGGGTAGGCTCCTGCCTGCCCCGGTGCTCACGACAGTCGCTACTCCTCTTGCGTGGGAGGCGGGGTAGGCTCCTGCCCTCCCACTTCCGGTTCCGGTTGTCCCGGAGGCCCGCCCTCGGCTTGCCTGACTTCCTGGTCGGGCGCCGGGCGGCGGCAGAAGCGATTTGCGGGCAAATGCCGGGTGGGCACCGGCTCTGGAGGACAAAGCGCTTCCAAGCGCAACAAGGGGGATTAACACAGCGCTCCCAGCGCTATAATCCAAAAAGGCCTCCTCCAATCACGGCGCCGATCGCCCGGCGAGCCTCCCGCAGCCACAGCCAATGGCAGCGCGGCTCCCGGGTGACGCCAGCAGCTGCTCCTCGGCTTCTTCTCAGCGGGGACAACACGGGGCAATGCCGGGTGGGCACCGGCTCCAATTAAATTAAGAAGCGAGGTGGCACTCGCAAATTCAGGACGATCTCGGCACAGAACTAATCGAGGTGTGCACTCGCTCGGGGCGGACAGTGCCGGGTGGGCACCGGCCTCTGTAATTAAAGCGCTCACAAGCGCAATAAGTGAAATAAAGCGCTCCCAGGCGCTAGGCAGATAATCACAGCGCCCCAAGCGCTATAATCAAAAAATAAAGCACTTCCAAGCGCTAGAGGGCATAAAGCGCGCTCCTAGCGCTACGAGCAGAATAAAGCGCTCCCAGGGGCAAGGACAGAGCCCCAGCAACCAAGTCCTTGGGCAGGCAGGGGGGGCAAGGCTGGGCCAGGGGCCAGCTCACTGGCCCTCCAGGCAGGGAGGCAGTCCAAGTGGCGGTTCCTCCTGGCCCCAGCAGCAGCAGCCCCCTCAAGTAGGATCAGGAAAGAACAACCTCTCTGGGGACACAGCCCCATTTTTATACAGTACATTCCTTTGTCTGAAGGTGCAGGGTGGGGGCTGAACCAGTCGCAGCTGGTTCTTGAGTACCCTTGATGGCCCAACCACCCATTTCTTTCACTGGGGAGGCTAGGGTCATTAGACACACCACAGGGGGGCGGAGCCAGCATTGTGTGGGGAAAACCCAGCCCATCCAGGACACAGGTACACTCCTCCCACACATCACTCATGCTAATCTCCCACTCACCACCGGGCAGACCCATCCAGACTTCCTGGAGCCTGGCATGCCAGCCAGCTCCAGCCAATCACGCTCCAGCACCCTCACTGCACACATATCTCAATGTCCAGAAGTAGCACTTCCCAACTAGACACACACATGCCGCAGACACCATCTCGCAGCATTCACTCTCACGAGTTTATACATACCAAACTCGAGCCTGTACTCCCCACGCATCAGGAACTACCAGGGACACACACATTCCCCATGCATTCCTATGGGAGGGCAGGCCAGCCATACTACATGCGCGCACTTTCACTCTGGGGCCCAGGGAAAAGTGCGCAGAGACCCAAAAATCACTGACACAGGGTCACAAATAAGGCAAAAAGTCTAGGGGTGAACCTGCCCTGCGGGCCAAGTCCAACACAACCCCCTTCCAGCCAAAACGCAGGGGAGAACAATCACCACCGTGATGGACTTCCCTGCTTGGGGCGATAGAACACGGACGCAGGCCCGCCACTGCCGGGACACCCTCCTGTTCTATGCCACATTGAACCCCTAGGGTTCCTTCTAAAGCTACTGTAAGGACCAACTGGGCTACCCCACTGGTACTCCTCAGCTGTCCGCGGCCAGGACCAGGCCCTGGGCCACCCAGGTGCCACCGGTCCTTGCCAATTCGCAGAGCGGGGGGTAGTAACCCCTGGCACATAGTACCCATTCTCCACTCTCCCTGTCTGCAAGACAGGACTAGACTGCCACTGGTTCACCAGCCTTTGGTCTACAACCTCAGGCGGACCAGGAGTCTCAGGGAAGGCTCTCCTCCCCTTACCTCTTCTTCCAGGGTTCCTCCTCCTCCTGCGAGGGGTACCCTTACAACGCCACTCCAACCCAGGGTTTAACCCCTCAGGTTGCACCGGGGTCAGAGTTGGGCTTTCCCACCCTCTGCACCCCCTTCCAGAGGTCTGCCCTCTCCCAACTGGAGAAGTTCCTCTGGAAGAAGAACCGGTCAGGACACTGGTTACAGTCGTCCTACCCTTCAGGTCAGGCTGATCCTGAACCTGAACCTGGCCATCCACCCGCCGGTCTAAAACCTTTGGTGGAACAATTGCCTGGCACTCCAGGACTTCTGGGGATTCACACACAATCCCCCTGAGGCTGACACATGACCCATGTGTCGTGTGACTGTCTGTCTGGCGCAGATCTCCCGCCTCCTGTCCACCTGACAGTGCGCAAAGATCCCCCAGACCAGAAGTGGCGCCACCCGGGTCCACCCAAGAAGATCTAGCCCAACTGGCTAGTCTCTGGTCCACTGGTGCATCCACTGGGAAACTCATCCCCCAATCACTCCTCACTTCGGACTTCTGTGCACTCCCTCCTGGGGTAGCACTGCCGGACACTGGAACCACTGGAGCTCTAGTTACAGACACTCCAGGTTCCCTAGACACTAGGAGATCCTCCTCAAGTGTACTACCAGGACAGCCTAGGTCCCTAACCTGGTGTTCCCTCAAGAAACCACCCAAGTTCTGAGACAGGGCTTCGGGCCTCTGGGGGCTCTCAGCCACCCACTGACTCCTGCTCCACTGAGCCAGGTAGTCAGCCCCTCCACCTCTCTCACTATACTGGGACCTAGCTGGGCTACACTGAGCCTCTTCCACCACGCTGGGCTGGAAGATACCTATACCACTACAGTTGGACTCACTCTCCAATGACTCTACAGAACCTCTGGCACTCTCCCAGCGCTCTGCTTCTTCTGCAAGGGTGTCCGGATCAGTCAACCCACATTCCAACAGGTGTAGGCGCAACTCTGGCAAACAACTACTAAGCACCTGCTCTCTTAGAACCAGATCAAATAGTTTGTCAAACTCAGATTCCATGTGAACCTCTAACCATTCAGCCAGTGCACCTTGACATTCATCCACAAACTCCCCCCAAGACTGGTGAGACAGTTTCCTACTGCCCCTGAATCTCAACCTATACTCCTCCTCTGGGGAAACAGGTACCAGACTCTGGGAACTGGGAGTGGGATTTCCTGCACTGAGATTCAAATAGCTGCCACCACTGGACTCAACCCTCCCTGGGGGATCCAGAAAATTAGGACTGCGGCCAGGGGATAACCTACACTCTAGGGCTATCTTCTCCCTGGCCAAGGCCCTCTCAGCCTCTGCAGTCCGCTCATTCACACCCAGCTGCGCCATCTCTCTGGCATGCTCTAACCTGAGCTTCTCCATGGCCAGCTGGTGCTCCCTCTCTTCTCTCCTATCCACCCACTCCTCTGGGGACAGGGAAAGGGATGGGGTGCTACATCTGACACTGGACCCAGCAAGGGACTCCCTATCTAGGGGGTACTCGCTCTCTGCTGGCGCCCATCCACTGTCAAACTCACTCTCCACATCAGACTATTCAGGGCTCCCCTCAGACCCACCACCCTCATGGTGTGCGGTCCGGGCCCTCTCCCTCTCACTGTGCTCACGCTCCCAGTCACTCTTCTGCCACAGGATCATGTTATCCCTAAGCTTGGACTGGGTGTCTGACTCACTCACTGGGATGTCTCTCTCCTTACATAACCGTACCAACTCATGCACACTGTACTTAAACAGGCCACACAGGTTAAAAGGAGATTCCATCTTGACAGGATGCTCACAGACACATGCAACACAAGGGACCTAGCAATCTGAAGTAAAAGTACACATTTCCAAAACTTCCACACTCTCCTTAAAAAAAGAACTCACTCATGCGTCCAGGGAAACACACCATTCATCCACACACACCCTCCCCTCGGATCGGTAAGGCAGTTTCTACCACCCCTGACTTCTCAACCTGACCACATGTGACACAGGTACCAAACTCTGGAAGCAGGGCGGGGGACAAATGTACTGAACACAATTATCAAATGACACTCTTCAGGAGAAGCAATAATGGAACTTCTCCAAAAACACAATAATCCCCAAAATGTGGTTATCTAACGAATGTAGAGCTTTGAAGTGCGGCCTGTCGCCACTGTGGTACAACGCAAACACAAATCCTTATCCTCACCGCTTGCCGCCAATGTTGGAAACGGGACCCTGGCCGGCCAAGACTCGCGTCGAGGTCAGTCAGGGATCGCCATTTCCAAGTGTCAGGGCAAGGGAGTCACACACCAAGGTAACCCCTCTCTCGCCCTCTAGGTAACGTGGCGCGAGCAGTCTAGGCTAAACTTGGAGGCGATATGAGTTAAGTATCTGCGCACGCACCCCAGCAACAACACCCAAGGCCCACCACAAAGGAAACTCCACACAAGGTTATATAAAAAATAGCCTTTGTATTCCAAAAAACATACATTAGATAAAACACACACTTTACATTGTGCCAGAGGCACGGGCAGAATTTACAAGGGGAATTATATGTACAAGGGACAGGGCCACATGGACCACTGTCAGGGTATGCACTTTTAGAAATGACACTTTTTAGAAATAGAATTATCAATGTAGCACAAAAATAACATACAACCAGTCACTACTGGTACCAGGTGAGCACCACCTATGCAACCCTCACTATCTTAGGAGATTACACTAGGGAACCTGGGCTCTGCTAACAACACCTCTACTAGCAAGAAGGAAACCACCTAAGTATTGCTATACCTGTAGGGGTTTAAGAACAAAACACATGATGCATTAACATTCAGAGGTGTAGCAATAACATTGCGCAAAACTTAAATCAGTCACCACCTGTGACAGTCCCTGTGTCCCAATGTCAGGGCCTAAACGTAGCAGTTGCCCACAAAGTGCTGGGCAACTGGTTCAGGGAAAGTTAGGGCAACGTTGGAGCCTCTCTGGCTCAAAGAACAAATGGCCCCCTGGAGCCTCTCTGGGCTCTTCAACAATGGTGGGGCGAACACGATGTGGGAGCCTCACAGGCTCTGCAGAAACAAAATGTCCCCCTGAGCCTCTCTGGGCTCTAGAACAATATGGGCCAGGGCGGGGAGCCTTCACTCAGGCTCTAAGAAGGAATGCCCCTGCACGTTGGAGTCCCTCGTGGACTCGAAAGTAATCAGCTGCGAGCCTCTCGGGGCTCGGAATCAACAAGGGGCCTCGAGCCTCTTGTGCACTTGCAGCAAAATGCCTCCTGGTTTCAGAGTCCCACTCGTGGGCTCTTCAGAAAGGCCCCACTGGTCAGGGTCCCGCTCGGGGGACTCGGGGACCAGCCCTTGCCCTTAGAGGAACCCGCACTCACCAGTTGTGTGGCGGCGTCTCCTCTCCCGGCTGCGGGGCTCCGGCTCTTCCCTCAGTCAACGCGGGGCTCACAGGCAGACCGGGGTTCTCCACGGGAGCTCCCGCTCCTCGGGGGCTCCCTTTCCGCACTTCTCCCTCTCTTCTTCTGGGGGAGTGCACCGGGGCGCAGGGTAGGCTCCTGCCTGCCCCGGTGCTCACGACAGTCGCTACTCCTCTTGCGTGGGAGGCGGGGTAGGCTCCTGCCCTCCCACTTCCGGTTCCGGTTGTCCCGGAGGCCCGCCCTCGGCTTGCCTGACTTCCTGGTCGGGCGCCGGGCGGCGGCAGAAGCGATTTGCGGGCAAATGCCGGGTGGGCACCGGCTCTGGAGGACAAAGCGCTTCCAAGCGCAACAAGGGGGATTAACACAGCGCTCCCAGCGCTATAATCCAAAAAGGCCTCCTCCAATCACGGCGCCGATCGCCCGGCGAGCCTCCCGCAGCCACAGCCAATGGCAGCGCGGCTCCCGGGTGACGCCAGCAGCTGCTCCTCGGCTTCTTCTCAGCGAGGACAACACGGGGCAATGCCGGGTGGGCACCGGCTCCAATTAAATTAAGAAGCGAGGTGGCACTCGCAAATTCAGGACGATCTCGGCACAGAACTAATCGAGGTGTGCACTCGCTCGGGGCGGACAGTGCCGGGTGGGCACCGGCCTCTGTAATTAAAGCGCTCACAAGCGCAATAAGTGAAATAAAGCGCTCCCAGGCGCTAGGCAGATAATCACAGCGCCCCAAGCGCTATAATCAAAAAATAAAGCACTTCCAAGCGCTAGAGGGCATAAAGCGCGCTCCTAGCGCTACGAGCAGAATAAAGCGCTCCCAGGGGCAAGGACAGAGCCCCAGCAACCAAGTCCTTGGGCAGGCAGGGGGGGCAAGGCTGGGCCAGGGGCCAGCTCACTGGCCCTCCAGGCAGGGAGGCAGTCCAAGTGGCGGTTCCTCCTGGCCCCAGCAGCAGCAGCCCCCTCAAGTAGGATCAGGAAAGAACAACCTCTCTGGGGACACAGCCCCATTTTTATACAGTACATTCCTTTGTCTGAAGGTGCAGGGTGGGGGCTGAACCAGTCGCAGCTGGTTCTTGAGTACCCTTGATGGCCCAACCACCCATTTCTTTCACTGGGGAGGCTAGGGTCATTAGACACACCACAGGGGGGCGGAGCCAGCATTGTGTGGGGAAAACCCAGCCCATCCAGGACACAGGTACACTCCTCCCACACATCACTCATGCTAATCTCCCACTCACCACCGGGCAGACCCATCCAGACTTCCTGGAGCCTGGCATGCCAGCCAGCTCCAGCCAATCACGCTCCAGCACCCTCACTGCACACATATCTCAATGTCCAGAAGTAGCACTTCCCAACTAGACACACACATGCCGCAGACACCATCTCGCAGCATTCACTCTCACGAGTTTATACATACCAAACTCGAGCCTGTACTCCCCACGCATCAGGAACTACCAGGGACACACACATTCCCCATGCATTCCTATGGGAGGGCAGGCCAGCCATACTACATGCGCGCACTTTCACTCTGGGGCCCAGGGAAAAGTGCGCAGAGACCCAAAAATCACTGACACAGGGTCACAAATAAGGCAAAAAGTCTAGGGGTGAACCTGCCCTGCGGGCCAAGTCCAACACTGAGGATGAAATTCGATGGACAATCCTAAAGGTTGTCAAATTGCCACAAAGGGGTGGCAACCTAGCTCAACTCCTGAACCGCGAGGAACTCAAGAGCATAATCCAATTTGACACCATACGGACCGGTCTGAACAGAAGCGAGGACTGGACTACCTTGCTTTAGTCTGCGACCCACAGTGAACTTTACACCCTACACTGAACTTTACACCTCTGAGATGGAACTATGATAAGTAACCAGAATCTTGATTTAGACATGTTGACAATTCGAAATTGTACAATCACCAACTGCCGTACTATACCTACTGTCTAAAATGTAATGTGGATATTTGTTCCTAATTTGTATATACTTCAATTTTTTTTTTAACTTAATGTCACTAGGGCACGTTGGTCACTTGCGCCGTTTTTTTAATCAACACCGTTGCCCACTCACTGTTCTTTTCCCCGGCCGGCTCTCACCACTCTAAGATGGCCGCCATACTCGCGCACTCGTTTAGTTTTGCCTCACATATCCCTTCCCAGGCACGTGATCCGGGCTCGCGGTCACCTGACTCTAGTACTAAGGCTTAAACATCATGCATGCGTTTTGGCCACCAGGCTAATCTTGCAGCACGAGAACAACAGCGTATCCACACTCCCTCCAGCCTGCATTCCCTGACATCGTTCAGAGCCTCGGTAAGTGCCTTGCCCACGCCACGACCGTGGCTCTCCGCTAGCAATTCATTCACAGCCAGTTTCCCTTGGTAACAAACCCCTAATTTCTCTCTCTTCATACAGCGGATCTTCCAATTCAAGACCGCACGCAGCACTGAGTATTCCCATACCGGGTTGCCATACGCCCTCAAAACGCTGTTGACCGCCTATCGCCTTGGTCTGTCCTTCCTTACTACATCGATCGGCGATTATCACATTAAGTGGTCACACTGGGCTAATAACCCCCTTTTTTTGCCCCATCAGCGCAATTCTCCGCAAAGTGAACTGAGACTCTTAACTCTGAGCCCCCCAACCGAAACTAGCTCCGCACGCTACTCCAAGGGTTGCGAACCCTCTGACCTGAGGTAAGATATACAATCCCCAAGGCGCTCACAGCGCCTGACACCATCACAACCCCCTGCGCGCAACATTCACGCCCAAGATCTCCCGGGTGTTCTCACAGTTCCGCGGGCACAATGTTTTTTCACATCTGCCTGTTGCACCGGCCGAGCTCTCGTCACTGCATGCATATAGCCTTTTCCGCTAGCCGCATATTCCACCTGGCCATCACCGACCATCCCTGACGTACTATAAAGAACCGCACCATCACGAAGGGCTAGCCACCCATCTGTCAAGTGTCAATGTTAAGCTCCGTCACTCGTTCACACGCCATCCACGGGGTAAAAACACCTACTGCCAACCGCCTCACAGTGTGATGTTCCCTGCGGTTACGATTCATGTAAAGTGTACGATCTCCGGCACTCGTTCACACGCCGTCCACGAGTTAAAACACCTACTGCCAACCGTCTCACAGTGGTTGGTTCACTGCGGTTCTGATTCATGTAATGTGTATAAACCATTCGAAATGCTGACTTCTCAAACCTTGTGTTGTTTTTATAAAACCTTACTGTCCTTTTTCCTCCCCTGTTTTCTCCCTAACAGGGGTATTATTTATACCAGGCAATATAACTTTGTTTAGTCCTGATGATGATCCTTTCTAATCAGAGCACGGGATCGAAATGTCGACTCTTTTAAGTAGACATACATTCAACCACTGTGTATTATTTTGTATGTACTACTCTGGAGAACACTTCCAACACTGATTTGAAAGTGTCCAGATTGCTCACTTTCTTTGCCTGTGGAAATTCTCTTACTGTATTACTTCTTTCTTCCCACTGTGTTTCCCTCACTAGTACGGCACAGGACTGTGCCCTACTTTAAGAATTGCTGCTTTTGTATTCAGTCTTATCTTTTGATTCCATTTAAAAATAAATTCCTGGTCCGGCTGGACATGGAAAAATATATAGTAGCCTATTGTGGTCTATATTTCATTTGTTTATATCTCTGAATTTGCTTAGGACCTTTGTTTCCTTAAATTGACTTATACCCTTGGTCCTTAGCTATCTTTTGGGTCCCCCTTGTTTCCTAAAAAAAAACAAGTGCAGCAGTGTGTGTCATGCAGCAGTGTGTGTCGTGCAGCAGAGTGTGGCGTGCAGCAGTGTGAGTAATGCAGCAATGTGCAGCAGTGTGAGGCGTGCAGCAGTGTGTGTCATGCAGCAGTGTGTGTCGTGCAGCAGAGTGTGGTGTGCAGCAGTGTGAGTAATGCAGCAATGTGCAGCAGTGTGAGGCGTGCAGCAGTGTGAGGCATGCAGCAGTGTGAGGCATTCAGCAGTGTGCAGCATGCAGCAGTGTGGGTAATGCAGCAGTGAGAGGCGTGCAGCAGTGTGAGGCATGCAGCAGTGTGAGGCTTGCAGCAGTGTGAGGCGTGCAGCAGTATGTGGCGTACAGCAGTGTGTGGCATGCAGCAGTGTGAGGCGTGCAGCAGTGTGAGGTGTGCAGCAGTGTGAGGCGTGCAGCAGTGTGAGGCATGCAGCAGTGTGAGGCATGCAGCAGTGTGAGGCGTGCAGCGGTGTGTGGCGTGCAGCAGTGTGCGGCATGCAGCAGTGTGAGTAATGCAGCAGTGTGCAGCAGTGTGAGGCGTGCAACAGTGTGAGGCATGCAGCAGTGTGAGGCGGGCAGCAGTGTGAGGCGGGCAGAGTGTGAGGCGGGCAGCAGTGTGCAGCATGCAGTAGTAGAGTAATGCAGTAGTGTGCGGCGTGCAGCAGTGTGTGGTGTGCAGCAGTGTGAGGCGTGCAGCAGTGTGCAGCATGCAGCAGTGTGAGTAATGCAGTAGTGTGCAGCGTGCAGCAGTGTGATGCGTGCAGCAGTGTGATGCATGCAGCAGTGTGAGGTGTGCAGCAGTGTGAGGCGTGCAGCATTGGGAGGCGTGCAGCATTGTGAGGCGTGCAGCAGTTTAAGGCGTGCAGCAGTGTGAGGTGTGCAGCAGTGTGAGTCATGCAGCAGTGAGCAATGCAGCAGTGTGCAGCATGCAGCAGTGTGAGGCATGCAGAAGTGTGTGGCGTACAGCAGTGTGAGTAATGCAGCAGTGTGCAGCAGTGTGAGGCGTGCAACAGTGTGTGGCATGCAGCAGTGTGAGGCGGGCAGCAGTGTGAGGCGGGCAGAAGTGTGAGGCGGGCAGCAGTGTGCAGCATGCAGTAGTATGAGTAATGCAGTAGTGTGCGGCGTGGAGAAGTGTGAGGCGTGCAGCAGTGTGTGGTGTGCAGCAGTGTGAGGCGTGCAGCAGTGTGCAGCATGCAGCTGTGTGAGTAATGCAGTAGTGTGCAGCGTGCAGCAGTGTGATGCATGCAGCAGTGTGATGCATGCAGCAGTGTGAGGCGTGCAGCAGTGTGAGGCGTGCAGCATTGGGAGGCGTGCAGCATTGTGAGGCGTGCAGCAGTTTAAGGCATGCAGCAGTGTGAGGTGTGCAGCAGTGTGAGTCATGCAGCAGTGAGTAATGCAGTAGTGTGCAGCTTGCAGCAGTGTGAGGCGTGCAACACTGTGAGGCGTGCAGCAGTGTGTCGTGCAGCAGTGCGAGGCATGCAGCAGTGTGAGGTGAGCAGCAGTGTGAGGCGTGCAGCAGTGTGAGGCATGCAGCAGTGTGTAGCATGTAGCAGTGTGCGGCATGCAGCAGTGTGCAGCGTGCATTAGTGTGAGGCGTGCAGCAGTGTGAGACCTGCAGCAGTGTGAGGCATGCAGCATTGTGAGGCGTGCAGCAGTGTGCGGCGTGCAGCAGTGTGAGGCGTGCAGCTGTGTGTTGTGCAGCAGTGTGAGGTGTGCAGCAGTGTGAGGCATGCAGCAGTGTGAGGCATGCAGCAGTGTGCAGCATGCAGCTGTGTGAGTAATGCAGCAGTGTGCAGCATGCAGCAGTGTGAGTAATGCACAGTGTGTAGTGTGCAGCAGTGTGTGGCGTGCAGCAGTGTGTGGCATGCAGCAGTGTGTGGCATGCAGCAGTGTGTGGCGTGCAGCAGTGTGAGGCATGCAGCAGTGTGAGGCATGCAGCAGTGTGAGGCATGCAGCAGTGTGCAGCTTGCAGCAGTGTGACTAATGCAGCAGTGTGCAGCATGCAGCAGTGTTTAGCGTGCAGCAGGGTGAGGCATGCAGCAGTGTGTGGCGTCCAGGAGTGTGAGGCGTGCAGCAGTGTGAGTAATGCAGCAGTGTGCAGCATTCAGCAGTGGGAGGCGTGCAGTAGTGGGAGGTGTGCAGCAGTGTGATGCGTGCAGCAGTGTGAGTCATGCAGTAGTATGCAGCATGCAGCAGTGTGAGTAATGCAGCAGTGTGCAGCATGCAGCAGTGTGCAGCATGCAGCAGTGTGAGGCATTCAGCAGTGCGAGGCGTGCAGCAGTGTGAGGCATGCAGCAGTGTGTGGCGTGCAGCAGCGTGTGGCGTGCAGCAGTGTGTGACGTGCAGCAGTGTGTGACGTGCAGCAGTGTGTGACATGCAGCAGTGTGTGGTGTGCAGCAGTGTGTGACTTGCAGCAGTGTGGCGTGCAGCAGTGTGGCGTGCAGCAGTGTGAAGCATGCAGCAGTATGAGGCATGCAGCAGTGTGTGGCGTGCAGCAGTGTGTGGCGTGCAGCAGTGTGCAGCATGCAGTAGTGTGCAGCATGCAACAGTGTGATGCATGCAGCAGTGTGATGCATGCAGCATTGTAGGCATGCTGCAGTGTGAGGTGTGCAGCAGTGTGAGGCATGCAGCAGTGTGAGGCATGCAGCAGTGTGAGGCGTGCAGCAGTGTGAGGCGTGCAGCAGTGTGAGGTGTGCAGCAGTATGAGGCGTGCAGCATTGTGAGTAATGCAGCAGTGTGCAGCATGCAGCAGTGTGCAGCTGTGTTTGGCGTGCAGCAGTGTGAGGCATGCAGCAGTATGAGGCGTGCAGCAGTGTGAGGAGTGCAGCAGTGTGAGGCGTGCATCAGTGCGAGTAATGCAGCAGTGTGCAGCATGCAGCAGTGTGCAGCAGTGTGTGGCATGCAGCAGTGTGTGGTGTGCAGCAGTGTGAGGCGTGCAGCAGTGTGAGGCATGCAGCAGTGTGAGGTGTGCAGCAGTATGAGGCGTGCAGCAGTGTGAGTAATGCAGCAGAGTGCAGCTTGCATCAGTGTGCAGCAGTGTGAGGCGTGCAGCAGTGTGAGGCGTGCAGCAGTGTGAGGCGTGCAGCAGTGTGAGGCATGCAGCAGTGTGAGTAATGCAGCAGTGTGCAGCGTGCAGCAGTGTGCAGCAGTGTGAAGCCTGCAGCAGTGTGCAGCATGCAGCAGTGTGAGTAATGCAGCAGTGTGAGTAGTGCAGCAGTGTGCACCAGTGTGCAGCAGTGTGAGGCGTGCAGCAGTGTGAGGCGTGCAGCAGTGTGAGGTGTGCAGCAGTGTGAGGCGTGCAAGCAGTGTGTTGTGCAGCAGTGTGTGTCGTGCAGCAGTGTGTGGCGTGCAGCAGTGTGAGTAAGGCAGCAGTGTGCAGCGTACAGCAGTGTGAGGTGTGCAGCAGTGTGAGGCATGCAGCAGGGTGAGGTGTGCAGCAGTGTGAGGCATGCGGTAGTGTGCAGCATGTAGCAGTGTGAGTAATGCATCAGTGTGCTGCAGTGTGCAGCGTGCAACAGTGTGAGGCGTGCAGCAGTGTGAGGCGTGCAGCAGTGTGAGGCATGCAGCAGTGTGAGGCGTGCAGCAGTGTGTGGCCTGCAGCAGTGTGTGGCATGCAGCAGTGTGTGTGATGAAGCAGTGTGCAGCGTGCAGCAGTGTGAGGTGTGCAGCAGTGTGAGGCGTGCAACAGTGTGAGTTGTGCGGTAGTGTGCAGCAGTGTGCAGCGTGCAGCAGTGTGAGGCGTGCAGCAGTGTGTGGCATGTAGCAGTGTGTGGCGTGCAGCAGTGTGAGATGTGCAGCAGTGTGTGGCGTGCAGCAGTGTGTGGCGTGCAGCAGTGTGAGGTGTGCAGCAGTGTGTGGCGTGCAGCAGTGTGGCATACAGCAGTGTGTGCCATGCAGCAGTGTGCAGCATGCAGCAGTGTGAGTAATGCAGCAGTGTGCAGCAGTGTGAGGCATGCAGCAGTGTGAGGCGGGCAGCAGTGTGAGGCGGGCAGCAGTGTGCAGCATGCAGTAGTATGAGTAATGCAGCAGTGTGCAGCGTGCAGCAGTGTGAGGCATGCAGCAGTGTGTGGCATGCAGCAGTGTGAGG
Source organism: Lissotriton vulgaris (assembly GCF_964263255.1). Taxonomy (NCBI): domain Eukaryota; kingdom Metazoa; phylum Chordata; class Amphibia; order Caudata; family Salamandridae; genus Lissotriton; species Lissotriton vulgaris. Next base: position 953,956,116 of record NC_141694.1, read on the forward strand.
CGTGAGGTGAAGCGGTGTGAGGGTGAGAGGGTGTGAGGGTGAGAGGGTGTGTGAGGGTGAGAGGGTGTGTGAGGGTGAGAGAGGGTGTGTGAGTGTGTGGGGTGTGAGGGTGAGTAATGCAGCAGTGTGCAGCGTGCAGCAGTGTGCAGCAGTGTGAAGCCTGCAGCAGTGTGCAGCATGCAGCAGTGTGAGTAATGCAGCAGTGTGAGTAGTGCAGCAGTGTGCACCAGTGTGCAGCAGTGTGAGGCGTGCAGCAGTGTGAGGCGTGCAGCAGTGTGAGGTGTGCAGCAGTGTGAGGCGTGCAAGCAGTGTGTTGTGCAGCAGTGTGTGTCGTGCAGCAGTGTGTGGCGTGCAGCAGTGTGAGTAAGGCAGCAGTGTGCAGCGTACAGCAGTGTGAGGTGTGCAGCAGTGTGAGGCATGCAGCAGGGTGAGGTGTGCAGCAGTGTGAGGCATGCGGTAGTGTGCAGCATGTAGCAGTGTGAGTAATGCATCAGTGTGCTGCAGTGTGCAGCGTGCAACAGTGTGAGGCGTGCAGCAGTGTGAGGCGTGCAGCAGTGTGAGGCATGCAGCAGTGTGAGGCGTGCAGCAGTGTGTGGCCTGCAGCAGTGTGTGGCATGCAGCAGTGTGTGTGATGAAGCAGTGTGCAGCGTGCAGCAGTGTGAGGTGTGCAGCAGTGTGAGGCGTGCAACAGTGTGAGTTGTGCGGTAGTGTGCAGCAGTGTGCAGCGTGCAGCAGTGTGAGGCGTGCAGCAGTGTGTGGCATGTAGCAGTGTGTGGCGTGCAGCAGTGTGAGATGTGCAGCAGTGTGTGGCGTGCAGCAGTGTGTGGCGTGCAGCAGTGTGAGGTGTGCAGCAGTGTGTGGCGTGCAGCAGTGTGGCATACAGCAGTGTGTGCCATGCAGCAGTGTGCAGCATGCAGCAGTGTGAGTAATGCAGCAGTGTGCAGCAGTGTGAGGCATGCAGCAGTGTGAGGCGGGCAGCAGTGTGAGGCGGGCAGCAGTGTGCAGCATGCAGTAGTATGAGTAATGCAGCAGTGTGCAGCGTGCAGCAGTGTGAGGCATGCAGCAGTGTGTGGCATGCAGCAGTGTGAGGCGTGAGGTGAAGCGGTGTGAGGGTGAGAGGGTGTGAGGGTGAGAGGGTGTGTGAGGGTGAGAGGGTGTGTGAGGGTGAGAGAGGGTGTGTGAGTGTGTGGGGTGTGAGGGTGAGGGGGTGTGAGGGTGTGTGTGAGGGTGAGAGGGTGTTTGAGGGTGAGAGGGTGAGTGAGGGTGAGGGTGTGTGAGGGCGAGAGGGTGAGTGAGGGTAAGGGTGTGTGAGGGGATGAGGGTGAGGGGATGTGAGGGTGAGGGGGTGTGAGAGTGAGGGGGGTGTGAGGGGGTGTGTGAGGTTGAGGGTATGAGGGGGTGTGGATTATAGTGAATCTCGACCTGTCTGTTAGTCCGACTGTGGATTTGCTGCTAGCCTTCCGCTGATTAATAGAATCTCCGACAACGTGGTCCTTGCCCAGCACATGCTGTAGGTTAAATTGTTTATTAAAAGACTACAATCTGATCATCTTTTGGAACTTTGTAAGGATTATCAGTTTTGTAAATTGTGTCGCCATTTGTGAAGGGAGCGAGCGGGCGAGTCAGCGAATCACTTACGTTGCAGTAGGGATGTGGCTGTTCTAGCATTAGCAGAGAACGAGGAGCTTTCTTGTTGTCGGCTTGCATCGTATCCTGCCATCTCTCCAACTGACAGCAGCCATTGCAGGTCTGTTTACCTTTCACTCCAGCTGCCCCGTTCTCCCTTTGGCTTCAGCAGCACCTGCGTGCCACCTGCTCCTCGCAGCCCAGATGGACAGGACCCAGTTATTCCATCCCTCCCTGTGAATAAAAATGAACGGATGTGGTCGGATGGCTAGATTGTCGACTTTGGCGCTAGAGACCAGGGTTCAAGACTCGGGGTCCCGTCCCGTCCACATTCTGTGATCTGGGCAAATCACTTAATATGAATCTGTTATTGTGAAACGTAATCCATGCTCATGATTTAAAAAAGAAGTCAGACTTTTTGGCAGTGAAAACACCCTGGCGCAAAATGGTCAAACTTCGCGATATTGCACCTTTCATGTTATTCAGCGTTTTGGGCGCTTTGGCAAATGAATTCTACTTGCCAATAAAATAGTTAAACTGCTCAACACGGAGGCGAGTCCAGATGCTTGTTAGCTTAATGAGGAACTTGGAGTAGGGGTTGTTGGGTGGTTTAAAACTGCGACCCCCTTTGAGCGATAAATAACATACCTTTCCGTGCAGACTTGTTGTGCGAAATCGCACAGCTGCTTCCTCTTGAATAATTTCCTAGGGCAAAAAATAAATAATCCTGCTTTTTTTGTTGGGGGATGTGTGTTCTGTCTGGTACCACATATTAGCCAAATAGCCCGGCGAGATCTCAAAGACTTCCGTGCATATTCCAAGTGGGTAAAGGGAACTATCTGAATCATGTTTTGTCATGTAAAGGTGTAATTCCTGTTTAAGTGCACGGTCTGCCTCAGAGTGATGTAAACAGACCGGAGACCTTTATTTGCCCTAATAGGAAATGGCCTTATGTTGGGCACAGCTAACATATCATGCGGTACCAAGGAAGCCTCATTTGTAACCCTCATATTTACTATGCTCTGTTGTCGAAGAACCAGACACCTGACTCGTATTAGGTGAATAGTTATACAGCTACTAATGACATACCGGCTATTAAACCTGTCAGTAAACTGAGCAGGGGCTGCGTGTTCCGGCGATGAATGGCTCAGTAACCGTGTGCCTCTTGATAACCGTGTTTGATTGAAGAAAGGCCAGTCGTCACATCTGATTTAAGTAATAAGAATACTACTAATTATTAAAAGAGCCTTCGTTGGTAGTCCGGTATGCAGGGCTGAGAAAACTACACAGCCTTCTTTTAGTTAATGGCCAACATTGTTCCAAACTAAGCACCGGTTTATACTGCACTGGCAGTTGGCACACAATCACATGTAGGAATTATGCAGAGGTCATAAAAGGTACTTAATTAGCATTGCAAATTGTGGTCCAACATTTATGAGATGTCTGCAATTTTGAAAACAGATACATGATTACACAATTACCAGCTGTGTGTTTCACAGGACCATGCCAGCATATCAGCAAAATATCAAAATTAGGATTTCCCAGAAGTCCATAAATATTAATTTGTTTCATAACTGTGATGTTATGCACTCTGGAAATGCAAAGCAGACCGTTGGCACATCTTCCCTTTGCAAACATTGCAGAGCATGTAGTTGTGTAATGCAAGCCTACATGGGATACGTGAACATTTGGGGGGCGTGGCGATCAATAGAAAATGTTGGTGATTGCCCAATTCAATGGCGCTCCTTTTATCGACCTCGGTGGGATGAAGGGCTGAGTGGGCCTGCCGGGATTCAAACTGGTGACCTGATGCGCGAATCCCACGTCGGACGAATCGTCCACTAAGCCGCTAGAACTGGCAAACTACTTACCCAGGGCTTTAAGCGGGATGAAAACACTGGGGGTTTTCTCAAGGACTGTTTCTGATATAGTTAAGGGCTTGGCCTAAAGCAAGTTTGAACTCTCTGATTAGCATTAGGTGCCGCCTGGCTGATATTTTGACGCTTCTTCCTGTCTTAGCATGCACATATATAATAAATATAACAAGCAAAATTATACCTACAGCAAGCTAGTACTATTGACTTTGTCAAGGGTTGTAAGTTGCATATGATAAATAAGCTACAAGTTGAAATCTTTTGTATAAAATAGTTAAAATCTTCAGTTCTGAATTGACGAGACTGTGAAAGAACTGTAACAAGGCTCTTTAAATATACTAGAAAGGCAGTAAAGGACAGTACTGCTGCGAAATTAAGATTTATTTTGTTTTCACTTGGAGGGAGAGGATAATAAAAGAGCCCGACAGGGACCTGTTTCGACACTTGCCTTTTCCAGCACTGGCAGGACCTGGTCCACTTAAAGCCCTGTACTTAACAATATAAGATTGTGGAAACCTGCACAGATTCATATATCACAAAGTGTTGTAGGGGTGTCTCATTTTTCATCCCCAGGCGGTAATACGAAACCATCCCGAATTAATAAAGGTCTCTGGGTTGCAAACCTTTGCATCATTCCTCTAAAAATCGTACGTAGTCACAGCCTGCCTGGCCGCTAATGGGAAATATCTCTGTTTACCCTTCGAAATAAAGCATGCTATGCGATGTCTGCAATTTTGAAAACAGATACATGATTACACAATTATCAGCTGTGTGTTTCACAGGACCTTGCCAGCATATCAGCAAAATATCAAAATTAGGATTTCCCAGAAGTCCATAAATATTAATTTGTTTCATAACTTTGATGTTATGCACTCTGGAAATGCAAAGCAGACCGTTGGCACATCTTCCCTTTGCAAACATTGCATAGCATGTAGTTGTGTAATGCATGTCCACCTGGGATTCGTGAACATATGGGGGACGTGGCGCTCAATAGAAAATGTTGGTTATTGCCCAACTCAATGGCGCTCCTTTTATCGACCTTGGTGGGATGAAGGGCTGAATGGGCCCGCCGGTATTCAAACTGGTGACCTCATGCACGAATCCCACGGCGGACGCATCGTCCACTGAGCCACTAGAACCGGCGAACTACTTACCCAGGGCTTTAAGCGGGATGAAAGCACTGGGGGTTCTCTCAAGGAGTGTTTCTGATATAGTTAAGGGCGTGGCCTAAAGCAAGTTGGAACTCTCTGATTAGCATTAGGTGCCGCCTGGCTGATATTTTGACGCTTCTTCCTGTCTTAGCATGCAGATATATAATAAATATAACAAGCAAAATTACACCTACAGCAAGCTAGTACTATTGGCTTTGTCAAGGGTTGTAAGTTGCATATGATAAATAAGCTACAAGGTGAAATCTTTTGTATAAAATAGTTAAAATGCTTCAGCTCTGAATTGACGAAACTGTGAAAGAACTGTCAGGCTTCCCTTGTGTTTAAAAATCCACAACCCACAACTTGGTATTCTCTGAACATCTGGAGGTAATAAAGTGTTCATCAGGTTTAATCCTCTCATTTCACATGGGTGATTGGCTGACTGCAAAGTAAAATTTCCCGTTCATGGTGGGGTCAGTGCAGGAATACGGAGACCAGCAACAGCTGATAGCAAAGGAGTGTTCGTGCATAATTTGGAGAAAAAAAGCAGTCTCATTAAAAGCCCCAATTAATGTTCTTTCTCCTTGAAGTAGCCAGCATAGAAGTACTCTGGGAAACAAAAGAAAGCGGGTAATTTACAACCCGGTGCTATAAAGAAAGAAAAACAAGCATCACCCGAAGGCAGGCACTGAAAGCGATCGCGTTCGTGATCGCTATTGTAAACAAGTGGTGCACGCGCACATATGCTTCCAATTATCACGGCCCCTGTCTGGGCATGATAATTTAAAGCATATGTCAGGAAATGCGCGTAATAGACACCAATAGGTCAGGGGCGGAGCTATGCGCTCGCCTCTGGCCTATTAGTGTCTATTTTACAGAACAGCAAGCAGTGAAAGGCCAATAGCTGGCCCAAATGGAAACTCACACGCACGAGCGTGTGGAATTTGCAGATCTAGTTTTAAAACTCCTTCAAGAGGGCTCTCTTGCGAGCCCTAACAACTTCACATGTGTGACGTGCCCTAAAGGCACATTGTGCAACGGTAAACACCTCACGCCGAAACTTTGCACCGGTGAGAAAATAAACTGGGCAAATCCATTTGCAACATTTTCGCCACTTGTTTATTAGGGAATGTTGCAGTTCCTTTCAAACCAAATGAGACCAAAGTGTTTTTTGCATAAGGCAGCACAAATTGTTCAGTCCTCTGGCGTGTCAGGGAAGTAACATAGGTTCTTCTAGCCCCTGAAGCCAGAGGTGCACGAGGGGAGCACCTCTCAGAGGGCCCCAATCACCCCCCAAGTCTATAAATATCAGAGAGATGGGGCCACTCACCGCATTCTGCCGGGGCCCATCATTTTGTGTTACATCACTGCAGTGTATAAATGCTGTTTGAGAGTATCAAGGTTATTTTAAGTGCATTTGTGGAGCGCACAATCACTCACAAGGGTATCCTGGTGCCAACCAGGTGTGTGTGCCTAGCCCTACCTAGGATAGTTTAGGAAATTGACATGCAAGTGCTTCAGCTTCTTGTGGAATTCAAGAAGAGAGGCGGATGCTCTGATATTGAGAGGGAGGTCCTTCCACGCATTGGGAGAGATGTAAGAGAATGACAGTGTTCCTGACCTGGCTTGTATATGTGTGGCATGTTTGTGAGTGGGAGTCCTGCCGAGCAGAGGTGTCTGGCTGTTTGGGGAAAGGAGATGCAACTGTTCAGGTAGGTGGGCCTTAAGTTTTGCAGTGCCTTGAATGTGTGTGTGAGGAGTTTGAAATGAGCATGTTTGTGTATTCGGAGAGAATGGAAAGCTCCCTGAATGTGGCGTTAGGTGTGTTCTGTGTGGAAGTTTGAGGATGAGGTTGGCTGCTGAGTTTTGCATGTTTGTAGTCATTTGTTGAATTGTTTAGTGGGTATACAGTCAAAATATTGAGTTCTTATTATCGATTTGCATTAATATTGATAAAAAATATAGAATGGACACAATATTGACTGGATAGAATATAGACAACAAAAATATCGATTAGGATAGCATTAATATCGAATTAAAAAATATAGAATGGACATAATATTGAATGGACAGAATATAGACTACAAAAATATAGAATGGACAGAATATAGACTACAAAAATATAGAATGGACAGAATATAGACTGCAAAAATTTGAGGTAAGTAAGTTAATATCAATTTTTAAGTGTTTTTTATGTTAGTATATGTTTGAAAAGTGTATATTTATTTTAATATATATATTAATTAATTATTTTTATGGTATTTAATTTTTGCGTAATATAATTCTGTAGCGGGTTGTGGGTTTATAGGGGAATGGATTGGGAAGTAATTTAATTATAATGAATTAAATATGTTAATTTATTTATTGGTATTTATTTTGAATTGATTGTTAATTAATTATTAATTGTTAATTAATTATTAATTGGTAATTAATTAAAATATAATTGGTAATTATTTTTAATTAATTGATTAATTGATAATTATGTTAATTTTAGTAATTTATTTTCTGTAGCAGGTTGTGGGTTTATAGGGCAATAGGGTGGGAAGTAATTTAATTATAATTAATTAAATATGTTATATTTATTGGTATTTATTTTGAATTAATTGTTAATTAATTATAAATTGGTAATTAATTAAAATATGATTGGTAATTAATTAAAATTAATAGATTAATTGATAAATATGTTAATTTTAGTAATTTATTTTCAGTAGCGGGTTGTGGGTTTATAGGGGAATAGGGTGGGAAGTTATTTAATTATAAATATTTAAATATGTTAATTTATTTATTTGTATTTATTGTGAAATAATTGTTAATTAATTATTAATTGGTAATTAATTAAAATATAATGGGTAATTAATTTTAATTTATTTATTAATTGATAATTATGTTAATTTTATTAATTTAGTTTCTGTAGTGGGTTGTGGGTTTATAGGGGAATAGGGTGGGGAGTAATTTAATTGTAAGTAATTTTATTTTTTAATTATTTTTTATGTTATCAAATTTTTTATTATTTTCTAATTGTTAATTATTTATTGTTAATTGGTAAATATTTTGTATTAGTAGGTAATTATTTTTATTAATTATTTGTATTTGCATTTTTAATTGATTAATTAATATATTATATAAAAGTGTTAAGTATTTTAATTAATTTGTAATTGGTATTATTATTTATTTTATTTTTATTCATATATGAAGTATTTACTTTCCCTAGTGTTGCACTCACTGGAGTGGGAATAGTAATTTTTACCCTCCTGCTATCCAATGCTTTCCCTACTGTTGCACTCACTGGAGTTATGTTATGTTATGTTAGCTACATTTATTTTGCGCGCAGCTGCTCCAGCGAAGGAGCGTCCTGGCGCATGGAAAAGGTGAACATAACACAACGCAAGGAAAAAAGTGAGAGTCAACATAAAAAGTTTAAAACAGGTAGGTTTTCACGGCCCTGCGGAATGCAAGTAGATCCTCTAAAAGGCGGATTTCCAAAGGAAGAGAATTCCAGAGAGCCGCAGCTCTCACACGGAAGGAGCGCCCGCCCATCCGGCTAAGCCTGAAACGCGGGGTAACCACAAGGGATTGCCCAAGAGATCTGAGGGAGCGAGTCGGGACATAAAGGGATAGGAGGTTGTTGAGGATCTCAGGTGCCGATCCTTTTAAAATTTTAAAAGCGAGGCTGAGTACCTTAAAATGGATTCGGTTTTTCACTGGTAACCAGTGTAGGGACCGCAGAGTATTGGACGTGGGACAGGACCTCGGCAGGCCCACCACTGCTCTCGCAGCCGCGTTCTGGACGCGCTGCAGGCGGACGATCTCAGCTTGGTTAGCTCCCAGCAGGAGCGAACTGGCGTAGTCCAGCCGGGAGATGATCGTCGCTTGGATGACCAACTGTCTCGTCGGGGCATCGAAAAATTTAAGCACCGGCCTCAATCCGCGCAGAACACCAAAGCAGCATGCTGCCACTCTCTTGGTGTGGGTGGTAAAACATAAAGTGTGGTCAAGCCATACTCCCAGGTTTCTGAGCTCCATCACCGGTATGGGGGCAGGCCCAAGCTCCTGTGGCCACCAATTGTCCCCCCAGCAGTCCGTTCCTCTTCCCACGATCATCACCTCGGTTTTTTTCGCGTTCAGCTGGAGACAGTTGTTATTCATCCAGCTGGCCACCTCTCTCAGCCCGTCTCGGAACCTGGGGGCATCCAGTTCGGAATCCCCGCTGATCGTGACCGCTAGCTGTGTGTCGTCGGCATATGAGACCATAGTAAGGCCCCACTGCCTGGCGACATCAGCCAGCGGCCGCACGTAGAGATTGAAAAGCGTGGGACTCAGCGAGGAGCCCTGGGGAACCCCCAGGTCCAACTGATGGAATTTGGACTGGAAAGGAGGGGTGGCAACGCAGAAGGAGCGATCACTGAGGAAGGAACGGAACCACTGCAGAGCGGGGCTACAAATGCCAATGTTCTCCAGGCGGTGTAGGAGGATGCGATGGGACACTGTGTCAAAGGCAGCGCTAAGATCTAATAAAATAAGCGCTGCCGTTTGACCTGCATCCAACACACTCCGCAGATGTTCCACCATTGCCAGGAGGGCGGTCTCCGTGCTGTGCCCAGCACGGAACCCATTCTGCGTAGGATCGAGAACATTGGCCAGGGCCAGATGCTCAGATAAGGCTAGGTTAACATGGGCCTCCATGACTTTGGCCGGCCAGGGAAGCAATGAGATCGGGCGATAGTTTTCCGGTTTTAGAGGATCCAATGATGGTTTTTTCAGGATCGGGGAAACCACCGCCTGCTTCCACTTGGCAGGAACAGTGCCTGAAGTCAGGGAAAGATTGATTAATGAACACACTGCCGTGCGCCCCTGAAAAGACGGATCTCTGAAGAGAGCAGGTCTGAGTGGGTCCGCCGGAGAGCCGGACTTGACACGTTGTGCCAGCTTGACAAACCCATCCCAAGAGAGAGTAGGGAGAGAATATAATACCGGGCGGCTGCAGAGGTCGTTCCGAGGAGAAAGTGGTAATGTCGTGCTGGGAAATGACAGATAGATGTTCTTAACTTTCTCCAAAAAGAAAGCGGCCAAAATCTCACACTGTGAGGTGGAACCATCCACAGGCGGAGCCGCTCTCTTAGCCATCAAATCTTTTAAAGCTTTGAAGATGGTCTTCGAGGGGTTATGGCTATTACGGAATTCCATTGCGTAGAACGCCGCACGGGCTCTACAAATAGCTCGATGGTAGAGCTTAACAGCGGCCAGGTACGCGGTTTTTTTAACGGCATCGTACGCCTTCCGCCACTCCCTTTCTGCCCGCCTACACGAGCCCTTCAGAGCGCGGAGAGCACTGTCGTACCAAGGGCTCGACTGCCTGGAGCTGGATTTACTTGCAATAACAGGCACCAATCTGTCAAGCGCCTTAGTGATCCAGCTGCAAAATTGGTCGTAGCCCAGACTAGCGTCAGACAGAGGGCCAAGTGTCTCTTCAGCCATGATACAATGAAGATCCTCAAGCCTGAGCTTATTCCAATGCCGCCGCGGAACCCACTTTGGAGGTGGAATAGTGGGGGTTACAGGAAGAGGTAGCCACATGGACACCAAAAAATGGTCAGTCCAACACACTGGAGAAATAGCCGAAACTTGGACATCCGATAAGTTGGTGAAGAATGGGTCCAAGATGTGCCCTGCCACGTGCGTGGGTTGAGTGACAAGTTGGGTCAGCTGAAGGGCCTCCATATCCGCCAGGAAACCACTGATGGCCGCGGTCTGTTGGATGTCAAAATGGAGGTTGAGGTAACCTATGATGCATAAATTAGCGCAATCACAAGCTAGTGTACTCACTGCCTCGGGGAAAGCTCCCCTGAAAGCTACATTGCTGCCAGGAGGGCGGTACACGACCATCCCAGACAGCGTGAACTGAGGACTGATAGTAATCTTAAACAGGGCGCTTTCGCAGCCTGCAATATGCAGACCAGTCCAGGAGCACGCAAGAGTAGATTTTAAAGCTAGGGCAATACCTCCACCTCTAGACAGCCGGTTCCATGTAAAAAGTGAATAACCTGGGGGACAAGCCAGATTAATTATGGCAGTGTCTGTATCCTGGAGCCAGGTCTCCGTGATGATAAATAGATCCGGCTCCTCGTCAGTAATGAGGTCCATAATAGAAAGATGGTGTTTAACCAGGGATCTGGTATTGAGATTTAATATCCGCAGACCCTGAACTCGACCATCACTCAACCGAGGCACCCTTATGCCAGCCAGTGGGGCAACGGAATTATCATGAGCTCGAATACCCGTGGACTGGTCAAGCAACCATCTCTTGCAGGCACATTGGTAAGGGCCACACAAGGGGTGTTTGAGTACGGCAGCACATCGAGGAAGGGAGTGGCCAATCGCTTGGAGCGCAGCACTGGTGTACACAAGCATCCTACCTTCCAAAGAATACTGGGCGGAAGTGGCCCGCTGCGACCCGCGCGTCCTTAGCGTGGACGGGCGCAGACGGGCAGGACTCTGGCAAGACTCCGGCAAGCGACGGCGTCCTGGCTGCGCGTTCCCGCTGCGCGGGAGAGAGCGACTTTAAATAGGCGGCGAAATGGAGGAAGGAGCGCAAGGACGCTCCAAGATGGTGCCCGCCGAAAATGCCAGCGTCCCAATCAAAGATGGCGCCTGTCGACGATCTCCACACCACCCACGGAACCCGGACCCACCAAACGGTGGTGAATGTTCCAAAAATTAAATGCAGGTAAGGGGGAGGAAGGGGAAAGCCCAGCCAAAGCGCATTTAAAATAACACGATAAATTAACTCAATAAGCCACAAACAGTGAGGTTAAAAGCACAGCGCTTACAGATCGCAGCGCGGTAATGCGGCACCTTTTCCAGTGGGAGTGGGAATAGTAATTTTTACCCCTAGGCTATCCAACGCTTTCCCTTCTGTTGCACTCTCTGGAGTGGGAATAGTAATTTTTACCTCTTCGCTATTCAACGCTTTCCCAACTGTTGCACTCTCTGGAGTGGGAATAGTAATTTTTACCCCTACGCTATCCAACGCTTTTCCTACTGTTGCACTCTCTGGAGTGGGAATAGTAATTGTTACCCCTACGCTATCCAGCGCTTTCCCTACTGTTGCACTCTCTGGAGTTGGAATAGTAATTTTTACCCCTCCGCTATCCAACGCTTTCCCTACTGTTGCACTCTCTGGAGTCGGAATAGTAATTTTTACCTCTATGCTATCCAACGCTTTCCCTACTGTTGCATTCTCTGGAGTGGTAATAGTAATTTTTACCCCTACGCTATCCAGCTCTTTCCCTACTATTGCACTCTCTGGAGTTGGAATGGTAATTTTTACCCCTACACTATCTAACGCTTTCCCTACAGTTGCACTCTCTGGAGTGGGAATAGTAATTTTTACCTCTACGCTATCCAACGCTTTTCCTACTGTTGCACTCTCTGGAGTGGGAATAGTAATTTTTACCCCCCAAGCTATCCAACGCTTTTCCTACTGTTGCACTCACTGGAGTGGAAATAGTAATTTTTACCCCTACGCTATCCAACGCTTTCCCTACTGTTGCACTCTGTGGAGTGGGAATAGTAAATTTTACCCTTACGCTATCCAGCGGTGTCCCTACTGTTGCACTCTCTGGAGTTGGAATAGTAATTTTTACACCTACGCTATCCAACACTTTCCCTACTGTTGCACACTCTGGAGTGGGAATAGTAATGTTTACCTCTACGCTATCCAACGCTTTCCCTGCTGTTGCACTCTCTGGAGTGGGAATAGTAATTTTTACTCCTACGCTATCCAGCGCTTTCCCTACTGTTGCACTCTCAGGAGATGGAATAGTAATTTTCACCCCTACGCTATCCAACGCTTTCTCTACTGTTGCACTCTCTGGAGTTGGAATAGTCATTTTTACCCCTACGCTATCCAACGCTTTCCCTACTGTTGCACTCTCTGGAGTGGGAATAGTATTTTTTACCCCTACGCTATCCAACGCTTTCCCTATTGTTGCACTCTCTGGAGTGGGAATAGTAATTTTTACCCCTACGCTATCCAACGCTTTCCCTACTGTTGCACTCACTGGAGTGGTAATAGTAAATTTTACCCTTTCCGCTATCCTACGGTAAAATATCGATTAGGATAGCATTAATATCGAATTAAAAAATATAGAATGGACATAATATTGAATGGACAGAATATAGACTACAAAAATATAGAATGGACAGAATATAGACTACAAAAATATAGAATGGACAGAATATAGACTGCAAAAATTTGAGGTAAGTAAGTTAATATCAATTTTTAAGTGTTTTTTATGTTAGTATATGTTTGAAAAGTGTATATTTATTTTAATATATATATTAATTAATTATTTTTATGGTATTTAATTTTTGCGTAATATAATTCTGTAGCGGGTTGTGGGTTTATAGGGGAATGGATTGGGAAGTAATTTAATTATAATGAATTAAATATGTTAATTTATTTATTGGTATTTATTTTGAATTGATTGTTAATTAATTATTAATTGGTAATTAATTGTTAATTGGTAATTAATTAAAATATAATTGGTAATTATTTTTAATTAATTGATTAATTGATAATTATGTTAATTTTAGTAATTTATTTTCTGTAGCAGGTTGTGGGTTTATAGGGCAATAGGGTGGGAAGTAATTTAATTATAATTAATTAAATATGTTATATTTATTGGTATTTATTTTGAATTAATTGTTAATTAATTATAAATTGGTAATTAATTAAAATATGATTGGTAATTAATTAAAATTAATAGATTAATTGATAAATATGTTAATTTTAGTAATTTATTTTCAGTAGCGGGTTGTGGGTTTATAGGGGAATAGGGTGGGAAGTTATTTAATTATAAATATTTAAATATGTTAATTTATTTATTTGTATTTATTGTGAAATAATTGTTAATTAATTATTAATTGGTAATTAATTAAAATATAATGGGTAATTAATTTTAATTTATTTATTAATTGATAATTATGTTAATTTTATTAATTTAGTTTCTGTAGTGGGTTGTGGGTTTATAGGGGAATAGGGTGGGGAGTAATTTAATTGTAAGTAATTTTATTTTTTAATTATTTTTTATGTTATCAAATTTTTTATTATTTTCTAATTGTTAATTATTTATTGTTAATTGGTAAATATTTTGTATTAGTAGGTAATTATTTTTATTAATTATTTGTATTTGCATTTTTAATTGATTAATTAATATATTATATAAAAGTGTTAAGTATTTTAATTAATTTGTAATTGGTATTATTATTTATTTTATTTTTATTCATATATGAAGTATTTACTTTCCCTAGTGTTGCACTCACTGGAGTGGGAATAGTAATTTTTACCCTCCTGCTATCCAATGCTTTCCCTACTGTTGCACTCACTGGAGTTATGTTATGTTATGTTAGCTACATTTATTTTGCGCGCAGCTGCTCCAGCGAAGGAGCGTCCTGGCGCATGGAAAAGGTGAACATAACACAACGCAAGGAAAAAAGTGAGAGTCAACATAAAAAGTTTAAAACAGGTAGGTTTTCACGGCCCTGCGGAATGCAAGTAGATCCTCTAAAAGGCGGATTTCCAAAGGAAGAGAATTCCAGAGAGCCGCAGCTCTCACACGGAAGGAGCGCCCGCCCATCCGGCTAAGCCTGAAACGCGGGGTAACCACAAGGGATTGCCCAAGAGATCTGAGGGAGCGAGTCGGGACATAAAGGGATAGGAGGTTGTTGAGGATCTCAGGTGCCGATCCTTTTAAAATTTTAAAAGCGAGGCTGAGTACCTTAAAATGGATTCGGTTTTTCACTGGTAACCAGTGTAGGGACCGCAGAGTATTGGACGTGGGACAGGACCTCGGCAGGCCCACCACTGCTCTCGCAGCCGCGTTCTGGACGCGCTGCAGGCGGACGATCTCAGCTTGGTTAGCTCCCAGCAGGAGCGAACTGGCGTAGTCCAGCCGGGAGATGATCGTCGCTTGGATGACCAACTGTCTCGTCGGGGCATCGAAAAATTTAAGCACCGGCCTCAATCCGCGCAGAACACCAAAGCAGCATGCTGCCACTCTCTTGGTGTGGGTGGTAAAACATAAAGTGTGGTCAAGCCATACTCCCAGGTTTCTGAGCTCCATCACCGGTATGGGGGCAGGCCCAAGCTCCTGTGGCCACCAATTGTCCCCCCAGCAGTCCGTTCCTCTTCCCACGATCATCACCTCGGTTTTTTTCGCGTTCAGCTGGAGACAGTTGTTATTCATCCAGCTGGCCACCTCTCTCAGCCCGTCTCGGAACCTGGGGGCATCCAGTTCGGAATCCCCGCTGATCGTGACCGCTAGCTGTGTGTCGTCGGCATATGAGACCATAGTAAGGCCCCAGTGCCTGGCGACATCAGCCAGCGGCCGCACGTAGAGATTGAAAAGCGTGGGACTCAGCGAGGAGCCCTGGGGAACCCCCAGGTCCAACTGATGGAATTTGGACTGGAAAGGAGGGGTGGCAACGCAGAAGGAGCGATCACTGAGGAAGGAACGGAACCACTGCAGAGCGGGGCTACAAATGCCAATGTTCTCCAGGCGGTGTAGGAGGATGCGATGGGACACTGTGTCAAAGGCAGCGCTAAGATCTAATAAAATAAGCGCTGCCGTTTGACCTGCATCCAACACACTCCGCAGATGTTCCACCATTGCCAGGAGGGCGGTCTCCGTGCTGTGCCCAGCACGGAACCCATTCTGCGTAGGATCGAGAACATTGGCCAGGGCCAGATGCTCAGATAAGGCTAGGTTAACATGGGCCTCCATGACTTTGGCCGGCCAGGGAAGCAATGAGATCGGGCGATAGTTTTCCGGTTTTAGAGGATCCAATGATGGTTTTTTCAGGATCGGGGAAACCACCGCCTGCTTCCACTTGGCAGGAACAGTGCCTGAAGTCAGGGAAAGATTGATTAATGAACACACTGCCGTGCGCCCCTGAAAAGACGGATCTCTGAAGAGAGCAGGTCTGAGTGGGTCCGCCGGAGAGCCGGACTTGACACGTTGTGCCAGCTTGACAAACCCATCCCAAGAGAGAGTAGGGAGAGAATATAATACCGGGCGGCTGCAGAGGTCGTTCCGAGGAGAAAGTGGTAATGTCGTGCTGGGAAATGACAGATAGATGTTCTTAACTTTCTCCAAAAAGAAAGCGGCCAAAATCTCACACTGTGAGGTGGAACCATCCACAGGCGGAGCCGCTCTCTTAGCCATCAAATCTTTTAAAGCTTTGAAGATGGTCTTCGAGGGGTTATGGCTATTACGGAATTCCATTGCGTAGAACGCCGCACGGGCTCTACAAATAGCTCGATGGTAGAGCTTAACAGCGGCCAGGTACGCGGTTTTTTTAACGGCATCGTACGCCTTCCGCCACTCCCTTTCTGCCCGCCTACACGAGCCCTTCAGAGCACGGAGAGCACTGTCGTACCAAGGGCTCGACTGCCTGGAGCTGGATTTACTTGCAATAACAGGCACCAATCTGTCAAGCGCCTTAGTGATCCAGCTGCAAAATTGGTCGTAGCCCAGACTAGCGTCAGACAGAGGGCCAAGTGTCTCTTCAGCCATGATACAATGAAGATCCTCAAGCCTGAGCTTATTCCAATGCCGCCGCGGAACCCACTTTGGAGGTGGAATAGTGGGGGTTACAGGAAGAGGTAGCCACATGGACACCAAAAAATGGTCAGTCCAACACACTGGAGAAATAGCCGAAACTTGGACATCCGATAAGTTGGTGAAGAATGGGTCCAAGATGTGCCCTGCCACGTGCGTGGGTTGAGTGACAAGTTGGGTCAGCTGAAGGGCCTCCATATCCGCCAGGAAACCACTGATGGCCGCGGTCTGTTGGATGTCAAAATGGAGGTTGAGGTCACCTATGATGCAGAAATTAGCGCAATCACTAGCTAGTGTACTCACTGCCTCGGGGAAAGCTCCCCTGAAAGCTACATTGCTGCCAGGAGGGCGGTACACGACCATCCCAGACAGCGTGAACTGAGGACTGATAGTAATCTTAAACAGGGCGCTTTCGCAGCCTGCAATATGCAGACCAGTCCAGGAGCACGCAAGAGTAGATTTTAAAGCTAGGGCAATACCTCCACCTCTAGACAGCCGGTTCCATGTAAAAAGTGAATAACCTCGGGGACAAGCCAGATTAATTATGGCAGTGTCTGTATCCTGGAGCCAGGTCTCCGTGATGATAAATAGATCCGGCTCCTCGTCAGTAATGAGGTCCATAATAGAAAGATGGTGTTTAACCAGGGATCTGGTATTGAGATTTAATATCCGCAGACCCTGAACTCGACCATCACTCAACCGAGGCACCCTTATGCCAGCCAGTGGGGCAACGGAATTATCATGAGCTCGAATACCCGTGGACTGGTCAAGCAACCATCTCTTGCAGGCACATTGGTAAGGGCCACACAAGGGGTGTTTGAGTACGGCAGCACATCGAGGAAGGGAGTGGCCAATCGCTTGGAGCGCAGCACTGGTGTACACAAGCATCCTACCTTCCAAAGAATACTGGGCGGAAGTGGCCCGCTGCGACCCGCGCGTCCTTAGCGTGGACGGGCGCAGATGGGCAGGACTCTGGCAAGACTCCGGCAAGCGACGGCGTCCTGGCTGCGCGTTCCCGCTGCGCGGGAGAGAGCGACTTTAAATAGGCGGCGAAATGGAGGAAGGAGCGCAAGGACGCTCCAAGATGGTGCCCGCCGAAAATGCCAGCGTCCCAATCAAAGATGGCGCCTGTCGACGATCTCCACACCACCCACGGAACCCGGACCCACCAAACGGTGGTGAATGTTCCAAAAATTAAATGCAGGTAAGGGGGAGGAAGGGGAAAGCCCAGCCAAAGCGCATTTAAAATAACACGATAAATTAACTCAATAAGGCACAAACAGTGAGGTTAAAAGCACAGCGCTTACAGATCGCAGCGCGGTAATGCGGCACCTTTTCCAGTGGGAGTGGGAATAGTAATTTTTACCCCTAGGCTATCCAACGCTTTCCCTTCTGTTGCACTCTCTGGAGTGGGAATAGTAATTTTTACCTCTTCGCTATTCAACGCTTTCCCAACTGTTGCACTCTCTGGAGTGGGAATAGTAATTTTTACCCCTACGCTATCCAACGCTTTTCCTACTGTTGCACTCTCTGGAGTGGGAATAGTAATTGTTACCCCTACGCTATCCAGCGCTTTCCCTACTGTTGCACTCTCTGGAGTTGGAATAGTAATTTTTACCCCTCCGCTATCCAACGCTTTCCCTACTGTTGCACTCTCTGGAGTCGGAATAGTAATTTTTACCTCTATGCTATCCAACGCTTTCCCTACTGTTGCATTCTCTGGAGTGGTAATAGTAATTTTTACCCCTACGCTATCCAGCTCTTTCCCTACTATTGCACTCTCTGGAGTTGGAATGGTAATTTTTACCCCTACACTATCTAACGCTTTCCCTACAGTTGCACTCTCTGGAGTGGGAATAGTAATTTTTACCTCTACGCTATCCAACGCTTTTCCTACTGTTGCACTCTCTGGAGTGGGAATAGTAATTTTTTTTACCCCTACGCTATCCAACGCTTTCCCTACTGTTGCACTCTCTGGAGTGGGAATAGTAATTTTTACCCCCCAAGCTATCCAACGCTTTTCCTACTGTTGCACTCACTGGAGTGGAAATAGTAATTTTTACCCCTACGCTATCCAACGCTTTCCCTACTGTTGCACTCTGTGGAGTGGGAATAGTAATTTTTACCCTTACGCTATCCAGCGGTGTCCCTACTGTTGCACTCTCTGGAGTTGGAATAGTAATTTTTACACCTACGCTATCCAACACTTTCCCTACTGTTGCACACTCTGGAGTGGGAATAGTAATGTTTACCTCTACGCTATCCAACGCTTTCCCTGCTGTTGCACTCTCTGGAGTGGGAATAGTAATTTTTACTCCTACGCTATCCAGCGCTTTCCCTACTGTTGCACTCTCAGGAGATGGAATAGTAATTTTCACCCCTACGCTATCCAACGCTTTCTCTACTGTTGCACTCTCTGGAGTTGGAATAGTCATTTTTACCCCTACGCTATCCAACGCTTTCCCTACTGTTGCACTCTCTGGAGTGGGAATAGTATTTTTTACCCCTACGCTATCCAACGCTTTCCCTATTGTTGCACTCTCTGGAGTGGGAATAGTAATTTTTACCCCTACGCTATCCAACGCTTTCCCTACTGTTGCACTCACTGGAGTGGTAATAGTAAATTTTACCCTTTCCGCTATCCTACGGTAAAAATATTGTAATTTTTTTTAAATATTACGTTTATATATATATATGTATTAACAAATCAAACGTGTATGGTTTTTTTTTACTTACAAAACCCAAACATACCCATGAACCCTAAAAATACCCCTGTACCCCAAAACCCAAAACAACCCCTAAACCCTAAAAATACCCCTGTACCCCAAAACCCCAAACAACCCCTGAACCCTAAAAATACCCCTGTACCCCAAAACACAAAACAACCCCTGAACCCTAAAAATACCCCTGTACCCCAAAACCCAAAACAACCCCTGAACCAAAAAAATACCCCTGTACCCCAAAACCCAAAACAACCCCTAAACCCTAAAAATACCCCTGTACCCCAAAAACTAAACCTACCCCTGAACCCTAAAAATACCCCTGTACCCCAAAACCCAAAACAACCCCTGAACCCTAAAAATACCCCTGTACCCCAAAACCCAAAACAACCCCTAAACCCTAAAAATACCCCTGTACCCCAAAACCCCAAACAACCCCTGAACCCTGAAAATACCCCTGTACCCCAAAACACAAAACAACCCCTGAACCCTAAAAATACCCCTGTACCCCAAAACCCAAAACAACCCATGAACCCCAAAAATACCCCTGTACCCCAAAACCCAAAACAACCCCTGAACCCTAAAAATACCCCTGTACCCCAAAAACCAAACCTACCCCTGAACCCTAAAAATACCCCTGTACCCCCAAACCCAAAACAACCCCTGAACCCTAAAAATACCTCTGTACCCCAAAACCCAAAACCTCTGAACACTAAAAATACCCCTGTACCCCAAAACCCTGTACCCCAAAACCCAAAACAACCCCTGAACCCTAAAAATACCCCTGTACCCCAAAACCCAAAACAACCTCAACCCTAAAAATACCCCTGTACCCCAAAACACAAAACAACCCCTGAACACTAAAAATACCCCTGAACCCCAAAACCCAAAACAACCCCTGAACCCTAAAAATACCCCTGTACCCCAAAACCCAAAACAACCCCTGAACCCTAAAAATACCCCTGTATCCCAAAACCCAAAAAAACCCTTGAACCCTAAAAATACCCCTGTACCCCATAACCCAAACCCAGCCCTAAACCCTAAAAATACCCCTGTACCCCAAAACCCAAATCAACCCCTGAACCCTAAAAATACCCCTGTACCCCAAAACGCAAACCTACCCCTGAACCCTAAAAATACCCCTGTACCCCTTAACCCTTAAATACCCCTGCACTCCATAACCCAAACCCACCCTTAAAATACCCCTGAACCCAAAAAAAACATATACTTACCTTACAACTTACCTTAAAACATATACTTTTACCAATCATGCTTTTACAATGATTTTCGTCGTAAAAGCATGCGAGATAAAAGCATATAATATATAAAGGCATGCGTTATATAAAAATGCGGAGTAAAGGTACCTGCGTTATAATGGTATGAGGAGTGAAAGTATGCGGAGTAAAAAATGCGGAGTGACGGTATTTTACCGTCATATTATGTAAAAACTTTCATAAGCTACTGTTATACATCTAACCCAAATGTACTTCCATCTCCTCATCTTTATTGAGTCCTTTCGGCTGTACTGTGTCGAATCTGATTATAAGTTTCGACTCCAGTTGGCGCAATTGCCTTACTCTGTCTCCCCCTCTTTCTGACATTGGTACCCTGTCCAGGGCACAAAATTGTAACAGGCTAATATCCTTGTTGTGACAATCCTTGAAATGCTTAGCAATGGGATAATTCCTATCCTCATTCACTATCACTCTTGTATGCTCAAGGACTCTTTTTTTTACTTGGTGTATTGTCCTTCCAATGTACACCTTTGGACACGGGCAGCACAAAGCATATATACAAAAATCAGACTTGCAAGTCAAATGTTTGTCTATCTTGCACAGTTTTTGAGTATCTGAAAGTTTTATCTCCTTTCTGTTAGTAATGTTTTTACATGCTTTGCATGCTCGTCAGGTGTAAAAGCCTTTTACTGATTTGGTATCGATTTTTTCTTTGGGGTTATTGCTGCAGACCAGATCCTTCAGTGCTGTGCATTTTCTAAATGTGATCTGTGACTGACTGCTCACATGTTTTTTAAGTACTGGATCTAGACTGAGTAATGGCCAGTATTTTCTCAAACCTCTCCTCACCTGCCAGGATTGGTTGCTGTAAGCTGTGATGCACCAAATGGGTTCCTTATCATCTGTACTTGTCACCTTAGGGTGTAACAGTTCCAACCTGTTGATAGTTCTCACCTTGAGACAAACTTGTTCAATCACTTTGTCTGAATAACCTCGTTCTTTAAATCGTACCTTCATGTTAGACAGTTCAATCTCGAAGTCTCTATTTGTACCACAATTCCGTCTGGCTCGTAATAATTTGCCAAACGAATGCTTTTAATCAAATGTTGTGGATGGCAACTTGCCGCATGTAATAGGCTGTTGCCTGCCATTGGCTTGCGGAATAACTTACTCCTAAGTCTACCATCCTCTACGTATACCAATACATCAAGAAATTCCAACAACTTTTTGTCCATATTACCTGTGAACGTAAGGTTGTAATCGTTCACATTCAAATCATCCACAAAGTGTAATGCATCTTCTTTACTGCCTCTCCAGATACAAAAAATATCATCTATGTACCGGGCCCAGAGGACCACGTTCTGGGAAAAGGCCAAGATGTTAACGGCCACCTGCTCCACCCACCAGCCCAGGAACAACCCTGTGTAACTGGGGGCGAAGCAGGTTCCCATCGCGGTCCCCCGGGATTGCCAATAGATGTTGTGGTTAAACAGGAACAAATGTATTCCTGACACAAGTTTGCATCATAATTAACAACATGTTAGTATGCAGTGCATGCTGGCCTTCTCGTTGTTGCAAAAAGTGTTTATTCGCTATTAGACCCAAATTGTGAGGTATACAGGTATATAGGCTGTTGACATCTAATGTTAACAGCCACATATCATCCTCCCATTGGATAGGCTCAATCAACCGCAAAAAAATCCCTTGCATCTTGCAGGTACGAGGGTAATTTTTGAACAAAGGGGCGTAAGTAGTGATCGATATACTTGGAGGTGTTTTCATAGGTACTGCCCATGGACGAAACAATTGGTCTTCCAGGTGGGGTCTGGGCATTTTTATGCAGCTTGGGCAGTAGATATAATACTGGCAGCTTAGGATGATCACACTTCAGGAACTTGTACTCATCAACTGACAATAATTCCTCTTGTTTCCACTTTAGCAACTGTTCCTGATATTTGTGATTACTCTCAATATAGCTATTTCTAGTGCTTTTTACATAGCTACTTCCATCATTAAGTTGTCTATAGCCTTCATTGAGGTACATCTGCACAGGCCATACCACCACATTCCCGCCCTTGTCCGACATTTTTATAATAATGTCATTGTTCTTTTTCAGTTCATCTAGGGCTCTGCGTTGTTTGGCTTGGAGATTGTCACGTATTGTACTACTAGTGTGGTTCAATTTCTTGAATTCCTTGATCATGCCCTTTTCGAAAACGTATTGTATTGTATTGTGGCATACTTATATAGCGCAACCTGTCACCACCAAGGGCATCCTGGCGCTTTTACGAGAATTCTATTTAAATGTTGTTTTTTAGACCAAGTTCCACAGGGACCAGCTAGACTATGAAAGGGTTCAGATTTTTACTTTTGGGAGAAAATTTGATCATCTAAGAGAGTTGAACAAACAACAAATGACAACTCCAGACCAATCCACAGAAACACCAGTCAGTGCACCAACTGAAACAACCAGCAACGAGGAGATAGCTGGGTCAAGCAACATGGTGCAAGGTGCTGGTACAACTTCCCAAGATGGAGGAGGAGTAAAAAACAACATTTTAATAGAATTCTCGCTAATGGCACAGGGCAGACAGGGGCTGGCAAGCCCGGGGCCCAAGGAGTCGCCGATTCGAGGTCGAGGAAGAGGCACCAGAGGAGGAAGTACGAGAGGTGCAAAAAAACAAGGATTATTGGATGCCTATGTGGGAGTAAGAACAAGAGGCAGCACGGCCAAAAAATGAAGGACACCCACACTGTGGTAAATTTATCCAATGTTATTTTAACTGCCGATCAAATTGAAGTACTGTCGTTGGGATTAAAATTTTGCCCGTCTAGTCAATTTAACTACACAGAGGGAAGAATTGATCTCTTCCATTTTATCTGCAAGTTGAAATTGAAAAAATGGATCAATACAAAGAAAGGCAGGGAGACAGTGCTGTGTACCCAGACGAATATTACAAACCAGGGGAATTCCCATGATGTGGTAGATACCCAATCAGCTGTTGAACTAATAGCAATAGAGACGGTGACAGGATCAGGTAAGGAGGGAACAAGTTCCACCAGGGCGAATGAGAGTGGATTTAAACCCAAATCCAGATTTTTACCACAGATCCATTGTGAGGTCATAGACGTTTTCGAAAAGGGCATGATCAAGGAATTCGAGAAATTGAACCACACTAATAGTACAATACGTGACACTCTCCAAGCCAAACAACGCAGAGCCCTAGATGAAGTGAAAAAGAACAATGACATTATTATAAAAATGTTGGACAAGGGCGGGAATGTGGTGGTATGGCCTGTGCAGATGTACCTCAATGAAGGCTATAGACAACTTAATGATGAAAGTAGCTATGTAAAAAGCACTAGAAATAGCTATAATGAGAGTAATCACAAATATCAAGAACAGTTGCTAGAGTGGAAACAAGAGGAATTATTGTCAGTTGATGAGTACAAGTTCCTGAAGTGTGATCATCCTAAGCTGCCAGTAATATATCTACTGCCCAAGCTGCATAAAAATGTCCAGACCCCACCTGGACGACCAATTGTTTCGTCCATGGGCAGTACCTATGAAAACACCTCCAAGTATATTGATCACTACTTACGCCCCTTTGTTCAAAAATTACCCTTGTTTCTGCAAGATACAAGGGATTTTTTGCGGTTGATTGAGCCTATCCAATGGGAGAATGATATGTGGCTGTTGACATTAGATGTCAACAGCCTATATACCTGTATACCTCACAATTTGGGTCTAATAGCGAATAAACACTTTTTGCAACAACGAGAAGGCCAGCATGCACTGCATACTAACATGTTGTTAATTATGATGCAAACTTGTCTCAGGAATAATTTTTTCCTGTTTAACCACAACATCTATTGCCTATCCCGGGGGACCGCGATGGGAACCTGCTTCGCCCCCAGTTACGCAGGGTTGTTCCTGGGCTGGTGGGTGGAGCAGGTGGCCGTTAACATCTTGGCCTTTTCCCAGAACGTGGTCCTCTGGGCCCGGTACTTAGATGATATTTTTTGTATCTGGAGAGGCAGTAAAGAAGATGCACTACACTTTGTGGATGATTTGAATGTGAACGATTACAACCTTAAGTTCACATGTAATATGGACAAAAAGTTGTTGGAATTTCTTGATGTATTGGTATACGTAGAGGATGGTAGACTTAGGAGTAAGTTATTCCGCAAGCCAACGGCAGGCAACAGCCTATTACACGGGGCTAGTTGCCATCCACAAAATTTGATTAAAAGCATTCCGTTTGGCGAATTATTATGAGCCAGACGGAATTGTGGTACAAATAGGGACTTTGAGATTGAACTATCTAACATGAAGGTACGATTTATAAAACAAGGTTATTCAGACAAATTGATTGAACAAGCTTGTCTCAAGGTGAGAACTATCGACAGGTTGGAACTGTTACACCCTAAGGTGACAAGTACAGATGATAAGGAAAGCATTCGGTTCATCATAGCTTACAGCAACCAATCCTGGCAGGTGAGGAGAGGTTTGAGAAAATACTGGCCATTACTCAGTCTGGATCCAGTACTTAAAAAACATGTGAGCAGTCAGCCACAGATCACATTTAGAAAATGCACAGCACTGAAGGATCTGTTATGCAGCAATAACCCCAAAGAAAAAATCGTTACCAAATCAGTAAAAGGCTTTTACACCTGCCGAGCATGCAAAGCATGTAAAAACAGTACTAACAGACGGAGGTAAAACTTTCAGATACTCAAAAACTGTACAAGATAGACAAACATTTGACTTGCAAGTCTGATTTTTGTATATATGCTTTGTGCTGCCCGTGTCCACAGGTGTACATTGGAAGCACAATACACCAAGGCAAAAAAAGAGTCCTTGAGCATACATGAGCAATAGTGAATGAGGATAGGAATTATCCCATTGCTAAGCATTTCAAGGATTGTCACAACAAGGATATTAGCCTGTTACAATTTTGTGCCCTGGACAGGGTACCAATGTCAGAAAGAGGGAAGACAGAGTAAGGCAATTGCGCCAACTGGAGTCGAAATTTATAATCAGATATGACACAGTACAGCCGAAAGGACTCAATAAAGATGAGAAGATGGAAGTACATTTGGGTTAGATGTATAACAGTAGCTTATGAATGTTTTTACATAATATGACATGACTCTGTATATAATGTGAAGCAGCAGTTTTTATATTGCACTTGAACATTTTAGTGATTGCACATTTATTTAGTTTTTGTAGGAGCCGTGGTTGACTGCACACTGTGAGATGGAATAACTGAACGACATTCTCAGGAAATACATCATACAATTTTCAATGAATATTGCGTTCGTCTGACATGAGATAAAACTAGCCCACTGGGGCAGGACTGTTGCAAGAACTATTTGTTTTGAACATTATGAGTTGACATTACTCAACGCCCACTGGGGCAGTTCTTGTGCAGGACTAAGGAATGGAAGCCCATTTGGGCACAATCCGATATTTGTTTTTGGGTAGGATGCGTAACAGCAGACCTGAATTATGAACTGTTTGAAACATACTAAAATGTAACAGTTTGATGTGTACACATAGCATGTATATTGCAACCTCAATACTTCTCGTACTGTTGTACTCACTCAAAGATGTCTGCCAGTGTTCAATTGATGTAAACAGTGTTTGGGACATGTTGTCCTACTTTTATTTTTATTGTTTAAGCACTAGATAATGGAGGCATTCAGCAAACTGATTTACCCGTGACCAAGGTGCGGCTGCACCGAAACGCGTCGGGTGTTTTTTGACGCAGTTTGTTATGAATGAATAACAAGCTTTAAGGAGTTGGGCTTGAGCTTTGCTTTTTGTACCACAAAACAGCATTGATTTGAATAATCCCTCGCTCGAAGCCCACCGTCGCTGGAGGCTGGAGGATTGGCGAAATTGTTTAGTATATATATATATATATATATATATATATATATATATATATATATATATATATATATATATATATATATATATATATATATATATGTATGTATATATATATATATATACACATATATATAAACATATATTTGATGTTTTACTAACGTACTTTTACAATGTATATGACTATATGACTTTACCACACATGCATTTGCATTATAATGGCATGGGTGATAAAGTCATATGCGTTGTAAAAGTTTTAGAAATGATGTCTTTGCAGAGTATTAGTCCTGCGTTATAAAAATTGCGGAGTGATGGTATGCGGGATGTTGGTTTGCGTAATATCATCACATATTCCCGGGGGAGAGATAGTCCCTTTCTTGCTATTTCCGTGGAGGCGGGCCTTGTGTCCGGATGTGCGTGGCGCGAGGCCTGTGCGCAACAGAAGTGGAAAATCTCCAGTGTGCGCTTCAGGCGTCACCGGAAGTTAAGGCGAGATTACATTTCCTGCACAATGTCCCCTGTTTGCGCTCCTTCCGGCCCTTGGGAATAGCGCCATGCCTGACCTCCATTTAGTAAAGCAGGTGCATGTCACTAGGAGCGTGGGGCAAGCACACCCGGAGCTGCAATGTACAGAACCTGGGAAGAAAAAACAATGAAATATTGGGCACAACGCTCGCATTTTTCCGTAATCCCGCACCCCGCACACGCCCACAACCCCAGAGCACGCCCACAGACCACGATATGAGACATGGCATGAAGGGCGGAATGTACCACACGCCCCGGCATTTGTCACGCCCACAGCACACGCCCACAGCACAACACGGACACTCCCACAAGGGACTACTTTTCTGGCACGGTTCTTTTCCCTTTTAAATGTATATGGTGGGCGTCTGCATAGCCTAGGTCCTTCTGCTGCAACTGCCCTTTCCAACGCTGTATTGGGTGTTGTGATGGGTGCTGTGGTTCCTGAGATTACCCGCCTCAAAGGTTTGGGCTCTCTCTTTATTATATTAGTATGGAAGATATATATATATATAAATACACATATATACAAACATATATTTGATGTTTTAATATTCCACTTTTACAATGTATATGACTTTACCACACATGCCTTTGTGTTATAATGGCATGCGTGATAAAGTCATATGCGTTGTAAACGTTTTAGAAATGATGTCTTTGCGGAGTAATAGTCCCGCGTTATAAAAATTGCGGAGTGATGGTATGCGGGATGTTGGTTTGCGGAATATCATCACATATTCCCGGGGGAGGGATAGTCCCTTTCTTGCTATTTCCGTGGAGGCAGGCCTTGTGTCCGATGTGCGTGGCGCGAGGCCTGTGCGCAACAGAAGTGGAAAATCTCCAGTGTGCGCTTCAGACGTCACCGGAAGTTAAGGCGAGATTACATTTCCTGCACAATGGCCCCTGTTTGCGCTCCTTCCGGCCCTTGGGAATAGCGCCATGCCTGACCTCCATACAGTAAAGCAGGTGCACATCACTGGGAGAGCGGGGCAAGCATACCCGGAGCTGGAATGTACAGAACCTGGGAAGAAAAAACAATGAAATATTGGGCACAACGCTCGCTTTTTTTTCCCGTAATCCCGCGCCCCGCACACAGCCACGCCCCCAGCACACGCCCACAGCACACGATATGAGACATGGCATGAAGGGCGGAATGTACCACACGCCCCCAGCGTTTGTCACGCCCCCAGCACATGCCCACAGACCTCTATATGAGACATGGCATGAAGGGCGGAACGTACCACACGCCCCGGCATTTGTCATGCCCACAGCACATGCCCACAGCACAACACAGACACGCCCACAAGGGACTACTTTGCTGGCAAGGTTCTTTTACCTTTTAAATGTATATGGTGGGCGTCTGCATAGCCTATGTCCTTCTGCTGCAACTGCCCTTTCCAACGCTGTATTAGGTGTTGTGATTGGTGCTGTGGTTCCTGAGAGTACCCGCCTCAAAGGTTTGGGCTCTCTCTTTATTATATTAGCATAGATTTCATTAATTTTTTGTTAATTTAAAGCATTTTTAAAAAATCGATATTTTGACTAACTATATTTTTTACATCGATATTTTTGATTCGATATTTTTGTACTTACCTGTTTGGAGATAGGAGGTTGATATTTTGGCATTCTATATTTTTACCTCGATATTTTGGTAGGTCGATATTTTGGCATTCTATATTATGTCAGTGATCCGTTTAGTAATCCCACTGTGGAGGGAATTCCGGTAGTTCAACTTGCTGGTGACTTTGGCATCAGTGACAGCTTTTCTGGTGTTGCTTGGAAGCCATTTGAAAATCTTCCTCAGCATGGGTTTGGAAGCAGAATGCAGTAGTGGCATTGACTTATCCAGTCATGTCCAGTTTGCTGTCACGGATGATTCTGATGTTCGGTGCCTGGGTGCTGTGTGTGATCCGAGTTCCATGGCAGGTGTTTTTGCTGAATGTCACTATGTCCAGGGTTGGACTAGGACAGAAATGAGGCTGAGGCATCAAAATAAAAGGGTTTGCATACAGTCATGTAACCAGTCAAGGAACAACAAGGGCGATCAGCACTGCGTATGGGGAAAGTAGAAACTCAAAAATATCTATAAATGGTGGTCATAGGAAAAGAGGTCGGTTACCCAAACAACCCAAATATGTCCCTCAAAAGAGAGGAGCAAACTGCATCAACAAACTATTCCGAGCACTCAAATAATAAAAACAGCCAATATTCAGTCCAAAAGTAAATTGGGGTATAGTCTACTTTTAATCGGATTCATCGGTTCGAGCCAAAGGCAGCGTTATCCATAAATCTTCACATAAAAGACTGGTTGATGTACGCACAGCCAATGAAAGTTCCAATCAATATTAGAATTGTGCAGCCATCATAGAGCGATTCAGCCAACACGTTTTTCGTCTTAAGGCAAGTTATACCTCGACTTCTTCAGAGCTGATACACAAGTAGAAGACTGCTCAATCATGAATAGTTTAACAGGATACCAAACTCAGTGGCGCCGTGATCATAAGTCAGTGGATTGAGGCACTACAGTGCAGAAGCAGAGTGACATGTAAAGGAGAGTGCACCAAGAGTATGCTGCAAGTTGGACCGATGTGTATAAGCCCTGAACTTTTATATACCTTTTTTATGATTTTTGTGTTTGGGGAAAAGAAATATTGTCCAGGTTTCACAACACTAGTATTTGTGAACAAAAAAGTAAACATTGGGAATAAAAAACTCAAATGGCTTAATAAAAATATATATATATATATATTTTGAAGTCTTCTAGTCTTTTTGAATTTGCATCAGCTGAGCATCAAGACTTTGCTGTCACACAACAAAGACTGCAACCTCACTGTTTGATAACACTATTGATGTATTTAAACTGTTCCTAAAGAATTTGTTCAGGCAATCGGTCTCCAGCAGGGATTGGAAAAGTGTGGTTGCAGAAGATGCATCATCGTTCCTCTTCTTCGATTTTTCAACAATGAGATGCTGTTCATGCCACACATTAAGATGTATATTCATCCCTGTAGTCCTAAATCTGTATTTCTCTTAGTTGCCACTGCTCAGCTTTTTTTCACAGAGTGCAAGTACCATATTTTAATATTATTGTTTTTCACCAGGTGGAATGGTGAAAAAAGTCAACATAGTTGTTTGAAACAGTGATCTTGAACCCTCATTCTCATCAATGTCAGGATCATCTTCTTTATCTTCCCTCTCTTTCCCTGAATTTCTTCTGTCCTAAAATTCTTGCTCAGAATTTTTGAAGATGAAAAAGTTTTGTTTTCCCTAAACATAACACATAGCACAAGGTCCCTGTAAAGTCTCCGTTGCTGTAGTAAGCTCTTACAAAAATAACAACTGATGGGCGGAATGCAGAAACAATGCCAAACATTCACCACCAGGACAGAGATCTGGGCCTAACTCTATTGATTTTTGTGCACACCTTGCAAATGGTATAGATTCAAAATATCGAGTTTTTATTATCGACTAGACATAATATCGAGTAAAAAATATAGAATAGACATAATATCGACTAGACAGAATATAGACTACCAAAATATCAACTAGAAAATTTTAATATCGAATAGAATGGACATAATATTGAATCAAAAATATAGAATGGACATATTATCGACTAGACAGAATATAGACAACAAAAATATCAAATTTAAGGTAAGTTAATATAATTTTTTATTTTTTTGTAATATAATTCTGTAGCGGGTTGTGGTTTATAGGGGAATAGGGTGGGAAGTAATTTAATTATAATTAATTAAATATGTTATTTTATTTATTGGTATCTATTTAGAATTAATTGTTAATTAATTATTAATTGGTAATTAATTAAAATATATTTGGTAATTAATTTTAAATGATTAATTGATAAATATGGTAATTTTAGTAATTTATTTTCTGTAGAGGGTTGTGGGTTTATAGGGGAATAGGGTGGGAAGTAATGTAATTATAATTAATTAAATATGTTATCTTATTTATTGGTATTTATTTAGAATTAATTGTTAATTAATTATTAATCGGTAATTAATTAAAATATAATTGGTAATTAATTTTAATTGATTAATTGATAAATATGTTAATTTTAGTAATTTATTTTCTGTAGCGGGTTCTAGGTTTATAGGGGAATAGGGTGGGAAGTAATTTAATTATAATTAATTAAATATGTTATTTTATTTATTGGTATTTATTTAGAATTAATTGTTAAGTAATTATTAATTGGTAATTAATTAAAACATAATTGGTAATTAATTTTAAATGATTAATTGATAAATATGTTAATTTTAGTAATTTATTTTTTGTAGTGGGTTGTGGGTTTATAGGGGAATAGGGTGGGAAGTAATTTAATTATAATTAATTAAATATGTTATTTTATTTATCGGTATGTATTTAGAATTAATTGTTAATTAATTATTAATTGGTAATTATTTAAAATATAATTGGTAATTTATTGTAATTGATTAATTGATAAATATGTTACTTTTATTACATTATTTTCTGTAGTGGGTTGTGTGTTTATAGAGGAATAGCTTGGGAAGTAATTTAATTGTAAGCAATTACATTTTTTAAATATTTGTTTGTGTTTAACTTTTATTTATTTTTATATTGTAAATTAATTTATTGGTAATTGGTAAATAATTAGTATTAGTCAGGAATTTTTATTATTAGTTCATTTTTATTTGCAATTTTAATTGATTAATTAATATATTTTATAAAATTGTAAAATATTTTATATATTTTGTAATTGATATTAATATTTATGTTATTTATATTTATATATGAAGTATTTACTTTCCCTACAATTGCACTCACTGGAGTGGTAATAGTAATTTTTAACCCTACGCTATCCAACGCTTTCCCTACTGTTGCACTCTCTGGAGTAGGAATAGTAATTTTTACCCCTACGCTATCCAACGCTTTACCTACTGTTGCACTCTCTGGAGTTGGAATAGTAATTTTTGCCCCTACGCTATCCAACGCTTTCCCTACTGTTGCACTCACTGGAGTGGGAATAGTAATTGTTATCCCTACGCTATCCAACGCTTTCCCTACTGTTTCACTCTCTGGAGTAGGAATAGTAATTTTTATCCCTACGCTATCCAGCACTTTCCCTACTGTTGCACTCACTGGAGTGGGAATAGTAATTTCTACTCCTACGCTATCCAACGCTTTCCCTACTGTTGCACTCACTGGAGTGGGAATAGTAATTTTCACCCCTACGCTATCCAACGCTTTCCCTACTGATGCACTCTCTGGAGTTGGAATAGTAATTTTTACCCCTACGCTATCCAACGCTATCCCTACTGTTGCACTGACTGGAGTGGGAACAGTAATTTTTATCCCTACGCTATCCAACGCTTTTCCTACTGTTGCACTCTCTGGAGTAGGAATGGTCATTTTTATCCCTACGCTATCCAACGCTTTCCCTACTGTTGCACTCACTGGAGTGGGAATAGTAATTTTTACCCCTACGCTATCCAACGCTTTCCCTACTGTTGCACTCACTGGAGTGGGAATAGTAATTTTTACCCCTACGCTATCCAATGCTTTCCCTACTGTTGCTCTCTCTGGAGTGATAATAGTAATTTTTACCCTCTCACTATCCAACGCTTTCCCTACTGCTGCGCTCACTGCAGTGGGAATAGTAATTTTTACCCTTACACTATCTAACGCTTTCCCTACTGTTGCACTCTTTGGAGTGGGAATAGTAATTTTTACCCCTGCGCTATCCAACCCTTTCCCTACTGTTGCACTCTCTGGAGTGTGAATAGTTAATCTAACCCTCTTGCTATTCTACGGAAAAAAATTGTATATGTTTTGTTAATAATATGTATATATATATATATATGTCTTTGAAGAGGGACACTTCTTGATAGTGATATATATATATATATATATATATATATATATATATATATATATATATATATATATGTTTCAAAATTAAGTTTTTTTTAAGTTACATTAATTCTTTATTAATTTTAGGTGTATTTAAGTATTTTAAGTATGTTTAAATTAATTATATTTATTATTATATTAGTTTTAAATTACTTTTAAGATATTTTTAAAAAATCGATATTTTGACTGTCTATATTTTTTCCTATCGATATTTTGGAGTCGATATTTTTGTACTTACCTGTTTGCAGATAGGAAGTCGATATTCTGGCATTCTATATTTTTACCTCGATATTTTGGCAAGTCGATATTTTGACTGTTGATATTCTATCAGTGATCCCATGCAAATCCAGCTGGACCTAGCCATATGCAAACCATTCGTGACTCTTAGCCCGAACTGCCAGGCTAGGTCCTCCTTGAACTGTAAGCAAGCATTCTGGGACCGGTTTCAGGGTTTCACCCCTCATCAGCCAGGCTAGCTTGACTTCAGTGGCATGGTTGGCACGGCACCCACATCTGGGCATACCCTTCCCACTTAGAACGACAAATGCAAAAAGAACAATTGATTGACGACGGAATGCTGAATAATGTCAAACAATCAATCCCCTGTACAGAGATCTGGGCCTAAATCCATAATTTTTTTGCACACCATGCCATTCCAGTTTAGATCTAGCCATGTGCAAATCAGTCTTTAACTTGCTTCCTATGGGAACAGTCCAGCCCCAACTGCCAGACCAGGTCCTCCCTGGACCGGAAACAAGCATCCTGGGACCGGTTTTAGGGTACCGCCTCTAATCAGCCAGGCTAGCTTCACTTCAGTGGCATGGTGACCACAGGACCCATGTCTGAGTATACCCTTCCCACTTAGGGCGACAAATGCAAAAAGAACAATTGATGGATGGAATGCTGAAACAATGTCAAACATACACTCCCACTACACAGATCTGGGCTTAAATCCATCGTTTTGTGCTCACCATATCATTCCAGTTCAGTCCCAGCCATATGCAAATCAGTCTTGACCCTGCTCCCCATGGGAACAGTTAGCCCGAACTGCCAAGACACTAGTGCAATGACATGTGCATGGAAGAATTACAGAAGTTTTTGAATGTTTAACAATATATTGTCAGGAGCCAATGAAATCACCACTATTGTGCTTAAGAGTTTGCAGATCCTCCACAGATCAAAGGTAATAGGAATGGGCGGATCAGGAAAGCCCATGATTTGCATTTCCAATCCCACTAATCCTGGAAAGTTTAAACTTGGAAAAACTGAAATGTAACAGTACAAACTCAAGTATCTAGTTCAACTAAGATAACCCCTACCTTCAAACAACAACATATTATAGATCATTTTCATACGAAACATAACCTTTTGATAATATACAGAATTCGCAGATTCAAATTTGCAATTCAAGATCGCAGAAAATAAGTCCTGCTTCTGCCATCATGTAGAAATCATAGGCCGAAATACTTTATATTTTTCCTGTGGTTGGATATGCAAAGGATCCACGAACCCTAAAACAAAACTAAAAAAGAACGGAGAAGAGTGATTGGATATAAAGATTTACACATAGAAAAAGAAGTCCACTTCCTATCAAAAATAGGAATCCAAATCCCACAAAGGCACCATTTTCTGTTCCAGTCTTCAGAGTGAAACATGGCAAAATAGCCATACATATGTTGCAGCTGCCAGCAGCAGAAGTGAACAGAGAGCTAGTTGTAACTGTCCTCCACCACCCCCTGTACATTAGGGAAAAAAATGAACACTTTTTATAGATTCCCCCCACTCCCAGGAAAGCAGAATTACTGGCCAAGGAGTCACTTATCTAGAGGTTTCTCACTCACGAGATAGGAGAAAAGGATGATGTGATGCGTAGGTCACTTGCAATCTCTGTGACCAGGTGCTCCACAGAGAACACAGTGGGAGAAATCCATTTGGGACTACCAGCATGGTTAAGCATTGTCGTTCCATTCTCGTAAGTGTGCACTCTTGGATAAAAATTGAGCAACAAACCATGGAACGGGAGGAAGAAAAGAGTATTCCTGTGGAGGTTCATCATGCAAAAGAGAAGCAATGTGATCCTTGACAATGCAAAAATAAAAACTTTTGCTGTGGCAAAAATCATAAGAGAGTAAGCTCTAGTGCAATGAACAAGCATATACAAATTAATCACACAGACCCTAATGCTTCCTTTAAAAAAAGTTAGCATTTACAATGAAAAGTTTTAAAATGTGTTCAGCAACAGAAAAGGCTTTGTCTAGGAAGAAAAAAAAGGTAAAAAAAGATCAAGAAAAGAATCAGGAAAAGGTTGAGATGAAGAAAAAAAAATTCTTTGCCTACCCACAGTGCATAGGGTGCAGTATTTTGCGGGAGGCCAGGTTCTGTGGCCATCCCCCGGGCACAGGTTGGGCACAGGACATGGCCACAGACCCAACCATGTGGCCAAACCTTCAGCCATGTGCAGCAGTGGTTTGCTGCTGGGTCAAAGTTGGGCGCAAGATCTTGTAAGAGTTGAGGCCTTGTGGTCAAACTCCATTCTGCACTGCCAAAGACCATGTGCAGCAGGAGTTGGTGAATAAGTGCGTGATAAAAAATTCATGAGATTCACAGAAAAAACGCAGTTAGAAAGTGATTTATGCTTGTGACTCAAGCAACTGAAATTTACCAGTTATTGTTTGCATCACAAACCATAACTTATGCATCCTTCCTGTGCATGGACATCACACATCCCACAAGGCAACATTTATGACATTGCTACTGATATCACTGATGACATTACTGCTTGTCTGTTTTTGTGGTAAGAGTTAGGGCCCCATTAGGATGTCAGACGGATCACCACCGCCAAGCGGGCGGTGGCATTCCGCCCAACATCCTTCCCCGCCCGCTACCCATTTCGGCGGGGGGACCGCGGCGGACGGAAAGACTGTCTGCCGCTTTTCCGCCTGGTCAAGGAGTTAACCGGACGGAAAAGGGTTTCATATGGTGGCAGTGTCTGTTAGACACCGCCATCCATATCAGGGTGAAGGCGGGGACATGCTTTTCCGTGGCGGCAACGTCGCCATGGAAAGGCATGCAGGAATGTCTTGTGGGGGCCCAGGGACTCCGAGGGGTGCACATGGGGGTACCTATGGTAGCCCCCTGCTCTTCACTGTACAACGTGACAAGCACCGCATGGTGCGTGTCATGTTGTGCATTGAAGTGCACAATGTGCATTTTTAGCATTGCGGCGGGCGGTGTTAAAAATGCGGGATGCGCCCGCTAGTGTGGCGAGCGCATCCTAATGGCCCCCACGGGACCGCCGCCCTTATGGCGGGCGGTCCTGTTTTACGTCGGGATGTCCGCTTGCCATCCTAATGGCCCCTTAGTGTTTGTATTTGTGACATGAAGCCTCCGTTTATGAACTTTGTTTTGTATTTTAGCTCCTTTGCTAATTATTTGGGGATTTCGTTATTTTTCTTTGCGCTGGAACAAGGAGGCACGGAACAAACCCAGACCACCAGTGGCTCAGATAAAAGCTGTTGAGTGGACAATAGGAAGCTGAACCAAAACAAAGGTAGACCAAAAACCAAAAAGGAACCAAGCTGATGAGAACCTGAAAAAGGCAGCAGGGAGAAGTCCAACAAATACCAAGAGGCATATTTACAAACCCCTTGCGCCGTCGGTACGTCACTTTTAATATTGGAAAAATTGATATATCAGCATTGCAAGGGGCTTGTAAATAAGCCCCCTAGTGCCTAAAGCAAGAAAGAGTGACTCTAGCCAGATGTAACCAATGCTGAGTGAGTTATAAAGATGACACACCAAATAACAACCCTTGGAACAAACCCAAGGGACCCAGATAGAGTGTACTGTGAAAAAGATGGCAAGGGGCAGTCAAACAAAAGCCCACCAGATCCAGGTCCAGGAAGGCTAACCATGCATCCTGGACAGCGCAAAGCAAGGGCGAGAAAAACAGAAGAAGACTCAGCCATTGTAAATACCGCAGGGAACCACAGAAGAATAAAGCCAGAGAATAGTAACAGACTATGGAAAGCAGCAAACTCCAGGCCACATTTCACCTTCGTTGAGCGAGAGTGAATGTTACAGGTGGACCCCTTACTGGACAAAATTCGACCAGGAGCGTCCAACAGGTTCGGGGCATAGAAGATAAAGGGCCTAGTCCTAGGCAGAGACCAGGAAGCACATAATTTTTAATACCCCCAAGCGGCAGACCTTTCCAAGAACAAAGATCAAGGCCCAGAAGATGAACAACCAGGCAGCGCAGGAGCAAGCATATAAGCTGGAAGGAAGACAAACAATCCACAGTGAACCAAAGAGCAGTTTACTTAAATGTCCAGCTAGTCAACGAGTCTATCAAAACCCACCCCAGATAAGCATCTATAATTGTGAATCTAAATGAATCAAGCCAAACAGAGAGAAAATTATTATTGACGGTCTTGAGCCAGCTTAAAATAAGGCACTGGCTGAAACATGTAGACCATATTTGGATGTAGGAGGTCTTAATTCTACCACCATAACATCCACCAGCCTTACCTTTAAACGCTAACAGAGGCCCAGTTATTAAAATGTAATTTA
This sequence comes from Lissotriton vulgaris, assembly GCF_964263255.1. Classification (NCBI taxonomy): domain Eukaryota; kingdom Metazoa; phylum Chordata; class Amphibia; order Caudata; family Salamandridae; genus Lissotriton; species Lissotriton vulgaris. The sequence continues at coordinate 953,993,222 of NC_141694.1, forward strand.
CCCTTGGGTACTGGGACCACTGTATAGCATTTTAACTTTTAACTTTTCACACCACCACACTGCACTCTCAGTAACATACCTGCTCCGCTGTAATCAGGCGTATAAGCACACATTTGGTGTCACTGGGTGGGCCTGATGATGAAGCATGCCACCAACCAGGTTGGTGGTGGGTGAGGGCTTCATGACAAAACCTAATGGGTTTCCACTGACAATACAGCTCTGAGTCCTGTAATACGTTCACATATAGTTAATCCTTCTTGATTACATATAAATCCCTGGGGATACGGACTAGCTATCTTGTCCTCTCTCTCTTACTTGATACGCAAATACCTCGTCTTGGCTTACCTTTGGGCTTAGAAGATATTTTGATAAAGAAAGTCTGCGTAGTTATAGGAGAGCCTCTGGATGAATTTACAATGAAGATTTCTTCATTCGGACTTTGCCAATTTTTTTTAATTCGAAAATCTCCAGTGGGATGAAGCAGCATGCTATAACTGGCGAGGGCTCCATGAGACCCTTCTGTGAGGAGCTGCTGAACAGGATTTGCTGCTGAGGAGGAGAATGCAGTAGGAGTTAGTGCAAAGTCAGGCTGACCAGCAATGCACATTCAGCAGATAGGCTGGCAGTTAGGTCCTGACCTCCTTACAGTTCTCAAAGCACCTTTTGGCTGAAAAATGTTGGGCATATTTAGCACCACTTCCAAGGGACTAGAATTGAAGCTTAACATCTGACTTTACCATTACTGAGGATTTTAAATTACAGATTTCTATCTGTTCCCGAACAAAAGTTATCACTTATCAAATGTTGTAAGTTAACCTAATATTATCCCATTGGAGAGTTAGGCCTCACAGCGTTTTTCACTACAAGGACATATAAAACCTAAAAAAAAAATGTCAAACATTTTAAATACACTGCACACTGCCCTGTGGGCTGTGTAAGTCCTACCTTAGGGGTGACAAATGTATTAAAAGTGGAGTTTTAGGCCTGGCACAAGGTTTATTTTTCCACGTTGAATTGACAGTTTAAAATTGCATGCCGCCTGCAATGGCAGGCTTGTTATAAAAGGCTACTTAAGTTGGTGGCACAATAAGTGCTGCAGGACCACTTGTAGCATTTAATGTACAGGCATGGATACATGTTTTAACACATTACTAGGGACTTATGAAACATTAAGGTGTCGATTCCGATTCGGTAAAATCCCCTACGAATAGCCGTATGGAGCATTTTTCCCGTACGCATCGTACACCTTCAACGTGCCCGTACGTACGATGAAGTACGATCCGAACCCGAAGCAGATCTCCGTACGAATTGTACCAAACACCGTACGACCCAAAAACACGTCTGAATTGTATCCGGAACACGCATTACGCGACATCCGTACGTAAACAAGCAACAGTTTCCGGCCCAACAAGTACGATTCGTCTCTGCGACACTCCGTACAACCCTTTTACTACGAGAGTTTAAAACGTCCGTAAAAGCAGAGTCCGAGCCGAACCGCATCCCCGGTACGCGATATACACGCCATGAACCCCATTGTCCGTGTCATCCCAGTCCTGTACGCCTAGGACCTGGTGCACAGAAACCGACGATGGCGCATACGGTAAGACCAACATGCCGCAACAACGGAAGTGTATTTGTACGGTGCGTCTTTTACGCTCACATATGGCACCATTGCAATAGTAATACGAGCTGCACACACGCGCCATGAATGTTGGGGTACGGTGCGTTTCACCTGCGCGCGTATGGCACCATTTCAATACTGATAAGATGCGCACACACACCATGAATGTTGGGGTATGGTGCGTTTCACGCGCTCGCGTATTGCACCATTGCAATACTGATACGATGCGCACACACGCCATGAATGTTGGGGTACGGTGTGTTTCACATGCTCGCGTATGGCAACCATTGCAATACTGATACGATGCGCACACACGCCATGAATGTTGGGTACGGTGCATTTCACGCGCTTACGTACAGCATCCTCACAATACTTATATGAGGCACACACACGCCATCAACCCCATGTGGCCAACAGTATGAGGGGTAGGTGCAGAGGACTGCCAGCAGTGCCCAGACATATGAGGGGTGGGTGGGTATGACTCCCAGCAGAGCCCAACGTTATGGGGTTGGGTGGATATGACTCCCAGCAGTGCCCAGACACATGAGGGGTGGGTGGGTATGACTCCCAGCAGTGCCCAGACATATGAGGGGTAGGTGGATATGACTCCCAGCAGAGGCCAACAGTATGGGGGTGGGTGCAGAGGACTCCCAGCAGAGGCCAGACATATGAGGGGTGGGTGGATATGACTCCCATCAGTTCCCAGACATATGAAGGGTGGGTGGATATGACTGCCAGCAGTGCCCAGACATATGAGGGGTGGGTAGATATGATTCCCAGCAGTGCCCAGACATATGAGGGGAGGGTGCAGAGGACTCTCAGCAGTGCCAAGAAACCGCACGGTGAATGTTGCGCTATATAAATATTTTAAATTAAAATTCCCAGCAGTGCCCATACATATGAGGGGTGGGTGCAGAGGACTCCCAGCAGTGCCCAGACATATGACAGGTGGGTGCAGAGGACTCCCAGCAGTGCCCAGACATATGAGGGGTGGGAGCAGAGGACTCCCAGCATAGTCCAGACATATGAGGGGTGGGTGCAGAGGACTTCCAGCATTGCCCAGACATATGAGGGGTGGGTGCAGAGGACTCCCAGCAGTGCCCAGACACATGAGGGGTGGGTGGGTATGACTCCCAGCAGTGCCCAGACACATGAGGGGTGGGTAGGTATGACTCCCAACAGTGCCCAGACACATGAGGGGTGGGTGGGTATGACTCCCAGCAGAGGCCAACAGTATGGGGTTGGGTGGATATGACTCCCAGCAGTGCCCAGACATATGAGGGGTGGGTGCAGAGGACTCTCAGCAGTGACCAGACACACGACAGGTGGGTGCAGAGGACTCCCAGCAGTGCCAAGAAACCGCACGGTGAATGTTGCGCTATATAAATATTTTAAATTCAAATTCCCAGCAGTGCCCATACATATGAGGGGTGGGTGCAGAGGACTCCCAGCAGTGCCCAGACATATGACAGGTGGGTGCAGAGGACTCCCAGCAGTGCCCAGACATATGACAGGTGGGTGCAGAGGACTCCCAGCAGTGCCCAGACATATGAGGGGTGGGTGCAGAGGACTCCCAGCATTGTCCAGACATATGAGGGGTGGGTGCAGAGGACTCCCAGCAGTGCCCAGACACATGAGGGGTGGGTGGGTATGACTCCCAGCAGTGCCCAGACACATGAGGGGTGGGTAGGTATGACTCCCAACAGTGCCCAGACACATGAGGGGTGGGTGGGTATGACTCCCAGCAGAGGCCAACAGTATGGGGTTGGGTGGATATGACTCCCAGCAGTGCCCAGACAGATGAGGGGTGGGTGGGTATGACTCCCAGCAGTGCCCAGACATATGAGGGGTAGGTGGATATGACTCCCAGCAGAGGCCAACAGTATGGGGGTGGGTGCAGAAGTCTCCCAGCAGAGGCCAGACATATGAGGGGTGGGTGGATATGACTCCCAGCAGTTCCCAGACATATGAAGGGTGGGTGGATATGACTGCCAGCAGTGCCCAGACATATGAGGGGTGGGTAGATATGATTCCCAGCAGTGCCCAGACATATGAGGGGTGGGTGCAGAGGACTCCCAGCAGTGCCCAGACACATGACAGGTGGGTGCAGAGGACTCCCAGCAGTGCCAAGAAACCGCACTGTGAATGTTGCGCTATATAAATATTTTAAATTCAAATTCCCAGCAGTGCCCATACATATGAGGGGTGGGTGCAGAGGACTCCCAGCAGTGCCCAGACATATGACAGGTGGGTGCAGAGGACTCCCAGCAGTGCCCAGACATATGAGGGGTGGGTGCAGAGGACTCCCAGCATTGCCCAGACATATGAGGGGTGGGTGCAGAGGACTCCCAGCAGTGCCCAGACACATGAGGGGTGGGTGGGTATGACTCCCAGCAGTGCCCAGACACATGAAGGGTGGGTAGGTATGACTCCCAACAGTGCCCAGCCACATGAGGGGTGGGTGGGTATGACTCCCAGCAGAGGCCAACAGTATGGGGGTGGGTGCAGAGGACTCCCAGCAGTGCCCAGACATATGAGGGGTGGGTGGGTATTACTCCCAGCAGTGCCCAGACACATGAGGGATGGGTGGTATGACTCTCAGCAGTGCCCAGACACATGAGGGGTGGGTGGGTATGACTCCCAGCAGTGGCCAACTGTATGGGGGTGGTGCAGAGGACTCCCAGCAGTGCCCAGACACATGAAGGGTGGGTGGGTATGACTACCTGCAGAGGCCAACAGTATGGGGGTGGGTGCAGAGGTCTCCCAGCAGAGGCCATACATATGAGGGGTACATCATCATCAGCATACCACAACTACATGGGGGTATGTGCACATCCCTAACTTTTAACTATAATGATAGTGCCATAGCAACACATCACTTACAGCAGTGTCCCACTCCCTGGAGGATGGATTACTTTCACACACTGTGTGACACACTACATGTGGGTGTGTTGACAAATTCCACATGCATATCCACCCATGGAGGTTGCTGGTGAAATACACACCCTACCATCTTGACACAATAGTGTATAGTGATGTAACAGCCTACCAAAGAGAGCGAAAGGGAACACACACTGTCACGCACATCCCAGGACTGATATGAATGTCCAGGTGGTGGTCAGACCACCAAGATGTAGTCTATCATAGAAGAAATAGGGTTGAAAACCCTTAGATACAATGCACAAAATTATGAGTCATGTGCCCAAATACCCTGCATACCATCATACCCAACATAGGGGTAGGCTGTGATTATACACATGCATAGTGGTGAAACGGTTGAATGTGTCCACGAAGGCATTTGTACATACTCAAAACACAAGTGCAGTGATTTGCAAGGATGGCACAGATGAATGAGCAGCAGAAATCTGTGAGCAGGCATGGCCATTGTCGGAGGGAACCGTCACCAAAAACAGAAATGTGCACACATGTCAGCACAATTGTGCAAATGTCTGCAGAGAAGATGTCAGGTGCCACAGAGGAAGGAACACTCCTTGGGACAATGTATATAGCCAAACTGAACACACACAACCAATGAATTATTGCAGAGACATTGTGATGGCACACAGATACCATGGTCCACATCATGACCATCAACAAATTACATCTTTCAGAAGCCCAAAACATTACCATGACACCAACTCCAGGTCCCTCATCACCAACATCAAGTACCTGAAATGCAATAGTGGTGAACGTAAAAGAAAAGGCTTTATTCAGCACAAACAAAAAAGATGTTGAAAAATGAGTCTCTGCTCAAATAATGCCAATGGCCAGTCCAGAAATTAGTCCTTGTAGGGCGACGCTGGGTAGGTCGTCTACCCCAACCTGGCTGCACATGGAGTACTCAATGTGATGTGGACCCTTGGGGGGCATCATCGGGGGCAGGACTAGGCACCGCAGGGACAGTAGGGGTAAGGGTAGGTGTGGTGGGTGCAGGGGTGGACGTATCCTCCTCAGTGCAGTGTGCATCGCCGAAGGTGGGCTCATACTCAGCGGTGCACACTGCAGCCAGTTCGGCCAGCCCAACCCCTACATCCGAAGACACAATTGAAGTGTAGGGAGAGGGCTAAGAGGGTTGCGCACCGTAACTCTGAGCCAACTCCCTGTGGGTGTGCCTGCAGTCCCCTGAGTGTTCGTGCCAGGAGGTGTGCGCTTTGCCACATGTGGGGGTGTGCTGCCTGGGTCTGTTGGGGTGCGTGATGGTGTCTTCCTGCATGTGCGTTGGACAGGTATGGGAGAGGGGAGTGTGGATGGGTCCGATGGAGGAGGGGGATGGACCGCTGCAGGAGGGAAACTGCTGATGTCAGTGAGGAGTCCATGGACTGCATGATCCGACGTTGGTCAGACATCATTGCTGACATGCCCTCCATGAAAAACAACAACTGGGTCAGTATTTGAGTGTGGCCATGGAGGACACTCAGCATCGATGTCTAACCAACATGCAACTGGCGGAGTAAGTCCACAGACTCTGCACTGAGGGCAGCAGGGGTGACAGGGGCAGGGGCTGCGGTGCCAGGGCTGAAGGAGACATCTATCATGCAGGCACATAAGTGTCATTTACACAATTCGACCTATTAACACATTATAAACATGAACAACTTTTAACAAGTGGTGTGAGTGCCAAGGTACAATCATTAATGTGACACAACGTCAAATATGTCACTCCTCACATGGGTAGTTATTCCCTGAAGACACAGTTGTTTGCACATAATACCTCCTGACTGTCATGTGGATTGGCACACATGTCCCAACTCTGGACAATGCATAAGCTAATGGGCCAGCAATTGTGATGAACAAAATCATTTCTGCATTGTGGACACACCGTCATCCCCAGGCAAAATGTCAACACAGAAGTGTGCACACTAAGACAAAACAGCGTTGCATCTGAACTACATACATGTGGCAAAAATGTATGAGCATGAATCATGACAGGAACACAATGACATAGTCTGCCAAGCCCCAAATGCAATCACTGGCCACCATCACAGGGGCAGTGCATGGTGAATAATTCTTCAGCCAATTCTCATCCACAGGTCAGACCTGGCAAGGCTAAATCAGGCAGGCCCATGTAGACCGCTCCTGCACAACACCCTCATCCCTCAGTCAATGTGATTGATACAGCTCTAGAAGTGAGACCTCTGAATCGGGGGAAAAAAACTGTGCAGCAACAATTCCAAAAGTAACCCAAGCTCACCCGTGGGGCTGGCAATACATTTTTGTGACAAACAACCATCAACAGATTGTTGTGAATAGACACAAAGGCACTGCCCAGTGTGAGTATGCACAAGCCAAATGTGGTATCCCTGTCCAGTGGACACATGTAGCAGACACAGGAAAAATACAAACTATGCCAGGGACCAATGCCACAGAGGCAGACCCATGCTGAACCCACATAGAATGGGCACAGTATTGGATGACACACATGATTAGGAGGCCAGGGTGTCTCAGGGGACTGTAGTGGGCACACTGATCCGTGGGTATGGAATGAGCTGACTATACCATGAGTAACCGTCATGGCACTATGCATATCTACCACTGATGTACATCATGTCTGAGAACACAACATAGGTCATGCATGCTGCAAGGGTGTGCAGTTGAAACCTCACAGTCCTATGTTGAGACTCAGCATCAGTGCAAACAAATAGGAAGGCCAAACACAGTGCACAGGTCATGGCACAGGCAAGGTCCCAACACATGTCACAGACCACCCTCCCACATGATGCGGAAATCAATGTGCAGTCTAAATATCTTGTACCCTAGATGAACATGTGCAATTGTGATTACACACAGACCAGGGGACACATGTTAAGGAGGGGAAGGGATGAAAATGAGCACCAGGTGACTATGGGGAACCGAAAAGACACTGCACATATAACCTGTCTGACCAGACAACCCATCTGTGGGAGTGTAGCCAGGCTTCAGCGCATTTCAGAAAGCAGGTGACACACAACACAACAAACAGCCATGTACCTACCCCCTCCTTGCTGCTGGCTCTCCTGCAACTGCCCATCGAGGTCTAGGAACACCACCACCAGGAAACAGAGCATGTGGAGGGTCAGGTGACGGCGTCCTCCATGCCGGCCGGAAGGTGACAGCTTCAGCTGGACCCGGGCGATACGCCGGGTCCAGCACCGGATGTCCTGCCACCTCTTCTGCACATTGCGCAGCTGCCGGCGAGGGTCCCCCGCAGACCTCACGGCCCTGACGATGTCCCGCCAGATTTCACCCTTCTCGTAGGCAGTTACCTGTCAGGAAGACACAGTGAAACAACATCACTACACCTGCTCCATGTCCCAGAGACACACCCTTGCACACATTTGATAATGTGAACAGGGCATAGGATGCTGACAGAACTTACATCATTGTCCATGTGAATTTGGCCGGTGTGCAAGCCCCAATGCACTATATGGCATTGAAAGCCAACAGATGGCGTAACGGGTGCAACACACTCACTGATCATGGCACACACTAGGCAACACATGCAACTGCAGGGTGTGGGACAGCACGTGCCAAGCAGTCACATATCCCACTCCACTGAAGAACCCTCAGCAGACCAGACAGACACACCCTGGCATAGATCACTCGCCTGTCACTGACAACAGTGGATACAACCCTCACTTTGCACATGTGCCACTTGCCACTGGGGTGTCACAGGTGTCGTGCTTGCCTTTCAAGTCAGGTACACAGCACTGCTCACTTGTCACATCAGATGGTTAGAGTTGCTGCATACGCCATGCAGCAGTGGTGCAACACATCACATACACACTCAACCACATGACAAGGCACATTCACACACATCAATGTCCATGAGGTTGTACACATCATTTTGACAATATCACCACAGGTCCCCTCAAGTGATGAACATCTGTGAGTACAGTCACCTGTCACTCCAGGGGGACCACTGTTCCACCCCTGGACATTTTGAAATAAAGCCAACAAGGTCTGGCATGGCTGAATGTGTCATTCACTATGCAGTGAATGTCACAGTAAGCACAATGCAAGTGAGAAGTGAACACACTTGAACTACATCATGCTCAGCATGAGAGACCCCACCATGTACACCCCCTGGGACTCACTCAAAGCCACATTGCATGTCTGTCCCACAATACACAATGCCTGTTGTGACAATCACACAACAGGTGCACAATCAAAGGTAGTGTAGTCAGCACTCACCTGGTCCTCTGGTCTCCCATACAGCTTGCTGTACTGTGGTAGGAGGCTTTCCAGGAGGGCCTGGTTTTCCTCCTCGGTGATAGCAGGGGCCCTTTCCATAGTACGAGCCATTTCAGGAGACTGAGGATGCAGAGACAGCAGCAGTGTGGTCCACTTCAATGTTGTACAGGCAAGTGCCCTCTCAGGGGTTCATGCTGGCTTAAATCAGTGCTGCTGAGGGGCTTTCAGTTCGGGGAGTACAGAGTGATAGGTCAGAATCGTTCCCATCGTACGTTTCCTCCAATCCCTTTGAACATACGGCTCTGACACAATTCACATTGTTTAAAATTTTAGCTTCAGCTCCACAATCAATTTGCAACATTGTATTTTTTTGGCCAACTGACTATTGCAGGACACCTGTTGGACACATAGCTATGGTGCGTTTCATGTGCTCGCGTAGGACACCATTGCAATAGTGATACGAGCCGCACACACGCCATGAATGTTGGGGTACGGTGCGTTTTTCACGCGCTTGGGTATGGCACCATTGCAATAGTGATACGAGCCGCACACATGCCATGAATGTTGGGGTACGGTGCGTTTTACGTGCTCGCGTATGGCACCATTGCAATAGTGATACGAGTCGCACACATGCCATGAATGTTGGGGTACGGTGCGTTTCATGCACTCGCGTATGGCACCATTGCAATAGTGATACGAGCCGCACACACGCCATGAATGTTGGGGTACGGTGCATTTCACGCGCTCGCGTATGGCACCATTGCAATAGTGATACGAGCCGCACACATGCCATGAATGCAGGGGTACGGTGCCTTCCACACAGTAATTTTCACACGCAGGGGTACGGTGCGTTTCACATGGTGCGTTTCACACGCAGGGGTACGGTACGTTTCACATGGTGATGCCAATGCAGGGGTACAGTGCGTTTCACATGGTGTGTTTCACACGCAGGAGTACGGTGCGTTTCACATGGGGATGCGAATGCAGGGGTACGGTGCGGTTAACCTGCTGATGCCAATGCAGGGGTACGGTGCATTTCACATGGTGCGTTTCACATGCAGGGGTACGGCATGTTTCACATGGTGATGCCAATGCGGGGGTATGGTGCATTTCACATGGTGATGCGAATGCAGGGGTATGGTGCGTTTAACACACTGATGCCAATGCAGGGGTACGGTGCATTTCCCATGGTACGTTTCATATGCAGGGGTACGGTGCGTTTCACATGGTGATGCCAATGCAGGGGTACGGTGCATTTAACACGCTGATGCCAATGCAGGGGTAGGTGCGTTTTACATGGTGTGCTTCACACGCACGGGTACGATGCGTTTCACATGGTGATGCGAATGCAGGGGTACGGTGCTGTTCACACACTCACGTATGGCACCATTACAATAGTGATACGAGGTGCACACACAGCAGGGATGTAGGTGTACAGTTCGTACAAGGATGTCTATCAAGTACTTTTCATTGCATACTATCATGTGCAGGCCCTAGGTGTGGCAACCAGTGATATAGCACAAGGCATCTTATCTTGTTGCACAATCGATGTGTGATGACCTGTGGACACATGTCATGTGTGATGGGGCACTATGTGGCACACATCACCTTGACACTTGTCCCATGTTTATCATTAGGCAGATTTTGTCATGCACAGCAACACTGGGATGGCACAGTCATCACTACTGGCACCTGTCGCCTGATGTCAGGGACTGGGGCTCTTTGTCAACTGACATGTCTCGCTCAGCATGACCCTATGTGACTATGTCAGGTGTGTGTCATGTGTTATATTGAACTTGCTGTTTGTGTTCCGTAAACTGCATCTGCTGTTGGTGCATCTAACATGGTTCTGTGTTGAGATGGCAATGGTTTCACATCTACGCACACCATGCCACATGTGCATTCCCACAGCTGTTTGGTCTGATGTCATCAGACATCATATTTCTCCAGGGCAGCATACATGTCTGCATCTTGACAGTGGCTGTGTTGTGATGTTGTCACGTGTACACCTTAATCGCAATGTTTTTTTTTCTCGGTCGCGTTATCATGCGGACCTTTGTGCTCGTCTCCAGCCCCTAGATAGTCTGCGGCTTGGCTCGAGCCCTTAGATACACTGCGGCTTGTTTCTTTCATAGTACCTGCTTAGACTGACACCAGCTCTATATTCGTGGCTGTTGTCCTCTTTATCTCTTGTCGGGGTTCTTGTTTTATCACTTCTCTGGTTTCATAATACCACACTTCGTTTTTGCTACTTCAATCGTGTATTAATTTGTGGATTATTACCAGTCCACATCAACAATTCAATCGGTTACATAAGACGGGGTGGGACTGTCTTCTTTCAAGACAATTATCTTCGCGTTCTGATTACCTTTAGGAGACGGTGTTCCGGTGCTCATCTTTACTTTATACAACTTTGGTTCACAACACCAGAGTCAAAAACTATTTTCATTCTAAATAGAAGACCTCAATTCATTACGGTCACAATCATCTGTTTAGCCTTGAGAAAGTCGTGGTACTGATTGTCTGTACCGACGAAACACGTGTTGGCTGTTTCTGTTTGATGCTCTAATTATCTTCATGACATTTTTTTTATAAATGGAATGACAACATGAACTTTTTGGTCTGTTATCCTGTCCAAGTATGAAGACTCCATGACACTTGGAATTGGACTTATGTTACCATTTGCTGCATAAACTGTTGTGACTAATAAGTCACTTTTTTCTCATTGTTCTTAGGATTGTGCTCTTCTTGACCCCTTCTTTTGCATGTATAGATTTGCCAACCTTTTGATTGGCAAGAGTCACCCCTGGTAGTGAGTGACAGTAGTCTATGTAGCACTCCGTCTCAACCAGATGCTTTATCTTATATTTTAAACCCAGTATTACTCTGCATTGAATATAACAAGTGTAGATGCGGTTATTCCCATATGGGAAGCACTACTACCAAACTGTTCTGTTAACCTTAATCGCAATGTGTTTGATATGTACATTTGACATTCCATGTGACCTGTGCATGTGCCTTGCAGTCATGTGTCTGAATGGGATGACAACCTTCCACTGCAGGTATGGTGACGTGTGTCACTTCAGTGATATCTCGGGCTGTTCACTCAGACCGGTCCAGCAGCTCATTTCAGGGCATGTCATGTTTATTTGTCAATCAACAGGTGTATCTGCCTCTTTTGTAGGAGTGCCAGCAAGGTGGTATATGTGTCCTGGATGTATTGTACACACCAGACTCCATAGTGACCTGATGTGTAGTAGCAGTTTTGCATGTGCTATGTACATTGCCATTGATGTTGGCTGACTGTTAATCTCCATTCTTCCCAAATATGTCCTGCAGGGCACCGCCTCTACCAAGGCCATTCCCAGACTTGGCTACCATGAGGGAACGTGCCTGCATCCAACGTTACAGATTCACTCAACAGTTGATTCAGGAGTTGACGAGCAAGCTGGCACCACATCTCCAACCGCAACACAGGTATCCTACTGCGCTGACCCCCAAGATAAAGGTGATGGCAGCGCTCTATTTGTTTGCTACAGGTACGTTTCAAATAACCATAGCTGATGTTGGTGGAATGTCACAGACAATGTTCAGCCATGTCCTGTGTGATGTTTTGGCAGTCATGTTGGAGCACATTGATGAATTCATCAAATGTCCTACTCCTGAAGAGTTGAGAGATGTCATGGGTGATTTCTATGCCCTGGGAGGGATAACACATGTCATTGGGTCCATTGATGTTACATATGAGGCTTTGGTGCCACCACAGACACAGGAGCAGGCTTACCGCAACCGTAAACATTATCATTCAATAAATGCCCTTGTGGTGTGTCTTGCTAACATGCTGATTTCCCACGTTTGTGCACGTTTTCCAGGATCGGTACACAATGCATTCATCATGAGGTGTAGCAGGGTGCCACAAATGATGCTGCAGCTGTGCAACGAGCGGGCATGTCTTGTTGGTGGGTAAACTCTGTTTGTCCTGTGTGTTTCAATATCTTTTGCTCTCACTGCATCTCCTGACCCACTTATTTACATGACTTCTCTATGTAGGGGACTCGGGATATCCCAACATGCCATTGCTAATGACACCTCTCCGCAACCCAAGAACAACTGCAGATCAGCGGTACAATAATGCACACGGGCAGACCTGGCGAGTGATTGAGAGGACGTTTGGCCTCCTGAAGAGCCGATTCCTGTGCATCGATAAGACCGGCAGATCCCTCCGATGAGCACCGGACAAGGTCTGTAAGATCTTCATCGTGTGCTGCATGCTGCACAACATGGTAGTTGAGAAGGCAGTGCTACTCATCCTGGATCCTGAGGAGCAGGAACATCCACCCGTTGAGGATCAAGGGCTTGGTCACGATACAAGTGATGAGGAGGAGGAGGATGATATCCAGAGTCCGCTCATACACAAATTTTTCTCATAATTGTGAGTCACTGTCAATGAGTGATAAAGCTTGTAGCATTGAGTGGCATGTGTTGCTATGAGTGTGTCCAGTTGACTATATGCAAAGTGACTCTAATGTGTGTTCAGATGTGTCACACAAGTGCTGATGTCATGCCACACAGTAATGCGCAATGACTTTCCTTCGAAATTTGCATGTGTCCTACATAGTTCCTATTTCGTAACTGCCCATGCCTTTTGCAAAGATTTTTACCGGTGAACTCTTGTGTGTCTGTCATTCCCAGGTTGCTGTGCCTGTTGTGTGTTCATGTCATCTTTGTCCTCCTGCCATTCCTCATGATGATTGCAACGTGGGCTTAATCAGCGTTCCATGCACGGACATGTGTAAATGTCAGTTCGGGTTAAAGATCCAAACAGGTTTTTTTGTGTTGGTATGGTTTAGGAATGTGTGGGAACTGTTTCTGTGCATGTTGTAGTACCATGCATACATGTTTCATCACCATGGATCAAATTACATGTTGCACCACTCCCATGACATGGCAGTCACCCTTCTTGACAGTCATCTGTAGTGGAGTGTGGACTCTGGTGGAGGCATCAATGTGTGTAAACCTTGCCCCTGACACATTGCGGATACCACGTGTTGACATTGTGTGGGACATCAAAACAACAGGCCCTATACGGAATTGCAGCCTCGCTGTGAGCAGCAGGATGTGTTTGACTCATCTACTTGTGTGCCAGTGCATTTGGATTTACAACAAACATGTTGTGAAGGTGTGGGCCAGGTTATGTACCACATGTTCTGTCGACTGTCCTGTCAGTCTGTTCGTATGGATGCATTGCCCTTTGTGCCAGTATGTCATGTCACTGTCACGTCGCTTCCTCAGGGCGGGTGGAGAACACTGCTTTGCAAGCCTTCTCGGTAAGTTGATAAGAAATTTATATTCCCATGAAGTCAAGAACGTTGCGCTGATGACAACACAATCTTGCCCTGTAGCAAATGTAAACGCTTCCGTGGCACCAGTTCGGTGTCGCTGCATATCCTGGTGACCGTAGGGGTGCTTTTGTGCCATTTCTCCTCATTACTCTCTCTGTAGAGTTCTGGCCCAGCAGCTTGTTCTGTTAGGCATTTGAAAGCCCATTTGGACGAGCCGATCACTGGCTCTTGCGGGTCTTCCTTGTGTTTACCTAATTCCCTCCCTCGTTGGACGTGCATCTTAAGGCTCTTGCGGGGATGCGTAATTTCCATTCTTGATCCGTACTGATTCCCTGGGGTAAGTACGGATAGTTGGCTTTGTGTGAGTCACGCTGCAGCGCTTTTGAATTTCTGTTTATTGGACCTTATTCATACACTGTGATTTTCAGGATTACCGCATGGCTTAACTTGCCTTGAAGCAGCCTGCAGAGCGTCATACCCCCTTCATATTGCTGCAATACTCTGCTTCCTTTTATGTGTCTTTTGTGATCCCTGTGCAAATTGCAAAATCCTTGGAATAGGATCATAATATTGGCCATTTCTTTTGCAACTCGTACAACATGATCTTTGGTGTGTTATGGTGTTTCATCACCTTTCCATGTGCTATGAAGTCATGCACATTGTTCATCTCTGTTTTCACAGCAGGGACTTGTAGAGCTCGGCCAGAAGTAAGCCCAAATTACCCAGTTACATGGCTGTTAAGACTTTTTTGGGTATGTTGATAACTGCTGGATAAATACATGTAAACGTATGGAACAGCCTTCTTTGTAAGTGTGTAGTAATGTCCTGGTCTGATCCTCAGATCTAGTAGCACTTTTATTACTGCGATGCCAACTAGGAAACAGTGGCTGTTGTTTTCCTGTACAGGTGTAACTGTTACACTACAGGTCCTGAGGTATTCTGTGACAAGAAGTGTTGAATCCTTATGCTTGTTTAACTTTGTTTCAGATAGCCCTCCCTGCTGTTCCCTTCCTTTCCTTCCCTCGCCTGATCACCCTTTTGAGTCTGTAATTTCTACTCAGACCAAGGGGCTATCGGGAGATGGACCACTTTGAGCATCGCACGTTTCAGAGGATTCAAGGCCCTGACAGTCACAGGCTGTCCAGTGCACATTGGTTCACCATCTGTACAAATAAACTCATTACATGACTGGTAATTTATTCAGAGCAATGGCACTGGACATGGACATTGGCTCATGCAGCATGGCCTCAACACATACTTGATCCTTTTGTGTAGTAAATGTGTTCAACACAGTACAATGTGCCTCATCACTGTCACGGCAGAGCTCTTGCCACTTTGCAAGTGTCATCTATGGAATAATTGACAAAGATTGTTCATATGGGAGTATGTGTATTTTGCCAACATGCATGTATTTCTTCATGGCTAATGATCCCTATTGTGCATGAAGTACTTGGTTGTGTATGTATTTGTGCAGGTTGCTACCCACAATGGACAGGCAACACCTGCTGATGGGGTGTCCTGGGCGCAGCTTGGCCTTTTGGTGCCTGATGCTGTGCCCGTCATTTTTGGTGATTTTGCATCCATTTTCTTTGAGTGACCCATGAGTAACCATACACTCCTTCCTTTCCATACACATGTTACACTGTGCCTTTCTAACCTCCTTGTCTTTGTGTGCTACTTTTTGCCTGGTGTCTCACCCCTTCAGCCGTCAGGTGTTCACTCATTCCTGCTGCTGCCTCCCCTGTGGCACAGCAACACCGAGTGCCCTGATTCTGCAACCCACACGCCTCCCAGATGCTCCTCCCTCCACCCATTCTTAATGCTGGAAGCAGATTGTCTGTGCCACTGTTGCGCCACCTCCGTGCCAAAGGAAGGACCGTCAGCGCCCGTCAGTGCCTGCAACGTGCACAGTGCAAGACCCTCTGGTCCTTGCATGACCAACGTAGCACAACAGACTCATGCTCCAGCCACCCTCCAAACAATGAACACCAGATAATCAACCACCTGCTATCAGGAAACCCCTAAGCACACACACAACAGCGTCACATTCTGTGTGTGCAACTCCTACTGCCTACACCGCGCAGCCCCGCCTCACAGATCATGTCCGTACAACCAGGTCATGTGCCTCCTACTGCACACCTGCTCCATCCACCAGCACGCCATTGGACTCTGTTACCTCCTCAACAACACAGCCTCACACATTGCCTTCATTACAGTAACCTGGTTGAACGCATCCTCAGCATACAACTTCAACATTGCCATCACAGACTGAAACAAGATCACCCGCAGGGACCGCACCAACAATCCAGGACGATGAATTGCACTGTATTCTGAAGTATACCCTCAGAGTCACATACAACAACAGGGACACACTCAGCATTGTGAAGCACCTGCACTTCATGTTTCACACCAACACCCTGACCACCCTCAGTGTAACACTCATCTACAGATCTCTAGGCCTACACCCACAATTCCGCTAAGCCATCAACAACTACATCAGCACGCAGGCCCTCACCTATACAGACTACATGTGGCAGGGGGACAGCAATTTCTGGCAGGAGGACAACCACACCACCATCCTTCATTGGTACATCAACATTTGCATCCAGTTCTCTGACAAGCAACACACTGCCCCACACTTCGCTACAGATGCCCCAGAAATGCTTGACCTAAGTCACCACAGACGAGCTGTGTGACACCCTCGCCCAGTACACTCCTACCAATGCCACCGCCCACCCTGCAACCTCACACACTGGATCAGCGACTGATACAACACTCTTGCCACATTGGCAGACTTTCCTGTGAAGTTCAACAACAGTTAAGCCACCTGGGATAAGGCAGACCTACTGGACTCATGCAGGTCTAGCCGAACTCTTGTGCAAACCTTGCGAAACAAACAACCGTAAGTTAACTTTCAGCCCTGAAACCCGCCACACACAGACATCACCATATTATCAGCACGCACAAGAGGACATCCTTCAGGTAGGGCATCAGCACCAACACACACAACATCAAGGAGCTCATAAGCATCGTGTGTGAACTATCTAACACCAGCTCTCCATCAAAAAGACATCCAGCCCTTGTAAGGCCAAAGAGATCCCTCGCAACATTCTACCACTGCAAGCTCATGGTCGTACATGACAGCCTCGCCACACAGAGGCAGACAGCGCTAATATCCATGGGACATACCCCCCTCAGTTTATGGACTCCCGTCAGCAGCAAAGACACCACCCGGCTCATGTACACAATCCACTCCGGCTCTCCTTCAGGACCCTTCCCACACAACATCTCAATTACAGCTTACCCCATCCTTAGAGTCCACCTCCGGCACGTTATGAATGTCTCCTTTGAGTACACCACATTCCATGGGAGCTGGAGGCATGCAGACACCCAAACTCTTCTTTAACAATGGATGGCAGTACCGCAGGATCCCCAGGAAAATCACCCTGCTTCCCTACCCGGCAAATGTCATGAATAAGACAGTCAACGAGCAACTGACCATCTCCCTCCAAGCAAACACCTCCAGGCAACCCGCCCCAGTCCATCTTCCACAGTCATCACCCCACTGCAACAGCCCTCACTGCCACCACCAACAACATCTTGGACCCTGCTCAACAATGGTGAGACCACCACCCTCACCCCCTCAACCTCTCAACGGCATTCTACACCATGTGCTCCAACACTGTCAGATCACACATCTCCAACACTGGCTATCCATAGGTGGGCCCAGGATGAAATCACCAAGTACCTCACCAGCAAGGCCCAGGGAGTCAGCCTCCCCCCTTAAGCACGTAGTACACTGGAGTCATCGGGCCCATGCCCCAGGACTCATCTCTCAACGTCACAATCTTCAATCTCTCCATAACCCCCCTCTCCACCATCACATGCGCACACAACCTCATCATCATGTCCTATGCCATTTACACCCAGCTGCTCCTCACCCTCACCAGAGACCCAGCCACTCCCAGATCCAACCTTAAAGAGGGCATGAGGTGCCTTGACGAATGGATGAACATCAGCCACCCAGGGCTGGACTTGGACAAGACTGAGGTCATCATCTGGGGATTGTCCCCTTACAGCTGGGACAACTCCTTGTGTCACACAGGCCTGGGCAGCGCACCAGCACACAGTACCCTCGCACTCAAGCAGGTGTTCATCGTACACTCCTCGCTCACAATAACCATGCAACTCAACACAATCACTACCTCATGCTGCAACTCCCTCCGCATGCTGCAAATGATCTTCAGATAGATCCACTCCCAGGCAAAACAGACATTCACCCAGGTCCACGACACCAGCCGACTCAACTACGGCAACGTCCTCTACGCAGGAACAACAGCCAGACTCCAGGAGGACTTGTGCACTTCCAGGGTGTATCCGCACACCTCATCCTCAACATCCCCTGCCACAGCCACATGACCGTCCACCTGAGATACCTACAATAGGCTCACTGTCAACTGCAGGATCACCTTCAGACTCCTCAGCCACACTAAGGAGGCACTCCACAACCCCAGCCCCAAAGACCAACATGGACGTCTCCCATCCAACACCCCATTGCCCCAACTCCGTCCAGCCAACCTTGCCCTGGGCACCATTCATCACATCCACAGTACAACTGCATGCAGGAGATAGTTCTCCCACCTCACCAAACAGAGCTGGTACTCCCTCCCTGGGCACCTCCACATGACCCATGCCCTTTACGCCTTCATAAAACTCTTCCAAAACTGTCTATCCAAGCAGATTGGCAAGCCCACCCCCCTCAGCAGCTTGAAACCACCACAGGTGAGTATTGCGCTCCATGTATGTATTTGATGATACATTGTGACGTATGTGTGTCCTCGACCAGACTCAAATCCCAGTGTAGGGATGGCTTGAGTTTGTTCAACACTCTGGCATACTTTGACATATCCCCACTCGTATGTTGTTGACTCATGCTAAATGACTGCAACACCAATTTTACTTGTGATTGTGTTGTTTATTTGTCTATCTTGTGTGTGAAACGTGAGTGAGTGATAGGTGCTGTACAAAAATCGGGGGGAATCCAAAGTTCACAGAGGGAGATGTGATGCCTTGCAGTTTGAGTCAACAGAGTCCAGACCACAGTGCTTGGCATCATTGTTCAGATTGCAATCAGCAAGTCCATGCGGGACAGTAGGACAGTCATGAGGGGTTGCTGTTGCACTCAAGGTCAAGGTGCCAGACCAGGTGTCCTGGGAGATGTGCATGGCCCGCTGCCTCTCACTGTCTTTTCTGTGGATGACCCACCTTCCTTGGAGAACCCTCATATGCAGGTCCTGACGATGCATGGGACGCTCCGTCGGATGATTCCTCCTCCTCCTCCATCCCTGTGCCTGGTGGCAGTCTTTGCCTAGATGTTTCTTGCCTGGTTACACAGGGAGGGTGCTCCATGTTGTCAGCGATCCGACGGAGTGAATGGCTATGTCCCTTTGCATCGCCAGGAGCTCATCCAGTCTTGCCTCCATCCGTCCTTGGTGTTGTTGTTGACTGGCGTGTTGCTCAGCCTGCACGTTTTTCATCTCTGTGAGGGTCCCCACTACCTGGGTGATCTCCCTGGTGTCACGCCGGTATGCCTCCATGATGTTGCGTACTTGAGACATACCGGACCCTCCAGCTGGCTGGTCACGTTCTCGCCTCCGCCTGGCACCACTTCCGGACCCGGCGGCGAGGGGTAGGTCTTTCTACGAAGGCACAGGATTTTTCAACCTGAAACTACAGAGGTTATAACCCGATGCACTACCCGCCGGGTGCTGTTGTTGTTGCTCACCACTGACCAGATAGTTAAAGCAGTGACAGTGCAACACAGGTACACCTTTGTTTTCACTTTAGAATCAGTAATAAATACATGATACGTAGGAAAACACTTATTGTAGATAGTTTCTAATATATTATTTCCGACATTAGTCCTGATGAATCGCTAGTCATTGTACGTTTGTGAGAAACATGTCGACCCAGTCCTGCACACACTAGCCTAGTCTCGAACAAGGGAACATAACCTCCCTTCGTGTACAGTCTAGTTCTCTTTTATTTGAAGCAAGGGACCCCATAATAAAACTGATCTTGGCACCATTAGCTTCATTTTAACTCACTGCAACGTCTACACCATCTTGGCCCCACACCCGCACTTCACCCACACGGCAGTTGGATAGAAGATCTCCGCCAAAGAGCCCCTCTTAGAGGTGTCGCCCGTTGGGTATTGCACCGCCGACCCAACGAGGAGCATTGCTGATGATGAAGCATGACACCTGCAAGGGTGTGTGAGGCCATTACATCCAACATAATGGATGCCCATCCATAGGACTCCACTTAGTTCCTACTACATCCAAACCACTGAGCGGATCTGACACTCTTTATTACTAGGAACAGCCCAGAACCTTTTTTGATACTGGGCGAACACTGTGGCTGGACCTACCACTCCACTTGGTGAGTGGTGCTTTCGCCTTATCCTTAAACAAAGAAGTTCCCCCCTTTTTGTAAACACACCACTCCCACCACCCCTGCCCCCAAGAGCCTAGCCTGCCCTTGTGGGCACATCGGGCCGACGGGACCCCTGAGGGATGGCAGTGGTGATGTTGTCTGCCACCTCCTCGGTGCCCGGCGAACCTTGTCCCTCATTGTCAGACTGGCTCAGTTGTTGACTGTGGGCAGGGCTCCGAGATGTCTGCTGGGATGTGGCAGGAATGGTGGTGGTGGTTGGCGGAGATGTTCCTGATCCAGCTGCTGCACAGGTTTAGGCACCAGAGGTGCCAGGTTGGTTGGGGTCATCCGTGGAGTGGTGAGAGGCGTCGCTGTCGGTGGGATGAGGGTCCTGCAGAGCCTGGGACTGTGATTCATCTCCCCATTGTTGGAGGTAGATTCCGCATGTTGCCCTGTGGGTGTGAGAGACAGACAATGTTAATGTCATTTAATGCAACATCCATTTTTCATACACATTATAGTTGGCACTGTTCCACCTGGTAGTTGTCTATGCTTTGGATTGTCCTCAATGTTTACTTGTGGATGGGTATGTTGTGGGGTCAGATTGATCTGTGTTCAGGAGTCATTGACATGTGGGGGCATATTTACAATAACTGGCACAGCCCTACATATGAGCAGGGATTGGCCAGTCATTGTGCACCACAGCTATGCCAGCATGGATGCAACACATTTACAATGCTGAGCACCATGGGGGAAAAACGGCACAGCTGTGTCACGCACCTGTGCCGTAGAAGTGGCGCATTGCTGGATTTGCGTCACCGCCCCAACGCAGCTCCAGCAATGCTCTGAGGGGCCCTATATGCACAATGCTGCATCAATCCTTACGTCTGCTTCAAGCATGCACTTGGTTTTGACGCAGCATGTGCTTATAAGAGACAGTGAAATCTTGCAGGTTTCCCTCAGCCACTTTTGTGAGGCGTTTCTGCGCAGGAACGCCCCCCGCCCCCGCGCAAGTACACTTACTTCTGGCGCAGGGCTTTAGAACATGACACATCTCCCAGATGCGTCACCTTGTAAATAGACAGCACCATGGCGCTACTTTTGTGCGGCCACTGCGTCACAAAGGTGACGCTAGGGCGGTGTGGAAGAAGCGCAAGGGACTTGTGATTCTGCACCTTGCATGTTTTGCTTGGATGCTTCTGCAAATCTGTATTGGTTTTGTTGTGTTACATGATCATTGTGACAGTGGGGCACTCCATTGCCTGTCCCAGGAGGGTATGTTGGTGTAAGGGGTGTGTGACAGGCCGTGCTGGTAGTTGCAGTCTTATTTGGAACTGGGCCTCCCTCGTGGTGTTGCTGTCCCCCCATGGAGCATGCTGCCTTGACAGTGGTTGTGACTTCCTGACAAATATATCTGACCTTGTTGTCCTGGTGTTTGTGTTTGTACTGGTCCCAGGGGGCCTTGTGCTGCCTACACCAGGGCCCAGTGCCAGCTATCTTGTCAGTACTTTCCTAATCTCTGTGCATTGAGCATGGTGCATGGGTGTGTACCTGGGCCACATGGGATGAGGGCAATTGGGCATGGGCGTCCACAGAAATGTTTCTAGTTGTGGGCAATTTTTTAACTTCATCACCATCCCCCTTGAACCGTTCTCATCGCTGCCTTTCACCCTTCTACCCCTCCCCCTTGCACCCTGCTCCCCCTCCCTCTTGTACCCTGCACCACCTCAGCCTTGCACCCTTTTCTATCTTGTACCCTTCTTCCCTCTGCCTTGCACCCTTTTAGCCTCCGCCTTGCATCCTGCTACCCCTCCCCCTTGTACCCTGCGCCACCTCCACCTTGCACCCTTTTCTACCTTGCACCATTCTCCCCTCTGCCTTGCACACTTCTCCCCTCCCCCTTGCACCCTTCTCTCACTCTGCCTTGCACCCTTCTCGGCCACCCCTTTGCACCCTTCCCACCCAATGGAGGGGGCTGCCACCTGGAAAAATGTCACAATTTCAAAAGCATGATGGACTAGGTACGGCCCTGACTGGGCCCACACCAGACGCACTGGCGATCCAGGGGGGGCAAGAGCCCCCCTTGGCCCCCTCTGTGGACGCCCATGCAATTGGGTCTGATTTAGAGTCGCACAATGCATTTTGTGACACACACCCTCCCAGCATACCGGACGTCCATTTTTGGGTCTGTGCTTTCTGTAGCATGGGACATGGCATGGCCTTGCTTTCTCAATAAGGCATACACATGTCAGTGGCATTGGCATTGTTTTTGGGTGTAGTTGTGGGTCGTGGGCGCTTGGGGGTTGGTGCAGGCATTTTTTGTACTTGGGGTGTGGATGCCATTACACCCATGTCACCAGGCTCCACGACTCCTTCAATTCCATGTACTCCCACCGGCGGTAGCAGGGCCATCACCTTCTCCTCTCAGGGCTGGTACTGTACTGGTCTGCGGGGACCACCACCTCCAGTGTGCTGGCTCTGTTGGTACTCCTCGTCCATCTTCCGCTTGATCATCCTCTGCAGATCGTACCACCTGGCCTGGCAATCCTTCCTTGTGCATCTGATGGGTGCAACAGCATTCACCCTATTGACTATCCTGTCCCACAGCTGTGTTTTCTCCGCTATGCTGGTCCGTCTGACCAATGCGCCAAACAGCTGTGGCTCGACTCTGATGACTTCATCTACAAGGATCTCCATCTCCTCCTTTGTAAACTTTGGATTCTTCTGTGCGGACATGGTGTGGGGTGACAGTTAAGTATGGGTGAATTTTGCGAATCAGCGGTTCGTGAATTCGCGCGAAATCGCTAAAAAAATCTGCGAATTCGTGAATTTCCCCGCAAAATTGCGGATTCTTTTGCGATTTTGCACTATACTTAACTGAAGTACTTTCTACTGGCTAATCAGTAAGTGCTACCTGGTTGGGTAAATATATAGTGCTTTTCCTACACTACAGCTGCGTAGGGCCAGAAGAGTTGCCGCCAGTGACCATGTGTGTGTAACTTTGCCATCGCACCGAAGGGTGCCGGGGTCCCTTCGAGTGAGCTGTCCATCATTGTGTGTAAAGGGCGGGAAGACGGTGCACACCGCTAGTGTGTGTGGGGGGGGCAAACGGGGGGCTTCTTTGCAAGTTCACATGCCTCTTGTGTGTATAAAAGGTCAGGCACAGATCAGAGCAGCAGATGAGGAGAAAGAAGCTACTGGTTAAAGGAACTGCACAAGGATTGCACTTGTCAAAGTCAAGGATGCAAAGGCCTCCATCAAACATCATAGCTAATTTTCGACTGTAGATATGGGGAGAAAGCACACCTGCCCAGCCTTGACAAAGTGCACGATTTACTGGGGCTGATTAACTTTGCCATTGCCCCGAAGGGCGCTGGTGTCCTTCGAATGAGCTGCCCATCATAGTGGGTAAAGGGCGGGAAGATGGTGCACACCGCTAGTGTGTGTGTGGGGGGCAAACGGGGGGGGGGGGCTTCTTTGCGAGGTCACATGCCACTTGTGTGTATAAAAGGTCAGGCACCGATCAGAGCAGCAGATGGGGAGAAAGAAGCTACTGGTTACAGGAACTGCACGGGCATAACACTCGTGAAAGTCAAGGATGCAAAGGCCTCCATCAAGCATCATAGCTAATTTTTGACTGTAGATATGGGGAGAAAGCACACCTGCCCAGCCTCGACAAAGCGCACAATTTTTTATGGCTGATTAACTTTGCCATTGCGCCGAAGGGCGCTGGGGTCCCTCGAGTGAGCTGTCCATCATAGTGGGTAAAGGGCGGGAAGACGGTGAACACCGCTAGTGTGGGGGGGGGGTCAAACGGGGGGGGCTTCTTTGCGAGTTCACATGCCTCTTGTGTGTATAAAAGGTCAGGCACCGATCAGAGCAGCAGATGGGGAGAAAGAAGCTACTGGTTACAGGAACTGCACAGGGATTGCACTCGTGAAAGTCAAGGATGCAAAGGCCTCCATCAAGCATTATAGCTAATTTTCGACGGTAGATATGGGGAGAAAGCACACCTGCCCAGCCTCGACAAAGCACCCAATCTTTTGGGGCTGATCAACTTTGCCATTGCGCCGAAGGGCCCCCGGGGTCCCTCGAGTGAGCTGTCCATCATAGTGAGTAAAGGGCGGGAAGACGGTGCACAACGCTAGTGTGTGTGGGGGGGCAAAGGGGGGGCTTCTTTGTGAGTTCACAGGCCTCTTTTGTGTTTAAAAGGTCAGGCACCAATCAGAGCAGCAGATGGGGAGGAAAAAGATCCTGGTCACAGGAACTGCACGGGGATTGCACTCGTGAAAGTCAAGTATGCAAAGGCCTCCATAAAGCATCATAGCTAATTTTCGACGGTAGATATGGGGAGAAAGCACACCTGGCCAGCCTCGACAAAACGCACAATTTTTTGGGGCTGATTAACTTTGCCATTGCGCCGAAGGGCGCTGGGGTCCCTCGAGTGAGCTGTCCATCATAGTGTGTAAAGGGCAGGAAGACGGTGCACACCGCTAGTGTGTGGGGGGGCAAATGGGGGGGGCTTCTTTGCGACTTCACATGCCTCTTCTTGTGTGTATAAAAGGTCAGGCACAGATCACAGCAGCAGATGAGGAGAAAGAAGCTACTGGTTACAGGAACTGCACGGGGATTGCACTCGTGAAAGTCAAGGATGCAAAGGCCTCCATCAAGCATCATAGCTAATTTTCGGCTGTAGATATGGGGAGAAAGCACACCTGCCCAGCCACGACAAAGCGCACAATTTTTTGGGGCTGATTAACTTTGTCATCGCGCCGAAGGGCCCCCGGGGTCCCTCGAGTGAGCTGTCCATCATAGTGGGTAAAGGGCGGGAAGACGGTGCACAGCGCTAGTGTGTGTGGGGGGGGTAAAGGGGGGGGCTTCTTTGTGAGTTCACAGGCCTCTTTTGTGTTTAAAAGGTCAGGCACCGAACAGAGCAGCAGATGGGGAGAAAAAAGATCCTGGTCACAGGAACTGCAAGGGGATTGCACTCGTGAAAGTCAAGTATGCAATGGCCTCCATAAAGCATCATAGCTAATTTTCGACGGCAGATATGGGGAGAAAGCACACCTGCCCAGCCTCGACAAAACGCACAATTTTTTGGGGCTGATTAACTTTACCATTGCGCCAAAGGGCGCCGGGTTCCCTCGAGTGAGCTGTCCATCATAGTGTGTAAAGGGCAGGAAGACGGTGCACACCGCTAGTGTGTGGGGGGGCAAATGGGGTGGGCTTCTTTGCGACTTCACATGCCTCTTCTTGTGTGTATAAAAGGTCAGGCACAGATCAGAGCAGCAGATGGGGAGAAAAAAGATCCTGGTCACAGGAACTACACGGGGATTGCACTCGTGAAAGTCAAGTATGCAAAGGCCTCCATAAAGCATCATAGCTAATTTTCGACTGTAGATATGGGGAGAAAGCACACCTGCCCAGACACGACAAAGCGCACAATTTTTTGGGGCTGATTAACTTTGTCATCGCGCCGAAGGGCCCCCGGGGTCCCTCGAGTGAGCTGTCCATCATAGTGGGTAAAGGGCGGGAAGACGGTGCACAACGTTTGTGTGTGTGGGGCGGCAAAGGGGGGGCTTCTTTGTGAGTTCACAGGCCTCTTTTGTGTTTAAAAGGTCAGGCACCGATCAGAGCAGCAGATCGGGAGAAAAAAGATCCTGGTCACAGGAACTGCACGGGATTGCACTCGTGAAAGTCAAGTATGCAAAGGCCTCCATAAAGCATCATAGCTAATTTTCGACGGTAGATATGGGGAGAAAGCACACCTGCCCAGCCTCGACAAAACACACATTTTTTTGGGGCTGATTAACTTTGCCATTGCGCCGAAGGGCGCCGGGGTCCCTCGAGTGAGCTGTCCATCATAGTGTGTAAAGGGCAGGAAGACGGTGCACACCGCTAGTGTGTGGGGGGCAAATGGGGGGGGGGCTTCTTTGCGACTTCACATGCCTCTTCTTGTGTGTATAAAAGGTCAGGCACAGATCACAGCAGCAGATGAGGAGAAAGAAGCTACTGGTTACAGGAACTGCACGGGGATTGCACTCGTGAAAGTCAAGGATGCAAAGGCCTCCATAAAGCATCATAGCTAATTTTCGACGGTAGATATGGGGAGAAAGCACACCTGCCCAGCCTTGACAAAACGCACAATTTTTTGGGGCTGATTAACTTTGCCATTGCGCCGAAGGGCGCCGGATGCCTCGAGTGAGCTGTCCATCATAGTGTGTAAAGGGCAGGAAGACGGTGCACACCGCTAGTGTGTGGGGGGGGCAAATGGGGGGGGGCTTCTTTGCGACTTCACATGCCTCTTCTTGTGTGTATAAAAGGTCAGGCACAGATCACAGTAGCAGATGAGGAGAAAGAAGCTACTGGTTACAGGAACTGCACGGGGATTGCACTCGTGAAAGTCAAGGATGCAAAGGCCTCCATCAAGCATCATAGCTAATTTTCGACTGTAGATATGGGGAGAAATCACACCTGCCCAGCCACGACAAAGTGCACAATTTTTTGGGGCTGATTAACTTTGTCATCGTGCCGAAGGGCCCCCGGGGTCCCTCGAGTGAGCTGTCCATCATAGTGGGTAAAGGGCGGGAAGACGGTGCACAACGCTAGTGTGTGTGGGGGGGTAAAGGGGGGGCTTCTTTGTGAGTTCACAGGCCTCTTTTGTGTTTAAAAGGTCAGGCACCGATCAGAGCAGCAGATGGGGAGAAAAAAGATCCTGGTCACAGGAACTGCACGGGGATTGCACTCGTGAAATTCAAGTATGCAAAGGCCTCCATAAAGCATCATAGCTAATTTTCGACGGTAGATATGGGGAGAAAGCACACCTGCCCAGCCTCGACAAAACGCACATTTTTTTTTGGGCTGATTAACTTTGCCATTGCGCCGAAGGGCACCGGGGTCCCTCGAGTGAGCTGTCCATCATAGTGTGTAAAGGGCAGGAAGACGGTGCACACCGCTAGTGTGTGGGGGGGCAAATGGGGGGGGCTTCTTTGCGACTTCACATGCCTCTTCTTGTGTGTATAAAAGGTCAGGCACAGATCACAGCAGCAGATGAGGAGAAAGAAGCTACTAGTTACAGGAACTGCACGGGGATTGCACTCGTGAAAGTCAAGGATGCAAAGGCCTCCATCAAGCATCATAGCTAATTTTCGACTGTAGATATGGGGAGAAAGCACACCTGCCCAGCCACGACAAAGCGCACAATTGTTTGGGGCTGATTAAGGAGTTACTGAATTTCACCTTCAACTCGGGCACCAGCTTTATCTATATCTGTAAGTGCTTCCTGTTCACGGAGCCTCGTTGTCTACTTGTAACTATTCTCTGACCCTGCTTTGAGGGTCAGAGCAGGGTCAGAGAATAGTTGCAAGTAGGCAACGAGGTGCCGCTCAGGAAGCACTTTCAGGGTTACAGCAGGTGCCCAAGTTGAAGTTAATTTCTTTGTAACCATTTTGTAAATGGTTACAAAGAAACTAGCTTCAACTTGGGCACCTGCTGTAACCCTGTAAGTGCTTCCTGAGCAAAATTCGTTCCACTCGCGAATTCACGGATTTTGCCACGATATCGCGCGATTCGCGAAATCGCGGAAAATCCACAAATTGCCCACAGCTATGAGGTGAATGGTGCAAAGACAGAATATTGAGTTTCAAATATCGATAAACAAAAATATGGAGTTTAAAATATTGTCATACAGGAATATCGAGAGCCAGAATATCGTGCTCCAGAATATCGACATTAAGGTAA
Organism: Lissotriton vulgaris; assembly: GCF_964263255.1. Taxonomy (NCBI): domain Eukaryota; kingdom Metazoa; phylum Chordata; class Amphibia; order Caudata; family Salamandridae; genus Lissotriton; species Lissotriton vulgaris. The sequence continues at coordinate 954,021,530 of NC_141694.1, forward strand.
GAAATATTATTTTTCAAAATATTGATGTTAGTAATATCGTTAAAATATCATTGTTTCAAATATCGATTTTTATATTAGTGTTATGTCTTTTAGTATGTACTTTAAAAGTATGTGATGTAATTTTTTTGTATAAGTATTGATTTTGTTTTTGATATATGTGTTACATTTTTGTTGTAATTAATTATATATTAAATACATTTTGCATTTTTAAGTTCTTTAGCGGTTTGTGGGTTTATAGGGAAATAGTGTGGGAAGTAATTTAATTATAATAAAGTAATTAATTTTTTTATTTATTAGTATTTATTGAATTTAGATTTTATTGTGTTAATTATGGGAATTCATTGTTCATTAATTATTTAATAATTGTTTTTTTAATTTGTATTAACTAATTAATTGATAATTATGTTTATTGTGTTTTTGTTAGGAGTGGGTTGTGGGTTTATAGGGGAATAGGGTGGGAAGTAATTTAATTATAACAAAGTAATTTATTTTTATTTATTAGTATTTTTTATTTAGTTTTTATAGTGTTCATTGTGGGAATTATTTTTTCATTAATTAGCTATTACTTGTTTGTTAATTTGTATTCATTAATTAATTGATAATTATGTTAATTGTGGATTTATTTTAGAAGCGGGATTTGTGTTTATAGGGAAATAGGGTAGGAAAGCAATTTAATTATAATAAATTAATTCATATTTTTTATTATCAGTATTTATATAATTTAGATTTTATAGTGTTAATTGTGCAAATTTATTTATTATTAATTGTTTGTTATTCACTATTAATTAATTAGTAAATATGTCAATTGTGTTATTTTTGTAGGAGTGGTTTGTGGGTTTATAGGCGAATAGGGTGGGAAGTAATTTCATTTTAATAATTTTGATAATAATTTTTATATATTAATATGTATTTGACTTTTAATTTCTAGCGTTAATTGTGAAAATTAATTTATTGATAATGTTTAATCAATTGTTTGTTAATATTAATGAATGTAATACTTTGTAATTAATTATGTTAATTGTGTCATTTTGTAGGAATGGGTAGTGAGGTTTATGGGGAACTAGGGTGTGAAGTAATTTATTTAAAATGAAATTAATTGATCATTATTGGTAATTCATTTATAAAAAAAATAATTATGGCAAATGTTTAATTAATTGTTTTTGTGATGTGAGTTGTGGGGTTTATAGTGGTAAAGGGTGTGAAGTAACATTTTTTCAAATGATTAATAAGTTGTTAATTGAAAAAATGTAACATTAGTTATGGATATTGTGTAATTACTTTTATGTGTGTTTTGTTGTGTTTATTGGGGTAGATGGTGGAAAGTATTGTATGTTTTATCAGTTAATAAATGTTTTCTTGTTATTATTCATTCTTTAATTGATACATATCTATGGTTATTGTGTATTTTTATTTTGTGTGTGGATTCTGGTTTTATAGGGGTAATGTTTGGTCAGTAAATTAATTTTTTAATGTTTTAATTTGATTTTAAATTAATAATATTTTTTTATTTGATAATTAATTATGTTAACTATGGAGGTAATTTTTTCTACAAATGGAGATGTGTGTCGTGAAATGTGTGGTGTTATTGGGTAGGAATGAAAGAATATTTATTTTATGTAACAATTAATGTTTTTGATTATAATTAATTCATAATATATAGTTATTCATTTGTAATTTTTATTTTTATTTTTATAAAAGACTGTTTGTTGGTAATTTTTAGATTTTTTAACATTATAAAGTTTTTATTTTTTGTTCTTTTTAATATTTTTAAATATTTATTCTGTTCGTGTTTTTAACAATTTTTGTATTGTAGTTGATCTTTTGTTTATTAATGTTTTTTTCATTGAGTCTATTGAGAATATCAATTTTATCCCTCAGCTATGCAACGCTTTCCCTACTGTTGCACTCACTGGAGTGGGATTAGTAATTTTTTACCACTATGCTATTCAACACTTTCCCTACTGTTGCACTCACTGGAGTGGGAATAGTAATTTTTTCCCGTCCGCTACCCAACACTTTCCTTACTGTTGCATTCACTGGAGTGGGAATAGTAATTTTTAACCCTATGCTATCCAACACTTTCCCTACTGTTGCACTCACTGGAGTGGGAATAGTAATTTTTACCCCTCCACTATGCAACACTTTCCCTACAGTTGCACTCACTGGAGTGGGAAGAGTAATTTGTTCACCTCCGCTATCCAACACTTTCCCTATTGTTGCACTCAATGGAGTGGGAATAGTATTTTTTACTGATGCGCTTTCCAACACTTTTCCTGCTGTTGCATTCACTGGAATGGGAATAGTAATTTTTTCACCTCCGATATCCAACACTTTCCCTACTATTGCACTCACTGGAGTGGGAATATACATTTTTTCCCCAAGCTATCCAACATATTCCCTACTGTTGCATTCACTGGAGTGGGAATAGTAATGTATTAACCTTCGCTATCCAACACTTTACCTACTGTTGCACTCACTGGATTGGGAATAGTCATTTTACTCCTACGCTACTCATCACTTTCCCTACAGTTGCACTCACTGGAGTGGGAATAGTACATTTTACAGATGAGTTATCCAACACTTTCCCTACTGTTGCATTCACTGGATTGGGAATAGTAATTTTTTCACATCCGCTATCCAACAATTTCCCTACTGTTGGACTCACTGGAGTGTGAATAGTAATTTTTATCCCTAAGCTATCCAACACTTTTCTTACTGTTGGATAGTGCAAAATCTAAGTTTTTCATTATATTAATATTTTAATGTATAATATAATTTTTTTAATAAGATACTGTGTTATAGGTATATGTATATTTAAGGGTTCCGAGTCTCTGCTGAGAAACACTCTGCACCTGCCTTTACGTGTTAGTGCCAGCAGTGGCGGCAGACAGCCACAGTAATCCAAAATGTTCCACACTCCAAGGAATGAAGCAGCACGCCAAATCCGCAACAACTGATTTATTAGCAAAGAAACAACGCGTTTCAGCCGGAACGGCCTTTGTCAAGTTACCAAAGCCAGTCCCAATCAACCAATAAATGCTTGTGATGTCACTGTAGACATAGAAGAGTTAATGCATCATCGAAAATGTAGTTCATTCCATTTCAATCACCATAAGGAATTTTGTGACAATTGCAACGTAATATAAGAATAATAATAATTATTTCAATTAAATTCACAATAAAGAAAATAATCAATGTAAAAGTATAATACATTGCTGTTACCAGCCCCAAAAGATCAAGCTGTAGAATTCATTCATCCACTATCTAACAACAGTTTAAATTTGAGTTTCACTCATACGTTTAGTGACTCTTCCTGTGAATTTCTAGATATTAAAATCATGGTAAAGCGGAATAAGTTAATAACTGAATTATTCAGGAAAGACCCTGCAGGCAATACTACCTTGCATGCATGCAGTCATCATCCTGCCTCCCTACTGAACAGTATTCCATATGGGGAGCTTCTGCATGCACGCAGAAATTGTAGCAGTGATGAGGGGTATGCAAATGAGACAAGTTGCATGAAACTATGTTTCAAACAGCGGGTGTATTTGGAGAAAAATGAACAGAACTGTCCTCTAAACAAACTTAAGGTCAACAAATGGGTGGTAATTCAAATACCTGACAAAAGAAATAAGCTGCAGCATATGTAGAGAGGTCTTGCTGTAAGGTAGTGGACTCTGCAATGGGCTGCTCTGCTGTGCCTGGGTAAGCAATGTAGATGTGGGATCCACAGTAGCGCATTCAAGCTATGCTCAGAGAGCCCAGGAGAAAGGGTGTCAGAAAAGGTGAGCAGCAGGGTGAGCACCACTATCTCCTGTCGCTGGAGCAGTATCTGCAAGGATAGGAGCAGTAGGCAGAGAAGTGTGCAAGCGAAAGTTACTCGAAATAGAGATATAGCCTGTAGATACTGCAGTAGTTGACAATACATGAAAAGGTCTGGACTGCAACCATGACGAAATAAGTAATGGAACTCGGGGAGTTCTGGCACATACCATCTGACTGTAAGGGATGCTAAATGGTCGAATATTTGTTTTCCGTCTTCTAGTGTGTGACTCCAGGGTCTGTCTGCCTCTAATTTACCTGGGGGGCCTCGAGGTGTGAACAGTTTTTGATCGCCATTAGTGTGTATTACACTGCTGGTGTGTTCCAATATTGACCTGCTGGGGAAACGTGATTGGAGCCATACCTGATTCCTGCATCTCCCGCTATCCAGCCAACCCCCACTCCAGCCTGCAACCCTCCCGTCGCCGCTCCAACCACCAGCGGCCGCCGAGCGGAGAACTACAAACCCCGTGGGGCATGGTGGCAGGAGCCCCCACCACCATCTTCCGGTCCCGAAGGCGCTACATAAAGCACACCTCTCCGGTGGAGCCGGTGTGTTCCAATATTGACCTGCTGGGGAAACGTGATTTGAGCCCTACCTGATTCCTGCATCTCCTGCTATCCAGCCAACCCCCACTCCAGTCTGCAACCCTCCCGCCGCCGCTCCAACCACCAGCGGCTGCCGAGCGGAGAACTACAAACCCCGTGGGGCATAGCAGCAAGAGCCGCCACCGCCATCTTCCGGTCCCAGAGGCGCTACATAAAGCGCGCCTCTCCGGTGGAGCCGGTGTGTTCCAATATTGGCCTGCTGGGGAAACGTGATTTGAGCCCTACCTGATTCCTGCATCTCGCGCTATTCAGCCAACCCCCACTCCAGCCTGCAACCCTCCCGCCGCCGCTCCAACCATCAGCGGCCGCCAAGCGGAGAACTACAAACCCCGTGGGGCATAGCGGCAGGAGCCGCCACCGCCATCTTCCGGTCCCGGAGGCGCTACATAAAGCGCGCCTCTCCGGTGGAGCCGGTGTGTTCCAATATTGACCTGCTGGGGAAACGTGATTTGAGCCCTACCTGATTCCTGCATCTCCTGCTATCCAGCCAACCCCCACTCCAGCCTGCAACCCTCCCGCCGCCGCTCCAACCACCAGCGGCCGCCGAGCGAAGAACTACAAACCCCGTGGGGCATAGCGGCAGGAGCAGCCACCGCCATCTTCCGGTCCCGAAGGCGCTACATAAAGCGCGCCTCTTCGGCGTCGCGGGACGCGAGTGGGACGCCGGGCGAAGCCCGGGCAAAGGGCGGGCCCTCTGTGGCCCTCAGAGGCCTGAAGAGACTGGACCGGGCCAGGGACGCTGGTAAAATATAATCAACTAGTGACATTTTGTCTGTTTAATTCCCCTAAAAATCAGTTATTTTTTGCTATTTGTATTTGTAGTGCCGTTTACATCTGCCGTGCATGGTTCCTGCTGGGAGCGTGTCTGAGACTATTTGATATTGTTATTTTCTAGCGTTGTACCAACCACCCATTTTTGTTGATCCTTAGATATGGGGAAAAGGAAACACTTGAGCCCAAAATGCGTAAAAGGCCAGGAGGCAATTACTACTTCATCCCAGCAGTCCCTCCTTACATACCTGACAGGGGCTGTTGGGGTGATAGATACACAAATTCTTTCTGTCGAAGAATCAATAGAGGGCACAACTACTAGACTAAGCCATAATTCATCCTTAATCCTAACTGATAAGAACGATGTCAATTTAGGATTACCCTCAGTTCCTCTAGTGAATGGATGTGTCTCTCGTGATTCTGGCAAAATAATAAGTTTGAAAAACGATTCTGACTCTCAACCCCCCACCAAAAGATCAAAAACCCCACACCTAGCCACCACTATAGCTCCAGATTTCACTCCAGTCCATGTTCGTCCCCATTTAAAATCCACACGAGCTGCACATCAGTCCCCCAAACCTAAACTTAAACCCTCTGGTGTACAGCGTAAACCACAAGCCAACTCCACCTCAAATCTCCAGAAGGAGTTGCAGGTATTGGTTGCCTGCGTAGAGCGTTTGGATCTCTTTGTGAGGGTTAGATTTGTTCAACTAACTAGCAGAGTAACACAAATCGAAGACCTTATAAAAGTCAATAATACCAAACGCCCAAGGGATGGCACAGCTTCAAGTAGCAACACAGTTCCAACGACCTTTTCCAATTCTAATGCCCCTATCGCCAATCCATGTGCTAGGTCAAATCTGACTAGTGAGGCACCTCCTCCTGGTCCTCCTGTAATCACCTCCGCTCCCCATCACTCTTTTGAACCAGTCAGGTCCGAACCAATTGTGTGCCCTAAAATTCCAGACAGTAACCAAGCTACTGTTCATAAACCAGATATGGCAGTTGGTCCCATTGGAGCGTGTTATTCCGCTCCTAGTAACGACCACTTACATCTGCCCCCAGAAGCTACGCCATTCACGATAGTACTGGCAAATGTTCCTAAACTGTTAAATCCTGAAGGGGGAAAACCAGATCTCGTTAAAAAATAAATCCATACATTGGTTAGCATCTAGAGTAGGATTAACCAAGTTCCTCTTCCAGGAATTCAAAATGGTGAGGCGCGTAAAACGCCTAGAGTATAGAGATACCACATTTGGCAGGGACAATATAGTTCTCTCCTTTGCCTCTCCCCTCTTGGTTAGGGAAATACTGAGAGCAGGAGCAAGTGATTTCTTAGACTACCATGGGATTAATATTCTGCCCCTGGGTTTCTTCTACCCTCCGCAATGGCATAACTCAAATACTCACGAACGTAGATTCATTCAAAGACCAATTACTCATCCCCCTTTGATTCCCACTTCGAATAGATATAGTAGTCTGTTGGGGTTGGATGATATTGAATGACTAACTGATCCAATTCCCAGTTCAGTTGCTCCAACTCTCAATACGCTAAATAAGACCATGGAATTCCCTACAGTCCGTACCAACCAAGTAGGCACACCCAACTCAGTTGCCGATATTCCAACATCAGGTTTGATCCAAGTTAACCCCCATAATTCTGTTGGCCCAAGCAGAACAGCCCGCAACCCTTTGCCACTTAAAGTACCCACCCCAACAGACATGCTGGCACCTCAAGAAACATTAATCTTACCAACCTCGTGTTTAAATTTCTCTATTTTATACTGGAACGTAGCGGGCTTACGCACTAAAATTAATCAGCTCTCGTGGTTAGAAACATTTAACGTACACCAGATAGTTTGCCTGCAGGAAACATGGTCGACCACGCCTATCCATCTTCTAGGATACAAAACCTTTTTTGTCCCTGCAGGCCCTAGCACGTCTGGTAGATCTAAGGGAGGCTTAGCAGTTTATGTATCAAATATTTTACCAAGTATGGACCTAGTTGAATTAAAGGCTGAGGAGAACTATCAAATTCTAAAAATAACAGTGAATAAATGTATGATGTTTTTCCTGGTAAATATTTATAATAACTTACCCTCACTCGATTGTGTTAAAACTCTAAATGAAATATCCCATTTTTTAACCGAACAGCGGAATCAACACCCTTCCTCCCCCCTGAGTGTGCTATGGGGAGGGGAATTTAACATTTCATTGTGCAATAACTATAAAAATGGTAAGTGTGGTCTTACTGATGAAAATGGGTTCTCTTTGTCCCACTTCTCACACACGAATAGTGGCAACTGCTTGAACGATTGTCTTTTCTCTCTAGAGTTGGATTTTGTACACGAGCTGACCGACCTCCCTGTCGACTTTGTGCCAACATTTCATGGTAGGGGCCTGTCTAGTGTTATTGACTATATCTTGTCTTCTCAGAACATGAAGGGTTATTTGGTAGATTTTAAAACAGGTTCTGATATTAGCAGTGACCACTTTTCTAACAGTGTGACAGTGCAAGTTAAGAATGCTCTGCCTAAACCCAACTTACCAACCCTTCTAAAACAACAATTTTTGAGTATGGATAAGTTAAATGGATTTTCTGTGAAATGGGCAAAAATCTACCCGGTAGTACTTACCGCCAAAGTAATAAAGAGAGCATTACCATGGGTGAACAATTGTTTAGCAATAGAGAGCCCCCCACAGTTGATTTTAACTAGTTTTACTGAAATTACCACAATTATTAGAGAGGAGCTGTGTCGTAACCAAAAGTGCATAAAATCCCCTAAAAAGGGCTGGTTTAACTCGCAATGTCGTAAAGCCCTTTCTAAATTAAAGGCGGCACTACGAAACCTGTTAGAGATAAAAAAGAGGTTAACAAACTCAGAAAGGAGTACAACTTAGCTCAGACAAAATGTAGACAGGAAACAAAGAAAAACCTGTGGGCCCAACTGCATGAGAGCTGCCAATTACAGAATAGTTCCATGTTTTGGCGCGTAGTAAAATCTCCCTTCCTGGTAGATGCACCAACCAGCTGTCACATTGATGTCGCAATAACTTCTGAGGATTGGGTATCCCACTTCTCTAAGATATTTGGCGGCATCCCAGCTGAGACCAGCAACAAGGGCCAAGTGGCAGGTGGTTGGTCGGGGGATCAGATTTACCCAATCCAGCTTTCTTTCGCCCATGATGATGTCACTAAAGCCCTCACAGTCTCCAAATCTGGCAAGGCCCCTGGCCCGGACGGGGTACCATTGGATATCTTTAATTATAATCAGGAACTATGGTCCCCTCTCATTACCCGTGTCCTAGGAGCAGCCACATCTACCGGTCTAATTGATTCTTGGTCTACCTCTATTTTGCTCCCCATTTTCAAGAAGGGTGACCGAAACGACCCCGCCTGTTACAGGTCCATTTCCCTCCTAGATTCCCTAGGTAAAGTTGCAGGTCGATTGATACTAGAGCGCCTCCAAGATTGGGCGACCAAAAATAACATCTTGACCGACCTCCAATATGGGTTCCAGGAGGGATTGGGAACTGTGGAACAGGCATTAAACCTTGCCCTCTTAATTGGCAAATATGCTGGAGCTAAAAATGGAAACTTGTACCTAGTGTACGTAGACCTTAGCACAGCTTTTGACTGCGTTTCACACACCAGATTGTGGACAATTCTCACTGACCTAGGGGTTGATCCTCCTCTTGTTGTATTCCTCCGTGAACTTTATTCCGGCGCGACAGCACGTGTCAGATACGGGGTGAACGGTGAACTTTCCCCACCATTTGCCATTAATAAGGAGTCAGACAGGGGTGTGTCCTGGCCCCCTTCCTATTTAATTTATATACAAATGGCCTAGAATTGGCCATGCTGGAAGGGAGCCAGGACCTTCCATCCATTAATCATCGCCCCATTCCCGCACTATTATATGCGGACGATTCGGTAATTTTAGCTAGAACTCCAATTCAACTGCAGAACCAAGTCAACAAATACTGTACATTTATGGCATCGCTGGATTTGAAAGTGAACATTGGAAAAACGTATGTCATGCACACAGGTCCAGGGTTAAAGAAACCAAAATCAATTTATATCGATAAAATTAAGCTGGAATGTACTAAGGTGTATCCTTATCTGGGCATCCTGGTGGATGATAAACTGTGTTGGAAACAGGCCATGAGCAGCAAGAAATTACTTTTCCAAAGAGCCACTTCGGCGTTAGTTTCCTTCTCGAGGAAACTAGGAAAGCCACCCCCAGCAGAACTATAAAAAATCTATGGTGCAGGGGTCTGGGGATATGCCGATATTGACACACTACAACTGGTTGAGAATGGATTCGTAAGATACTTATTGGCAGTACCCCAAAGTGCGCCTACATACGGTTGCCACATTGAGTTGGGTATGGACTACTTAATCGATAACATCAGATCCCAACCCATTCTTTTGTGGCACCGAATTTGGATGAAGACACAGTGTCACCTAACCCGCTCACTTATAATGGACTGTTTGGGCCTGGCAAATTGGTCAAAAATCCCCTGGATCACATATGTGAGAAACTTTTTCAGAGACTTGGACCTTATTTCCTGCTTTCTAGAGCCCTTTGCCTTGATGGACATTACAAGGAAAGATCTAAAAAAGTTATGTTTAAGTCACTTAAGGGAATTGCGCCTATCCAAAGAACTGCATAAACCCTCGAATATCCAGATTTTAACAGTTCAAAATGCACCTGGTATCCAACCTTACCTAACCTTCCACCTAAGCTCATATGAGAAATATCTTTTGACAAGGTTTCGTCTTGATTCCTTCTATCGCATAGTCTCATTCCCAAAACAGCAGGACTGGTCACCTACTATCATGAAGTGTACCTGTGACGGTACATCTGCCCAGTCGACAATTCATGTAGTGCTGTTCTGCAAATATTATGAGTTCCCCCGCAAGCGTTGGATTATTCCATTGTTGCGCATAATGGGATTGAGATCGTGCCGCCCTGCTTACTTGGCGTTGCAATATTTGGAATCTGAATACATTGCAAAGAGTGTAGCAAGCTTTTTAAAATCATGTATAAAATATCGCAGTAATTTTGATTAATGCAGCTTTTAATCTTTTTAATCTTTTTTCAGCATGCCAATGAATTTTATTTTGTAAGAACTATTTACCTAATAACTGTTTTTAAAACCTTACCATGTATTGATGTATTGATTTTCTTATCTGTCGTTCTTAAATTGTTTTTATTTGTACCATCTACCTGTCATATGTACTTTTTATGGTTTCAAAATTAATGTAACCGAATAAAAGTTATTTGACTGACTGACACTGTTCGATAATGGCCTTTTCTGAAGAGTTGCTCTAAACTTTTTGCCCTTTACCTCCTGTTTTTGCTGATTCTTTTAGTTGGCCATAGGACTCTGCACACTTTACCACTGTTAACTAATGCTAAAGTGCATGTGCTCCTCCTCTAACCATTGTGACATTGGTGCATACCTGATTGGTATATTTGATTTACTAGAAAGCCCCTTGCAAAGTTGTATAACATATAGCTAGGGCCTCTAAGTCAAATGCTACAAGGGAGCCTGCAGCACTAAGTTGGGCCACCCATATAAGTCGCCTTTCAAACCTGTTTCAGGCCTGCCATTGCAGCTCCTGTGTGTGCAGTTATTCCCACTTTGACTTGGCATTTAAAAATACTTGCCAATCTTCAAACTCCCCTTTTATTACATATGTCACCCCTAAGGTAGGCTCTAAGTAACCCTAAGAACAGGGTGCCATGTAATAAAAGGGCATGCATGTTTAATCTTTACATGTCCTGTTAGTGTCAAACACCCAAATTAGTTGTTCACTACTGTGAGGACTACTCCTCTCAAAGGCTAGCATTGGGAATTCCTTAATATAATTTTAAGCTATCATTTCTGATCAGGGAGGAGTAGCTTTTCATGTTTCATATCTTTGGAATTGTAATGAGAAAGCCTACTCACAGACAAAGTTGGATTTAATATTACTGTTTTAGAAATGTGGATATGTCTCTACACTCACTGCTCTGTGTGCCTGACAGCCTGTCTACAATACATGTCTGGGTGGGTGAAAGCTACACTTTTTGCAGTCTCTCTAGACAGCCACAACATAGGAAGTATAGGTGTATCTGAGTACCCATCTACATACATCTACATTCTGATGGCCTTGCGTGGGCAGGATGGAAGGAAGGGGATAACACTTCACTTGAATAGGTAGTGTCCTGTCCCCACACAAAGGACTCATTACCCTCCCACAGATAGTCAGGCAGACAGGACCGGGTTGAAGGGATACTTGCGCACTTCAGAGGGCTGTTTTAAACTCACCCCCACATTGAAGGCACTTTTGGGTATAAGTACTGGATCTCTGACCCCTAAAAACAGACACAACTGTACTTGTAACTGAAGCTCTACCAGAGGAACTACTGTGCTGCCTAAAGGACTTAACTGAACTGCTGATCTGAAGGCCTGCTTTTCTGCTTGTTGCCTTGCTGCTTGCTTCTCTCCAACTCTGCTGAAGAAGAGCTGGACTCTGTCTTCACTCAAAGTAACCTTCAAGGGCTTGTTGGCTTCCCTCCTATTGCTTGAGAATCACAGATAACAAAGTCTCTACCCCTGCAACTGTGCCTGGCTCACTGGAAGTCACCCAGATACTTGCAACATGGTTTTGACACATCTCCTGTCAGCGTGTAGCAGAACAGGTGCAGTGACTTGGTTGCAGGAGTAATATTGGTGCATCGCATTGAACCAGTGCTTTCCTCCAGAGACCAATGCATCGTACAGTGTATCGCTACTTCTGCAGCTTGGTGAGATCGATGCATCCCCTCAACTGAATGGCAGAATCTGGCGCATCGCTCAGTACCTACAAACATTGACACATCTCACTGTTGGCAACCAGGAGAGGTGCTTTGTTCACTGGGGCCTGTGTGGGTCCATTGGAATTGGCCTGAACTTTGACTTTGACCCAGTCAAGCACGACCTAAAGTAACCTTTTTAGCACCACTTGCTTCTAAGTGCTTTACTGAATTTATTCTTTACAAATTCATTATATCAACTTCTACCCATTTAGTTTTTGTTATTTTGGTCTTGTTTTGTTCAGAACATAATAAGCTATTTTTTAAAAATCCTGTGTGGAGTCTTTTTGTAGTGTAGTCATTGTGTTACTGTGTGTGTGTTTGCACAAGTGCTTTACACATTGCCTCATTAGATCGGCTTGTCTGCTCTGTGCCAAGCTACCAGATGGTGTGCACAGGTTATCTTTTAGTGTGTATCTAGCTTACCCTGACTAGAGTGGTGGTTCCTGCCTGGCTTGGGTGCATACCTCAGCCAAACAGGAATCTCAGTTCTAACACTTGTGATCAGCGTTGAGGATAGGACTTATGTTTGTGTAATACCATATAGTAACTCATTGTTCATTACAACTCTATGCTTAGACCAATTTGAGCTTTGCTTTATTCTCCCTAATCTGACATCTCTTGATCTTACCAAAGTCCTTTTACGCAAGTCCCATTTTTTCTGTAATGTCTGTGGTCCTAAATGGCAATTTGTAATTCAAACTGACCAATCTGGAGGCATACACATTGGCCCAGCTCAAATGGTCCTGCCAGGAGAGAAGGGTGTTCCCTAAGGGAATTGCCAAGAAGTCAGAGCTTCAGAAAGACTTAAAGCATGGGTAGCAGCCCACCCAGAAGGAGAAGTGGATGAGGAGGTGGAATCTGAGTCTGAGGAAGTATCAGAGTGGGACTTTACAGATGGTCTTGTCATGCAGACTACACTGGGAGCAATGTCTAGACCAGGCAGCAGTGTGTCCTCAAAACACATCTCCACAGAGAAGCTGGCAGACAGGAGGGAGGAGAGGAAACTAAAACTAAAGCTTGTTGAGATTGACAGGGATTAGTCCCTTGCTATATTAGAGAAAGAGCAAGCTCTAGAGAAGAAGTAGCTGGCCATGGAAGAAAGGAAGATGACCCATGAGCTTAGCATCAAAGTGCTGGATATTAGACCCCCCAAGTGGGGTCCAGCAACAACAAAACTGGTAGCAGTATACATGCAGCACCTTCACATGAGTCCAGATTACATATCCCAAATGATATGGGGTCAGTTATTGAGTGACGAATCACATAGACCAGTTCTAACATACACAGACACTCTTATGCCAATATACTTATTAGATAAAGGATAGCTGAGTGGCTGACACCAATTACAATATGTATGTTCATCCATTGTGCATGTTTGTGTGTGCTTATATGTAATCATTTATGTCCACTCTTTGTAGTGATTGGAGTGCTCACTAATGGTGAAAGAGTCCTCATTCCTCGAACAATGCTATCTAGGATTATGGATGACAGACCCGGCTTGAGCCATGGTGGCTTAACATGTAGACCTCTCCCTTAGATACAGGGGATCACTAATCTGTCCCCATTTGCATTATTTTGTTTTTAACCTTGTCCGAGTACCCAAGAAGAGAATACATTGTATAGAGTGGACCTGAGACAATTTTATATTCAGCACAGATCGCACCACAAATAACAAGTCAGAGCTCACTTCTTCAGAAAGTTGAGTCCACCCAGACACAATTGGTGTTCTATGTGAGGACTCAATGTTGGAGCATGCCACTATTGAATTCATTGAAAGGATCCAAAGGTTAGGAAGGGTTTTGGTGGTTTAATTCCCCTTTGATTGTTTGTTTCTTTTGGGAGATGAGAGAACCCACTCTGAATAATTCCGCCTCCCTTGATGGAGAGGTCATGGTATGTACTAAGTCTAAAGGAGCTAACTGTCGGCAGCACTCAGGATGTGCCTTCATACAGTAATCGTGTATCTCACAGTGTAATTTAAAGTTTGAATGTGTATTTATTTTTCGCACAGCACACTTGTCTTGTGGACTAACTGCATCATGCAATAGTACTTCTAGCAAGATCACCAGTGGTGCATTGGTGGGCTTACCGGTCACTTTAAACATAGCATGATTATTCTTCATGTGATAACAACAAATATGTAGCATTGTGGGTGTCAGACTGTATTTTCTTATTCATAATATTCATAATGGCTGGTTCCAAGTGTGGTTTAGCATAATGAAGTTATAGTGGGGTGGCCGAAGTAAATAAAACAATATGAGACTCTTTTGCTAAGTAAATTTGAACTACCACGTTCAAATGTGTCTCTTAGTTGGATAAGTGTAAAAAATACCCATACATTATGCACCTTTAAATTCCATCTTCCTTTGCATGAGTTGGTGTCACCAGGGAGAATATCAGAAATTTTTTAAGAATAATACAGCGATAATATTGAAGTTTATCCACAATCAGTAGGTTTCTAGACATGCAATTTTCAATCTTGCTATTTTTGTTTTGCCACAATATATTTTTATTGAGAATTTTGCCAAAACTCATTTAAACATTTGCTATTACTGTTAGCAATTTTCCAGGGATTTTGTCATTCGTAGCCAAATGTCAAGTCATAAGGGTATCTCTTACATCATTCCTGAGGCACTCAGCAGTAATTACTTGATAGCAGGATGGGAGATCTGAAACATATCTCCATGGTTTCATTCTCTGCTTCCCCCTAGAGTGGTACGCTATTGCCCTCAAAGCAGTGGTCCTTTTCTTTATTATTATCAGGTGCTAACATTATCTAAATTCAATGAAATGCAATAGAAATTCAATGCAAACTAGAAAAAATGTATTTCAGTCTACGTGCAAAGGACAATTTAGTAATGTGTGCTCTGCACCAAACAAAAGCAGGTAAAAGGAGGGTACGCTAGCATAAACGTTTGAGTGATATCACTTAGATCTATTTAGATGGCAATAGTTGTGAAGACCATTGTTTTCCAATTGTCTGTTTCATACAGTACCTGAATTTGTCAATTCCTTTGTGACCTATCTGATTTGAAAGACTGGTATTTTCCCTTGACATCTAGCATTAGCCAATGCAGTAATTTGTGGAATTTGTGTTTTTCATAATATATTTCATAGCCATAAAAGTGTAAAAGAATTAAATCATTCAATCATGAACATAGTTTCTCTACTTGAGTGGATTAGATTAGGCTTCTCCTAATTAGTTTGTTGTAAATTTTTAGCAGAGACTACCTTTCTTTGATATCTGAATTATTGCTTATAGAAATCGGAGGGAATCAAGTGCAAGCAGTAATATTTTTCATAGAAGGAATCAGAGATAACTTATTTGATTTTTTGGGGAGTTTTATATAGTGTGAACTGGACCCAAAGGTATCAGAGTGCTTTACATGAGCGCCAGTTCCATTACAGACAGACACATACATTTTTTGTTATACACGGGAGATCAAGTGATTTGCCCAGAATCACAGGATGTTGGGCGTTCCTGCAAATATGACTCTGGCCAATGGCTTGTGGAACAAACGTTTAAGCGCATTTACAAATCTAGATTTTATTCAAAAGTTGGTAAAGATAATTGCAATGTGCCCTACTAAAGGTCTTTTCATTTGGTTGGTCTATCTTATTTCTTGAGCTGTCTCAGAACTTAGGGGGTCAATAGGATGGCGGACGGAAGGACGTCCGCCGGCATGAAGTAGGCGGAAAATGCCTTTTTTCAGTCCGCTAGCCGCGGTCTGTCCGTCCGCCACATTAGGATAGGAATCACTGTCAAAAGTACGTATGCCACGGAAGAACAAGAACCGCCGCGGAAATACTCCCGACCCCGCGGCGGACGTAACCAACCAGAGACACCGCCGTACGGAATGACGTCTCCAACCGTCCACGTAATTACGATAGCGGATAAGACACAGCAAACCGCAGCGGAAAAACCACAAGCCTGAACACGGCGGATTCACCACAGCGGAGAGCCAAGACATTGCAGAGATACCCACCACAGGCAGATCTCCGTCATGGACCCAGCTCTGAACGCATTTCCGATCCTCTTCGTGCTCCACCACCAACAAGTCATGGACCGTTGTCGACACCGCTGCAGGTACACAAACACAACAATCATTGCCGGAAGGGGAGTACCTGCCGGGGCCGTGACGTGGGGAGGGGGGAGGTGCATGTTGGGGAAACAGCATTTACAATACCACCAATATATCAACAATGCAAGCAGACAACCAGGAATGACACACAGAAACCACTACACACGATTACATTGTTTATTGCACATATTACAAAATACCTCGAAGAGTAGGCAGGAGCATGGGCACTGGATACTACAGAAAAGTTACATCTGAGGTCGCACATGGCAGGGCACAATGCAGTATCATTACAGCAACAGGGCAGTGTTCATAACAGAGCAGGTACATCAGAGGCAGCACATGAGAGGGGCACATAGCATCAACAGTCCATGGCACAGAGCAGGTACATCAGAGGCAGCACATGAGAGGGGCACAGAGCATCAACAGTCCATTGCACAGAGCAGGTACATCTGAGGCAGCACATGAGAGGGGCCAAGTGCATCAACAGTCCATGGCACAGAGCAGGTACATCTGAGGCATCACATGAGAGGGGCATAGAGCATCAACAGTCCATTGCAAAGAGCAGGTACATCAGAGGCAGCACATGAGAGGGGCCAAGTGCAACAAGAGTCCAAGGCACAGAGCAGGTACATCTGAGGCAGCACATGAGAGGGGCCAAGTGCATCAACAGTCCATGGCACAGAGCAGGTACATCAGAGGCAGCACATGAGAGGGGCCAAGTGCATCAACAGTCCATGGCACAGAGCAGGGACATCAGTGGCAGCACATGAGAGGGCACAATGCAGCATCCTAACAACAACAGGGCACTGTACGTAACAGAGCAGGTACATCTGAGGCAGCACATGAGAGGGGCCAAGTGCATCAACAGTCCAAGGCACAGAGCAGGTACATCTGAGGCAGCACATGAGAGGGGCCAAGTGCATTAACAGTCCAAGACACAGAGCAGGTACATCTGAGGCAGCACATGAGAGGGGCCAAGTGCAACAAGAGTCCAAGGCACAGAGCAGGTACATCTGAGGCAGCACATAAGAGGGGCACAGAGCATCAACAGTCCATGGCACAGAGAAGGTACATTAGAGGCAGCACATGAGAGGGGCCAAGTGCAACAAGAGTCCAAGGCACAGAGCAGGTACATCTGAGGCAGCACATGAAAGGGGAATAGAGCATCAACAGTCCATTGCACAGAGCAGGTACATCAGAGGCAGCACATGAGAGGCGCCAAGTGCAACAAGAGTCCAAGGCACAGAGCAGGTACATCTGAGGCAGCACATGAAAGGGGCACAGAGCATCAACAGTCCATGGCACAGAGCAGGTACATCAGAGGCAGCACATGAGAGGGGCCAAGTGCAACAAGAGTCCAAGGCACAGAGCAGGTACATCTGAGGCAGCACATGAGAGGGGCACAGAGCATCAACAGTCCATGGCACAGAGCAGGTACATCAGAGGCAGCACATGAGAGGGGCAAAGTGCAACAAGAGTCCAAGGCACAGAGCAGGTACATCTGAGGCAGCACATGAGAGGGGCCAAGTGCATCAACAGTCCATGGCACAGAGCAGGTACATCAGAGGCAGCACATGAGAGGGGCCAAGCGCATCAACAGTCCATGGCACAGAGCAGGGACATCAGTGGCAGCACACGAGAGGGCACAATGCAGCATCCTAACAACAACAGGGCACTGTACGTAACAGAGCAGGCAGGTACATCTGAGGCAGCACATGAGAGGGGCCAAGTGCATTAACAGTCCAAGGCACAGAGCTGGTACATCTGAGGCAGCACATGAGAGGGGCCAAGTGCAACAAGAGTCCAAGGCACAGAGCAGGAACATCTGAGGCAGCTCATAAGAGGGGCACAGAGCATCAACAGTCCATGGCACAGAGAAGGTACATCAGAGGCAGCACATGAGAGGGGCCAAGTGCAACAAGAGCCCAAGGCACAGAGCAGGTACATCTGAGGCAGCACATGAGAGGGGCACAGAGCATCAACAGTCCATGGCACAGAGCAGGTACATCAGAGGCAGCACTTGAGAGGAGCCAAGTGCTACAAGAGTCCAAGGCACAGAGCAGGTACATCCGAGGCATCACATGAGAGGGGCCAAGTGCATCAACAGTCCATGGCACAGAGCAGGTACATCAGAGGTAGCACAGGAGAGGGCACAATGCAGCATCCTAACAACAACAGGGCACTGTACGTAACAGAGCAGGTACATCTGAGGCAGCACATGAGTGGGGCCAAGTGCAACAAAAATCCAAGGCACAGAGCAGGTACATCTGAGGCAGCACATGAGAGGGGCACAGAGCATCAACAGTCCATGGCACAGAGCAGGTACATCAGAGGCAGCACATGAGAGGGGACAAGTGCATCAACAGTCCATGGCACAGAGCAGGGACATAAGTGGCAGCACATGAGAGGGCACAATGCAGCATCCTAACAACAACAGGGCACTGTACGTAACAGAGCAGGCAGGTACATCTGAGGCAGCACATGAGAGGGGCCAAGTGAATTAACAGTCCAAGACACAGAGCAGGTACATCTGAGGCAGCACATGAGAGGGGCCAAGTGCAACAAGAGTCCAAGGCACAGAGCAGGTACATCTGAGGCAGCACATAAGAGGGGCACAGAGCATCAACAGTCCATGGCACAGAGAAGGTACATCAGAGGCAGCACAAGAGAGGGGCCAAGTGCAACAAGAGTCCAAGGCACAGAGCAGGTACATCTGAGGCAGCACATGAAAGGGGAATAGAGCATCAACAGTCCATTGCACAGAGCAGGTACATCAGAGGCAGCACATGAGAGGCGCCAAGTGCAACAAGAGTCCAAGGCACAGAGCAGGTACATCTGAGGCAGCACATGAAAGGGGCACAGAGCATCAACAGTCCATGGCACAGAGCAGGTACATCAGAGGCAGCACATGAGAGGGGCCAAGTGCAACAAGAGTCCAAGGCACAGAGCAGGTACATCTGAGGCAGCACATGAGAGGGGCACAGAGCATCAACAGTCCATGGCACAGAGCAGGTACATCAGAGGCAGCACATGAGAGGGGCCAAGTGCAACAAGAGTCCAAGGCACAGAGCAGGTACATCTGAGGCAGCACATGAGAGGGGCACAGAGCATCAACAGTCCATGGCACAGAGCAGGTACATCAGAGGCAGCACATGAGAGGGGCCAAGTGCAGCAAGAGTCCAAGGCACAGAGCAGGTACATCTGAGGCAGCACATGAGAGGGGCCAAGTGCATCAACAGTCCATGGCACAGAGCAGGTACATCAGAGGCAGCACATGAGAGGGGCCAAGCGCATCAACAGTCCATGGCACAGAGCAGGGACATCAGTGGCAGCACATGAGAGGGCACAATGCAGCATCCTAACAACAAGAGGGCACTGTACGTAACAGAGCAGGCAGGTACATCTGAGGCAGCACATGAGAGGGGCCAAGTGCATTAACAGTCCAAGGCACAGAGCAGGTACATCTGAGGCAGCACATGAGAGGGGCCAAGTGCAACAAGAGTCCAAGGCACAGAGCAGGTACATCTGAGGCAGCACATAAGAGGGGCACAGAGCATCAACAGTCCATGGCACAGAGAAGGTACATCAGAGGCAGCACTAAGCGTGGGCGGAAAATCCGTTCCGCTTGCGGATTTTGCGGATTTTCGGGAAATCCGCAATCCGCAAGATTTGCGGATTTCCCGCAAAATCCGCAAATTCGCACGCAGCGGATTTTTTTGGCGGCGCGCGGCGTTGGTGATACAATTTTTGCGGCGCGCGGCGTTTATCATCGTTTGCCGAGTTGTTTTTTTCGATAGTTTGCGAGTGCTGCGCCATTTTGGATCTTGCTGTGTGATCCCGCGGGAATTGGCGAGCGCGATTACGTCATCGCGGCTTGCCAGCGATAGCTTGTCAACGCGAGTACGGCGAGATCACGTCTCGCGGTACTTCGCAATTGCGAGATTTGAGATGCGGCGAGCGAAAATATAAATTTGCAATTCTGCGCAAGAAATCCACCAGCAAGCAGCATAAACCTTCTAGAAATGATGATTTTTATGTGAATAACTCCTTAGTTTGACATTTGCCTGCACTTTTTTAGCGAGGAGTCCATTTTGGGGAGGGGGGCAGGGGGGTGGGAGGAAGGAAGTGCCCCATAGTCTTCAACTTCCTGTTCCTGTTCAGCAGGCTCCTCCCAGTGCTTTGTCCATCTCCTGGTCACTTTTCATTTGGATGTGGACCTGGAAGGATTACTTTTTGTGGATGCTGCTGGATCTTTGGATTTGAGGCCTTTTTGACTTTCTTTGGATCACTGTTGGATTAGAAATTTTACAAGTAAGTTTGTTTGGGGCATTACAGTTGCTGCAACTAAAATTTTGGGATTTTCGATTTTTGGGCTGTTTTGGGGCCTTTTGCCCAGTGGTGGGTGAACTGATTCTTTCTGTGGGTTGTCTTGAACTTAAACATCATGGAGGCCATAGATGAATTGGGATTGTGCTGATTTTTCTGTGTTTTTCGATTTTTTTTTTGTTGTAAAATTTTGTGTTTTTCGATTTTTGACCTGTTGTTGGGGCCTTGACCAGGGGTAGTGAGTGGTGCATGGGCCTAGTCTTTCTGTGGGCTGTCTTGAATTTAAACATCATGGAGGCCATGGATGGAATGGGATTGTGCTGATTTTGCAGTGTTTTTCGATTTTTGGGCCTGTACTTGTGGCCTTTTCACCAGGGGTATTTGAGTCTAGCATGGGCCTAGTCTTTCTGTGGGCTGTCTTGAATTTAAACATCATGGAGGCCATGGATGGAATGGGATTGTGCTGATTTTGCAGTGTTTTTCGATTTTTGGGGGTGTTCATGGGGAGGGACATGCCATGTGGCTGGTGGCCATTTTGAGTGCAGCTACAGGCACTGGCCATGTGCTGGCAGGCAAGTGGCCATTTTGAATGCAGGCTTTGTTGTTAGGCCTCCAACCATTTTGCCTACTTTTCAACCTTTATTTATGCCCAGGGGTAGTGAGTCTTGCATGGGCCTAGTATTTCTGTGGGTTGTCTTGAATTTAAACATCATGGAGGCCATGGATTGAATGGGATTGTGCTGATTTTGCAGTGTTTTTCGATTTTTGGGCCTGTACTTGTGGCCTTTTCACCAGGGGTATTTGAGTCTAGCATGGGCCTAGTCTTTCTGTGGGCTGTCTTGAATTTAAACATCATGGAGGCCATGGATGGAATGGGATTGTGCTGATTTTGCAGTGTTTTTCGATTTTTGGGCCTGTACTTGTGGCCTTTTCACCAGGGGTATTTGAGTCTAGCATGGGCCTAGTCTTTCTGTGGGCTGTCTTGAATTTAAACATCATGGAGGCCATGGATGGAATGGGGTTGTGCTGATTTTGCAGTGTTTTTCGATTTTTGGGCCTGTACTTGTGGCCTTTTCACCAGGGGTATTTGAGTCTAGCATGGGCCTAGTCTTTCTGTGGGCTGTCTTGAATTTAAACATCATGGAGGCCATGGATTGAATGGGATTGTGCTGATTTTGCAGTGTTTTTCGATTTTTGGGTGTGTTCATGGGGAGGGACATGCCATGTGGCTGGTGGCCATTTTGAGTGCAGCTACAGGCACTGGCCATGTGCTGGCAGGCAAGTGGCCATTTTGAATGCAGGCTTTGTTGTTAGGCCTCCAACCATTTTGCCTACTTTTCAACCTTTATTTATGCCCAGGGGTAGTGAGTCTTGCATGGGCCTAGTATTTCTGTGGGTTGTCTTGAATTTAAACATCATGGAGGCCATGGATTGAATGGGATTGTGCTGATTTTGCAGTGTTTTTCGATTTTTGGGCCTGTACTTGTGGCCTTTTCACCAGGGGTATTTGAGTCTAGCATGGGCCTAGTCTTTCTGTGGGCTGTCTTGAATTTAAACATCATGGAGGCCATGGATG
Source organism: Lissotriton vulgaris (assembly GCF_964263255.1). Taxonomy (NCBI): domain Eukaryota; kingdom Metazoa; phylum Chordata; class Amphibia; order Caudata; family Salamandridae; genus Lissotriton; species Lissotriton vulgaris. The sequence goes on from NC_141694.1 coordinate 954,043,567, forward strand.
GAATGGGATTGTGCTGATTTTGCAGTGTTTTTCGATTTTTGGGCCTGTACTTGCGGCCTTTTCACCAGGGGTATTTGAGTCTAGCATGGGCCTAGTCTTTCTGTGGGCTGTCTTGAATTTAAACATCATGGAGGCCATGGATGGAATGGGATTGTGCTGATTTTGCAGTGTTTTTCGATTTTTGGGGGTGTTCATGGGGAGGGACATGCCATGTGGCTGGTGGCCATTTTGAGTGCAGCTACAGGCACTGGCCATGTGCTGGCAGGCAAGTGGCCATTTTGAATGCAGGCTTTGTTGTTAGGCCTCCAACCATTTTGCCTACTTTTCAACCTTTATTTATGCCCAGGGGTAGTGAGTCTTGCATGGGCCTAGTATTTCTGTGGGTTGTCTTGAATTTAAACATCATGGAGGCCATGGATTGAATGGGATTGTGGTGATTTTGCAGTGTTTTTCGATTTTTGGGCCTGTACTTGTGGCCTTTTCACCAGGGGTATTTGAGTCTAGCATGGGCCTAGTCTTTCTGTGGGCTGTCTTGAATTTAAACATCATGGAGGCCATGGATGGAATGGGATTGTGCTGATTTAGCAGTGTTTTTCGATTTTTGGGCCTGTACTTGTGGCCTTTTCACCAGGGGTATTTGAGTCTAGCATGGGCCTAGTCTTTCTGTGGGCTGTCTTGAATTTAAACATCATGGAGGCCATGGATGGAATGGGATTGTGCTGATTTTGCAGTGTTTTTCGATTTTTGGGCCTGTACTTGTGGCCTTTTCACCAGGGGTATTTGAGTCTAGCATGGGCCTAGTCTTTCTGTGGGCTGTCTTGAATTTAAACATCATGGAGGCCATGGATGGAATGGGATTGTGCTGATTTTGCAGTGTTTTTCGATTTTTGGGCCTGTACTTGTGGCCTTTTCACCAGGGGTATTTGAGTCTAGCATGGGCCTAGTCTTTCTGTGGGCTGTCTTGAATTTAAACATCATGGAGGCCATGGATGGAATGGGATTGTGCTGATTTTGCAGTGTTTTTCGATTTTTGGGCCTGTACTTGTGGCCTTTTCACCAGGGGTATTTGAGTCTAGCATGGGCCTAGTCTTTCTGTGGGCTGTCTTGAATTTAAACATCATGGAGGCCATGGATGGAATGGGATTGTGCTGATTTTGCAGTGTTTTTCGATTTTTGGGCCTGTACTTGTGGCCTTTTCACCAGGGGTATTTGAGTCTAGCATGGGCCTAGTCTTTCTGTGGGCTGTCTTGAATTTAAACATCATGGAGGCCATGGATTGAATGGGATTGTGCTGATTTTGCAGTGTTTTTCGATTTTTGGGTGTGTTCATGGGGAGGGACATGCCATGTGGCTGGTGGCCATTTTGAGTGCAGCTACAGGCACTGGCCATGTGCTGGCAGGCAAGTGGCCATTTTGAATGCAGGCTTTGTTGTTAGGCCTCCAACCATTTTGCCTACTTTTCAACCTTTATTTATGCCCAGGGGTACTAGTGAGTCTTGCATGGGCCTAGTCTTTCTGTGGGTTGTCTTGAATTTAAACATTATGGAGGGCATGGATGGATTGGGATTGTGCTGATTTTGCAGTGTTTTTCGATTTTTTTTTGTGCTCTATAACTGAACTGATGTTCCTCTGTCTTCCATTTTTTTTAGGTGCACAAGACTCAAGAGAACCACCAGTGCCAGGAAGAAGTCCTGCAGCGGTGTGTGTGTGCAGCACGTCTGGCCTCAGACAACTCTACAATTCGTGCAACTGCGGCCTGCTCTCTGACCTGCTCTGAAGAAGATGGCCCCGCCCCCAAAGAAAGTTCTCCGTAGCTCCTCTAGCAAGAAAGTTGCTAGTAAGGAGCAGAAGAAGCAAGGTACCAAGGAGGCTGGTGTGCCACCCGCCACGTTTTTTGGGAGCAAAAAAAAAAGTACGCCTGCTGCAGCAGGTTCTGCTGGGGACCAAGCTGGGAGCAGCACCCCTGCTCCATTGGGTTCAGTGCCTCCACCACCACGCCAACTTAAGTCAAAGCCCTTGAGTGCTTCAGAGGCAGTCAGTGTACTTCTCCAATCACCATCGACCAGTGATGTTGGCTCATCGCAAGAAAGTAGCAGCAATGTCCCTGAATCAACACAGCCGCAACAACAACACCATGTGCAAGTACACGCCCAAGTACATGTGGAAGGAGAGGCAGCAAAAGGAGATGCGCAAGCAAAGGTGCATGGAGGTTCACAAGTGCCCACAATAGTTGTTCCTCCCGAAGTAGGGGCACATCAGGAAATCGACAATGAAGCCGAGGTATCATTGGAAGCCACTCCTCCTGATGATCATTCATTGTCTTCCACATCCCTAGCAAGGAAAAGATCAAGGGGGGTGTCTACATCTTCTTCAAGCCCACCTCCTTCTGATGATAACGATCCAGCTTGGGAACCACAACTGCGGTCTGACAGTGAGGCACACCATGATCTGACACCGGAACCTAAGCGTAAAAGGAAGGTCGTCCAAAAACTCAAACCTATGGAGTGTGATGAGGCTCAACAAGAAGTGACAGATACTGCTGGTGATGAAGCCTCTCACGATGACGACGAGCCAGTCATCACAAAGGTCACTGCAGCCCCACCGGGCATGCAGCAAAGAGACATTTTGACCCTATCCCGAGAAGCTGCTGAGCGTGATGATGATGTCGGCGAGGAGGCAATGGAAATGGAATTATTAGATTTGGAGTTAAGTAGTACACCAAAACCTACCGCTTCCATATTTCTTCGCAAGAAGGTACCCACCTCGTCCTCGACCTCAATTCGTGGTGGTGAAAGTGCAAAACGTACTGAAGTTCGGCAATCCACATCCTCCACTTCATCTGTCATTAGCAGCAGGACCACCACCACCAGTATCGCCGCCTCCTCCGGCCCCCGAAGACATTTCAAGTCTCCAGTTTGGGACTTCTTTAGTGTTTGCCCAAAAAAGGAAAACGTAGCCATTTGTAGCCTTTGTAAGCTTCGATTTAGTCGTGGTAAGCTTGGTTCTAACTATGGTACCGGAGGCCAGAGAGGTCATCTTGAGAGAAGGCACGCTGTCGAATGGTTTCCGCACCTAGAGGCGGTCAAGAAAGCCGGAATTGCACGTAATGAAAACGTTGATTTGCCATCTGCTGATGACGAGGAGGTAGAAGAAGACGATTCAAACACTTCACTTACACCCAGTTCCCATGTCAGCAGCACACCCCATGGGAGCCACACTAAGAGTGTGGGAGAGAGTGAGACATCAATGCGGAAAAGTTCATCAGCGAGTGTAACTGGGTCGAAGAGATCATCATCATCCCGTAAATCATTGGTCCAGGGCAACATTAAAAAGATGTTGTTTACAGAAGCGCAATATGAACGCAACCACCCAATGACCCGTCTGTATAACACTAAGCTGGCTAAAATGCTAGCTCTGGACCTTCTCCCTTTTTCTTTTGTAGAAGGGGTTGGTTTTCTAGAATTAGTGACAGCGCTCTGCCCTAAATGGAAGGTTCCTAGCCGGTTCTATTTTGCCCGAGTTGCGGTTCCAGCACTACATGAAGATGTTCTGAAGGTGATTGGGGCAGCTTTGCAGAAGAGTGCTGTTCACACTATACATCTGACAACAGACATGTGGACCAGTGGCGCAGGCGCTGATTACATGTGCATCACTGCACACTGGGTCTCTTTTTCAGGGGCTAAAGCAAAGCTAAACTCAGGTGTTGACACTAACATTGTTTTTAAAGGTGCTCGGAAACATGCAACACTAGCCATGTTTGGTTTGGAGAAACGTCACACAGCAGAAAACATTTTGGATGTCTTTAACACAAAGGTCCTTAACTGTCTGTCCCCACTAAAACGCAAGGTTGGTTATGTTTCCACGGACAATGGCTCCAATATAGTTAAGGCCATGAGGGACGGTTACTATTTCATAGTGCCGTGTTTGGCGCACTGTATAAACCTGGTTGTCCAAAAATTCTTGGGTAATAAACGCAGTGCAGCGTACAGGGTATTGGAGAACTGCCGAAAAATTTGCAAGCATTTCAGGCATTCTTTTAAGGCCCGCAAGCAGCTGAGGAGCATGCTATATCAATGTCAAATGCCAGTGAAAGCACTCATCCAGGAGGTGGTAACACGTTGGAACTCAACCTTCTACATGCTTGAGCGTCTGTATGAGCAGTATACGCAACTCGATCAATATTTCTTGAAAGAGGGTATAGAGGAGCTGAGGATGGGTGGGCCGCAATGGAACATAGTTGAAAGCCTAACACGCATGCTTCGTCCTTTTGAGGTCTTCACGCGTGCAGTCAGCAAGGAGGACTCTAATTTGGGAAAAGCTATCCCATTGTTGTACATGCTGGAGGACCAACTGAAGGAGGTGTGTTCTGTGTTTGGAAAATATGACAAAAAGAAAGACTCTTTGCTTCTGGCTGAGCAATTATTAGAGCTCCTACAAGGTGATGAACGTCTTAAAAAGATCCACTCAGAACAGCATTACATTTGTGCTACTATTCTGGATCCACGCTACAAAAAGGCGCTGGCAGGCAGAGCATTCTTTCCTTTTGGTGATGAAGATGTTACAAAGTACAAACGTTGGCTAGCCTTGTCAGCCAAGAAGTTTGAAACAGAACGGCTGGAAATTGAAGGAAATGGCAGTACATCAGCAGGCCATCCCCAGTCAAAACAATCCACTTCTGCACCTGTGGCTGTGGCACAAGTGACCTCTCAGCCGTTAAAGACACCGGCAACCGGATCATCTGCACGAAAGACAACAGAAACATTGGAGGCTGAAGAGGATTGGCTAGCTCTGCGTGGGTTTGGTTCTCAAAAGGTCAGAGGCACAGCAAGAGCTACGCAAAGTGGAGGAACCTTGGAGGAGGACCTTGAGTCGATGGTGAAGGACTATCTGAATGACTCCACAGAGGTCTATGTTAATTCTGACCCATTGGCGTATTGGCATGGGAAAAAAGAATTGTGGCCACAGCTCACCAACCTGGCTTTAAACTACTTGTCTTGCCCACTCGCAAGTGTGTCTTCTGAACGGGTTTTCAGTGCGGCTGGTGGGATTGTAACTCCCAAACGGAGCCGCCTCTCGCCCAAAAATGTGGAGAGGTTAACAATGATCAAGATGAATCAGCACCTCATACCACCAGATATAAGAGTACGAGAGAGCGTGCCGGATGAAGAGGAGGTGGCCAGCACCATAGATGAGGGAATTTCTACTCTGTCAGGTGGCACTGACCTCACCCTGGCTGAATTCGCAGAGTATGATGACGAAGCCTTATTCTTATTCCTGGACCGTGATACCGACTTCGAGCCCTGAAAATGAGACAACGAATCAATAACTTTCTTTTTCATCCTTATTCACTTTTATTCCTGTGTGTCTGTCTTTCTTTGTTGTGCACAGTTAATATAATTCAAACTTTAATCAGATAATCACAAAAACAAGCCCATCAGCAGAACTGTCTTCACTTGTTTGCTAATTTATTTGAAGGTGCCGCAGTCTGCATTCCTCAGGTTCACAAGTTCAGAAGAACATGCTCCTCTATCCTCCTCCTCCAGACTCCTATTTCCATCAAAGCAGAGGGCTGGTTTACGCCCAATGAAGAAAGACTCAGCACTTGTGGGGGTGTTGTTCTACCTCTTTGCAGGTGAGTTGACGGGTCTGGGGCCATTGCTGGGAAGCACTAAAAGTGGTTTGTGCCAAATCCGAGGCGGAAATTTTTTTGTGTTTTTGATGACTTGCTTGCCTTTGAGGTGCTCTTAGGGGGGGTTCCGTCTGTTTGTGGGTGCGTTTCGTGGTCTGAGAGCATTGCTGGGACACTCTAATCTTGATTGCATTTGCTTTTCAGGAAATCCGTCGTGCCAACCCCGACTTATGGCCTAGCTACGCAGCGCGTTTGGACCGAAGGCCCAGAAATGTTGCAAGTATGAGATTTTGCTTTTGGCCTGTTTGGGGGTGTTATGCTTCTTGGCGGGTGGGTTGACGGGTCTTGGGGCATTCCTGGGAAGGTCTAATACCGGGTAGAAGTGGTTGGGACAAAATCCAGGCCGATTTTTTTTTTGGCTATTTCTGACATTTTGCTCTATGTAGCGTTTTCGGGGGCCTGTTTGGGGGGCTTCCTGGTGTTTGCGGGTGAGTTTCGTGGTCTGGGAGCACTGCTGGGACACTCTAATCTTGATTGCATTTGCTTTTCAGGAAATCCGTCGTGCCAACCCCGACTTATGGCCTAGCTACGCAGCGCGTTTGGACCGAAGGCCCAGAAATGTTGCAAGTATGAGATTTTGCTTTTGGCCTGTTTGGGGGTGTTATGCTTCTTGGCGGGTGGGTTGACGGGTCTTGGGGCATTCCTGGGAAGGTCTAATACCGGGTAGAAGTGGTTGGGACAAAATCCAGGCCGATTTTTTTTTTGGCTATTTCTGACATTTTGCTCTATGTAGCGTTTTCGGGGGCCTGTTTGGGGGGCTTCCTGGTGTTTGCGGGTGAGTTTCGTGGTCTGGGAGCACTGCTGGGACACTCTAATCTTGATTGCATTTGCTTTTCAGGAAATCCGTCGTGCCAACCCCGACTTATGGCCTAGCTACGCAGCGCGTTTGGACCGAAGGCCCAGAAATGTTGCAAGTATGAGATTTTGCTTTTGGCCTGTTTGGGGGTGTTATGCTTCTTGGCGGGTGGGTTGACGGGTCTTGGGGCATTCCTGGGAAGGTCTAATACCGGGTAGAAGTGGTTGGGACAAAATCCAGGCCGATTTTTTTTTTGGCTATTTCTGACATTTTGCTCTATGTAGCGTTTTCGGGGGCCTGTTTGGGGGGCTTCCTGGTGTTTGTGGGTGAGTTTCGTGGTCTGGGAGCACTGCTGGCTATATATACTTTACTTTGCAAGAGGTTTGAAGCAAATCCATGGTGGCAGAGGGGACTTAGGGCCTAGCTGCAGAGCGCGCGCGGAGTGATTTGGGAAATTTGTGAAAAATTGACTAAGTCCCCATTTTTGTACTTTTGCTCTTTGGCTGTTTGGGGGTCTTCTACTCGTCTTCTCCTGGGTTGACGGCTCTGGGGCCATTGCTGGGAAGCTCTAATACCGGATAAAAGTGTTTTGGACCAAATCCCAGGCGGAATTTTTTTTGTGTTTTTGATGACTTGCTTGCCTTTGAGGTGCTCTTAGGGGGGCTTCCTGGTGTTTGCGGGTGAGTTTCGTGGTCTGGGAGCACTGCTGGGACACTCTAATCTTGATTGCATTTGCTTTTCAGGAAATCCGTCGTGCCAACCCCGACTTATGGCCTAGCTACGCAGCGCGTTTGGACCGAAGGCCCAGAAATATTGCAAGTATGAGATTTTGCTTTTGGCCTGTTTGGGGGTGTTACGCTTCTTGGCGGGTGGGTTGCCGGGTCTTGGGGCATTCCTGGGAAGGTCTAATACCGGGTAGAAGTGGTTGGGACAAAATCCGCGCAGAAAAGCCTTTAGTTTTGGCACTTTTTGTAACTTAGGGTTCGTTAGGGTTAGCCCTAGCAGCAGGATTGCATGTGTTTCGGGGTGTTCTAGATTTTTCAAACTGAGTTCTGGGGTCTTAGAGCACTCGTGAGAATGTGTAATTTTGGTTGCAAGTCATTTGAAGAAAATCCATGGTGGGAAAGGGGGGATTTGGCATAGTTAAAGAAAGCCTTTGCCACTATTCTTAACTTAGGGTTCGTTAGGGTTAGCAGTATTTCTATTGCATGTGTTTGAGTGGGGGGGATTTCGAGTCTTGGAGCGATGCTGGCTATGGCTACTTTTGCTTGGTTGCTTGCAAGTGGTTTGAATGCAATCCACGGTGGGTAATGGGTAATTAGGGTACTTCGGCCTACTTTTACTTTCAAAGTAAGTTTTGTCACCAGTTTTCTGCTAGGCCTCGTTTTTTGAGATTTGATTGGGGGTCTTCTACATTTTTGCGACTGGCTTTAGTAAGGGTCTGGGTGGGAGCACTGCTAGGAAGATCTAATTTTGTTCTAAAACACAGTTTACAGTACACCTAGCTTGAGGGGCAAGATCCGCTACATTAATTTGCCCATACTTATTTATCCTTCAAAAGGTGACTCAGAGTACGCACTTTCAAAAACATTGTACTGTCTACTAGGAAAAACAAATTGTGACTTTTTGCACTCCACAGCCTACATACCTTATATTTATTTATCAGTGGTGTTGTAATATTATATCACTTCCTGTTTTTCGTTGAATAATTACAGGCCGGGTTTCAGTCTCTGCAATGGGGAAAAAAGGATGGAGTCAGGCTTCACAGTAGCGAGCCACAATTCAGCATCAGGCAGGCAGTGGACAGGGTGTCTTCTGGTGACCAACATCGATGGACGAAGCGTCGGCTGCAATGGAGGAGTGCCGCTAATAGGAGGATTTTTTTTCTGCGGGCAACTTACTTACCACTTCCAACAGGACCACTACAACCACATAGATACAGTATCCCTTGCCTTTTTCTCTGACTGTGACTGCATTTCTTGCCTCTCTCTCGGCTTCTACATTGATCCCTTAACACATCACTTAGTCCACTCCACTATCACATCTGCACCACACATAGTCATTTGTAAGTGCTCCTACGTAATTCGCAAGTCGCAGCACGCCCCAGCCCGTAGAGGACTGGGATGGCCCCAATGATGAAGCATGTCACCAAGGGGCAACCCTGGTGAGTGAGGGGACACCTAGAAAAAAAGCAATTTCTCCTTTTCTATCTACTATACCTTCTGTCAGGTTACGCAGCCCCTAAGCGCCTACCGTACTATGAAACTACATTTCCCATGAGTAGGCGGGAGACTTGCAGACTATTTAGTGAGACTATATGAGAGTACCCTTGTATGTTAGGACAGCACTTCACTGATGCCTGTCTTGTCTTCTGTTACAGGTATCCTTTCCCTGCTGACCCTACCTTTACCCATCCCACATTTTTTATTTTAGTTTGTTATTTTTCTCCCCCGCCTAATGCCTCGAACACCCTGTGTTTACACTTCTGGGTGTTGGTGACATTTGGAGGTGGAACCATATTTGCATCGACTGGATCACGGGGAGTAAACCTGACACCTTCCAGACCAACCCCATTGAGTGTTGTTGTGAATGGATTTATAGTGACCAGCAAGGCTCTCGGGTATCTGGCTACAGAGACCTTATGTTGAATATAGTTATCAATATTTCCACCCACGCCCTGTACTGTCGCATTCTTTCTTCCACAGTTGTCGAAAGTACTACTTACTTTTAACTGACATGCATGCAGTAGTGTATGCACTTTCAAAGATTGATGGATAGGTTTGTACCCAAAGATTTGTTTATGTTCACAATTGTTCGTCCATGCTGTGCTACTTTTTCTTGTCTCCCAAAACCTTTCCCAAAAACCCCCGTACCCATCCATTTTTCAAACCCTAACCCTCTTCCCCCGGGCTGTGTGGTTTTGATTGATGTGTGACTAAATTACAGCAATAAATCCACACACTTGCTGGGGAGGATAAGGTGATAGCAACAGGCTGGTGAAGAAATCCGAGGATATATTCTTACTCTGCTTGACAAAGACCCATGGCTAATGTCAAAGAACTTCAACCGAATTAGTTATACTTTAACATTTGTTAGGCTACAACGTGGCACTGTTCTAGTGTACTTCTGTCACCTGCTATATTCTGTATTGTACCTTTGTATTGCTCAGGAGGACAAACCAGATTTCATTTTCTTTTTTTTCATAGGCAAGCAACTGCCACTGTGTCACACCACTAGTACCACCGCTATGAGGAAATTTTATCCGCCCAGGATTGCCAACCTTATTTGCTGTTTCCCGTGGAGCCAGCCCTGGGCCTAGCCCTACTTGCAAACAGAAATTACAGGTAAGATAGGCGTTTGGTTGGAGGTAGTATAATGGAGTATTAGGAGAGACGAGAGATTTGATTGACGGTAGTACTACTAAAGTCCTAGGACTATTCAGGAAAACAAACTTACTGTTATGTTAAACCCCCACCCACCAGACTCAAAAGCAGTAAAAAACAGGTATGGTCAGATAAAGTTTCAAAAAGTATATCTTTATAGCCCTAACAAAAGAATCTCCCGCAAGACCCTCCCTAACCCCAACGATTGTCCTTCAAAAGTCCCCAAAAATCACAACTCCCAATTCCCACCCCCCAAAAGTCTCTAAAAAAGGGGCAAGGGACACTATGGCAGGGTGCTGTTGGAATTAGCAGCCAGGGCATCATGCTCCTTGCGGAGGGTGGCAAGTTCGAAGCGGAGGCCCTCCACCACGTTCTTATAATTATGGACCTCCTGCTCCAGGTAGGACAGTCTGAGGGATAAGCGGCGCCGGTGTGCCTTGCAAATCCTGTGAGGGGCAGCTGCTTTCTTTGCTGCTGGGCGGTGGTGTTTGGCTTTGGTAGCCCGGCTCCGTACCGCTGGAGCACTGCGCTGGCTGGCAGCCCGCACGGAGGAGGATGCAGCTGTCCCAGTGGACGTTGTTGTTGTTCCAGACTGTGTCTCCTCCTCCTCCAGGGCCACCAGCCGCCGATATTCAGCAACAGTGGCATCCAGCCTCCGTTGCCGGGCCATTCGAGCCAGCTCCTTCCTCCTTGATGGTGTCTTGGATTTGGAAGGAGCAACTACATGAAAAAAGAAAGACATAGTCTGTAACCAATGCTCCTTAAGATTAACACAAAATGATTGAGCAGAAAGTTGTCACAGTACAAGTAGCAAATTGAAAGCACAGTGCATAACTATTGAGGACAGTATCTATGTAACCTCCGACTTCTTCATCCTTGCTCTAACATTAGTGGGAGTTTAAGGAACAAATTCTACGAGCACTATGGACTTCTATTACAGTCGACTATGACAGTACACCACTCTTATTCTTCTTCTTCTCTCTTGTTTAGGAAAATTGGTACGTTATCTTATGCAAGCCGGCATAATGCCAGCGCAGTGAACTTGCACCCGAGAAAAACAGACGCACACCATGGTGAGTGAGACAGACTTGCGTTACTGTACCGGTCCAGTACATGCAGGTGGTGAAGCTCTTACTTTTCTATTACGGGTGGCACTGAGAATACTCTGTTAAAAGGGCTACTGCTTAATTAATTTAGCTTTCACCCTACAGTGCAAATGAGTATTAGAAAAGGAAAATGAAGAAGCTAAATTATCTGATTATCTATCACTTCACATGGGATGTATTTGATGACATATGGGATGACTTTAGGTGCTTTGCTTATTATTGAGTGAACAGTGATACCCCCACACATGAATGACGTACTACTACTAAACTAAAGTTATTAAGGGAGGTAGGGAGTGTCCACCGTAATAACTGGATATATGCTGTGCTTGCAGTTGCAATACAAACTACTGCTACTATTCATGGTAGTCTTTGGACAACGTTACAACTTCTTTTCCTTGCCTTTCCTACACTGGAACGGACGTGCGGGTGCGGTGTTACATGCTCTTCAAAGTAACACTTAGTTCATCCAGTGACCGTCTACTCTCTCTAGATTCACATATGCTATCTAAGAGTCAGATAGTACCATGAATGATCCAGGCATCCATCCATTCAAAGTATATTGCACACATACAGTTTCTGTCTCACCCACCCAGGCTGTTCTCCTTCCACCCATCCTTGCTTCATCATTCACCCAGCCATGCACCATACCATTTTCTTACCTTCCCAGCCACCTCGGGGACCAAGCAAACACATATCATTCTTCTTTGCCAGTCATCATTACATTTCTCGTGCTTCCACACTTACTTACACCCTTCTTTCGCTTTTCGTTCATCCCATCCATCAAGTTCACCTCAGATCTGATTGGGATTCTTCTCGCCAAAAACTTCACAGCTAAGTCGAAGTACATTTAGAGGAGGCTACTACCTGCTTTTTTTATAATACACCCGTGCAGAAAGCACACTCTGCAGTCTTCAATCTCAATGACTAAGGAATGTATAGCTTACCTCTGCCCGCCACCACCGTTTGAACCCTCACAGGCATGTCCTTTTCCGGCACTTGCACCGCCTCCTCCCCAGAGTTGTCCTCCTCGTCCAATGCCACCACCTCCGCGCTGGCCCCGTCTCCAGATGTTCCACCTACAAAGTACATTTAATAATGTTAGAATACACCACTCACTACTATATAATATTTGGTCTAGGAGGAAGAAAGAAATGTGAAAAAAAGTGTACAATTTAATAATTTTTGACTGTGTACTCTAGAGTAAAAATGTCCCTTTTTCCAGGGAAGGCTGTTGTCTTGCTGCACTTTTTGGCACAACTGATGAATGTTTGCTTTTTACTTTTTAACACGCACCACTTTTTCTCCTAACAGACAGAACCTTGACTTCTAAGAACACGAGCAGGATCAAGTTCAAACCAGGTGAGAGCTCGGCTCGACCACAAGAAATGTGTCCAATTAATCGTCAGCACTAAGCACTTTTCCATTTTCAGTTACACGTTCACTTTTATGACAAACTTGAATTTAATAAATGTGTTTACTTTTAATAAAGCTTTTAAACTTAAATAGACTCTGTGGTTTTTGGTCCTCCAGACTAGAGTGGATGAGCTAAAGGTTTTCGAATTTTTGCAAGCATGAGTCCGTGCCTCTGCCATCGGTGACTTTGGGAGCTAAATGACTCTGCCACACTATCTAGTCAGTAAGGAGATTGGGGGTTCAACTACAAAGTCTGTTATCACTGAGGTATGTGGAAAGTCTAACAGTTACAGCACCTATTATAATTGATAAGCTAAGCGATGCATTATTTAGTGTCCATAGTTCTGTTTGTGCAGATTTGTCCCTGCAACAGTAGTCGAATGGATTGTCCTCCTATCCAAACCAAAAGTAAAGTAGTATCTTATTATTTCTTGGTGGTGGTCATTCACCTTTTTATTGTTGGCAATGGTCAAAGCATAAACATTTAGAATACTTGAAAAGACATTATGGACAATCCCAGAGGACTACACTCAGTGCATAGAGCTATTGCTGACTAGAATGGGAGTCCAATGGAAATGCCAAATGTGCAATCTTAGTTAGCTACACAGACAGACTAATAAGAATAATCTAGTAATACCACACGGAGTCATAGTCGAGGCAGGATAAGAATTTAGATCCTGTCTACAAGAAGATCAAAGACGATTTAGAAAAAATCGAATGAGGAACGCTAGGAAAAAATAAGTACTCTATATTAAAATTAAAACTTACTGGGGCCAGCAAAGGAGCCCTCGACTGCCCGGTCCTGGCCTGCATCGACAACAGCACCCTCCTCCTCCTCCTCCTGTGTCCTCCTCTTGCCCCTGGGGGAAGCTGATGTACAACATGAAAGAAAGAAAAACAGAAAACATGGATGATATTTCTCAACCAAATCAAACATTTAAAAAAGAACTAACAAAGTAACAAAATATTTTTGCGAAATAGCAAATAGGGAACGACTCCACGGGATATATTATTGACCAATCTCATGTGGTCGACTACGTCATTACTTTAGTATTGCTTGATTTGCGGACCGTCGAATTGGAAACTACCCTATGTAACTCACTAAACAAAGTACTAAAAAGGTTTGCCTAGGATTGGCAGGCAGCAGTCCGCAGCACGCAAAGTGACAGCCAAAGTCCATCGTGATTGAAGATCAGCGACAACACTAAAGTTTCCTACTACATTCACCAGTCATTAAAATACTCAAACTATTAATCCACCACCACTATTTCTTCTTATCGCCATGTGTACAAAGGAAGGACTGGACTTGAGTCTGTAGGGGCTGATTTATAAGGCCCTTGCGGCTCTTTTGCTCCATTGTTGCGTGACTTTTGTGACGCAGCGACAGCACAAAAGAGGCGCAATGGTGCGGCGTATATTAACAACGTGACGCATCTGGGAGATGCATCACGTTGTAAAGCCCTGCGCCAATAGGGGTGTTCCGGCGCAAGGGAGGGCGTTCCTGCGCAGGAACGCATCCTAAAAGTGGCTGAGGGAAATCTACAAGATTTCAATCAGTCACTTTGAGGACAATGATGCGTGACTCAAACCCTGCGCCTGCTTGAAGCAGACGTACGGCTTGACGCAGCATTGGGGAGATAGGGCACCCCAGAGAATTGATGGAGCTGCACCATCGTTGCGACGCAACTCCAGCAATGCGCCACCTTTACGGCACAGATGCGTAACGCTTTGGTGACGTTTTGGGCCCATGGCGCGCCGCATTGTAAATACGGCGCACCATGGGTGATGGTGGCGTGACGCACAATTACTGGCGCATCCCTGCAACTTTGCAGGGATGCGCCGGTAATTAAAAATCTGAACCTTAGTGTGTAGCATTGCGCAGTTCTTTCAACTACACTCATACATAATTTCACAGGCCAATGAAATGAACACAAAATCTAAAACAAATAAGCATAGTAGCAACACTACTGAGAAGGAGAGCAGTGTACCTGAAATGCACAGAAGATTTTGAAATAAAATGTACCTACAATGTAATGAGCAGCATTATTGCTCTTGGTAAAAAACAAAAATTTGCAATATAATAACACAGCAGGAGAAAACATAGTAGTAAAGACATAGCTACTACTACTCACCAAGCCCGGGGATCTCAAGGCCAAGGAGGTCGAGCAGATCTCGCTCACGGGTCAGGACATCCGTCCAGCGGTGGGTGGCCTGGTTGTAGGTGCGCCAGACCCGAGAGTGGTGGTAAATGGCCTGGCACACCTTCTCCCACCGCTTCCGGCGCTCCCGGGCCCCGTACCCGGCACTGATCTTGCCGCCTCCCATGATGGTCCTGGGGAGGCGGCGCTGAACATAAAAAATGAGTTGGGCCACCTCCTCCGGGGTAAAGATCTCCCGTGGCATCACTAGCTCCCCCCTCAAACGCCCGCACGGGAGCCGGACACGGGGTGCGGGACCCTTCCCCTTCTCGGGATGCTTCCCGGCTCCCTTCACCATGGTCTGGGCGGAAAGGAATAAAGAAAATAGAATAGGGAAGAGAAGAAAAGAAAAGAGTTTACAAAAGTAGTTTAAAATTAACCAAAAGTAGCAGTAAACACAAAAATATAGGGCTAGAAAAATAGAGGGATAGATAATAAGTAAAATAGATAAAAAAAACTTCAAACAAGCAAAGGATGGCAGAGATTGACAGAGGATACAAAGACCATGCCCAGAACCATAGCAATGAATGAGAAACAAGATGGCCGCGCCCGTTCACGACCGCGCGGGTAAGTTCGCGCGAGATTTTCCTTCCGAACACGCGCGAGACTGTACTGGCAAGCCGCAAACTTTGCGAGATTACACTTCGCGCCCGGAAACGGAAATACGTCAGGCAAACAAGATGGCTGCGCCCTTGAACGACCGCGAGGGTAACTTCGCGTCTTGCGCTACGAGCGGCTCGCAAAAACGCACAAAACCTTGCCAACTAACACGCCGCAAAAAAAACAAATAGCATATTCGCACGAATTTGCGGCTTCCGAATCCGATCTTGCGAGTGTTCGCACCCCGCGAACCCCGCGAAATTGCAGAAAAACGAGTTTTTCAAAAGTGAAAGCACTCGGCAGGGGCAAGAGTTCAAACTCATCATTAGTAACAATTCCCGGTAGTGCTTCCTGACTGGGGCCCCTCCAGAATTCAGTTGCTAGTTGCAACAATTGTATGACCCTGCTCTGACCCTCACAGCAGGCTCATACAATAGCTACAAGTAGGCCACAAAGAAGGTCCTGGGGAAAAAAAATGCACTGCAACAGAAAGCAAAATTACAGATAAGGAAGCAGGTGCCAGACAGTGACACATTAATAAACTAACCCCAAATTAATTCATCTCAGTTGAAGCAGGGCTGGTGTGCTTGCTTTCCCCCCCCATAATCTACAGTAATGATGAACCAGAGGGTGGCATTGATGTAACAGAGGGTTGCAGTGGTGAAACAGAGGGTGCTGGGAACCTGTGATGATGAACCAGACGTAGAAACAACATAATTCGCGACCGTTGCGCGACGAAATGTAAGTTCGCAATTGCGAACTGGTACGAAACCCTCGCGAACTGGCAGAAATCCTTGCGAACACACAAAAAAAAAAAATCCGCAAATTCGCAAGAATTCGCGGATTTTGCGGATTGCGAGTTCGCAAATCCGCAAATTCGCGAACGCGAGATTCGCAAAATTCGCCCATGCTTAGGCAGCACATGAGAGGGGCCAAGTGCAACAAGAGTCCAAGGCACAGAGCAGGTACATCTGAGGCAGCACATGAGAGGGGCACAGAGCATCAACAGTCCATGGCACAGAGCAGGTACATCAGAGGCAGCACTTGAGAGGAGCCAAGTGCTACAAGAGTCCAAGGCACAGAGCAGGTACATCCGAGGCATCACATGAGAGGGGCCAAGTGCATCAACAGTCCATGGCACAGAGCAGGTACATCAGAGGTAGCACAGGAGAGGGCACAATGCAGCATCCTAACAACAACAGGGCACTGTACGTAACAGAGCAGGTACATCTGAGGCAGCACATGAGTGGGGCCAAGTGCAACAAGAGTCCAAGGCACAGAGCAGGTACATCTGAGGCAGCACATAAGAGGGGCACAGAGCATCAACAGTCCATGGCACAGAGAAGGTACATCAGAGGCAGCACATGAGAGGGGCCAAGTGCATTAACAGTCCAAGGCACAGAGCAGGTACATCTGAGGCAGCACATGAGAGGGGCCAAGTGCAACAAGAGTCCAAGGCACAGAGCAGGTACATCTGAGGCAGCACATAAGAGGGGCACAGAGCATCAACAGTCCATGGCACAGAGAAGGTATATCAGAGGCAGCACATGAGAGGGGCCAAGGGCAACAAGAGTCCAAGGCACAGAGCAGGTACATCTGAGGCAGCACATGAGAGGGGCACAGAGCATCAACAGTCCATGGCACAGAGCAGGCACATCAGAGGCAGCACTTGAGAGGAGCCAAGTGCTACAAGAGTCCAAGGCACAGAGCAGGTACATCCGAGGCATCACATGAGAGGGGCCAAGTGCATCAACAGTCCATGGCATAGAGCAGGTACATCAGAGGTAGCACAGGAGAGGGCACAATGCAGCATCCTAACAACAACAGGGCACTGTACGTAACAGAGCAGGTACATCTGAGGCAGCACATGAGTGGGGCCAAGTGCAACAAGAGTCCAAGGCACAGAGCAGGTACATCTGAGGCAGCACATGAGAGGGGCACAGAGCATCAACAGTCCATGGCACAGAGCAGGTACATCAGAGGCAGCACATGAGAGGGGACAAGTGCATCAACAGTCCATGGCACAGAGCAGGTACATCAGAGGCAGCACATGAGAGGGGCCAAGTGCATCAACAGTCCATGGCACAGAGCAGGTACATCAGAGGCAGCACATGAGAGGGGCCAAGTGCAACAAGAGTCCAAGGCACAGAGCAGGTACATCTGAGGCAGCACATGAGGGGGGCACATAGCATCAACAGTCCATGGCACAGAGCAGGTACATCAGAGGCAGCACATGAGAGGGGCCAAGTGCAACAAGAGTCCAAGGCACAGAGCACGTACATCTGAGGCAACACATGAGAGGGGCCAAGTGCATCAACAGTCCATGGCACAGAGCAGGTACATCAGAGGCAGCACATGAGAGGGCACAATGCAGCATCCTAACAACAACAGGGCACTGTACGTAACAGAGAAGGTACATCTGAGGCAGCACATGAGAGGGGCACAGAGCATCAACAGTCCATGGCACAGAGCAGGTACATCAGAGGCAGCACATGAGAGTGGACAAGTGCATCAACAGTCCCTGGCACAGAGCAGGTACATCAGAGGCAGCACATCAGAGGGGCCAAGGGCATCAACAGTCCATGGCACAGAGCAGGGACATCCGTGGCAGCACATGAGAGGGCACATTGCAGCATCCTAACAACAACATGGCACTGCACGTAACAGAGCAGGTACATCTGAGGCAGCACATGAGAGGGGACAAGTGCAACAAGAGTCCATGGCACAGAGCAGGGACATCAGTGGCAGCACATGAGAGGGCACAATGCAGCATCCTAACAGCAACAGGGCACTGTTCGTAACAGAGCAGGTACATCTGAGGCAGCACAAGGACGTGTGCCAAGCGGCCCATCCCATGGACATAAATAATGCAAGGGTGTTTAAAATGGACTATCTACACACCAAGTAAAATGCCATGCGAGTGATGTGAACTGCACCTCACAGCACTGAATCTGGTGGAGTGCTCGACCTAGTAGCCTCGGACACAGTGGCAGGGTCTGATACCGAATTGTGAGACACAGCAATAGCACTAGTGACTGACACATGAGCCATAGACCCAGACACACTGGCAGCACCAGAAACAGGAGTGTGGGACACAGCCACAGCTCTAGTGACTGACACATGAGCCATAGACCCAGACACACTGGCAGCACCAGAAACAGGAGTGTGGGACACAGCCACAGTTCTAGTGACTGACACATGAGCCATAGACCCAGACACACTGCCAGCACCCGAAACAGGAGTGTGGGACACAGCCACTGCTCTAGTGACTGACACATGAACCATAGACCCAGACACACTGCCAGCACCAGAAACTGGAGTGTTGGACACAGCCACAGATGTAGTGACTGACACATGAGTCATAGACCCAGACACACTGCCAGCACCATAAACAGGAGTGTGGGACACAGCCACAGCTCTAGTGACTGACACATGAGCCATAGACCCAGACACACTGCCAGGACATGACCGTGCACAGAGACCAACAAATACCATGTCAGCATCAGAGGCATGAGAGTGGCGGACACACACATTGGTAGTACCTGAAACAGGAGAGGGCACAACTGACACAGTGCTACTACATGAAGCATGACAGCGAACAACAGACACAGTGCCACTATCTGACACATGAGAGTGAACTGCATCTGACCCACTTGGACCACTGAAATGATGAGACACAGGGCTGTATGGGCCGGGAGGCAGTGTGGCTCTGGGAGCTGGGGACAGCTGTACTTGAGCGACATTGGGGTGGGCAGGTGTCACAGGTGTGTGTCTCCATTTCTTTGGGATATGGAAGGGCACCCTGGACATGACTGGACTGGTAAGTGGTGTGGCCTCATCATGAACATCACCCAACAAAGGTGGATCATGTGCTGGTGTGGGTCTGCTCTCTGTGGACGTGCAGGACCCTGCTTGACGTTTGCTGTGGCCCTGCCTTCTGCCCTCTGCATAATGTATAATGGGGGATGCAACAACAGTGTACTCCTTCCTCTGCTTCTGCGGGGTGTGGATGGGAGTAGAGGTATGGGGGGACTCCACCGCTGACACGTGTGTTTTACGTTCCTTCTCCAACATCAGCCTCAGGGCATCCAGGGGTGATGTATGCCTGTCCTTGATGGTGCTCGTGTCCATGGGAGAGCCCTTGTCCCTGGGAGGTGTCTTGCCTGTAGGATGTGTCCTGTCTCTGGAATGTGCCTGAACCGTGGGTGGTGCCCTGTCCCTGGGAGTTGGCTTGTCCTCAGTAGTGCCCGGTACATTGTAGTGTCCCTCTCCTTTGCAGTGTACTTGTCCTTGGGAGTATCCCTGGCCTTTGGAGGTGCCCTTTCCTTTGCAGTGTACTTGTCCTTGGGAGTGTCCCTGGCCTTGGGAGGTGCCCTTTCCTTTGCAGTGTCCTTGTCCTTGGTAGTGTCCCTGGCCTTGGGAGGTGCCCTTTCCTTTGCAGTGTCCTTGTCCTTGGGAGGGTCCCTTGCCTTGGGAGGTGCCCTTGATATGGGAGTACCTTTTGAGGGGGATGCCTGTGTTACATGTGAATCCCTGTCACCCAACACCCCTTGATCATCCTGTGTCTCAACTCCAGGGTAGCTGATGTCGTGGTCTGTGAAATATTTGCCTGTCCTAGGGGATGGTGTCTGTGCCCTCCGTGCCCTGCCTTGGTGCCTGTGGCTGCTTCTAGTGCAATATCCCGAAAATGAGCCCTGCTCAGAATTGTCACTCTCCGCTGACACATCAAGTGGTGTGGATGGGTGAACAGAAGTAGAAGCTTGTGCCTATGAATTTTGAATGGCTGCAGACACTGTGCTGGTCAACGCTTGAACTGTTCTGTGTAGACCAGCAACATCGCCATGCATCCCCTCCATGAATGCTACCACCTGCCCCAACTTCCTATCGTGGTCTAGGAATGCATTGATCATGTTGGTTTGCCCTACACACAGCTGTCTCAGCAGATCAACCGCCTCAGCACAAAGGGCATTTTGTGTCGCAGGGGCAGGGGCAGCGCTGCCTGCCCCGAAGGCCACTCTGCTCCCCTTACTCTGGCGAGCACGAGCAGTACTTGTTGCAGTTGTTGGCAGTGTTGGCCCTGTGTGCTGGGTACCGACTGAAGGTGTAGATTGCCCACTCCCTGTGTCTAGCAACAGTGCTGACTCACCAACACCGTCTGAAGATGAGGACGATGGAGTCTACACATGTGAGTCCTCAGGGACAGTCCTGTCTCCCTTTCCGGGGCTGCTCTCTTCAGTCTCAGTCCGCGTGTGTGTGTTTCCAGATTCCGATGCATTGCCACAACTGAGCTCTGTCGTTTGTGGGTCAGTGCCCTTGGCCAAAGCTGAAAGAGAGAAAAGAGGTATACGTAAGTGCCACACTCATGTACTCAAAATTTCTAAACACAAAACACCTTGACTGTTGACCAACATGTAGCCCCCATCCTGCACAAGAACCACTCCTACCATACATCTTCATGTCAAAGAACCGGGGGTGCCTGTGAAACATGTACTTCTAACTTGCAGGGCAAGTGCCAGCCGACCACCACACATGTGTCGCCATGAGTACACAGACCTCAAGGGCATGTCCTGTGACCCTCCACTACAATGCAACTGGTGTGTCCACCTGGCTGACATGGGTGCCAACGCACACTCCGACAATAGCACCAACATGCTATTGCAGCACAACATACACACCACAGATGTCACTACTGCATGTGGCATCAATACATGCATGCACTCACAAGTCACAGACACATTCAGTGTGCTTACCGCTAGTTTGCTGCTGATCCCCTCTCAAACGGACGGACAGGTCAGGATGCGTCACTGCAATGATACGGAGCATCAGAGGGGTCATGGTACGTTGTGTAAGCCGGGATGTACATGGAATCTGCCCCACTGTCATCTCCGCAACATTCTTGCTGAGCCTGGAGATGTCGTCCCAGAGCTTGTGGCAGTGTGTGTGTCGCCTATTGCACACCCCCACTGCCCGTACATCACATGCTATGGTCCTCCACACGGCCTTGCGAAGGTGCAGCTTGACCTACCATGATGGAAGACAAAATTTGAAAGTCAGTGGTCATATGGACAGCCACACAGATAGGAGCAACACGTATCCTGCAGCAGCCATGCACAGTACAGCACATGTGAAGGTCCCACAGCACACCGACAAGATTGCAGAAGCCAGGAGTCAGTGACCACCTCATGCACACCAACATTTCCCCCACTGCACTTACCACCTGTCCGGGGGCACAGTAGAGCCGTCATAGTTGCGAGAAGAGGTGATGGTTGCAGCCAGCAAGTGGCGGACTGGTCAGTAGCAGCAGGTAGAGGTGATGGTTGCAGGCAGCAGTTGGCGGACTGGTCAGCAGCAGCAGGTAGAGGTGATGGGTGCAGGCAGCAGTTGGCGGACTGGTCAGCAGCAGCAGGGAGAGGTGATGGGTGCAGGCAGCAGTTGGCGGACTGGTCAGCAGCAGCAGGTAGAGGTGATGGGTGCAGGCAGCAGTGGCTGGAAGCAGTGGATGTGTGCTCCAGAGATACACACATATATAGGGCCCTGAGCTGATATCAGTGGCACACGTCTGCTGCAATTGGTTTTCCCGGACTGCCTCTTTCAAAAAGAGCCAATGACTGGCCCTGCTGTGGCGGTGCACGGCTTCCGTTATTTTTTAAAATCGTTTACATGCCTCGCGTAACCTGTTTCCATTGGCTACATGTCCTAGGACCGTCACGGTCACACACCGGCAACCGCATGTGCGCGCTACCGCGATGGTGCATCATTTGAAATTAAGCACTCACTGGCGTTGCAATGGCGGAGCACGCATTCCGCGGGGGCGGGGCAGGATAACACATACATTTGAATGTGCAAGTGAGAATGGCAGTTGGAACCCCCCCCCCCTTACAGTCACATTGCAGCACCCACAGCACACCGCCGGGCCTGGCCGCTCACTGACTGCCGGGTGCAGGCGGTGGGTGACCGGCGGGTGCAGGCGGTGGCTGACCGCCGGGTGCGGGCGGTGGTGAACCTCCATGTGTTCAGATATCAGCCTGCCATGGTTGCCCCTGGCCGCTCACCCACCACCTGCACCCGGCGCTCAGCCACCGCCTCACCCGCTGATCACCCATCCCCTGCACCCACCGGTCACCCACTGCCTGCACCCGCCGGTCATCCACCGCCTGCACCTGGCGGTGGGTGAGCGGCCACGGGCAACCATGCCAGGCTGATATCTGTACACATGGCGGTTCACCACCGCCCGCATCCAGCGGTCAGCCACGGCCTCACCGGCGGATCACCCACCGCCTGCACCCACCAGTCACCCACTGCCTGCACCCGCCGATCACCCACCGCCTGCACCGGGCGGTGGGTGAGCGGCCAGGGGCAACCATGCCAGGCTGATATCTGTACACATGGCGGTTCACCACCGCCCACACCCGGCGGTTAGCCACCGCCTCACCCCCTGTCAGCCACCGCCTGCCCCCGCCGGTCTCCACCGCCTGCACCCGCCGGTCACCAACCGCCTGCACCCGGCGGTGGGTGTGCGGCCAGGCACGTCGGTCTGCAGTGGGTGCTGCTATGTGACTGTAAGGGGGGATAACAACTGGCATTTCTAGTTGTCCATTCAAATGTATGTGTTAGCCTGCCCCGGCCACGCGGAATGTGTGCTCGGCCATTGTGATGCCAGTGAGTGATGTTTTTCAAATGATGCACTGTTTCGGTAGTGCGCACATGCTGTTTGCGGGGTGTGACCGTGATGGTCCTTGCAAACTCAGCAAATGTAATGCACTATTGCACAGTCAGGTATCAACACATGTGTTGGGGGAAGGCGTACCCGGATGTCGTGTGTCCACACAATGCATGTCTCCACACACATGTCATGTTCATAGTTGTACATGTGTGTCAGGACATGTCCGTAAATCGACAGTATTCATCATGTCATGTCAATGGCACGTGTACACCTGTATCAGTTATGTCCATTGTTGACATGTGTGGGCATACTACTGACCTAGCCAGTGTTGAACAAAGGCCCGTAATGTGAGCCCAAGTTGCGTCACATGTGCATGGCTATGTGTTTACGTCTTGGTTTTAGGGTCACACGTTTCTATTGGTACATATCTACTCAGTACATCACGGCTGTGTACCCACATCCAGAAGCTGTCGTGAGTGTGTGGTATGTGTGTGTAAGTTGCATTGATGGTGGTATACATGCTTACTGGGTATGCGTATGTGTGTCGCTTGTTGTATGCCCATGCCTGTCATGTGAGGATGCAGAGCATTGTAGGCGGGGTAATGGGTGCATGATGACAATGAGGGTGTGGTCCATGTTCGTGTTGTGTGTGCACGTCATGGTGTGTCTGTGGCGATGCTTCTTCATACTTGGGCAATCTGTCATGTTATGTTGGCAGTCCTTTCAACATGTCTACACGTGACCTTTGACATTTTAGCACAACGGATGTTGTTTCAGGATGTACATTGTGTGTGTAGGCAGCTGTAGTGCTTTATATTTTGGTCACATCACACATACAATCAGTGTCTGCTACATGTATGATTTGTATTGTGTTGGTCAAGATGTGATAGTGTGGGCCAGATGTGCGTTGTTGGTGATTTGACATCTGCTCCCACCTACTCCCACACAGGAGTGCTCCAAATGTGCATCGACCATACACTGTGCTGGAGAACATGGTTGACGAGGAGGTGATCCGTAAATTTCGGCTGGACAGACGGAGGTTGCAGGACCTTGTAGGCCAATTGTCACCTCATCTTCAGCCACGCAGGGCATATCAGGGATCAATTACACCCACAGCAAAGGTGATGGCGGCACTTCACTTCTTTGCAACTGGCACTTTCCAGTACACAGATGGTCATGGGTGCCTATTGGGAGTTGTAGTGCTGAACCAACCCCCCCACCCCCACTCCACCACCCTCCCTGTGTACATGGGTGCCTGTTGGGAGTTGTAGTGCTGGACCAACCCCCCTCCCCCACACTCCACCACCCTCCCTGTGAACATGGGGGCCTGTTGGGAGTTGTAGTGCTGGACCAACCCCCACCCCTCCCCCCACACTCCACCACCCTCCCTCCCTGTGAACATAGGTGCCTGTTGGGAGTTGTAGTGCTGGACCAACCCCCCATCCTCCCACACACTCCACCACCCTCCCTGTGTACATAGGTGCCTGTTGGGAGTTGTAGTGCTGGACCAACCCCCCCCCCCCACACTCCCCCGCACTCCACCACCCTCCCTGTATACATGGGTGCCTGTTGGGAGTTGTAGTGCTGGACCCCCCCCTCCCCCACACTCTACCACTCTCCCTGTGAACATGGGTGCCTGTTGGAAGTTGTAGTGCTGGACCAACCCCCCCCCCCCCCACACTCCACCACCCTCCCTGTGAACATGGGTGCCTGTTGGGCGTTGTAGTGCTGGACCAACCCCCCCTCCCCCACACTCCACCACCCTCCCAGTGAACATGGGGGCCTGTTGGGAGTTGTAGTGCTGGATCAACCCCACACTCCACCACCCTCCCTGTGAAAATGGGGGCCTGTTGAGAGTTGTAGTGCTGGACCAACCCCCACCCTTCCCCCCCACACTCCACCACCCTCCCTGTGAACATGGGTGCCTGTTGGGAGTTGTAGTGCTGGACCAACCCTCCCCCCACCCTCCCCCACACTCCACCACCCTCCCTGTGTACATGGGTGCCTGTTGGTAGTTGTAGTGCTGGACCAACCCACCCCCACCCTCCCCCACACTCCACCACCCTCCCTGTGTACATGGGTGCCTGTTGGTAGTTGCAGTGCTGGACCAACCCTCCCCCCACCCTCCCCCACACTCCACCACCCTCCCTGTGTACATGGGTGCCTGTTGATAGTTGTAGTGCTGAACCAACCCCCCCACACCCCCACTCCACCACCCTCCCTGTGTACATGGGTGCCTGTTGGGAGTTGTAGTGCTGGACCAACCCCCCCCCCCTCCCCCACACTCCACCACCCTCCCTGTGTACATGGGGACCTGTTGGGAGTTGTAGT
The DNA here is from genome assembly GCF_964263255.1 of Lissotriton vulgaris. Classification (NCBI taxonomy): domain Eukaryota; kingdom Metazoa; phylum Chordata; class Amphibia; order Caudata; family Salamandridae; genus Lissotriton; species Lissotriton vulgaris. The sequence goes on from NC_141694.1 coordinate 954,068,746, forward strand.
GCTGGACCAACCCCCGACCCTCCCCCCACACTCCACCACCCTCCCTCCCTGTGGAGATAGGTGCCTGTTGGGAGTAAGCGTGGGCGGAAAATCCGTTCCGCTCGCGGATTTTGCGGATTTTCGGGAAATCCGCAATCCGCGAGATTTGCGGATTTCCCGCAAAATCCGCAAATTCGCACGCAGCGGATTTTTTTGGCGGCGCGCGGCGTTGGTGATACAATTTTTGCGGCGCGCGGCGTTTATCATCGTTTGCCGAGTTGTTTTTTTCGATAGTTTGCGAGTGCTGCGCCATTTTGGATCTTGCTGTGTGATCCCGCGGGAATTGGCGAGCGCGATTACGTCATCGCGGCTTGCCAGCGATAGTTTGTCAACGCGAGTACGGCGAGATCACGTCTCGCGGTACTTCGCAATTGCGAGATTTGAGATGCGGCGAGCGAAAATATAAATTTGCAATTCTGCACAAGAAATCCACCAGCAAGCAGCATAAACCTTCTAGAAATGATGATTTTTATGTGAATAACTCCTTAGTTTGACATTTGCCTGCACTTTTTTAGCGAGGAGTCCATTTTGGGGAGGGGGGCAGGGGGGTGGGAGGAAGGAAGTGCCCCATAGTCTTCAACTTCCTGTTCCTGTTCAGCAGGCTCCTCCCAGTGCTTTGTCCATCTCCTGGTCACTTTTCATTCGGATGTGGACCTGGAAGGATTACTTTTTGTGGATGCTGCTGGATCTTTGGATTTGAGGCCTTTTTGACTTTCTTTGGATCACTGTTGGATTAGAAATTTTACAAGTAAGTTTGTTTGGGGCATTACAGTTGCTGCAACTAAAATTTTGGGATTTTCGATTTTTGGGCTGTTTTGGGGCCTTTTCCCCAGGGGTACTCAGTGGTGGGTGGACTGTGGTTGTCTTGAACTTAAACATCATGGAGGCCATAGATGAATTGGGATTGTGCTGATTTTTCTGTGTTTTTCGATTTTTTTTTTTTGTAAAATTTTGTGTTTTTCGATTTTTGACCTGTTGTTGGGGCCTTGACCAGGGGTAGTGAGTGGTGCATGGGCCTAGTCTTTCTGTGGGCTGTCTTGAATTTAAACATCATGGAGGCCATGGATGGAATGGGATTGTGCTGATTTTGCAGTGTTTTTCGATTTTTGGGCCTGTACTTGTGGCCTTTTCACCAGGGGTATTTGAGTCTAGCATGGGCCTAGTCTTTCTGTGGGCTGTCTTGAATTTAAACATCATGGAGGCCATGGATGGAATAGGATTGTGCGGATTTTGCAGTGTTTTTCGATTTTTGGGCCTGTACTTGTGGCCTTTTCACCAGGGGTATTTGAGTCTAGCATGGGCCTAGTCTTTCTGTGGGATGTCTTGAATTTAAACATCATGGAGGCCATGGATTGAATGGGATTGTGCTGATTTTGCAGTGTTTTTCGATTTTTGGGGGTGTTCATGGGGAGGGACATGCCATGTGGCTGGTGGCCATTTTGAGTGCAGCTACAGGCACTGGCCATGTGCTGGCAGGCAAGTGGCCATTTTGAATGCAGGCTTTGTTGTTAGGCCTCCAACCATTTTGCCTACTTTTCAACCTTTATTTATGCCCAGGGGTAGTGAGTCTTGCATGGGCCTAGTATTTCTGTGGGTTGTCTTGAATTTAAACATCATGGAGGCCATGGATTGAATGGGATTGTGCTGATTTTGCAGTGTTTTTCGATTTTTGGGCCTGTACTTGTGGCCTTTTCACCAGGGGTATTTCAGTCTAGCATGGGCCTAGTCTTTCTGTGGGCTGTCTTGAATTTAAACATCATGGAGGCCATGGATGGAATAGGATTGTGCTGATTTTGCAGTGTTTTTCGATTTTTGGGCCTGTACTTGTGGCCTTTTCACCAGGGGTATTTGAGTCTAGCATGGGCCTAGTCTTTCTGTGGGCTGTCTTGAATTTAAACATCATGGAGGCCATGGATGGAATAGGATTGTGCTGATTTTGCAGTGTTTTTCGATTTTTGGGCCTGTACTTGTGGCCTTTTCACCAGGGGTATTTGAGTCTAGCATGGGCCTAGTCTTTCTGTGGGCTGTCTTGAATTTAAACATCATGGAGGCCATGGATGGAATAGGATTGTGCTGATTTTGCAGTGTTTTTCGATTTTTGGGCCTGTACTTGTGGCCTTTTCACCAGGGGTATTTGAGTCTAGCATGGGCCTAGTCTTTCTGTGGGTTGTCTTGAATTTAAACATCATGGAGGCCATGGATTGAATGGGATTGTGCTGATTTTGCAGTGTTTTTCGATTTTTGGGGGTGTTCATGGGGAGGGACATGCCATGTGGCTGGTGGCCATTTTGAGTGCAGCTACAGGCACTGGCCATGTGCTGGCAGGCAAGTGGCCATTTTGAATGCAGGCTTTGTTGTTAGGCCTCCAACCATTTTGCCTACTTTTCAACCTTTATTTATGCCCAGGGGTAGTGAGTCTTGCATGGGCCTAGTATTTCTGTGGGTTGTCTTGAATTTAAACATCATGGAGGCCATGGATTGAATGGGATTGTGCTGATTTTGCAGTGTTTTTCGATTTTTGGGCCTGTACTTGTGGCCTTTTCACCAGGGGTATTTCAGTCTAGCATGGGCCTAGTCTTTCTGTGGGCTGTCTTGAATTTAAACATCATGGAGGCCATGGATGGAATGGGATTGTGCTGATTTTGCAGTGTTTTTCGATTTTTGGGGGTGTTCATGGGGAGGGACATGCCATGTGGCTGGTGGCCATTTTGAGTGCAGCTACAGGCACTGGCCATGTGCTGGCAGGCAAGTGGCCATTTTGAATGCAGGCTTTGTTGTTAGGCCTCCAACCATTTTGCCTACTTTTCAACCTTTATTTATGCCCAGGGGTAGTGAGTCTTGCATGGGCCTAGTATTTCTGTGGGTTGTCTTGAATTTAAACATCATGGAGGCCATGGATTGAATGGGATTGTGCTGATTTTGCAGTGTTTTTCGATTTTTGGGCCTGTACTTGTGGCCTTTTCACCAGGGGTATTTCAGTCTAGCATGGGCCTAGTCTTTCTGTGGGCTGTCTTGAATTTAAACATCATGGAGGCCATGGATGGAATAGGATTGTGCTGATTTTGCAGTGTTTTTCGATTTTTGGGCCTGTACTTGTGGCCTTTTCACCAGGGGTATTTGAGTCTAGCATGGGCCTAGTCTTTCTGTGGGCTGTCTTGAATTTAAACATCATGGAGGCCATGGATGGAATAGGATTGTGCTGATTTTGCAGTGTTTTTCGATTTTTGGGCCTGTACTTGTGGCCTTTTCACCAGGGGTATTTGAGTCTAGCATGGGCCTAGTCTTTCTGTGGGTTGTCTTGAATTTAAACATCATGGAGGCCATGGATTGAATGGGATTGTGCTGATTTTGCAGTGTTTTTCGATTTTTGGGGGTGTTCATGGGGAGGGACATGCCATGTGGCTGGTGGCCATTTTGAGTGCAGCTACAGGCACTGGCCATGTGCTGGCAGGCAAGTGGCCATTTTGAATGCAGGCTTTGTTGTTAGGCCTCCAACCATTTTGCCTACTTTTCAACCTTTATTTATGCCCAGGGGTAGTGAGTCTTGCATGGGCCTAGTATTTCTGTGGGTTGTCTTGAATTTAAACATCATGGAGGCCATGGATTGAATGGGATTGTGCTGATTTTGCAGTGTTTTTCGATTTTTGGGCCTGTACTTGTGGCCTTTTCACCAGGGGTATTTCAGTCTAGCATGGGCCTAGTCTTTCTGTGGGCTGTCTTGAATTTAAACATCATGGAGGCCATGGATGGAATAGGATTGTGCTGATTTTGCAGTGTTTTTCGATTTTTGGGCCTGTACTTGTGGCCTTTTCACCAGGGGTATTTGAGTCTAGCATGGGCCTAGTCTTTCTGTGGGCTGTCTTGAATTTAAACATCATGGAGGCCATGGATGGAATAGGATTGTGCTGATTTTGCAGTGTTTTTCGATTTTTGGGCCTGTACTTGTGGCCTTTTCACCAGGGGTATTTGAGTCTAGCATGGGCCTAGTCTTTCTGTGGGTTGTCTTGAATTTAAACATCATGGAGGCCATGGATTGAATGGGATTGTGCTGATTTTGCAGTGTTTTTCGATTTTTGGGGGTGTTCATGGGGAGGGACATGCCATGTGGCTGGTGGCCATTTTGAGTGCAGCTACAGGCACTGGCCATGTGCTGGCAGGCAAGTGGCCATTTTGAATGCAGGCTTTGTTGTTAGGCCTCCAACCATTTTGCCTACTTTTCAACCTTTATTTATGCCCAGGGGTAGTGAGTCTTGCATGGGCCTAGTATTTCTGTGGGTTGTCTTGAATTTAAACATCATGGAGGCCATGGATTGAATGGGATTGTGCTGATTTTGCAGTGTTTTTCGATTTTTGGGCCTGTACTTGTGGCCTTTTCACCAGGGGTATTTCAGTCTAGCATGGGCCTAGTCTTTCTGTGGGCTGTCTTGAATTTAAACATCATGGAGGCCATGGATGGAATGGGATTGTGCTGATTTTGCAGTGTTTTTCGATTTTTGGGGGTGTTCATGGGGAGGGACATGCCATGTGGCTGGTGGCCATTTTGAGTGCAGCTACAGGCACTGGCCATGTGCTGGCAGGCAAGTGGCCATTTTGAATGCAGGCTTTGTTGTTAGGCCTCCAACCATTTTGCCTACTTTTCAACCTTTATTTATGCCCAGGGGTAGTGAGTCTTGCATGGGCCTAGTCTTTCTGTGGGTTGTCTTGAATTTAAACATTATGGAGGGCATGGATGGATTGGGATTGTGCTGATTTTGCAGTGTTTTTCGATTTTTTTGTGCTCTATAACTGAACTGATGTTCCTCTGTCTTCCATTTTTTTTAGGTGCACAAGACTCAAGAGAACCACCAGTGCCAGGAAGAAGTCCTGCAGCGGTGTGTGTGTGCAGCATAACGTCACGCGACGTCACGTCTGGCCTCAGACAACTCTACAATTCGTGCAACTGCGGCCTGCTGTCTGACCTGCTCTGAAGAAGATGGCCCCAAAGAAAGTTCTCCGTAGCTCCTCTAGCAAGAAAGTTGCTAGTAAGGAGCAGAAGAAGCAAGTTACCAAGGAGGCTGGTGTGCCACCCGCCACTTTTTTTGGGAGCAAAAAAAAAAGTACGCCTGCAGCAGCAGGATCTGCTGGGGACCAACCTGAGAGCAGCACCCCTGCTCCATTGGGTTCAGTGCCTCCACCACCACGCCAACTTAAGTCAAAGCCCTTGAGTGCTTCAGAGGCAGTCAGTGTACTTCTCCAATCACCATCGACCAGTGATGTTGGCTCATCGCAAGAAAGTAGCAGCAATGTCCCTGAATCAACACAGGTTGTTGTAACTCATCTGACAAGTGTTGAACAACCACAGCCGCAACAACAACACCATGTGCAAGTACACGCCCAAGTAAATGTGGAAGGAGAGGCAGCAAAAGGAGATGCGCAAGCAAAGGTGCATGGACGTTCACAAGTGCCCACAATAGTTGTTCCTCCCGAAGTAGGGGCACATTTGGAAATCGACAATGAAGCTGAGGTATCATTGGAAGCCACTCCTCCTGATGATCATTCATTGTCTTCCACATCCCTAGAAAGGAAAAGATCAAGGGGGGTGTCTACATCTTCTTCAAGCCCACCTCGTTCTGGTGCAAGTGATCTGTCTTGGGAACCACAACTGCGGTCTGACAGTGAGGCAGAGGCACACCATGATCTGACACCGTTACCTAAGCGTAAAAGGAAGGTCGTCCAAAAACTCAAACCTATGGAGTGTGATGAGGCTCAACAAGAAGTGACAGATACTGCTGGTGATGAAGCCTCTCACGATGACGACGAGCCAGTCATCACAAAGGTCACTGCAGCCCCACCGGGCATGCAGCAAAGAGACATTTTGACCCTATCCCGAGAAGCTGCTGAGCGTGATGATGATGTCGGCGAGGAGGCAATGGAAATGGAATCATTAGATTTGGAGTTAAGTAGTACACCAAAACCTACCGCTTCCATATTTCTTCGCAAGAAGGTACCCACCTCGTCCTCGACCTCAATTTGTGGTGGTGAAAGTGCAAAACGTACTGAAGTTCGGCAATCCACATCCTCCACTTCATCTGTCATTAGCAGCAGGACCACCACCACCAGTATCGCCGCCTCCTCCGGCCCCCGAAGACATTTCAAGTCTCCAGTTTGGGACTTCTTTAGTGTTTGCCCAAAAAAGGAAAACGTAGCCATTTGTAGCCTTTGTAAGCTTCGATTTAGTCGTGGTAAGCTTGGTTCTAACTATGGTACCGGAGGCCAGAGAGGTCATCTTGAGAGAAGGCACCCTGTCGAATGGTTACCGCACCTAGAGGCGGTCAAGAAAGCCGGAATTGGACGTAATGAAAACGTTGATTTGTCATCTGCTGATGACGAGGAGGTAGAAGACGATTCAAACACTTCACTTACACCCAGTTCCCATGTCAGCAGCACACCCCATGGGAGCCACACTAAGAGTGTGGGAGAGAGTGAGACATCAATGCGGAAAAGTTCATCAGCGAGCGTAACTGGGTCGAAGAGATCATCATCATCCCGTAAATCATTGGTCCAGGGCAACATTAAAAAGATGTTGTTTACAGAAGCGCAATATGAACGCAACCACCCAATGACCCGTCTGTATAACACTAAGCTGGCTAAAATGCTAGCTCTGGACCTTCTCCCTTTTTCTTTTGTAGAAGGGGTTGGTTTTCTAGAATTAGTGACAGCGCTCTGCCCTAAATGGAAGGTTCCTAGCCGGTTCTATTTTGCCCGAGTTGCGGTTCCAGCACTACATGAAGATGTTCTGAAGGTGATTGGGGCAGCTTTGCAGAAGAGTGCTGTTCACACTATACATCTGACAACAGACATGTGGACCAGTGGCGCAGGCGCTGATTACATGTGCATCACTGCACACTGGGTCTCTTTTTCAGGGGCTAAAGCAAAGCTAAACTCAGGTGTTGACACTAACATTGTTTTTAAAGGTGCTCGGAAACATGCAACACTAGCCATGTTTGGTTTGGAGAAACGTCACACAGCAGAAAACATTTTGGATGTCTTTAACACAAAGGTCCTTAACTGTCTGTCCCCACTAAAACGCAAGGTTGGTTATGTTTCCACAGACAATGGCTCCAATATAGTTAAGGCCATGAGGGACGGTTACTATTTCAGAGTGCCGTGTTTGGCGCACTGTATAAACCTGGTTGTCCAAAAATTCTTGGGTAATAAACGCAGTGCAGCGTACAGTGTATTGGAGAACTGCCGAAAAATTTGCAAGCATTTCAGGCATTCTTTTAAGGCCCGCAAGCAGCTGAGGAGCATGCTATATCAAAGTCAAATGCCAGTGAAAGCACTCATCCAGGAGGTGGTAACACGTTGGAACTCAACCTTCTACATGCTTGAGCGTCTGTATGAGCAGTATACGCAACTCGATCAATATTTCTTGAAAGAGGGTATAGAGGAGCTGAGGATGGGTGGGCCGCAATGGAACATAGTTGAAAGCCTAACACGCATGCTTCGTCCTTTTGAGGTCTTCACACGTGTAGTCAGCAAGGAGGACTCTAATTTGGGAAAAGCTATCCCATTGTTGTACATGCTGGAGGACCAACTGAAGGAGGTGTGTTCTGTGTTTCGAAAAGATGACAAAAAGAAAGACTCTTTGCTTCTGGCTGAGAAATTATTAGAGCTCCTACAAGGTGATGAACGTCTTCAAAAGATCCACTCAGAACAGCATTACATTTGTGCTACTATTCTGGATCCACGCTACAAAAAGGCGCTGGCAGGCAGAGCATTCTTTCCTTTTGCTGATGAAGATGTTACAAAGTACAAACGTTGGCTAGCCTTGTCAGCCAAGAAGTTTGAAACAGAACGGCTGGAAATTGAAGGAAATGGCAGTACATCAGCAGGCCATCCCCAGTCAAAACAATCCACTTCTGCACCTGTGGCTGTGGCACAAGTGACCTCTCAGCCGTTAAAGACACCGGCAACCGGATCATCTGCACGAAAGACAACAGAAACATTGGAGGCTGAAGAGGATTGGCTAGCTCTGCGTGGGTTTGGTTCTCAAAAGGTCAGAGGCACAGCAAGAGCTACGCAAAGTGGAGGAACCTTGGAGGAGGACCTTGAGTCGATGGTGAAGGACTATCTGAATGACTCCACAGAGGTCTATGTTAATTCTGACCCATTGGCGTATTGGCATGGGAAAAAAGAATTGTGGCCACAGCTCACCAACCTGGCTTTAAACTACTTGTCTTGCCCACTCGCAAGTGTGTCTTCTGAACGGGTTTTCAGTGCGGCTGGTGGGATTGTAACTCCCAAACGGAGCCGCCTCTCGCCCAAAAATGTGGAGAGGTTAACAATGATCAAGATGAATCAGCACCTCATACCACCAGATATAAGAGTACGAGAGAGCGTGCCGGATGAAGAGGAGGTGGCCAGCACCATAGATGAGGGAATTTCTACTCTGTCAGGTGGCACTGACCTCACCCGGGCTGAATTCGCAGAGTATGATGACGAAGCCTTATTCTTATTCCTGGACCGTGATACCGACTTCGAGCCCTGAAAATGAGACAACGAATCAATAACTTTCTTTTTCATCCTTATTCACTTTTATTCCTGTGTGTCTGTCTTTCTTTGTTGTGCACAGTTAATATAATTCAAACTTTAATCAGATAATCACAAAGACAAGCCCATCAGCAGAACTGTCTTCACTTGTTTGCTAATTTATTTGAAGGTGCCGCAGTCTGCATTCCTCAGGTTCACAAGTTCAGAAGAACATGCTCCTCTATCCTCCTCCTCCAGACTCCTATTTCCATCAAAGCAGAGGGCTGGTTTACGCCCAATGAAGAAAGACTCAGCACTTGTGGGGGTGTTGTTCTACCTCTTTGCAGGTGAGTTGACGGGTCTGGGGCCATTGCTGGGAAGCACTAAAAGTGGTTTGTGCCAAATCCGAGGCGGAAATTTTTTTGTGTTTTTGATGACTTGCTTGCCTTTGAGGTGCTCTTAGGGGGGGTTCCGTCTGTTTGTGGGTGAGTTTCGTGGTCTGAGAGCATTGCTGGGACACTCTAATCTTGATTGCATTTGCTTTTCAGGAAATCCGTCGTGCCAACCCCGACTTATGGCCTAGCTACGCAGCGCGTTTGGACCGAAGGCCCAGAAATATTGCAAGTATGAGATTTTGCTTTTGGCCTGTTTGGGGGTGTTATGCTTCTTGGCGGGTGGGTTGCCGGGTCTTGGGGCATTCCTGGGAAGGTCTAATACCGGGTAGAAGTGGTTGGGACAAAATCCAGGCCGATTTTTTTTTGGGCTATTTCAGACATTTTGCTCTATGTAGCGTTTTCGGGGGCCTGTTTGGGGGGCTTCCTGGTGTTTGTGGGTGAGTTTCGTGGTCTGGGAGCACTGCTGGGACACTCTAATCTTGATTGCATTTGCTTTTCAGGAAATCCGTCGTGCCAACCCGACTTATGGCCTAGCTACGCAGCGCGTTTGGACCGAAGGCCCAGAAATATTGCAAGTATGAGATTTTGCTTTTGGCCTGTTTGGGGGTGTTATGCTTCTTGGCGGGTGGGTTGCCGGGTCTTGGGGCATTCCTGGGAAGGTCTAATACCGGGTAGAAGTGGTTGGGACAAAATCCAGGCCGATTTATTTTTTTGGGCTATTTCTGACATTTTGCTCTATGTAGCGTTTTCGGGGGCCTGTTTGGGGGGCTTCCTGGTGTTTGTGGGTGAGTTTCGTGGTCTGGGAGCACTGCTGGGACACTCTAATCTTGATTGCATTTGCTTTTCAGGAAATCCGTCGTGCCAACCCCGACTTATGGCCTAGCTACGCAGCGCGTTTGGACCGAAGGCCCAGAAATATTGCAAGTATGAGATTTTGCTTTTGTCCTGTTTGGGGGTGTTATGCTTCTTGGCGGGTGGGTTGCCGGGTCTTGGGGCATTCCTGGGAAGGTCTAATACCGGGTAGAAGTGGTTGGGACAAAATCCAGGCCGATTTTTTTTGGGGCTATTTCTGACATTTTGCTCTATGTAGCGTTTTCGGGGGCCTGTTTGGGGGGCTTCCTGGTGTTTGTGGGTGAGTTTCGTGGTCTGGGAGCACTGCTGGGACACTCTAATCTTGATTGCATTTGCTTTTCAGGAAATCCGTCGTGCCAACCCCGACTTATGGCCTAGCTACGCAGCGCGTTTGGACCGAAGGCCCAGAAATATTGCAAGTATGAGATTTTGCTTTTGGCCTGTTTGGGGGTGTTATGCTTCTTGGCGGGTGGGTTGCCGGGTCTTGGGGCATTCCTGGGAAGGTCTAATACCGGGTAGAAGTGGTTGGGACAAAATCCAGGCCGATTTTTTTTGGGGCTATTTCTGACATTTTGCTCTATGTAGCGTTTTCGGGGGCCTGTTTGGGGGGCTTCCTGGTGTTTGCGGGTGAGTTTCGTGGTGTGGGAGCACTGCTGGCTATATATACTTTACTTTGCAAGAGGTTTGAAGCAAATCCATGGTGGCTGAGGGGACTTAGGGCCTAGCTGCAGAGCGCGCGCGGAGTGATTTGGGAAATTTGTGAAAAAGTGACTAAGTCCCCATTTTTGTACTTTTGCTCTTTGGCTGTTTGGGGGTCTTCTACTCGTTTTCTCCTGGGTTGACGGCTCTGGGGCCATTGCTGGGAAGCTCTAATACCGGATAAAAGTGTTTTGGACCAAATCCCAGGCGGAATTTTTTTTGTGTTTTTGATGACTTGCTTGCCTTTGAGGTGCTCTTAGGGGGGGTTCCGTCTGTTTGCGGGTGAGTTTCGTGGTCTGGGAGCACTGCTGGGACACTCTAATCTTGATTGCATTTGCTTTTCAGGAAATCCGTCGTGCCAACCCCGACTTATGGCCTGGCTACGCAGCGCGTTTGGACCGAAGGCCCAGAAATATTGCAAGTATGAGATTTTGCTTTTGGCCTGTTTGGGGGTGTTATGCTTCTTGGCGGGTGGGTTGCCGGGTCTTGGGGCATTCCTGGGAAGGTCTAATACCGGGTAGAAGTGGTTGGGACAAAATCCAGGCCGATTTTTTTTTGGGCTATTTCTGACATTTTGCTCTATGTAGCGTTTTCGGGGGCCTGTTTGGGGGGCTTCCTGGTGTTTGTGGGTGAGTTTCGTGGTCTGGGAGCACTGCTGGGACACTCTAATCTTGATTGCATTTGCTTTTCAGGAAATCCGTCGTGCCAACCCCGACTTATGGCCTAGCTACGCAGCGCGTTTGGACCGAAGGCCCAGAAATATTGCAAGTATGAGATTTTGCTTTTGGCCTGTTTGGGGGTGTTATGCTTCTTGGCGGGTGGGTTGCCGGGTCTTGGGGCATTCCTGGGAAGGTCTAATACCGGGTAGAAGTGGTTGGGACAAAATCCAGGCCGATTTTTTTTTGGGCTATTTCTGACATTTTGCTCTATGTAGCGTTTTCGGGGGCCTGTTTGGGGGGCTTCCTGGTGTTTGTGGGTGAGTTTCGTGGTCTGGGAGCACTGCTGGGACACTCTAATCTTGATTGCATTTGCTTTTCAGGAAATCCGTCGTGCCAACCCCGACTTATGGCCTAGCTACGCAGCGCGTTTGGACCGAAGGCCCAGAAATATTGCAAGTATGAGATTTTGCTTTTGGCCTGTTTGGGGGTGTTATGCTTCTTGGCGGGTGGGTTGCCGGGTCTTGGGGCATTCCTGGGAAGGTCTAATACCGGGTAGAAGTGGTTGGGACAAAATCCAGGCCGATTTTTTTTTGGGCTATTTCAGACATTTTGCTCTATGTAGCGTTTTCGGGGGCCTGTTTGGGGGGCTTCCTGGTGTTTGCGGGTGAGTTTCGTGGTGTGGGAGCACTGCTGGCTATATATACTTTACTTTGCAAGAGGTTTGAAGCAAATCCATGGTGGCTGAGGGGACTTAGGGCCTAGCTGCAGAGCGCGCGCGGAGTGATTTGGGAAATTTGTGAAAAAGTGACTAAGTCCCCATTTTTGTACTTTTGCTCTTTGGCTGTTTGGGGGTCTTCTACTCGTTTTCTCCTGGGTTGACGGCTCTGGGGCCATTGCTGGGAAGCTCTAATACCGGATAAAAGTGTTTTGGACCAAATCCCAGGCGGAATTTTTTTTGTGTTTTTGATGACTTGCTTGCCTTTGAGGTGCTCTTAGGGGGGGTTCCGTCTGTTTGCGGGTGAGTTTTGTGGTCTGGGAGCACTGCTGGGACACTCTAATCTTGATTGCATTTGCTTTTCAGGAAATCCGTCGTGCCAACCCCGACTTATGGCCTAGCTACGCAGCGCGTTTGGACCGAAGGCCCAGAAATATTGCAAGTATGAGATTTTGCTTTTGGCCTGTTTGGGGGTGTTACGCTTCTTGGCGGGTGGGTTGCCGGGTCTTGGGGCATTCCTGGGAAGGTCTAATACCGGGTAGAAGTGGTTGGGACAAAATCCGCGCGGAAAAGCCTTTAGTTTTGGCACTTTTTGTAACTTAGGGTTCGTTAGGGTTAGCCCTAGCAGCAGGATTGCATGTGTTTCGGGGTGTTCTAGATTTTTCAAACTGAGTTCTGGGGTCTTAGAGCACTCGTGAGAATGTGTAATTTTGGTTGCAAGTCATTTGAAGAAAATCCATGGTGGGAAAGGGGGGATTTGGCATAGTTAAAGAAAGCCTTTGCCACTATTCTTAACTTAGGGTTCGTTAGGGTTAGCAGTATTTCTATTGCATGTGTTTGAGTGGGGGGGATTTCGAGTCTTGGAGCGATGCTGGCTATGGCTACTTTTGCTTGGTTGCTTGCAAGTGGTTTGAATGCAATCCACGGTGGGTAATGGGTAATTAGGGTACTTGGGCCTACTTTTACTTTCAAAGTAAGTTTTGTCACCAGTTTTCTGCTAGGCCTCGTTTTTTGAGATTTGATTGGGGGTCTTCTACATTTTTGCGACTGGCTTTAGTAAGGGTCTGGGTGGGAGCACTGCTAGGAAGATCTAATTTTGTTCTAAAACACAGTTTACAGTACACCTAGCTTGAGGGGCAAGATCCGATACATTAATTTGCCCATACTTATTTATCCTTCAAAAGGTGACTCAGAGTACGCACTTTCAAAAACATTGTACTGTCTACTAGGAAAAACAAATTGTGACTTTTTGCACTCCACAGCCTACATACCTTATATTTATTTATCAGTGGTGTTGTAATATTATATCACTTCCTGTTTTTCGTTGAATAATTACAGGCCGGGTTTCAGTCTCTGCAATGGGGAAAAAAGGATGGAGTCAGGCTTCACAGTAGCGAGCCACAATTCAGCATCAGGCAGGCAGTGGACAGGGTGTCTTCTGGTGACCAACATCGATGGACGAAGCGTCGGCTGCAATGGAGGAGTGCCGCTAATAGGAGGATTTTTTTTCTGCGGGCAACTTACTTACCACTTCCAACAGGACCACTACAACCACATAGATACAGTATCCCTTGCCTTTTTCTCTGACTGTGACTGCATTTCTTGGCTCTCTCTCTGCTTCTACATTGATCCCTTAACACATCACTTAGTCCACTCCACTATCACATCTGCACCACACATAGTCATTTGTAAGTGCTCCTACGTAATTCGCAAGTCGCAGCACGCCCCAGGCCGTAGAGGACTGGGATGGCCCCAATGATGAAGCGTGTCACCAAGGGGCAACCCTGGTGAGTGAGGGGACACCTAGAAAAAAAGCAATTTCTCCTTTTCTATCTACTATACCTTCTGTCAGGTTACGCAGCCCCTAAGCGCCTACCGTACTATGAAACTACATTTCCCATGAGTAGGCGGGAGACTTGCAGACTATTTAGTGAGACTATATGAGAGTACCCTTGTATGTTAGGACAGCACTTCACTGATGCCTGTCTTGTCTTCTGTTACAGGTATCCTTTCCCTGCTGACCCTACCTTTACCCATCCCACATTTTTTATTTTAGTTTGTTATTTTTCTCCCCCGCCTAATGCCTCGAACACCCTGTGTTTACACTTCTGGGTGTTGGTGACATTTGGAGGTGGAACCATATTTGCATCGACTGGATCACGGGGAGTAAACCTGACACCTTCCAGACCAACCCCATTGAGTGTTGTTGTGAATGGATTTATAGTGACCAGCAAGGCTCTCAGGTATCTGGCTACAGAGACCTTATGTTGAATATAGTTATCAATATTTCCACCCACGCCCTGTACTGTCGCATTCTTTCTTCCACAGTTGTCGAAAGTACTAATTACTTTTAACTGACATGCATGCAGTTACAGTAGTGTATGCACTTTCAAAGATTGATGGATAGGTTTGTACCCAAAGATTTGTTTATGTTCACAATTGTTCGTCCATGCTGTGCTACTTTTTCTTGTCTCCCAAAACCTTTCCCAAAAACCCCCGTACCCATCCATTTTTCAAACCCTAACCCTCTTCCCCCGGGCTGTGTGGTTTTGATTGATGTGTGACTAAATTACAGCAATAAATCCACACACTTGCTGGGGAGGATAAGGTGATAGCAACAGGCTGGTGAAGAAATCCGAGGATATATTCTTACTCTGCTTGACAAAGACCCATGGCTAATGTCAAAGAACTTCAACCGAATTAGTTATACTTTAACATTTGTTAGGCTACAACGTGGCACTGTTCTAGTGTACTTCTGTCACCTGCTATATTCTGTATTGTACCTTTGTATTGCTCAGGAGGACAAACCAGATTTCATTTTCTTTTTTTCATAGGCAAGCAACTGCCACTGTGTCACACCACTAGTACCACCGCTATGAGGAAATTTTATCCGCCCAGGATTGCCAACCTTATTTGCTGTTTCCCGTGGAGCCAGCCCTGGGCCTAGCCCTACTTGCAAACAGAAATTACAGGTAAGATAGGCGTTTGGTTGGAGGTAGTATAATGGAGTATTAGGAGAGACGAGAGATTTGATTGACGGTAGTACTACTAAAGTCCTAGGACTATTCAGGAAAACAAACTTACTGTTATGTTAAACCCCCACCCACCAGACTCAAAAGCAGTAAAAAACAGGTATGGTCAGATAAAGTTTCAAAAAGTATATTTTTATAGCCCTAACAAAAGAATCTCCCGCAAGACCCTCCCTAACCCCAACGATTGTCCTTCAAAAGTCCCCAAAAATCACAACTCCCAATTCCCACCCCCCAAAAGTCTCTAAAAAAGGGGCAAGGGACACTATGGCAGGGTGCTGTTGGAATTAGCAGCCAGGGCATCATGCTCCTTGCGGAGGGTGGCAAGTTCGAAGCGGAGGCCCTCCACCACGTTCTTATAATTATGGACCTCCTGCTCCAGGTAGGACAGTCTGAGGGATAAGCGGCGCCGGTGTGCCTTGCAAATCCTGTGAGGGGCAGCTGCTTTCTTTGCTGCTGGGCGGTGGCGTTTGGCTTTGGTAGCCCGGCTCCGTACCGCTGGAGCACTGCGCTGGCTGGCAGCCCGCACGGAGGAGGAGGCAGCTGTCCCAGTGGACGTTGTTGTTGTTCCAGACTGCGTCTCCTCCTCCTCCAGGGCCACCAGCCGCCGATATTCAGCAACAGTGGCATCCAGCCTCCGTTGCCGGGCCATTCGAGCCTGCTCCTTCCTCCTTGATGGTGTCTTGGATTTGGAAGGAGCAACTACATGAAAAAAGAAAGACATAGTCTGTAACCAATGCTCCTTAAGATTAACACAAAATGATTGAGCAGAAAGTTGTCACAGTACAAGTAGCAAATTGAAAGCACAGTGCATAACTATTGAGGACAGTATCTATGTAACCTCCGACTTCTTCATCCTTGCTCTAACATTAGTGGGAGTTTAAGGAACAAATTCTACGAGCACTATGGACTTCTATTACAGTCGACTATGACAGTACACCACTCTTATTCTTCTTCTTCTCTCTTGTTTAGGAAAATTGGTACGTTATCTTATGCAAGCCGGCATAATGCCAGCGCAGTGAACTTGCACCCGAGAAAAACAGACGCACACCATGGTGAGTGAGACAGACTTGCGTTACTGTACCGGTCCAGTACATGCAGGTGGTGAAGCTCTTACTTTTCTATTACGGGTGGCACTGAGAATACTCTGTTAAAAGGGCTACTGCTTAATTAATTTAGCTTTCACCCTACAGTGCAAATGAGTATTAGAAAAGGAAAATGAAGAAGCTAAATTATCTGATTATCTATCACTTCACATGGGATGTATTTGATGACATATGGGATGACTTTAGGTGCTTTGCTTATTATTGAGTGAACAGTGATACCCCCACACATGAATGACGTACTACTACTAAACTAAAGTTATTAAGGGAGGTAGGGAGTGCCCACCGTAATAACTGGATATATGCTGTGCTTGCAGTTGCAATACAAACTACTGCTACTATTCATGGTAGTCTTTGGACAACGTTACAACTTCTTTTCCTTGCCTTTCCTACACTGGAACGGACGTGCGGGTGCGGTGTTACATGCTCTTCAAAGTAACACTTAGTTCATCCAGTGACCGTCTACTCTCTCTAGATTCACATATGCTATCTAAGAGTCAGATAGTACCATGAATGATCCAGGCATCCATTCATTCAAAGTATATTGCACACATACAGTTTCTGTCTCACCCACCCAGGCTGTTCTCCTTCCACCCATCCTTGCTTCATCATTCACCCAGCCATGCACCATACCATTTTCTTACCTTCCCAGCCACCTCGGGGACCAAGCAAACACATATCATTCTTCTTTGCCAGTCATCATTACATTTCTCGTGCTTCCACACTTACTTACACCCTTCTTTCGCTTTTCGTTCATCCCATCCATCAAGTTCACCTCAGATCTGATTGGGATTCTTCTCGCCAAAAACTTCACAGCTAAGTCGAAGTACATTTAGAGGAGGCTACTACCTGCTTTTTTTATAATACACCCGTGCAGAAAGCACACTCTGCAGTCTTCAATCTCAATGACTAAGGAATGTATAGCTTACCTCTGCCCGCCACCACCGTGTGAACCCTCACAGGCATGTCCTTTTCCGGCACTTGCACCGCCTCCTCCCCAGAGTTGTCCTCCTCGTCCAATGCCACCACCTCCGCGCTGGCCCCGTCTCCAGATGTTCCACCTACAAAGTACATTTAATAATGTTAGAATACACCACTCACTACTATATAATATTTGGTCTAGGAGGAAGAAAGAAATGTGAAAAAAAGTGTACAATTTAATAATTTTTGACTGTGTACTCTAGAGTAAAAATGTCCCTTTTTCCAGGGAAGGCTGTTGTCTTGCTGCACTTTTTGGCACAACTGATGAATGTTTGCTTTTTACTTTTTAACACGCACCACTTTTTCTCCTAACAGACAGAACCTTGACTTCTAAGAACACGAGCAGGATCAAGTTCAAACCAGGTGAGAGCTCGGCTCGACCACAAGAAATGTGTCCAATTAATCGTCAGCACTAAGCACTTTTCCATTTTCAGTTACACGTTCACTTTTATGACAAACTTGAATTTAATAAATGTGTTTACTTTTAATAAAGCTTTTAAACTCAAATAGACTCTGTGGTTTTTGGTCCTCCAGACTAGAGTGGATGAGCTAAAGGTTTTCGAATTTTTGCAAGCATGAGTCCGTGCCTCTGCCATCGGTGACTTTGGGAGCTAAATGACTCTGCCACACTATCTAGTCAGTAAGGAGATTGGGGGTTCAACTACAAAGTCTGTTATCACTGAGGTATGTGGAAAGTCTAACAGTTACAGCACCTATTATAATTGATAAGCTAAGCGATGCATTATTTAGTGTCCATAGTTCTGTTTGTGCAGATTTGTCCCTGCAACAGTAGTCGAATGGATTGTCCTCCTATCCAAACCAAAAGTAAAGTAGTATCTTATTATTTCTTGGTGGTGGTCATTCACCTTTTTATTGTTGGCAATGGTCAAAGCATAAACATTTAGAATACTTGAAAAGACATTATGGACAATCCCAGAGGACTACACTCAGTGCATAGAGCTATTGCTGACTAGAATGGGAGTCCAATGGAAATGCCAAATGTGCAATCTTAGTTAGCTACACAGACAGACTAATAAGAATAATCTAGTAATACCACACGGAGTCATAGTCGAGGCAGGATAAGAATTTAGATCCTGTCTACAAGAAGATCAAAGACGATTTAGAAAAAATCGAATGAGGAACGCTAGGAAAAAATAAGTACTCTATATTAAAATTAAAACTTACTGGGGCCAGCAAAGGAGCCCTCGACTGCCCGGTCCTGGCCTGCATCGACAACAGCACCCTCCTCCTCCTCCTCCTGTGTCCTCCTCTTGCCCCTGGGGGAAGCTGATGTACAACATGAAAGAAAGAAAAACAGAAAACATGGATGATATTTATTTCTCAACCAAATCAAACATTTAAAAAAGAACTAACAAAGTAACAAAATATTTTTGCGAAATAGCAAATAGGGAACGACTCCACGGGATATATTATTGACCAATCTCATGTGGTCGACTACGTCATTACTTTAGTATTGCTTGATTTGCGGACCGTCGAATTGGAAACTACCCTATGTAACTCACTAAACAAAGTACTAAAAAGGTTTGCCTAGGATTGGCAGGCAGCAGTCCGCAGCACGCAAAGTGACAGCCAAAGTCCATCGTGATTGAAGATCAGCGACAACACTAAAGTTTCCTACTACATTCACCAGTCATTAAAATACTCAAACTATTAATCCACCACCACTATTTCTTCTTATCGCCATGTGTACAAAGGAAGGACTGGACTTGAGTCTGTAGGGGCTGATTTATAAGGCCCTTGCGGCTCTTTTGCTCCATTGTTGCGTGACTTTTGTGACGCAGCGACAGCACAAAAGAGGCGCAATGGTGCGGCGTATATTAACAACGTGACGCATCTGGGAGATGCATCACGTTGTAAAGCCCTGCGCCAATAGGGGTGTTCCGGCGCAAGGGAGGGCGTTCCTGCGCAGGAACGCATCCTAAAAGTGGCTGAGGGAAATCTACAAGATTTCAATCAGTCACTTTGAGGACAATGATGCGTGACTCAAACCCTGCGCCTGCTTGAAGCAGACGTACGGCTTGACGCAGCATTGGGGAGATAGGGCACCCCAGAGAATTGATGGAGCTGCACCATCGTTGCGACGCAACTCCAGCAATGCGCCACCTTTACGGCACAGATGCGTAACGCTTTGGTGACGTTTTGGGCCCATGGCGCGCCGCATTGTAATACGGCGCACCATGGGTGATGGTGGCGTGACGCACAATTACTGGCGCATCCCTGCAACTTTGCAGGGATGCGCCGGTAATTAAAAATCTGAACCTTAGTGTGTAGCATTGCGCAGTTCTTTCAACTACACTCATACATAATTTCACAGGCCAATGAAATGAACACAAAATCTAAAACAAATAAGCATAGTAGCAACACTACTGAGAAGGAGAGCAGTGTACCTGAAATGCACAGAAGATTTTGAAATAAAATGTACCTACAATTTAATGAGCAGCATTATTGCTCTTGGTAAAAAACAAAAATTTGCAATATAATAACACAGCAGGAGAAAACATAGTAGTAAAGACATAGCTACTACTACTCACCAAGCCCGGGGATCTCAAGGCCAAGGAGGTCGAGCAGATCTCGCTCACGGGTCAGGACATCCGTCCAGCGGTGGGTGGCCTGGTTGTAGGTGCGCCAGACCCGAGAGTGGTGGTAAATGGCCTGGCACACCTTCTCCCACCGCTTCCGGCGCTCCCGGGCCCCGTACCCGGCACTGATCTTGCCGCCTCCCATGATGGTCCTGGGGAGGCGGCGCTGAACATAAAAAATGAGTTGGGCCACCTCCTCCGGGGTAAAGATCTCCCGTGGCATCACTAGCTCCCCCCTCAAACGCCCGCACGGGAGCCGGACACGGGGTGCGGGACCCTTCCCCTTCTCGGGATGCTTCCCGGCTCCCTTCACCATGGTCTGGGCGGAAAGGAATAAAGAAAATAGAATAGGGAAGAGAAGAAAAGAAAAGAGTTTACAAAAGTAGTTTAAAATTAACCAAAAGTAGCAGTAAACACAAAAATATAGGGCTAGAAAAATAGAGGGATAGATAATAAGTAAAATAGATAAAAAAAAACTTCAAACAAGCAAAGGATGGCAGAGATTGACAGAGGATACAAAGACCATGCCCAGAACCATAGCAATGAATGAGAAACAAGATGGCCGCGCCCGTTCACGACCGCGCGGGTAAGTTCGCGCGAGATTTTCCTTGCGAACACGCGCGAGACTGTACTGGCAAACCGCGGACTTTGCGAGATTACACTTCGCGCCCGGAAACGGAAATACGTCAGGCAAACAAGATGGCTGCGCCCTTGAACGACCGCGAGGGTAACTTCGCGTCTTGCGCTACGAGCGGCTCGCAAAAACGCACAAAACCTTGCCAACTAACACGCCGCAAAAAAAACAAATTGCATATTCGCACGAATTTGCGGCTTCCGAATCCGATCTTGCGCGTGTTCGCACCCCGCGAACCCCGCGAAATTGCAGAAAAACGAGTTTTTCAAAAGTGAAAGCACTCGGCAGGGGCAAGAGTTCAAACTCATCATTAGTAACAATTCCCGGTAGTGCTTCCTGACTGGGGCCCCTCCAGAATTCAGTTGCTAGTTGCAACAATTGTATGACCCTGCTCTGACCCTCACAGCAGGCTCATACAATAGCTACAAGTAGGCCACAAAGAAGGTCCTGGGGAAAAAAAATGCACTGCAACAGAAAGCAAAATTACAGATAAGGAAGCAGGTGCCAGACTGGAATTTTAAAACAGTGACACATTAATAAACTAACCCCAAATTAATTCATCTGAGTTGAAGCAGGGATGGTGTGCTTGCTTTTCCCCCCCATAATCTACAGTAATGATGAACCAGAGGGTGGCATTGATGTAACAGAGGGTTGCAGTGGTGAAACAGAGGGTGCTGGGAACCTGTGATGATGAACCAGACGTAGAAACAACATAATTCGCGACCGTTGCGCGACGAAATGTAAGTTCGCAATTGCGAACTGGTACGAAACCCTCGCGAACTGGCAGAAATCCTTGCGAACACAAAAAAAAAAAAAATCCGCAAATTCGCAAGAATTCGCGGATTTTGCGGATTGCGAGTTCAAAAATCCGCAAATTCGCGAACGCGAGATCCGCAAAATTCGCCCATGCTTAGTTGGGAGTTGTAGTGCTGGACCAACCCCCCATCCTCCCACACACTCCAACACCCTCCCTGTGTACATGGGTGCCTGTTGGGAGTTGTAGTGCTGGACCAACCCCCCCCCACACTCCCCCACACTCCACCACCCTCCCTGTGAACATGGGTGCCTGTTGGGAGTTGTAGTGCTGGACCCCCCCTCCCCCACACTCTACCACCCTCCCTGTGAACATGGGTGCCTGTTGGGAGTTGTAGTGCTGGACCAACCCCCCCCACACTCCACCACCCTCCCTGTGAACATGGGTGCCTGTTGGGAGTTGTAGTGCTGGACCAACCCCCCCTCCCCCACACTCCACCACCCTCCCAGTGAACATGGGGGCCTGTTGGGAGTTGTAGTGCTGGATCAACCCCTCACTCCACCACCCTCCCTGTGAAAATGGGGGCCTGTTGAGAGTTGTAGTGCTGGACCAACCCCCACCCCTTCCTCCCCCACACTCCACCACCCTCCCTGTGAACATGGGTGCCTGTTGGGAGTTGTAGTGCTGGACCAACCCTCTCCCCACCCTCCCCCACACTCCACCACCCTCCCTGTGTACATGGGTGCCTGTTGGTAGTTGTAGTGCTGGACCAACCGACCCCCACCCTCCCCCACACTCCACCACCCTCCCTGTGTACATGGGTGCCTGTTGGGAGTTGTAGTGCTGGACCAACCCTCCCCACCCTCCCCCACGCTCCACCACCCTACCTGTGAACATGGGTGCCTATTGGGAGTTGTAGTGCTGGACCAACCACCCCCACCCTCCCCCCCACTCCACCATCCTCCCTGTGTACATGGGTGCCTGTTGGGAGTTGTAGTGCTGGACCAACCCCCCTCCCCCACACTCCACCACCCTCCCTGTGAACATGGGGGCCTGTAGGGAGTTGTAGTACTGGACCTACCTCCACCCCTTCCCCCACACTCCACCACCCTCCCTCCCTGTGAACATAGGTGCCTGTTGGGAGTTGTAGTGCTGGACCAACCCCCCACCCTCCCACACACTCCACCACCCTCCCTGTGTACATGGGCGCCTGTTGAGAGTTGTAGTGCTGGACCAACCCCCCCACACTCCCCCACACTCCACCACCCTCCCTGTGAACATGGGTGCCTGTTGGGAGTTGTAGTGCTGGATCCCCCCCACACTCCACCACCCTCCCTGTGAACATGGGTGCCTGTTGGGAGTTGTAGTGCTGGACCAACCCCCCCACACTCGACCACCCTCCCTGTGAACATGGGTGCCTGTTGGGAGTTGTAGTGCTGGACCAACCCCCCTCCCCCACACTCCACCACCCTCCCTGTGAACATGGGGGCCTGTTGGGAGTTGTAGTGCTGGATCAACCCCACACTCCATCACCCTCCCTGTGAACATGGGGGCCTGTTGGGAGTTGTAGTGCTGGACCAACCCCTACCCCTTCCCCCACACTCTACCACCCTCCCTGTGAACATGGGTGCCTGTTGGGGGTTGTAGTGCTGGACCAACCCTCCCCCCCCACCCTCCCCCACACTCCACCACCCTCCCTGTGTACATGGGTGCCTGTTGGGAGTTGTAGTGCTGGACCAACTCCCCCCCTCCCCCATACTCCACCACCCTCCCTGTGAACATGGGGTCTGTTGGGAGTTGTAGTGCTGGACCAACCCCCCCACACTCCACCACCCTCCCTGTGAACATGGGTGCCTGTTGGGAGACTTAGTGCTGGACCCCCCCACACTCCACTACCCTCCCTGTGAACATGGGTGCCTGTTGGGAGTTGTAGTGCTGGATCAACCCCACACTCCACCACCCTCCCTGTGAACATGGGGGCCTGTTGAGAGTTGTAGTGCTGGACCAACCCCCGCCCCTTCCCTCACACTCCACCACCCTCCCTGTGAACATGGGTGCCTGTTGGGAGTTGTAGTGCTGGACCAACCCTCCCCCCACCCTCCCCCACACTCCACCACCCTCCCTGTGTACATGGGTGCCTGTTGGGAGTTGTAGTGCTGGACCAACTACCCCCCCCCCTCCCCCATACTCCACCACCCTCCCTGTGAACATGGGGCCTGTTGGGAGTTGTAGTGCTGGACCAACCCCCCCACACTCCACTACCCTCCCTGTGAACATGGGTGCCTGTTGGGAGTTGTAGTGCTGGATCAACCCCACACTCCACCACCCTCCCTGTGTACATGGGTGCCTGTTGGTAGTTGTAGTGCTGGACCAACCGACCCCCACCCTCCCCCACACTCCACCACCCTCCCTGTGTACATGGGTGCCTGTTGGGAGTTGTAGTGCTGGACCAACCCTCCCCACCCTTCCCCACGCTCCACCACCCTACCTGTGAACATGGGTGCCTATTGGGAGTTGTAGTGCTGGACCAACCACCCCCACCCTCCCCCCCACTCCACCATCCTCCCTGTGTACATGGGTGCCTGTTGGGAGTTGTAGTGCTGGACCAACCCCCCTCCCCCACACTCCACCACCCTCCCTGTGAACATGGGGGCCTGTAGGGAGTTGTAGTACTGGACCTACCTCCACCCCTTCCCCCACACTCCACCACCCTCCCTCCCTGTGAACATAGGTGCCTGTTGGGAGTTGTAGTGCTGGACCAACCCCCCAC
This sequence comes from Lissotriton vulgaris, assembly GCF_964263255.1. Taxonomy (NCBI): domain Eukaryota; kingdom Metazoa; phylum Chordata; class Amphibia; order Caudata; family Salamandridae; genus Lissotriton; species Lissotriton vulgaris. The sequence goes on from NC_141694.1 coordinate 954,092,487, forward strand.
CCTCCCACACACTCCACCACCCTCCCTGTGTACATGGGCGCCTGTTGAGAGTTGTAGTGCTGGACCAACCCCCCCACACTCCCCCACACTCCACCACCCTCCCTGTGAACATGGGTGCCTGTTGGGAGTTGTAGTGCTGGATCCCCCCCACACTCCACCACCCTCCCTGTGAACATGGGTGCCTGTTGGGAGTTGTAGTGCTGGACCAACCCCCCCACACTCGACCACCCTCCCTGTGAACATGGGTGCCTGTTGGGAGTTGTAGTGCTGGACCAACCCCCCTCCCCCACACTCCACCACCCTCCCTGTGAACATGGGGGCCTGTTGGGAGTTGTAGTGCTGGATCAACCCCACACTCCATCACCCTCCCTGTGAACATGGGGGCCTGTTGGGAGTTGTAGTGCTGGACCAACCCCTACCCCTTCCCCCACACTCCACCACCCTCCCTGTGAACATGGGTGCCTGTTGGGGGTTGTAGTGCTGGACCAACCCTCCCCCCCCACCCTCCCCCACACTCCACCACCCTCCCTGTGTACATGGGTGCCTGTTGGGAGTTGTAGTGCTGGACCAACTCCCCCCCCTCCCCCATACTCCACCACCCTCCCTGTGAACATGGGGTCTGTTGGGAGTTGTAGTGCTGGACCAACCCCCCCACACTCCACCACCCTCCCTGTGAACATGGGTGCCTGTTGGGAGACTTAGTGCTGGACCCCCCCACACTCCACTACCCTCCCTGTGAACATGGGTGCCTGTTGGGAGTTGTAGTGCTGGATCAACCCCACACTCCACCACCCTCCCTGTGAACATGGGGGCCTGTTGAGAGTTGTAGTGCTGGACCAACCCCCGCCCCTTCCCTCACACTCCACCACCCTCCCTGTGAACATGGGTGCCTGTTGGGAGTTGTAGTGCTGGACCAACCCTCCCCCCACCCTCCCCCACACTCCACCACCCTCCCTGTGTACATGGGTGCCTGTTGGGAGTTGTAGTGCTGGACCAACTACCCCCCCCTCCCCCATACTCCACCACCCTCCCTGTGAACATGGGGCCTGTTGGGAGTTGTAGTGCTGGACCAACCCCCCCACACTCCACTACCCTCCCTGTGAACATGGGTGCCTGTTGGGAGTTGTAGTGCTGGATCAACCCCACACTCCACCACCCTCCCTGTGTACATGGGTGCCTGTTGGTAGTTGTAGTGCTGGACCAACCGACCCCCACCCTCCCCCACACTCCACCACCCTCCCTGTGTACATGGGTGCCTGTTGGGAGTTGTAGTGCTGGACCAACCCTCCCCACCCTTCCCCACGCTCCACCACCCTACCTGTGAACATGGGTGCCTATTGGGAGTTGTAGTGCTGGACCAACCACCCCCACCCTCCCCCCCACTCCACCATCCTCCCTGTGTACATGGGTGCCTGTTGGGAGTTGTAGTGCTGGACCAACCCCCCTCCCCCACACTCCACCACCCTCCCTGTGAACATGGGGGCCTGTAGGGAGTTGTAGTACTGGACCTACCTCCACCCCTTCCCCCACACTCCACCACCCTCCCTCCCTGTGAACATAGGTGCCTGTTGGGAGTTGTAGTGCTGGACCAACCCCCCACCCTCCCACACACTCCACCACCCTCCCTGTGTACATGGGCGCCTGTTGAGAGTTGTAGTGCTGGACCAACCCCCCCACACTCCCCCACACTCCACCACCCTCCCTGTGAACATGGGTGCCTGTTGGGAGTTGTAGTGCTGGATCCCCCCCACACTCCACCACCCTCCCTGTGAACATGGGTGCCTGTTGGGAGTTGTAGTGCTGGACCAACCCCCCCACACTCGACCACCCTCCCTGTGAACATGGGTGCCTGTTGGGAGTTGTAGTGCTGGACCAACCCCCCTCCCCCACACTCCACCACCCTCCCTGTGAACATGGGGGCCTGTTGGGAGTTGTAGTGCTGGATCAACCCCACACTCCATCACCCTCCCTGTGAACATGGGGGCCTGTTGGGAGTTGTAGTGCTGGACCAACCCCTACCCCTTCCCCCACACTCCACCACCCTCCCTGTGAACATGGGTGCCTGTTGGGGGTTGTAGTGCTGGACCAACCCTCCCCCCCACCCTCCCCCACACTCCACCACCCTCCCTGTGTACATGGGTGCCTGTTGGGAGTTGTAGTGCTGGACCAACTCCCCCCCCCTCCCCCATACTCCACCACCCTCCCTGTGAACATGGGGTCTGTTGGGAGTTGTAGTGCTGGACCAACCCCCCCACACTCCACCACCCTCCCTGTGAACATGGGTGCCTGTTGGGAGTTGTAGTGCTGGACCCCCCCACACTCCACTACCCTCCCTGTGAACATGGGTGCCTGTTGGGAGTTGTAGTGCTGGATCAACCCCACACTCCAACACCCTCCCTGTGAACATGGGGGCCTGTTGAGAGTTGTAGTGCTGGACCAACCCCCGCCCCTTCCCTCACACTCCACCACCCTCCCTGTGAACATGGGTGCCTGTTGGGAGTTGTAGTGCTGGACCAACCCTCCCCCCACCCTCCCCCACACTCCACCACCCTCCCTGTGTACATGGGTGCCTGTTGGGAGTTGTAGTGCTGGACCAACTACCCCCCCCCCTCCCCCATACTCCACCACCCTCCCTGTGAACATGGGGCCTGTTGGGAGTTGTAGTGCTGGACCAACCCCCCCACACTCCACCACCCTCCCTGTGAACATGGGTGCCTGTTGGGAGTTGTAGTGCTGGACCCCCCCCCCACTCCACTACCCTCCCTGTGAACATGGGTGCCTGTTGGGAGTTGTAGTGCTGGACCAACCCCCCCCCTCCCCCACACTTCACCACCCTCCAAGTGAACATGGGGGCCTGGTGAGAGTTGTAGTTCTGGACCAACACCCACCCCTTCCCCCACACTCCACCACCCTCCCTGTGAACATGGGTGCCTGTTGGGAGTTGTAGTGCTGGACCAACCCCCCCTCCCCCATACTCCACCACCTGCCCTGTGAACATAGGTGCCTGTTGGGAGTTGTAGTGCTGGACCAACCCCCCCCCCCCACCCTCCCCCACACTCCCTGTGTACATGGGTGCCTGTTAGGAGTTGTAGTGCTGGACCAACCCCCCCCCACACTCCACCACCCTCCCTGTGAACATAGGTGCCTGTTGGGAGTTTTAGTGCTAGACCCCCCCTTCCCCACACTCCACTACCCTCCCTGTGAACATGGGTGCCTGTTGGGAGTTGTAGTGCTGGACCAACACCCCTCCCCCATACTCCACCACCCTCCCTGTGAACATGGGTGCCTGTTGGGAGTTGTAGTGCTGGACCAACCCCCACTCCTCCCCCACCCTCCACCACCCTCCCTGTGAACATGGGGGCCTGTTGGGAGTTGTGGTGCTGGACCAACCCCCCACCCTCCCACACACTCCACAACCCTCCCTGTGTACATGGGTGCCTGTTGGGAGTTGTAGTGCTGGACCGATCCCCCCACACTCCACCACCCTCCCTGTGAACATGGGTGCCTGTTGGGAGTTGTAGTGTTAGACCCCCCCCCCCCCACTCCACCACCCTCCCTGTGAACATGGGTGCCTGTTTGGAGTTGTAGTGCTGGACCAACCCCCCCCCCCACACTCCACCACCCTCCCTGTGAACATGGGTGCCTGTTTAGAGTTGTAGTGCTGGACCAACCCCCCCCCACACTCCACTACCCTCCCTGTGAACATGGGTGCCTGTTGGGAGCTGTAGTGCTGGACCAATCCCCCCCCCCCCTCCCCCACACTCCACCACCCTCCCTGTGAACATGGGTGCCTGTTGGGAGTTGTAGTGCTGGACCAACCCCCCCCCCCTCCCCCACACTCCACCACCCTCCCTGTGAACATGGGGGCCTGTTGGGAGTTGTAGTGCTGGACCAACCCCACACTCCACCACCCTCCATGTGAACATGGGGGCCTGTTGAGAGTTGTAGTGCTGGACCAACCCCCACCCCTTCCCCCACACTCCCCCACCCTCCCTGTGAACATGGGTGCCTGTTGGGAGTTGTAGTGCTGGACCAACCCCCCCCCTCTCCCATACTCCACCACCCTCCCTGTGAACATGGTGGCCTGTTGGGAGTTGTAGTGCTGGACCGACCCCCACCCCTTCCTTCACACTCCACCACCTGCCCTGTGAGCATAGGTGCCTGTTGGGAGTTGTAGTGCTGGACCAACCCCCCCCCCCCACCCTCCCCCACACTCCACTACCCTCCCTGTGAACATGGGTGCCTGTTGGGAGTTGTAGTGCTGGACCAACCCCCCCTCCCTCCCCCACACTCCACCACCCTCCCTGTGAACATGGGTGCCTGTTGGGAGTTGTAGTGCTGGACCAACCCCATCCTCCCCCACACTTCACCACCCTACCTGTGAACATGGGGGCATGTTGGGACTTGTAGTGCTGGACCAACCCCCCACCCTTCAACACACTCCACCACCCTCCCTGTGTACATGGGTGCCTGTTGGGAGTTGTAGTGCTGGACCAACCACCCCACACTCCCCCACACTCCACCACCCTCCCTGTGAACATGGATGCCTGTTGGGAGTTGTAGTGCTGGACCCCCCTCCCCCACACTCCACCACCCTCCCTGTGAACATGGGTGCCTTTTTGGAGTTGTAGTGCTGGACCAACCCCCCCCACACTCCACCACCCTCCCTGTGAACATGGGTGCCTGTTGGGAGTTGTAGTGCTGGACCAACCCCCCCTCCCCCACAATCCACCACCCTCCCTGTGAACATGGGGGCCTGTTGGGAGTTGTAGTGCTGGATCAACCTCACACTCCAGCACCCTCCCTGTGAACATGGGGGCCTGTTGAGAGTTGTAGTGCTGGACCAACCCCCACCCCTTCCCCCTCACACTCCGCCACCCTCCCTGTGAACATGGGCGCCTGTTGGGAGTTGTAGTGCTGGACCAACCCACCCCCACCCTCTCCCACACTCCACCACCCTCCCTGTGTACATGGGTGCCTGTTGGGAGTTGTAGTGCTGGACCAACCCTCCCCACCCTCCCCCACACTCCACCAACCTTCCTGGGAACATGGGTGCCTATTGGGAGCTGTAGTGCTGGACCAACCCCCCACCCTCCCCCACACTCCACCAACCTCCTGTGAACATGGGTGCCTATTGGGAGTTGTAGTGCTGAACCAACCCCCCCCTAGCCCCCCCCCACTTCACCACCCTCCATGTGTACATGGGTGCCTGTTGGGAGTTGTAGTGCTGGACCAAACCCCCCCTCCCCCACACTCCACCACCCTCCCTGTGAACATGGGTGCCTGTTGGGAGTTGTAGTGCTGGACCCCCCCCCACACTCCACCACCCTCCCTGTGAACATGGGTGCCTGTTGGGAGTTGTAGTGCTGGACCAACCCCCCCCCCCCCCACACTCCACCACCCTCCCTGTGAACATGGGTGCCTGTTGGGAGTTGTAGTGCTGGATCAACCCTCCCCCCACCCTCCCCCACACTCCACCACCCTCCCTGTGTACATGGGTGCCTGTTGGGAGTTGTAGTGCTGGACCCCCCCCCCCCTCCCCCATACTCCACCACCCTCCCTGTGAACATGGGGGCCTGTTGGGAGTTGTAGTACTGTGCCAACCCCCCACACTCCACCACCCTCCCTGTGAACATGGGTGCCTGTTGGGAGTTGTAGTGCTGGACCGCCCCCCTCCCCCACACTCCACTACCCTCCCTGTGAACATGGGTGCCTGTTGGGAGTTGTAGTGCTGGACCAACCCCCACCCCTCCCCCACACTCCACCACCCTCCCTGTGAACATGGGGGCCTGTTGGGAGTTGTAGTGCTGGACCAAACCCCCACCCTCCCACACACTCCACCACCCTCCCTGTGTACATGGGTGCCTGTTGGGAGTTGTAGTGCAGGACCAACCCCCCCACACTCCCCCACACTCCACCACCCTCCCTGTGAACATGGGTGCCTGTTGGGAGTTGTGGTGCTAGACCCCCCCCCACACTCCACCACCCTCCCTGTGAACATGGGTGCCTGTTTGGAGTTGTAGTGCTGGACCTACCCCCCCCACTCCACCACCCTCCCTGTGAACATGGGTGCCTGTTTAGAGTTGTAGTGCCGGACCAACCCCCCCCCCCCCCCCCCCCAACACTCCACTACCCTCCCTGTGAACATGGGTGCCTGTTGGGAGTTGTAGTGCTGGACCAACCCCCCCCCCCACACTCCACCACCCTCCCTGTGAACATGGGTGCCTGTTTGGAGTTGTAGTGCTGGACCAACCCCCCCCCCCCCCCAACACTCCACTACCCTCCCTGTGAACATGGGGGCCTGTTGGGAGTTGTAGTGGTGGACCAACCCCACACTCCACCACCCTCCATGTGAACATGGGGGCCTGTTGAGAGTTGTAGTGCTGGACCAACCCCCACCCCTTCCCCCACACTCCACCACCCTCCCTGTGAACATGGGTGTCTGTTGGGAGTTGTAGTGCTGGACCAACCCCCCTCTCCCATACTCCACCACCCTCCCTGTGAACATGGTGGCCTGTTGGGAGTTGTAGTGCTGGACCGACCCCCACCCCTTCCCTCACACTCCACCACCTGCCCTGTGAACATAGGTGCCTGTTGGGAGTTGTAGTGCTGGACCAACCCCCCCACCCTCCCCCACACTCCACCACCCTCCCTGTGTACATGGGTGCCTGTTGGGAGTTGTAGTGCTGGAACCCCCCTCCCCCACACTCCACTACCCTCCCTGTGAACATGGGTGCCTGTTGGGAGTTGTAGTGCTGGACCAACCCCCCCTCCCCCACACTCCAACACCCTCCCTGTGAACATGGGTGCCTGTTGGGAGTTGTAGTGCTGGACCCCCCCCCTCCCCCACACTCCACTACCCTCCCTGTGAACATGGGTGCCTGTTGGGAGTTGTAGTGCTGGACCAACCCCCACCCCTCCCCCACACTCCACCACCCTCCCTGTGAACATGGGGGCCTGTTGGGAGTTGTAGTGCTGGACCAAACCCCCACCCTCCCACACACTCCACCACCCTCCCTGTGTACATGGGTGCCTGTTGGGAGTTGTAGTGCAGGACCAACCCCCCCACACTCCCCCACACTCCACCACCCTCCCTGTGAACATGGGTGCCTGTTGGGAGTTGTGGTGCTAGACCCCCCCCCCACACTCCACCACCCTCCCTGTGAACATGGGTGCCTGTTTGGAGTTGTAGTGCTGGACCAACCCCCCCCCACTCCACCACCCTCCCTGTGAACATGGGTGCCTGTTTAGAGTTGTAGTGCTGGACCAACCCCCCCCCCCCCCCAACACTCCACTACCCTCCCTGTGAACATGGGTGCCTGTTGGGAGTTGTAGTGCTGGACCAACCCCCCCCCCCCCACACTCCACCACCCTCCCTGTGAACATGGGTGCCTGTTTGGAGTTGTAGTGCTGGACCAACCCCCCCCCCCCCAACACTCCACTACCCTCCCTGTGAACATGGGGGCCTGTTGGGAGTTGTAGTGCTGGACCAACCCCACACTCCACCACCCTCCATGTGAACATGGGGGCCTGTTGAGAGTTGTAGTGCTGGACCAACCCCCACCCCTTCCCCCACACTCCACCACCCTCCCTGTGAACATGGGTGTCTGTTGGGAGTTGTAGTGCTGGACCAACCCCCCTCTCCCATACTCCACCACCCTCCCTGTGAACATGGTGGCCTGTTGGGAGTTGTAGTGCTGGACCGACCCCCACCCCTTCCCTCACACTCCACCACCTGCCCTGTGAACATAGGTGCCTGTTGGGAGTTGTAGTGCTGGACCAACCCCCCCCACCCTCCCCCACACTCCACCACCCTCCCTGTGTACATGGGTGCCTGTTGGGAGTTGTAGTGCTGGAACCCCCCTCCCCCACACTCCACTACCCTCCCTGTGAACATGGGTGCCTGTTGGGAGTTGTAGTGCTGGACCAACCCCCCCTCCCCCACACTCCAACACCCTCCCTGTGAACATGGGTGCCTGTTGGGAGTTGTAGTGCTGGACCAACCCCATCCTCCCCCACACTCCACCACCCTCCCTGTGAACATGGGGGCCTGTTGGGAGTTGTAGTGCTGGACCAACCCCCCACCCTCCCACACACTCCACCACCCTCCCTGTGTACATGGGTGCCTGTTGGGAGTTGTAGTGCTGGACCAACCCCCCCACACTCCCCCACACTCCACCACCCTCCCTGTGAACATGGGTGCCTGTTGGGAGTTGTAGTGCTGGACCCCCCCTCCCCCACACTCCACCACCCTCCCTGTGAACATGGGTGCCTGTTTGGAGTTGTAGTGCTGGACCAACCCCCCCCCCCACACTCCACCACCCTCCCTGTGAACATGGGTGCCTGTTGGGAGTTGTAGTGCTGGACCAACCCCCCCTCCCCCACACTCCACCACCCTCCCTGTGAACATGGGGGCCTGTTGGGAGGTGTAGTGCTGGATCAACCCCACACTCCAGCACCCTCCCTGTGAACATGGAGGCCTGTTGAGAGTTGTAGTGCTGGACCAACCCCCACCCCTTCCCCCCCACACTCCACCACCCTCCCTGTGTACATGGGTGCCTGTTGGGAGTTGTAGTGCTGGACCGACCCATCCCCACCCTCCCCCACATTCCACCACCCTCCCTGTGTACATGGGTGCCTGTTGGGAGTTGTAGTGCTGGACCAACCCTCCCCACCCTCCCCCACACTCCACCACCCTCCCTGTGAACATGGGTGCCTGTTGGGAGTTATAGTGCTGGATCAACCCTCCCCCCACCCTCCCCCACACTCCACCACCCTCCCTGTATACATGGGTGCCTGTTGGGAGTTGTAGTGCTGGACCAACCCCCCCCCCCTCCCCCATACTCCACCACCCTCCCTGTGAACATGGGGGCCTGTTGGGAGTTGTAGTACGTTGCCAACCCCCCCACACTCCACCACCCTCCCTGTGAACATGGGTGCCTGTTGGGAGTTGTAGTGCTGGACCCCCCCTCCCCCACACTCCACTACCCTCCCTGTGAACATGGGTGCCTGTTGGGAGTTGTAGTGCTGGACCAACCCCCACCCCTCCCCCACACTCCACCACCCTCCCTGTGAACATGGGGGCCTGTTGGGAGTTGTAGTGCTGGACCAAACCCCCACCCTCCCACACACTCCACCACCCTCCCTGTGTACATGGGTGCCTGTTGGGAGTTGTAGTGCTGGACCAACCCCCCCACACTACCCCACACTCCACCACCCTCCCTGTGAACATGGGTGCCTGTTGGGAGTTGTAGTGCTAGACCCCCCCCCCACACTCCACCACCCTCCCTGTGAACATGGGTGCCTGTTTGGAGTTGTAGTGCTGGACCAACCCCCCCCCCCACACTCCACCACCCTCCCTGTGAACATGGGTGCCTGTTTAGAGTTGTAGTGCTGGACCAACCCCCCCCCCCGCCCAACACTCCACTACCCTCCCTGTGAACATGGGTGCCTGCTGGGAGCTGTATTAATGGACCAACCCCCCCCCCCTCCCCCATACTCCACCACCCTCCCTGTGAACATGGGTGCCTGTTGGGAGTTGTAGTGTTGGACCAACCCCCCCCCCCCACACTCCATCACCCTCCCTGTGAACATGGGGGCCTGTTGGGAGTTGTAGTGCTAGACCAACCCCACACTCCACCACCCTCCATGTGAACATGGGGGCCTGTTGAGAGTTGTAGTGCTGGACCAACCCCCACCCCTTCCCCCACACTCCACCACCCTCCCTGTGAACATGGGTGTCTGTTGGGAGTTGTAGTGCTGGACCAACCCCCCTCTCCCATACTCCACCACCCTCCCTGTGAACATGATGGCCTGTTGGGAGTTGTAGTGCTGGACCGACCCCCACCCTTTCCCTCACACTCCACCACCTGCCCTGTGAACATAGGTGCCTGTTGGGAGTTGTAGTGCTGGACCAACCCCCCCACCCTCCCCCACTCTCCACCACCCTCCCTGTGTACATGGGTGCCTGTTGGGAGTTGTAGTGCTGGACCAACCCCCCCACACTCCACCACCCTCCCTGTGAACATGGGTGCCTGTTGGGAGTTGTAGTGCTGGACCCCCCCTCCCCCACACTCCACTACCCTCCCTGTGAACATGGGTGCCTGTTGGGAGTTGTAGTGCTGGACCAACCCCCCCTCCCCCACACTCCACCACCCTCCCTGTGAAAATGGGTGCCTGTTGGGAGTTGTAGTGCTGGACCAACCCCATCCTCCCCCACACTCCACCACCCTCCCTGTGAACATGGGGGCCTGTTGGGAGTTGTAGTGCTGGACCAACCCCCCACCCTCCCACACACTCCACCACCCTCCCTGTGTACATGGGTGCCTGTTGGGAGTTGTAGTGCTGGACCAACCCCCCACACTCCCCCACACTCCACCACCCTCCCTGTGAACATGGGGGCCTGTTGGGAGTTGTAGTGCTGGACCCCCCCCCCCCCCCACACTCCACCACCCTCCCTGTGAACATGGGTGCCTGTTTGGAGTTGTAGTGCTGGACCAACCCCCCCCCCCCCACACTCCACCACCCTCCCTGTGAACATGGGTGCCTGTTGGGAGTTGTAGTGCTGGACCAACCCCCCCTCCCCCACACTCCACCACCCTCCCTGTGAACATGGGGGCCTGTTGGGAGTTGTAGTGCTGGATCAACCCCACACTCCAGCACCCTCCCTGTGAACATGGGGGCCTGTTGAGAGTTGTAGTGCTGGATCAACCCCACCCCTTCCCCCCCCACACTCCACCACCCTCCCTGTGTACATGGGTGCCTGTTGGGAGTTGTAGTGCTGGACCGACCCACCCCCACCCTCCCCCACACTCCACCACCCTCCCTGTGTACATGGGTGCCTGTTGGGAGTTGTAGTGCTGGACCAACCCTCCCCACCCTCCCCCACACTCCACCAACCTCCCTGTGAACATGGGTGCCTATTGGGAGCTGTAGTGCTGGACCAACCCCCCACCCTCCCCCACACTCCACCAACCTCCCTGTGAACATGGGTGCCTATTGGGAGTTGTAGTGCTGGACCAACCCCCCACACTCCACCACCCTCCCTGTGTACATGGGTGCCTGTTGGAAGTTGTAGTGCTGGACCAACCCCCCCCCCCCCACACTCCACCACCCTCCCTGTGAACATGGGTGCCTGTTGGGACTTGTAGTGCTGGACCAACCCTCCCCCCCCTCCCCCATACTCCACCACCCTCCCTGTGAATATGGGGCGCTGTTGGGAGTTGTAGTGCTGTGCCAACCCCCCCACACTCCACCACCCTCCCTGTGAACATGGGTGCCTGTTGGGAGTTGTATTGCTGGACCCCCCTCCCCCACATTCCACTACCCTCCCTGTGAACATGGGTGCCTGTTGGGAGTTGTAGTGCTGGACCAACCCCCCCCTCCCCCATACTCCACCACCCTCCCTGTGAACATGGGGGCCTGTTGGGAGTTGTAGTGCTGTGCCAACCCCCCCCCCCACACTCCACCACCCTCCCTGTGAACATGGGTGCCTGTTGGGAGTTGTAGTGCTGGCCCCCCCTCCCCCACACTCCACTACCCTCCCTGTGAACATGGGTGCCTGTTGGGAGTTGTAGTGCTGGACCAACCCCCCCCTCCCCCACACTCCGCCACCCTCCCTGTGAACATGGGTGCCTGTTGGGAGTTGTAGTGCTGGACCAACCCCCCCCCTCCCCCACACTCCACCACCCTCCCTGTGAACATGGGGGCCTGTTGGGAGTTGTAGTGCTGGACCAACCCCACACTCCACCACCCTCCATGTGAACATGGGGGCCTGTTGAGAGCTGTAGTGCTGGACCAACCCCCACCCCTTCCCCCACACTCCACCACCCTCCCTGTGAACATGGGTGCCTGTTGGGAGTTGTAGTGCTGGACCAACCCCCCTCCCCCATACTCCACCACCCTCCCTGTGAACATGGGGGCCTGTTGAGAGTTGTAGTGCTGGACCGACCCCCACCCCTTCCCTCACACTCCACCACCTGCCCTGTGAACATAGGTGGCTGTTGGGAGTTGTAGTGCTGGACCAACCCCCCCACCCTCCCCCACACTCCACCACCCTCCCTGTGTACATGGGTGCCTGTTGGGGGTTGGAGTGCTGGACCAACCCCCCCCCCCCCACACTCCACCACCCTCCCTGTGAACATGGGTGCCTGTTGGGAGTTGTAGTGCTGGACCCCCCCCCCCTCCCCCACACTCCACTACCCTCCCTGTGAACATGGGTGCCTGTTGGGAGTTGTAGTGCTGGACCAACCCCCCCTCCCCCACACTGCACCACCCTCCCTGTGAACATGGGGGCCTGTTGGGAGTTGTAGTGCTGGACCAACCCCACACTCCACCACCCTCCATGTGAACATGGGGGCCTGTTGAGAGTTGTAGTGCTGGACCAACCCCCACCCCTTCCCCCACACTCCACCACCCTCCCTGTGAACATGGGTGCCTGTTGGGAGTTGTAGTGCTGGACCAACCCGCCCCCCCCCACCTTCCCCCACACTCCACCACCCTCCCTGTGTACATGGGTGCCTGTTGGGAGTAGTAGTGCTGTGTGCTAGTGGTCATTGTTTTGTACTTACCAGCCTCAACTCCCTCTTCTATTATTATTATTGAATTGATAAAATGTTTCTAAAATTTTGGCAACTTGTTAGATCATGTTCAGGCTTTGGAATTAATACAATTAAGACACTAATTATGGCAACAAACAGTGTACCATTTTCCTTTGCCTCATGAGAAATTGAAGCAATAAAACGAGACGTAATCCTACTTCTACCAGAAACTTCACTACTATTATATTTTTCAAGGCTTGATTGATTTCTTCTGAGATGGCTTCATTCAAAGCCTTTTGATGTTTTGATTGTTTCATATATTAATTTGTTCTAAGACCGATTATCAGAATATATCAAAAGTGAGAAATCGTTGATTTTCTCAAAAATATAACAGAGGCTATATTTTCCTTTTCAAAGTTAAAATAATATATCCATAACTGCAGCTAATGTATTTAAAAGTTAGTTCTTTGTTAAACGTATTGAAAAGGTCTTGGTTGTTCATAAGCGTTTTCATCCACAGAGAAAATCTTATATAGGTTTAGATGTTGGACACAACATTGTGGTGAGATGACAGAACCCTTTGTTGAGATTCAAAGAGGGATATTCTTAAAGACCGGCGATACCTATCGCAAACGACAGTTAGCGGCTGTTTTTTTATCGCCGCCTAACCCTAAAAACTATTGCCATGTTAGCGGTGTATTACCAAGCCGTCGCTACAAGGCGATAGTATCAGGGAACAACGGTGAAAACTGCCTCTAACATCAGCACGATGGCCATAGGAAATCCGGCGTTAGCGGGCGATACCCACCAATAGGTCCATTAGCGGCAAAAAAAACGTCGCTAGTCAGCCCAATGTGAGTGTTTTTGTCTCTATTGCAAAAAATAGCCGATCAGTTAACCTCCAATATAAAATAGGCATACAAATCAAAAAAATGCAGAATGGAGCAGCCAGGGCCAAGTGAAGCACACATCAAAAACCCCTGCAATCCAGCCAACATCCAGGATGACCAGGATGAGAGCCTTGATGCCCCACTGGACCTGTACCTTGAGCCTGGATGTCTCGCTGGACCTGCACCTAGAGCCTGGATGTCTCGCTGGATCTTCGCCTGGAGCCTGAATGCCTCGCTAGACCTGCGCCTGGATGCCTCGCTGGACCTACACCTGGAGCCTGGATTCCTTGGTAGACGGCGCCTGGAGCCTGGATGCCTTGCTGGACCTGCGCCCGGAGCCTTGATGCCTGGCGGGACCTGCGTCTGGAGCCTGGATGCCTCGCTGAACCTGCGTCTGGAGCCTGGATGCCTTGCTGGACCACCGTCTGGAGCCTGGAGTGGGATGTGGAGGAGCTGTGGAGTTGATGAGCCGTGGCGGTAGACCTTGAGGTAAGACAATCGCCCGTATCTGATGGTGAACTATGGCAGGTCGCATGGAGACACGTTGCTGACCTGTGTGAGAAGACCACCTTGTGACCCTTCGAGCTGTTAATGGTAGAGGCGCTCCTGCGCACCAATGTAGTGAGGTCCGCATCGCATACTATGATCCATCACTGCACCGGGGTGCAAAAAGGGGATTACCAACGCTGTGTGCCCTCTCTCTGCGTCACAGGCCCCATGATGTTGGACTGGCCATATGCTGTAGAGGGTGAGGCCCCTGTGCTACTCGAACTTGTGTGGGTTGAGCGCTGCAACTTTATGCCTAAGGGGCCCTGCTGCATCAACTGCATTGGGAGGTCCACCAGCGGAATAGGTGGCGACTGCTGTACCCAGCCTAGTAAAATCATACCTGGCTGAGGCTCCTGCTGGCTTAGTCACATATTTGGGGAGAGTGCAGTGGATTGCGCCACAGTGTCAATGTCCAGGTAAGGAGATGGTGGGATGCGTAGTGCAGGAGGGCTGGGGGCTAGTCGCTCAGGCCTATCACACGTAGATGACGCACCCCCAGTTGCGGCACTTCCGTAATGGCGGAATAGCGTTGCCCTGCTGCCTCAAGCAGTGTAGAAGAGGAACAATCATCACATGAAAATAACTCAATCAATCAATATATCAGGAAAATTGTAACCGCGCTACTCACCTGTGAGGGTTTCAAGGCGCAGGGGGGTATGCAGATCTGTTAGCCAAAGAGCCTGTCTTGAGGGTCTTCTTCAAGGTGTTCAGGGAGGGAGCGCATCTGAAGTCTGCTGGTAGCTCATTCCATGTCTTGGCTGCAATGTGGGAGAAGGATTTTCCACCTGCTCTGGCTCTTTAGATGCGTGGGGTTTTAGCCAGTGGAAGGCTGGAAGATCGGAGGTTTCTTTTGGGTATGTGGAAGTTGATTCCGTCGTTGAGGTATTTGGGTCCGTTGTTGTATAGGCATTTGTCGGCGTGAGTGAGGACTTAGAATGTGACTCTTTTCTCCACTGGGAACCAGTGGAGTCTTTGTAGGTGTTGGCTGATGTGTTCGTGCTGGGGGATGCCGAGAACGGGTATGGCGGTGGTGTTCTGTAATGTCTGGAGTTTGCGGAGTAGGGATTTGTTAATGCCAGAGTCGAGTGTGTTTCCATAGTCCAGTCTGATGGTGATGAGTGCATGGGTGACTGTCTTCCTTGACTCTGGGGGGATCCATTTGAAGGTCCTGCGGAGGATGCAGAGGGTGTTGAAGCAGCTGGAGGGGACGGCATTGACCTGTTGGTTCATGGTGAGGGATGAGTCGAGTACAAAGCCAAGGTTTTTGGCATGGTCCCAGGGGGTTGGTGGGCTTCTGAGGGCTGCCGGCCACCAGGTGTTGTCCCATGCTGAAGGGGTGGGTCCAAGGACGAAGACTTCTGTCTTCTCTGTGTTGAGCTCCAGGCAGGTGTCGGTCATCCAGACTGTGACTTCTTGGATACCCTTCTGGAAGTTGAGTCTGGCGGTGGTGGGGTCTTTGGTGAGGGAGAGGATGAGCTGGGTGTCATCAGCGTAGGATACCATGTTGAGGCTGTGTTGTCGGATGATGGCGGGGAGGGGGGCCATGTAGATGTTGAAGAGGGTCAGGCTCAGAGATGACCCCTGTGGGACTCCGCAGATAATTTAAGTGGGATTGGAGAGGAAGGGTGTCAGTCTGATGCTTTGGCTTCTTCCGGTGAGGACTGATCGGATCCAGTCTAGGGCTGTTTCTTGTATGCCGGCGTCGTGTAGTCTGACAACTAGTGTGCGGTGGGAGAAGGTGTCCAAGGCCGCTGAAAGGTCGAGTAGGATGAGGTCTGCAGAGTGTCCTTGGTCCAAGAGGGTGAGGATGTCGTCTGTGGCTGCAAGTAGGGCTACGGGGTGTTTATGCACAGAACGCAACTAGATGAGGATGCAACTTAGGGTGTCGCTGGCGCAGGCGTCGACCGTGTTTGAGGTCAGGGTGGTGGTTAAGGTCTGGCGGCAGTGGAGGCAGGACAGCTGGCCATGGGTCGTGTTTTGTGAGGCCTGCTGGCAGTCTCTGAGATTTCCGGGGATGAGTGCATGGAGGGTGGCTGTGCTGTAGCAGTTGGGGGCTCGAGATCCAGGGTTCCTGGTGCTGTTTGAAATCAGGTCACGGACCGGCGCAGACAGGCACAGACGGCATTGCCATAGGTGCGCCAGTGGGGGACCACTCAGTGGCTGATATTTAGTAGGGGAGGGGGAGGAACAATCAGCTGGGATGCTGGAACAGGTGAGGACAGGGGGGCCGCAGGGGCATCAGCAGCAGGAAGTGGGAAGCACAGGCTCAGAGAAGCCAAAAAACAGATTTGAAATGGAAAAACAAGGGATAACTGACTGATGTAATCATGCTATGTATCTTCAGGTAGGACTGCTCCAAACACGGAGCAAGGCATGGGCGGATTGGCATGCCCACTCTGGTGTGCAATGACTGCTTGGCCGGCCCACTCAGTCTGCCCAAAGCAGTCATGCACACTTCCCTGTTCACAAGGCAGGCTGTATTACAGCCTGCATGGAGAACATGCCCATCCCTCCGGCCCCTGGCTGCATGACTTGTCCCGTTGCCAATTACCAATCCCACCGACTCATCACAGCATTGTGGTTGGCTCAGGGGAGGGAGCCTGGCTGCCTACTCCCTTTTCCTGGAAGCAGATGCACGAGAGCAGGAGCTATGAAGACACAGGACCCAGCTTTGAGCAAAGAATTCCCTCATAACAATTCTTACAACACCCGCTAAAACACATCACTGTGTCCACGTCTCATCCAGTGTTCTTTCCAGCGTTTACCACCTCACAGCTGTCCAGCCCCCCCAGCCCTTCTGAATAGCAGCTGCTGTGTGCCTATGCACAGTGGGCGTGCTACTCATGTGCCAAATGCACATACGTAGTTGTGACGCATGCCATAACATTGCATTCAATTACAATGCATGCTAATACGAGGCACATTCAAACAGTAGAGTAGGTGTTGCATAGCTGAGACATTAATATCACTATTCAAACTTCAGTGAGTGCAACCCAAAACTAACCTTTGCACCCCAAACCCAACCGTGAACCCTGGAATTCTTTTTTGAGCCCCCATGACACACCCAAAAATCAAATTTTACCCCAAATGCACACCCCAATTTCCATATTTTGCCCCAAAACACACACAAATTTTCATGTTACCCCAAAACACACCCCAATTTCCATATTTTACATCTGAAAACCGATACCCACCAGAAAAACTTTTAATTACCCCATTACTGACCTCACAATGCGTTGTAATCAAATGAGATGAAAAGGCACCTGCGTTATCAGAGTTTCGTTGTTAACGGTCATCTCCCATGCCACCGAGTTCAGCACCAAGGAGCCATCCTCTTGGACACTCCACTGCTAAGATGCCGAACCCTCATTGCCATCAACCCTGGACGCAACCTCGCCTGCCAAGACCTACCTCGGCTCCGGACCGGAAATCGCCATCACTATCACTGACGGCTGCAGTATCACTTGCAAGGAACACTCCGACCATCAAGGAGGAGGCATTGCCATCACCTACAGAACCACACTCTGACTGATCACGCACTTTAATGACCCAAAGGTGACCATGGATCACCTCAACTGCCAGATCCGGACCAAGCCCAAGCACATCCTCTGCAGCACCCTCTTGTGCAGGCCCCCCAGGCCATGGCACCCCATTCTCCAATACCATTGGAGACCTCATTGCACCCCAGGGTCTCTTTTCCACTAACAACATCCTACTCAGTAAACTCAATTTCCACATGGACAACCCCAGTAACCAGGACACCACCCCCTCCTGGGGAAGGTCAACTACAGCAGATGCAAGCAACAAGTTACCTTAACAGCCACATAGCAGGACACACGGTCGAGCATGTCACCTTCACCAGCAGGAACTTAAACGACAACCACAACACTAGACTCTCCTGGACTGACCATCATTGGTAACATCACATCTTCCCCATGCCCACCGGACTACACCGCTATCATCGCACCCCCTCGCAGCTGGATCATGGCCACCGAAGAACCTCTTGTCAACTCCCTCTGCACCAACACTCCACCAATGCTTCAAAAAGATGACACCGCAGCGCGCAACCACCACCGATGGAAATCCAACAGCGCTGATATTTGGGCACCTCTCATGAACGGCACTGCGTCAGTACCTTCCGCCTGCCTTTTGGCAGGTTTGGGCATGATGCAGTGCCACAGGGATAGGCTGGCCTCATGCATTGCTGGCGTTGCGTCATGGTTGTGACATGACTGCAGCAATGCGTGACTTTAGCACAGACAGATACGTCAGGATTCCTAACATATCTGTCGTTACTTGCGTCATGGAGTGCTGTCCAGGGAATACAGCGCATCCATGCTGTCGCAAGAAGGACATAGTGGGAAGTGTTGCAATGCTGTCTTGTCGCAGCGCTGCAATACTTTTCATGACTGGGGACCAGGAATGCGCACTATCTTATTGATGGTGTGCATTCCTGCACTGTAGTTTTGTTGCAGGGCAATAACGGCAGGCCAGTAGTTGCATTTTGAATGGAGTCCCATGGGTGGCATAATGCATGCTTCAGCCCATCTGGGACCTCTGGGGTACTTATGCCCTGGGTACCTTAGTACCATATACTAGGGACTGATACGGGTACCCCAGTATCCAATCTAGGATATACCTAATTACTGACCACAACAATTTAAGGGAGAAAGCAGAGATACTGTGGTCCTGATCAGCAGGATCCCAGTCAGACTAATCAAAAACAGCTTAGCTCCAGGCAAAAAGTGGGGGTAACCATAAAAGCAGATCCTACTTTCCTACAATCTTCACCTAGTGATAGCTTAAACAATATCATAAAATATTGCCAATGAGTCATTCAACCAAGCACCGAAGCTCATGAGACTTATATATATCTCTATTAAAATCAGAGCTAAAAGTAGCTTTTCTAATTCATGCCATATAAATTAACATAAAGCAAACGGGGCACAATCAACATGGAAGCACAAAAGTATATCCAATAATCAGATAAAACACCATAATACAATTAAATCTATCAAAACATTCAATTCAAAGATACCAACCATTCAGATACCATGGATAAAAATGTCCCTACAGCGCAACACAGTCTCATTTTCTTACATTTTAAAATGTAATTCATTAAATCATAAACCCAGTGCACCTGTAACATTCTAAAAGCAGGGAGTAACAATCCTTTTCTTTCAAAATATGCGCAAAATACAATTACATGAGGTAGAGACAATGGAAAACATTTGCAAAGGGACACCTGTCTAAGCCGAACCTTCAGTAACCACCTTCCAGTGTTGGAACTTTTAATATGACTCAAATACATTTGTATATTCCCTCCATAATCTGTGTCCCAAAAATGAAGCAGAGTGTTTCTTTTCCCCACATTTTCTAAATCAAAGTTTCTAGTTTTCTATTTTGACACCCATTTCACTGCTAATTTCCATTGCAGCACTGACATATTTTAAAAGTCTGACAATAGTGGTGTATCCAAACAATCATTGATTTATGAAGCCCATGAGCCTGTTTCATTCATCTGTAGATACGATTTGATTAATTGTCTCAGGGAACCATCAGCCGACTCCATAAGGCGGGCCCAATAATTAAGAATCTTTTGCTTATATTTATATATTATATTGGTAAAGTCCAACTAAAACCTTAATGCATTATTCACTGTACCTCTAGGCAGATCAAGCCATCTTTTCCAGATGTTAATTTCTATAGCCTGCAACCAGTGAGTAGTCTTCTCAGACAGAACCTCACAGCCATTCAAAAGTAAATGTATCATTTTTCTTTTTAGATCTTCTCCAGAATTAAAATCCATTGTTTGTAATGTACCTGCTATAGCCTTAGATCAAGAATCCTGTTGATTGATATGAGCTTTAAAATTAAAATTTTATTTAAAAGGAGGCCTAAATATCTACACTCAATTACCACCTTTACTTGAGCACCGCTCTTCTACCGCTCAGCCACCATTTGTGCCTTATTTTCTGAGCAATTCTTCTAGACAATGCAGTTTCTTTAGTTTTGGAAAAATGTATTTGTAGATCATTTACCTTACAATATTCTGAGAATGCTTTAAGTTGCCTCTGATGGCCTACTGGAGTGAGGTCCAACGAAACAGTATTATCAGTGTAGCACACTGATGAAATTGCAGCCATACCTAGTTTAAGTGGAAAAGAACGAACCTGAATTAGTGCTAACAGTGCATCAGCAATGTAGATTGAAAAAAGGAGAGCGGTCCATATACAACCCTACCTTAAACTGTTAGAATTATCGATTTTTCTAGACAGTGCTCCATTTCACCCTAATTCTATTCTTTTCCATAGGCACTTGTGGAGTTGGATTATCAGTTTCAACAAACCAGGTGAAATATTCCAGGTACACATTTTCTCCTGGGGAGGGCCCGGTTAATTGTGTCAAATGTTGTTGACAAATCTACATATAACACATAAAGGGGCCACTTCCTTTTAAAAGCAACGGCCACCCATGGATAGAACTTCAGTTAAACCATCCTTCACATATGATACTACATCATTGAGGTACAGGGAGAAGAGAGTAGGAGCTAGGAACACAGCCTTGCTGAACTCCATTCTTAACCTCAATTCACTCAGTCAGTTCCCCCCCCCCCCGACCCCATCTGACTTGGGATAAAGTGTCCTGATGAAGGAGGACCAATATCTTCA
This sequence comes from Lissotriton vulgaris, assembly GCF_964263255.1. NCBI lineage: Eukaryota > Metazoa > Chordata > Amphibia > Caudata > Salamandridae > Lissotriton > Lissotriton vulgaris. Next base: position 954,113,136 of record NC_141694.1, read on the forward strand.
AAATATCAGATGGGACCCCACTATTCCTCAATATCATTACCTAAAGGCAATTCAAAAATATTTTCTACGATATTAGCCACTTGAATGAATCAGAACCTACCTATCATAATCTCCAATACCGAGCATTGCTTTGAAGTGGGCAAAGGCACCACTAGCCACACTGATCTGGCCATTGCATCAGTTTATCAAGCCAAAACCTTTCAGAAACAGTTTTCCATTATACCGCTGGATGCTGAAATAGAATTGGACAGAGTATCATGGGACTTTCCTAAGGAGGTTATTTAAGCATTTCGTATACACCATAATTTCATTAAATCGACTCTGAACCTTTAGGAAACACTGAAAGGCCAATTATGTATTAGTGGTAGTGTATTTACCACATTTCTACTTTTAGAGGCGCAAGACAATACTGTCCCTCTTTCTCGCCCTATAAGCACTATATAAGTAAAGCTTCTGTCAATTTCCAGCTCTACCAAAGCTTTTCCTTTATCAGTATACGCTGACAATGTCACTATATTCCTGCACTTATTACAACCCACACTATGCAGGGTAGAAAATATCGTCTAAGTGTTCTGTCAAGTGTCTTGAGCTACCCCCAATACCCAATAATCCCTAATTTTTCTTGCAAGTGGGAGAAAAAGAAGAAGATCCAAGAATCCCTCACAACGAGGTTATCTCGGTCATCACTGTTGCCTCAAAAATCAAATTATGTTTAAATATGACTTCTCAAGCCTATTTCATTTGACCAAAACGCAACATGAAAGGTGGAAAAATATTGATAATTGGCACGATCAACTTAATTTGAATGAATTTACTCACCAAATTCTTGTACCACTTTTGGCATTCTTCCACTAAACATACCCAATAAATATTTCAAAAATGTGGATTCTTTGGATTCTCTCATTTCCAGATTCATATCGTGTGGTAAAATATCTCTTAGATCTGTTAAATCATTAAAGCTACCATTTAGCAGAGGTGGATAAGCACCCCCAGACCAGAGAATATATATTTTGGACAAAATACTGAAATCGCACTAGCACATATTCTGATCATCCAGCAGAGAAATATTTACCTACAATGAATATCATGTCAAGTCAAGTTTGTGGACGCAGAATTCTTCATAAAGGACTTATATGCTCCTCTGAAGAATTGGCAGGAGATCAAACAACATCTCAAAATTCAAGTCTTTTCAAGATTACCACTTCAAAGATATAATCCCAAACTTCTGACATTTTCAAGAAAAAGAAATTTTAGATGGCATCAGGCAGGGGTTATACAATGTGAAGCCTTATTCGAGGACAAGGTGCTTAACTCATTCATTATTTTGCAAAAAATCATTCACTATTTTGCAAAAAAACATTCACTAATTTGCAAAAATAATGCCACACACAAATGCCACACTAAATAGGCATTATTTAGACAACCCCACTTAGACAGCATCATATTTTTCAAATGGTTATGGTAATATTCCACCATCTGTAAAAATGTATACACCTAAGAGCTAGAATTCATGCACGACTATCTTACACAGTGGGCAGAGAAATCTTTCAAGGGGGTATCTTCAACAATTTTAGCACATCAAACTTCACACATGCTGCTCAAGAATTATAAAACTATTACTCCCACCTGGAATAAAAGCCAAACATATAGAACAATATATGATTTTGTGATAATATAAATGTATGTGTTACCTGCCCAACATTGAGTGGATTTTGGATTTTTCCTCCTGCGATGAAGTGATATTCTAAAGGTCACAATAACATTTGATCCAGGTACCATACTATTGGAGATAGAAGTAGCTGAAAGTGTTGTCTATGCCCTGGCCATCACTAGACTATGAACTGCAAAAAAAAGGAAAGTTCCCAAACTGCCCATCTTATTTGAATGGTGGAGAGAAATCAGCGAAATGTTAGAAATGTTTGCATCAAATAGTGGGACATTTAAAAAGAGTTCATTGCAAAAAAATATATATTTTCACAAACAGTGTACCGGACCACACCCGTCCATATTTCCATGGTAATAACAAGCTTTATTTTACCATCATTTAAGATGTTGTTATCCATTGAATTCCCTGTAGCACCTGAATCCACCAATAGATAGATGGAAACCCTATGGGTCCTCTCTAACTGTAGCTTGACAGATATGTGGAAATTTTTATTGGAAATTTGATGAATGGTATTTCCTAAATCTAAGAATACCTTTTTGTCTGACACACCCAGAAATATGGTGTCAGCTATTACAACTGTAATAATACTTTTTCTCTACTCATGTTTGTGACATAGCGATTGCACCATACTCCCAAAGTAGAGATGCACTGCTGCAATCCTGACAACCCCCCTTCTATCCTGCTGCTGCAGCTACCCCACATCATGGTAGAACTGCACTGATGATGGGTGAGGCTGTGTTGTAGCGTTGAATCTGCCCCAGGGCATTGGCAGTTGTGGCTCCTGGCAGAATTTCTCAGTGTGGAGGTGGCACATATACTATTGAGCGTTGGAGGTGGTGAGTGCGCTAGCCTAGACCTCATCAACAGACTGGAAGCCTGAGGCTTTCCTTTTGCTTGGCTGCTCTATGCAACACTGAATATGGATGAACTGGACTCTTTGATCTGGAGTCTGCCTCTTGCTTAGACATAGACACCACTCACATTTCATTATAAGCTCTGCATAAGGGGGTATGTGCTGAGGGCTGATTTGTGAACACCCCATGCAGCCATCCTGCCCCAACATGCAGCATATTGTGTTGTTAGCAGATTCAATACAGCCTTAAGAACACCCATCTGACCTTTCTTGTATGTCCTGCCCTAAATGACGCAATTCGCAATATCTCCCCGCTTGGCGGCATGAGGCTCATTCTACACTAACTCACCTCGATATCTGCATAGTGAATTTGAGTGCAGCACTCTATTCATATTCCCCAGCGCATCGCTGTTGAAGCCCCTTCATGGAGACTTTGCAGCAGGGTCAGGACAGTTGCTCAGCAAGACCCACATTGTGCATCTGCCCCAGCCATGGGTAAGGGAGCACAGCATAACAAGAAAACTCTGCTATGGATAGAGTCTGCTATCACTACTGTGAATCAGCCGCAGGATGTGGTGAATGATGAACTCTTGGAATCCATAATGGCCATCCTTATTGATCTTCATGCAGGACTGCACTTCATTGATGCCAAGATTAACTCCAAGACTGCCCGACTTATATACTTATATACTGACAAGTATATCTTGGATAGGCAGATGGCATGTATCCATGAAGCTGAATGGTGAATTTCAGAACTCAAGTACAACAGGATGCCTTTTAGAGCCAAAGTTGTTAAGCTTGAGAAGCAGCTCCGGGCCGTTTCAATGAATAATGAAGATCTAGAAGCACATTATAAAAATATTCGCCTCATGGGTATCACTGAATCAACCAACACTGAACACATGGACACGCATGTGGTGACCTTTCTGATTTCATTATTTGACAGACAGGACTTCTCTGCAGCATTCCTCGTGGAATGGGAGCATAGGTCTCTGGGGCCTTGTCTCCTTCTGCCAGTCCGCCGAGATCCATTATTGCTAGGCTCCTTAATTACCAGGAACACAACACTGTCCTCCATCTGGAATGGGAAGAAGACCGGATTCAACATCAGGGTTCAATGCTTTCCAGATTTCCAGACTTTACTACTGTTGAAAGTTCACAGAGGTCTGAAGACTACTTCAGGAAGGGGCATTCGGTAATTTATGCTTTATCCTGCAAAGCCCAAGATGGACATTGAAAGCAAGGCCCTTATTTTTCAGCAGGGCCTAGAGGCCCTTCAATTCATCAGGTCTCTTCCTACTTTAGGTCTGCATCCTCAACTAGTCCCAAAGGGAGCTTCCACTCTACTCCCCGTCCCCAGGCTGGCACCTTAGAGGACCAATTTGTTAAACCTTTGTAACTAGCTCTATTTTTATCTCTTTTTTGTCTTATACTGATTTGGGGCCTCTGTGTCCATATTCGCAGCTGAAGTTGGCTCTCAGATTGTCTATGCTACCCTAGTTCTTGAACTGGGATTGTTGGGGCTGGGGAGACATCGGGCGCAATGTTTTCCCTTGCACGCTTTTCGACTTTGTGTTTGATTCTTTATGTACCTCTCCTAAGAATCGTGCCGCAACCGATGGTGTATAACACCTGCAATATGTTGATTTTCTCATTATGGGCATTTTAAGTTTGGGGTTTAGCACCAAATGTTGGGAAATTCAGTGTGTGTGAGGGTTGAGAAGGGGTAACACTATTAGCTGTCCAATTCCTCTGCTGACTAATGCACATATTTGCCCATGGCTATCTAAAGCTTTCATTCCGCCTCATGGTGTGGAATGTACAAGGCCTCAAAGACTGTCATAAGACTAGTAGGGTGCTGGCCTATCTGGATGGGCACAGGGTGGAAATAGCTTTTTTACAAGAGACACATATAACTCCTACACACTGGAGTTCCTCCGCTCTCAAATAGTCTTCACATTATTTTTTTCCTCCTATAGCACTTATTCCAGGGAAATGTGTGTGGGTACTTATGCACCCTCATGTCCCTTTTCAGCTACACCATCATCATACTGATCCTGCAGATCATTTTCTTATCCTTGAAGGTGCCCTCAACACCATGGTACTACTGATCAATACCTATGCTTCAAATGTAAACCCCCCCAGTTCTTTTTAGCTACCTCTGCTAAACTCCAGCATACCCAGGTACCGTTACATGGAGGTGGCGACATAATTCTCACATTAGATGTGACCCTAGGCACCTTAGGGTTGTAGCGTTTTAAACACACTTGAATGGTGTGGTCCCTTCTTGATCTCATTGACCTACACGGGCTGATAGATCTTGGCAAGATTCCTTCCTGCATGCTAAGTAGTTCAGCTTGTACTCCGCACCACATAATTTATTTTCTAGAGAGACAGGCTGGTAACCTCTGAGCTTGCCCCCTTGGTTAGGGTGGTGAAACATTTGCCTCATATGTTCTCAGATCATTTGCCAGTACTCTTTATACGTACTCTACATACATCCAATACCGCAGGTGAGACTGGTAGTTCCCCCCTCCTCGTTACTTGATCCAGTTTTCAAAGATGAAATACGGAAGGCAATCCTAGAATATTTCCAAGTTAACACCGGGATGGTTACTAAAATGCTACCTAATGGGAGGCGCTCAAAGCATATACCCAGGAATAGGTTATATCCAAACATGCTGGGGTATTGGAAGATATCCACAAGCAACTTGCCCGTTCTCACTAAAAAACTACAGGTGATCCAGAATGCAGCTGACTGCACTCTCTTGGGACTGCCTTTGAGATCCTCAGTGTCTGCTCACTTGTGGGCTTTGCACTGGGTCCCTGTAAAAAAGAGATTTCTATTTAAGACCCCTGTTCTGGTCCTTAGGGCCCTTAATCAGACTGGCACCGGACATCCTAGGGAAAAGATTAGTTTCTATGCTCCTTCCAGATGTCTTCGCTCCCCAATGCCTTTATGGCCAAAATTCCGAGGATCTGACATTCCAGAGCCTGAGCAGATCTTTCCCAGGGTAACAACACGTCACAATGTTTTTACTTTTTTTACATTATTTTTTATTTAAATTATTTCATCTTTTCATTTGATTTCTTTCTTTCGTATTACATTTTAAAAATAATTATTTTCTTTTTTCTCATTTGAAGAAGCATTTGTTTTCATCTAAACATTTGTTCCTAAACACAATTCTACAAATACAACATATTAATAACTCATATTCCAGGTAGAGAACACCCTATTCACAACCATTCATTCACACTCATTCCCATACACCACTTAAATTACGCAAACTCACAAAACAATCTAATTTCTCTCTTTATCTGTTGTCCAACATGAACCCAGATAGGTGAGGTTTTACAAGGATTTGGCCAACGCGTTTTGGTGGAAAGAAACAGCAATGAAGACAACCTTCATCAGGACCCTCCAGATAACTCATCTGTTCTCTACAACCTGGAGTATTAATAACAATATCTTCTTTGTGAACCTTCTGTTCTACACAGTTTCTCTTGATGATTGGAATGGGAAGTGTACCACTGTATTATTTCTTATCATATAATTTTCTTCCTTTTCGCATATAGAGGCCGGGATACTTCAATATTCTGCACTTTCTCTTGTTTGGCGTCACACTAATACCCTTAAAAAATACAAAGGTCGTACTCTCTTTGTTTCACATCTGCCCAGCCTATGACCGGTGTATACTATAAAAAGTTCCTCTGGGCCTGTGCTTTACTTTGCTTTGCCAATTTGAGTTTCCAGAACCACTCGATTTGCAGTTCTACTCCTGGCTTCAGGGACACAACAGTATCCTACGGCTGTCCTCAAGCAGGTTCCCACTCTGTGCTTCCGGGCAATACAACATCTGCCACCATCCCTATACCCCTGTATTAACATTTTTTATCATGCCCTATGCCCTGTTAATGCAGCTACTTTGGGGAAATAAACAAGCCCAAGTTGCCTGGGACATTTTGGTTCTACCATTTGATCGTGTGGGAATCAAGATCGTCAGCCCCTAAATGTACTATTTAGTGGTGTAGAGTGAGTTTACAAAATGTTAGTACCACTCCTATGCACGCATTCCATATCTGATTCAGGAATAGGCCCAAACTCGGTGAATTCTGTTGACTTCACTATTACCAATAGGTTTGTCCAGACTACTTAGAGAGATACATACGAATGACACTACCTGCTGGGTCTAGAAAGCTTTATGTTGCAAGGCCAGTATGGCTGATCACCTGCTCATTAAATTACGTTCCAATCCTGTTTTCCCATCTACACTCAAGAGTATAGTGCAGAATATGTTATTGAAAATTAGTCTGGTGGACTGGATCAACATTACATTAATGGCATATTTTTATCCTTAGAACAATATGCTCCTGAGGCAATGCTACTATCCTAGATATATTTATATATGCCCATCTATGGTACACAGTGAAGAAGACATGGCCTGGGTTCCCACGAGAACGCACTGAAATTCTTTCTCTAACACAGTTTATTACATCTGGGGACAGCACTCGCTGGGTCTCTAAACTGTATTGTCTGGTGTCCCAACTCCAATATGGTCAGGAAGTCCTTGGAGCTTCGTATGGCCCTATCCACTGAACTATATTATAATTTTCTCCTTGGGGCCTATAACACATAGCCCTATTGGGGTAGGTCGAGGAGATTCCTGTCGGAGTTCAGCACCTCACAGCAATGGCCCTACTAAAGGCTAAATGAAGCGAGGCAATGAATTGGGGGCATGTTGGAATACCTACTGTTGCTGATTGGCTGCGGGATATGGTGCTCTGTAATGACAGGATTCAAATCTATTCACTAATGTAAATGTATTTGTACTTGTAAAGCGCACTGCCGCCCCATTCCGGGGCATCCTGGCGCTGTACTCATACCGCTGTTGAACCCTTCCTGGCTTTTCCCTGTGAAATGTCCACTCCTGGGCACCCCCAAGGTGAAGCCAGTCATCCCAGCGCTGTTGGGGCCGTTGTGGAGATTAAGCAAGCTATTTCCCAGAGTTGCAGAGTGGGACCCATGATTAGAATAGGCACCGAGGCGAGAATTATCAGGTCCGAGGATATTGTGCCCAAGACACACCGAGGTGGGTATTGAACCCTGGTCCAGGGCCAGACCTCTGCATCAGGGTCTGCCGCTCTAACCATTGAGCCACACTTCTCCACAAGAAAGCACCCGCATCCCGTCTCTGAGATACATGGGACCCATCCCAAATTTATCTCCTTCATACCTCATCCGATGACCTGCTGGCCCAGTCACAAACGAACTCAGTCTAGGACCCTGTGCCTCATACTATGTATGCGCATCACAACATTACTTTGGGTCTCTGACCTAACTGGTTTCAACTGTGTCCTAATGTATGTCTGGAAAGGCATTATGAGTTATCATAATTGCTGCTGTTTGTAGCATGGGTTCCTGCTCGTTGCTTCCTATGTGTAATGCACTGTACAGTTCTGAAATAAATATTGCATTGCTTTTTTTTGTTAAAAATGGTTTATTGAAGAAAGTAGCAAAACAGTACAGAGTGAAATAATATGCATCTCATCAGTCATTTATGTGAACACAATAAATAAAACAATCTAACAATATACCTTAACGATTAAACAGTTTAGTGTAAACCTTCAGAGAAAACCATAATGCCTTGAGTCAGAAAAAAAACATAACAATATAAAACTGTAGCATTTTTTTAAAATTGTTTAGAATGAAGATGAGAGAAGAAAGAGAGAGAGATGAGTAAGAAGAAAAGGAGAAAGTAAAGAGAAACAGAAGAAAATTAAGTACAAGGATAGAGTAACATAGTTATCAATCATATTTAATATCTGAACAACCAGACAAAAACAGTGGCTGCCTCATAAAGGGTCCAAAGCGGTGCACACGGGTCTAGACGGAGCAACAGTTCTGGATAGGTATGAATTGAGAGAAAGCGAGAACAGGACTCTTTTAATCATTAAAGGTAATGTAGTAGCATGGGCTCTGTCCAGCCTGTGATGATGACATAATAGATTCCACCACGCAATAAAAGAGAATTTTGAGATGCCTTTCCAGTTAGATGTGATAATTTGTAAGCAAGTGCTATCATTAAATCAATACATTTCCCAGTTAACTTCTGAGAATGCCAAGAAGAGATGAACAATGTTAAAAGCAATATTTTTAGATAATATGTTATTCATCAAGTCCCAAATAAGTGACCAGAAAATCTGAACTTGGAGACAATCGTAAAACATATGCAAAAAATCACTATTGTATTGGGCACAAGACCAACATATGGCATCAGTGATAAGGTGAAATTGATGTAAACGTGTGGGAGTGTAGTATAGTCTATTATAAAAATAGTATAAAGTTTGGGTAGTGGCAGCTGGGCAGGATGTAACGAGTATCTTAGCCTTAATTGTGCCCCAAGTATGCTGAGAAAATTCTTGATTCAAATCCAATTCCCACTGAAGTTTGATATTAGATTTAGGTCTGTTCTTAGGTGAAACTCATAATAGCATGTATATATATATATATACTCTGCTGTGCATAATGTGCTGTGAACTAGCTGACCTGTGTTGGGACACCACTGTGTGTCGGGTACGCCCATTCAGTAATTGGCGTACTTTCACATTTTAAGGACATTGCGCTTTGTTTTGGTGAAGAATAAAGCAGTGTAGATTTGCCTTGGCTGTGTCAGACCCCTTTTTCTAACCTGGAAGAGGGATTGGTAATGATGTTACGAACGGTATGCTGACACCGTTTCACTGACAACCCCTCCCGATATGGTTCACCGCGTTGGATCAGCGAACGTTTTGGTGTAGCAGAAAAGTGCATAACGCGGAGCCACCCCTGGCTGCCTAACACCACTGTGTGAAATAATGCTTGCCAAGGGGAGGGAGGTTTAGACATCTCCCAATAACTCACCATGTGGATTACATAGACGAAACCCTGCTGTGCATAATGTGCTGTGAACTGGCTGACCTGTGTTGGGCCACCACTGTGTGTCGGGTATGCCAATAACTGAATGGGCTCCCTGACTGGAACCAGCGCGCTGTGCCGAACAGCAGGGGAGAGCAGCGCACGTAATGGAGGCAATATACCCTTAAGGGATTAGAAGGGGCCATGCCATCACCGTGAGGGAGTGATGACGTGAACATCTAAAAGGACTCCAAGCGGAACTGCCTAAAATTTGAAACTAAGTTTAAGGAAAACAAAGGTCCTAAGCTTAAGTACAATCCTACAATAATATTATATAGACCACAATAGGCTGCTATATATTTCTCTCCCTTGTCCAGCCGGACAGGGAATTTATTAATCAAGTGAATTATTAGAGGTTAAGATACATTTAGCAACAAAACATTTCATTGCAGTAAGGCACAGTCCTGTACCGTACTGAAAAAGGATAGGGGAGAAGGTAGTAGAGAGAAAAGTGTTTCAGGCAAAGAAAGTGAGCAATCAGGGTACTGTTTTGAGTCAAAATAAACAGTGTTTCCTGGAGTAACACATACACACATTAATATACATTGATTAAACGTATGTCTACTCAAAGGAGTCGACGTTTCGATCCCGTGCTCAAGTTATAAAGGGATCATCTTCAGGACTTAAAGAATTATTTTGCCTGGTTTGAAAATTACATACGCCTGTTGGGAAGAAAACAGCAAAAAAGAAAAAGAAATAACAGAATTTTGTCAATTCCAGGGAAGATAGAGAGAGGTCAGCTTATCCGTTTTTTAACATTGTATACACATTCTTCGGAACCGCAGTGATAAGCTTGCCAGTCGGCGTAATCCAGTTCAATACCATCCACACAGGACTGAACAGAAGCGAGGACGGGACAACACTACTATAGTAGGATACCTCTGAAAGACATTGGCTACTCTGTACTAACACACAATGTGCCCCGAAAAGTACAACGTTCAAATGGACTCAGAGTCATTGTATTGCTTCTAATGTATTCTCAGATCTTTTCACCATGTCACTTGCGACGCCCTCAGCACCCCCTCATGAGGCATGAGACCAGGTTCGCCGCTCACTCCATCAAGAAACCACACTCTCATCTTGATACATTAATTTTAAATACCAAAATGTCTTTTCACTTAAAAGTTAGCAATTTTAAAATTACAAAAGATGCGCCGTTTATTTATAATCACTCATGTGTCACTTGAGTTTGAGTTTGAGTTTAAAATATTTATTAAGCGCACGTACACCGAGCGGTTTCATGGCGCTGAATGAACTGAACCCCTGAGGCTTCAGAGACGGGAGGAAAGAAGGGGGGGGATTAGGAGGGAAAAGCCTGAGTAAAAAGAAAAGTCTTTAAAGCCTTGCGAAAAAGTGAGTATTGAGGGCAAGATCTCAGGTGAGCCGGGAGGGAGTTCCAAAAAGTGGGGGCGAGTGTAGAAAATTTGGAACCACCCCACTTTTTGCGATTGAAACGGGGGACTAGGAGGAGTTGTTGGGTAGAGGAACGTAGCTCCCTGAGGGGAACGTAGAGATGAATTTCGGAGGTAATGAAGGCAGGGGCTAATCCAGCCCGAGCGTTGAAGATGATACAACCTAGTTTGAACTGGGCACGTTCACGGATGGGGAGGCAGTGTAGAGTCTTAAGGAGAGGAGTGACATGGTGGGACTTGGGTAGGTTAAAAACCAGTCGGGCCGCCTGGTTTTGTACTAATTGAAGGCGACGCAGACTGTACGCGGGCATGCCACAATAAAGGGCATTGCCGTAGTCCAGGCAGGAGATCACCATAGCAAGAACTATAAGTTTGAGAGCTGGGTAGGAGAAAAACCGGGAGACTTTACGGATGGTGCGAAGGGAGTGGAAAGATGAGGACACCACCGAACTGACCTGGGGGTGAAGTGAGAGTTGGTGATCTAGTTTAAATCCAAGGGTTTTTACAGAGGAAGAGGGGGTGGGTGGAGAACCCAATGAAGGAGGCCAGAAGGAGGGGTCCAGGGACTGGAACAGCCACCTGTCAGCACCAACTCTGTTTTATCGGGGTTGAGCTTCAGGTGGTTGTGGTTCATCCAGTCTCGGATATAAGTCATAGTAGATTGAAAATTGGACATAGACTGAGGGGAAGCAAATAGGGAGAAGATCAGCTGGAGGTCATCCGCGTAGGTAAAGACAGAGACCTCCAGCTGTTGAAGAGCAAAGATGAGGGGGGCGATGTACAGGTTAAATAATAACGGGGACAAGGAGGAGCCCTGGGGGACCCCGCATTTGACCGCCTGGAAGTCTGCTACAAAATCTCCCAGGTGCACAGCTTGGGAGAGGCCGCTCAGAAAGGAGGACAGCCAGACCAGGGCGACGCCTTCGACACCCGCCGCCTTGACACGAGATAATAAGATGGAGTGATCAACCGTGTCAAAGGCGGCGGAGAGATCGAGGAGAACCAGGGCCTGGGGATGATTGTTGTCCATACCCTCTCTCAGGGTGTCCAGAACCGAAAGGACCACGGACTCGGTTGAGTGCGATGGACGGAATCCTGCCTGCCTAGGGGCCAAAATTCTATTCTCCTCCACAAATGTGCTGAACGTCTTGGTTACATGGCGCTCTAGGACTTTCGCAAGAAATGGAAGAAGGGAGATAGGACGGTAGTTGACAAGTGTGGTGGGGTCCGCTCCGGGTTTTTTTAGAATGGGTAAGATGACGGCTGTTTTAAGGGAGGGAATTACAGTGCCTTGAGATAGCGAGCTGCTTAGAAGGGTGAGGGGGGGTGAACTGCAGACCGAGTAGATCTGTTTCAGAATGGCATCAGGGCAAGGATCGAGGGGAGAGCCGGACTTGATCATCGGTAGAATGGAAAGAAAAGATTTTTCTGTAAGAGGTGGAAATTAATCAAGACGAGCTGAATTGGGGGGCATAGGGGAATTACAAAGGAGGGGGAGGGCGGAGGAATATTGGCTTTAATGATGGAAATTTTGTCAAGAAAAAAAGTGTTAAGGGAGTTGCAGAGGTGCTGGGAGGGGGAAGGTTTCAAGGAAGCCCTATCGGAGTAAGCAAGATCGTGCACAATGGTGAAAATTTCTTTAGACTGATTCTCTGCGGCTAAAATTTTAGAAGAAAAATAAGCTGTCTTGGCTGCTCGGATGGATTTTTTGTACTGGGCCAGAAGAGAGATATACTGTTTCCTTAGGGTTGGGCAGTAGGCTTGCCTCCAGGCGCGTTCTGCTCATCGGAGATTGAGTTTTAGATCTTTAAGATCCTGATTAAACCAGCGGTTGGCTTCAATAGTGCGTTTTGAGGATACACGCCTGAGGGGGGCTACTGAGTCGCACCCGAGCAGAGCCAGGAATTGATGGAGTCTGCTTGCTCAAGGGAAGAGAGCCCATGGAGATCTGGGCAGGAATCAGAAAGAGAGGTGGCCAGGGAGGTCACATCTACGCGGTTCCAGGAGCGTGCCCAGATGTTTTTGGGGAGAGGGGGCTTACAGGATGGGCAAATAGGTAGTAAGAAGGAGATAAGAAAATGGTCAGACCAGGTGCAAGGGGAAATAGTCAAGGATGAGACTGGGCAGTTGAGAGACCAGATTTGGTCAAAGATATGGCCTTTACAGTGGGTAGGGTGGTGCACGGCTAGCAGGAAGTCAAGAGAACGGAGGGACTCAGAGAATTCCTTCGATGTTGAACATTCGACCGGGTCTGAGGGCCAGAAGTTGAAATCTCCTAGTATGAGAATAGCTGAGTTGTTAACTGCTAGGGTAGCTACCAGGTCAAGAAAAGTCGGGAGAAAGAGTTGGGGAGAGGAGGGAGGACGATATAGCAGCACACAAGTGAGCGGGGTGCTGAAAGAGAGTGAGCGGGCGACCAAGTAATCTGAGGATCCAATTGGGGAGTAAGTTAGGGATTGGAAGACAATGTCTTTATGAGCAATGAGGGCAACGCCTCCGCCTGGCCTGCCAGGGGGGCGGTCGGCACGAAGTGCGTAATAAGAAGCCGGAAGAGTGGCTAACAGGGATGGAAGTGAGTTCTCGCAGAACCAGGTTTCCGTAAGAAACAATAAGTCGGGTTTGTGCGAGTCTAGTAATGTGAAAAGTTTGTGATAATGCTTAACGGCCGACCTGGTGTTGAGGTAGAAGGCAGATACGGTGGTAGGGTGTGGACGGGCTGGGGGCGTTATGCAGGGGATGTCGGTGGGTGTGGGTAAGGGCAAAGGGGGGAGACGAGGGGTGGATAAGGAGGACAGCCCTAGTCTGTTGATGCGTGCTGTGAAGCCGTCATCCAGTGGCCACGAGTCATGAAGGTTAAGTAGCTGAGCGGAGGAGTATTGTATGCGGGAGGCAGAGTGACAGGCCCCTGGCCCCGGTCGGTCGTGGACGGGCGCAGACGGGCTTGCCTTAGGCGCGCCTTCGGCAGGCAAACGGTGCTCCCGCTGCGCTCATCCGCTGCGCTTCCTGCCGGTGCACATATCTGGCATCGGACAGGGGTGTGTGGCCTCGGGGGGCATGGCCTGTGTACACGTCGGCAATGGCGGGCGCTAGAGTTTCAGAGACCGCGACAGCGTTCAATCGGCTGTGCGGGGAAATGAGGGAATGAGCGTCTGCCCCAAGTGAGAGCACAGGTAGTATGCCAAGTTTAAAACACGAAATTCAAGTAACAAACAATTTTAAAAATACAATCGAGTACCGCCGACTCCCGGCTTCCGCCTCAGGAGTGGGTTCAGAGTGAGTGGAGACGCTAGTTGTCAGCATCTTATAAGCTGGGCAGAGGGGCGTGGCCTCGGGGGGGCGTGGCCTGTGTACACGCCGGCAATGGCGGGCGCTAGAGTTTCAGAGACCGCGACAGCGTTCAATCGGCTGTGCGAGGAAATGAGGGAATGAGCATCTGCCCCAAGTGAGAGCACAGGTAGTATGCCAAGTTTAAAACACGAAATTCAAGTAACAAACAATTCTAAAATACAATCGAGTACCGCCGACTCCCGGCTTCCGCCTCAGGAGTGGGTTGCCCCTTCCAATTATGCACCAGCATGTCAGTTGGCCTCCCTCTAAACTGTATTTGCACCTCTCCAAGATGGCGGCCACCCTAACCTGAAGTCACACAGGGCCCCACCGATGCCTCTATCACGTGACCCTTTGGCTCATCACTAAGATGGCTGCCATTTCCAGCCAAGCGCGCACTCGGACAAGCACAGCTGCCCGCCCGTATCGAGACATCGCTCTACTCCCCGGTAAGTCCCCAGATCTCTGGCTCACCGGACGGATGCCCCCTCACGCTCCAATCTAATCATGGTTCATTCCTTTTCCCTAGCGTATCCTTGAATCACTCAACCGCGGTGCTACGATGGCTATCGAGCCGGCGTCCAAGCCCACAATCAGTAAACTACAGATATGCCAACAGCGTCCCTAATCTTATGAACCAACGGTATGTCCCGAGCGCTTCAGCCTTTCACCCACACTCGTCCCCGCACTGTAACTAACCCTTATTCCCTCCCTCGCAGCATCTACGGCTCCATACCCGGTGCGCCTAGGACTCGAACCATCCTCCATTATACCTCGGACATACCGACAGGCACTCAACGCTGGTTGTCCTGACACCCGAGTTTGCAATAACTACTCCACAAAGACTCCCCAAAATGCTCCCATCTTGCCGAGCCCACGGTATGTCCCGTTCCCATAAGCCAACCTTCCTACTAGCTTCCCTGCAAGAGAAATGTAACCCTTTCTCCATCCACAGCATCGGCGCCCTGAAGCCTGTGCCCATAGATCAAAACGAAGGTCACCAGCCCTCTCCTCCACGCCTCCCTACCCTCGGTGGAGGTATGCATTCAACCATAGTCAGTGGCATTTGACAAACTCCACACCAGTTCCAAATGCACGCCCCGTCGCCACTCCATGCGTCTCAAACTCGCAATCCAAGCTAATTTGCGCTACTCTATGGCTGCACGCCATAAAACCCACAGTGGTAATCCTGTCCAAAACCCAGTATACGTGCACACTGTTCTCCACGCCACAATCACGGAGGAGCCAGCTAGTCACTTAATTACCGCCAGTGCACCGTACACAAAATGTTTTTTTAATAGTTTTTTATTTAATGACCACGCCGACTGGCACACTTATCACTGCGGTTCCGAAGAATGTGTATACAATGTTAAAAAACGGATAAGCTGACCTCTCTCTATCTTCCCTGGAATTGACAAAATTCTGTTATTTCTTTTTCTTTTTCCCTGTTTTCTTCCCAACAGGCGTATGTAATTTTCAAACCAGGCAAAATAATTCTTTAATTCCTGAAGATGATCCCTTTATAACTTGAGCACGGGATCGAAACGTCGACTCCTTTGAGTAGACATACGTTTAATCAATGTATATTAATGTGTGTATGTGTTACTCCAGGAAACACAGTTAATTTATTTTGACTCAAAACAATACCCTGATTGCTCACTTTCTTTGTCTGAAACACTTTTCTCTCTACTACCTTCTCCCCTATCCTTTTTCAGTACGGTACAGGACTGTGCCTTACTGCAATGAAATGTTTTGTTGCTAAATGTATCTTAACCTCTAATAATTCACTTGATTAATAAATTCCCTGTCCGGCTGGACAAGGGAGGGAAATATATAGCAGCCTATTGTGGTCTATATAATATTATTGTAGGATTGTACTTAAGCTTAGGACCTTTGTTTTCCTTAAACTTAGTTGATACCCATGGTCCATAGCTACCCACTGGGTTCCCCTTGTTTTTTTTCATAAAATTTGAAACTGGCACTGAGGAAAGCGGTAACTCTGAAACACGTCTGTCTAAAGTTTCGCATTTTAAGGACATTGTGCTTTGTTTTGGTGAAGAATAAATCAGTGTGGGTTTGCCTTGGCTGTGTCAGACCCCTTTTTCTAAGCTGGAAGAGGGATTGGTAACGATATACATATATATATATATATATATATATATATATATATATATATATATATATATATATATATATATATATATATATATATATACACAAAAAGAAGGTTGCCCTCGTCCAGCCGCGAAGACGCCCCGCTGCTAGCCTAGCGAATCCTGCGGACCTAACAAGGTAATGCTGTTGGAACAGGGGGCCCGCTTATTGAGAGACATGAAATGAAATTAAATGAGGGATTATAAAGCGCGAACTGTCACTCCCAAAGGAGCCTCCTGGCACTGTATAGATAACAAACTTAGCAGTGGAGAATAGAGACCTAGATGAGGGCAAGGCAAGCTTCGTCGAGTGTTCCATAGATCCAGGTCTTTAGGGCCTTCCTAAACTGTATTTCGGATTCCATCAATCTCAATTTGTTTGGCATAAAATTCCAAGCCTGTGCACTTTACACAGTTACAGACTTCCCTTCCCGAGTTTTAAGTTTGAAACCAGGTAATTTGAGTAGGTTTGCAGATGTAGATCTGAGTGTCCCCAGTCGGCGAATAGCTCTGAAGGCGGTGACAAGCAGTTTGAATAGAATTCTCTTGTGTAACAAGAGCCAGTGAAGGATTTTCAAAGCCGCTGACACTGACGCCCTACATGGACGTTTTAAGACCAATCTGGCTACTGCGTGTTGCACTACCTGTGGCCTCCTCAGGGTTGATTTGTTGACCCCTGCCAAGAGGCTATTACTGTAGTCTAAAACAACAGTTGATGGGAAGAATGCAGAACAATGTCATACATTCACCCCAGTACAGAGATCTGGGCCTAAATCCTAATCCTAAATGTTTTTGCATTTGTCACCCTGAGTGGGATGGGTATGCTCAGACGTGAGTCCCATGCTCTCCACTCCACTGGAGTCAAGCTATCCTGGCTGAAGACGGCTGATAGCCAGAAACCGGTCCTAGGATGCTTGATTCCGGTCCAGGAAAGACATGGCTTGGCAGTTCGAGCTGGACTGTTCCCATGAGGCACAGGGTCAAGGCTGATTTGCATATGGCCATGTCTGAACTGGGGTGGTGTGGAGTGCAAAAAAACGATGGATTTAGGCCCAGATCTCTGTACTGGGGTGAATGTATGACATTGTTCTGCATTCTGTCCATCAGCTGTTGTTTTTGTATTACTGTAGTCTAGACGTGAAAGTATTAGTGCCACTGCCACTGTTTTCCTCGCAGCAAGCGGGATCAAATGAAAGAATTTGTTCATGGTTTTAATCAGGCGAAAGCATGTACTCACCACTTTGAGTACATGAGGTTTGAAGGAAAAGGAGGAGTCGAACCACACCCCCAGGTTTTTAGCCAGCTCCACCACGGGTGGAGGGGCTGGTGCCTCTTCCGGCCACCAATCCTTAAGTTGAAAGGGGTTATCTTTCCCTCTCAGCAAGATTTCTGTCTTATCTGTGTTACATCGGAAGTGATTGTTTTTCATCCATTTGATGACCGCCGTAAGACAGGCTTTGAAATTTTCTTCAGCTTCCGTGGAGTTTTTGTCAAGGAACAGGATCAGCTGAGTATCTTCAGCGTAAGATGATGTTTCAATCCCATAAGACGCAATGAGGGAGATAAGCGGGCCATGTATATATTAAATAGGAGTGGACTAAGTGAGGCGCCCTGTGGGACTCCCAGGTGATGGTACGTTCTGAAGAGAGGAAAGGGCCAAGGGAGACTGCTTCCCTCCGATTGGACAGGAAGGACGTGATCCAGGCCAGTGCCGTGTTGGAAATTCAGCAAGATTTTAGTCTGGCCAAGAGGTTGTTATGAGAGATGGTATCAAAAGTGGCAGACAGATCCATAAGGATCAGTACTGCCTTCCTGCCCGTATCTGTGATACATTTCAGGGTGTCCGATATCTCCAGTAGAGCAGATTCTGTGGAATGTTTCAGGCGAAAGCCGGATTGTCGAGGGTGGTAAATCTGGGCTGATTCAGAAAAATTTGAAAGTTCCTTATAGACCATTCTTTCTGTGATTTTCCCCAAAATGGGCAGTACGGCTATGGGCCTATAATAAGAAAGATTAGATGGATCTATATTTTGTTTTTTCTTAAGTGGCTTCACGATGTCAAATTTCCACTCATCAGGCACTCTGCCGGAGGCAAGAGAGGAATTTACAATGCCATTAATCGCAGGATTTACTACATCCATGATATGATGTAGTATCATTGGGGGGCACGCATCCAATGGGGAACCTGATTTACATGCTAAAATGGCTTCGTGTTGACAGTGTGCAGCAGCTCCCATCAGGCATCGACCCACTGGGGTTTTGTAATGCTTTTCATCTTGAGGACCGGTGGCACCCACATGGGAAATAATGGTGTATAACTGCAAGTACCAAGGGGCAATGTGCGGGAGCACCATGCCCACACCCACAAGGGCGGGACTTTAAAAGCAGAATGCAGTAGTCATACCTTGTTGTTGCTGTTCCCTCTTCTGTGAGCCTGCGAGCAAGGACAAGAGGCATCCGAAAGGCGTCAGGCCGGTGCTACTACGACGCGTGTAGGGATACTGACACGCTGCAGTCTTCAATAAATTATTGAATTTAACCCCCTGTGAGTGGCGTCTTTATCGAGGGCAACCTTCTTTTTGTGGATATATATAAAGGATGCCTTCCCCTTTGAGGAAAAATAAATGGGAGAGGTAGAAGGCAATGGAAAGATTGATGAGGAAGAAAGTTGCAAATGTAACTAAAGAATGGTGGGCCTAATACAATTGTATTGAACCTCATAGAAGGGTGAAACACTGTATTTAAGTTGAATGTCCCTAAAGTTTAACACAGAATCATTTGAAATTATATGGTCAAATATTATTATTCCCTTATCAATCCATTCCTTCCAATAGAGGGCCAGATTGTTCAATTTAATGTGTTTAATATATCATATCGAGGTTTGGAGAAAATTCTCTAATGAAGAATAAGACTTAAGGACTAGAGAAGTAACCACGGAGAAAGAATGTTGAAGTAGGGGAGTAAAGAAGGTCCATGGGGGTCGAGAGATTTGGACCGCCTCCATAAGTGAAAAAGGGGCAATACAAACTTGTTCCAAGTGACCTCATACTGTACATTCGTCCAGAGAAGGAACTGAAAAAGCGGTCAAAATTTGCATGAGAGAAAAAGCACAGTGGTATCTTCTAACATCAGGGAAATTAACCTCACCGTCATTCCTAGCTTGTTGAAGCCTTAATAAAGATATTATTGATTTGCGTTTGTTCCATAAGAAGGATTGAAGTTAACGATTAACAGACTTTTAAAAAAATAGAGGGAGCCTGACAGGAAGCTTGTACAAATAAAAGTTTATCATTGATAACATCATCATTCTGATCATTGCTAATCTCCCTCACCAGGATAAAAACAAAGGAGACCAAGCAAGGGACATATTGGAGATTTTTAATCTAACCTGCACTAGATTAATTTGAATAGTTTCTTCAGGTTTTGAGGAAAAAAGCAGGAAGCATATTTAATGGGTCAGACACATATAGTAACTATCATCTGTATATGCAGTGAATTTAACTTCATGGATTTTCTCTAGACAGGGTTCCAAGGATAAAATAACAAATAAAAGGGAATAAAGGACAACCTTGTCTGGTACCTTGGAAAAGAGGGAAATATGAGAACTTTTTACCATTAACCTAAATAGAGTTGGAAGGCTGAGAGTATAAACGATGAACATATCTAAGAATGTGGGGACTAAATCCATGCCATTTTAAAGCAACAAACATAAAATCCCAATTAACGTGATCAAAAGATATTCAGCGTCCAAAGTTATAGACGCATAAGGTATGTCAGATTTAGAGGCCATATGGATGATGTTGAGAAAGGTTCACGAGTTATCATAAATAAAACAAACTTTCACAAATCCTGATTGACGAATGCCTATTAAATCTGGAACAACCTGCTTGATGTGTATTGCAACGGCCTTTGCAAATATCTTGCAGTTGTTGTTAATAAGAGAGATGGGCCTGTAATTTCCACACTTTGATAAGTATTTACATTTATTGGGAAGCAGGCGAAGCTTTGCTGGTGAGAAGGTTCCATGCGTGCAAAGTAGGAGAGATACAAAATGTGAATAAAAATGAATAGAAAAACCATCAGGACCAGGAGCTTTATCTTTGGGAAGTTGAAAGGCAGCATTTCTGATCTGCGTCTCAGTTATGTCGCTATTAAATGCAGAGAGGTCTAGTGAATGATCCGTCAACTTAGGGATAGATTGGAAAAAAGTATCTAATTGGTCAGTGGTAGGACTCTACTGAATATAGGTTAGTGTAGTATTGTGTAAGACATTCTAAACTTTTTGTCTCAGTGGTGTGATTAAATCCATCTCTGTCTGTGATAACATAAATTTTACATTTTTGCTTTTTAATTTTCAAATAGTTATCCAAATTTGCATTAATTTTAAGTAAGGTACCACATGCATTGTTACAAGAATGTTTGCTATACTGTCATTTAGCTTCAATTAATTTAGGTAGAGTTTCTGTTTTTTTGAGGAAAAAATATTAATGCTCCAACGTTTTGATTTGTTTAAGCAATTGCAAAGAATCCTTAATTTATTTATTATTCTTCGCTGCAAAGTAGTCTATAATGAAACCCCTAGCAGTCGCTTTATATGCATCTCAAATAAAATTCATCTGGGAATCAACAATAAGATTGACATAAAAAAAACTGTTCAGTAAAATCTGTAAATGCATCTGTACACTGTTTGTCTTGTGGTAGTACATTGTTAATTCTCCATCTAGTGGACCCGGTATTGTCGTTAGGAGTATCTAAGTCTAAAATACCAGTGGCATGATCGTAAATCAGAGTGGAACCAATCTGAACATTTGTAACCGATTGCAGAATATTCTGTGTGACAAATAAGTAATCTATACTGGATTTAGAGGCATGCACAGGGGAGCAATAAGTGAATTCTAAGAAGTTCGGGTAAAAAGTTTGTCAGGCATCAATTTAACCTGTAGAGGAAATAGGAGTCCCTCGCAACTCAGTTGACAGAGCTGAGACCTCAGCTCCCTGCAGATATTGAGGAGGCACAAGAGTGCTTTCAGGACTGGCTGGTAGCGGGCCTGGACAGATGCATCCCAGCAAAACGGGGAGGTAAGAGACGTGGGCCATCGAACCTTTGGTATACAGACCTACTAACACAGGCAAAGAAGGGTTGCAAGCAACTGGAACGTGCCTGGCGCCGTTCCTATGAGCCTTCTGCCAAAGCAGCATATCGAGAGGCAGTGAAAGATTACCACAAGCTCATCCGCAAAACGCAGGCTGAGTTTGTGGCCAATAAAATTCTGAACAGCGCCAATCCGACTAAGACCATCTTCGCGCTGCTTACAAACATGAAGAGCGCAGGCATGCCTAACACCTCCCCCCCCGTGGCTTCAAATCATCACTGTGAGGTCTTAGCACTCCACTTTGTGGAGAAAGTGGAGCAAATCTATCGGGGCCTTTCTATGGGGAATCCCCCTAGTGAGGGTGTTCTGTTGGAAGGGTTGGATGCTGGGCTGAGTGGGGGCCTGACATGTTTTCCATTGCTGTCGCTGCAGGAGTTCGAGACCCTAAGTGTAAAAATCAAATCGGGTTCGCCAGCGGATCCTATGGCGGCGACTTACTTTCATCAGTCCCTATCATCTATTGCCCCCGTAGCCCTCGAACTAGCCAACTTGTCATTGAAATCATCCTCTGTCCCAAGGGCGTGGAAACATGCTAAAATCATTCCACTATTAAAGAAGCCCTCACTTGACCAGGACTACCCTGGTAACTATCGCCCCATCTACCAACTTCCGTTTATGGCGAAGGTTGTGGAAGCACATGTTAATACCATCTTGTCTAGATATATAGATGAACACAATATCTTCGATCCTTCCCAACACGGGTTTCGCCCTTGCAACAGCACCGAATCAGCTCATCTCGCTGTTACAGAGACTGTCCGTAGTCGGTTGGATGAAGGCGACTCCGCGGCCTTGGTCCTGCTGGATCTAAGTGCCGCGTTTGATACGGTATCCCACACGATCCTTCTCCAGCGGCTTTGGACAATCGGAGTCAGGGGTGAGGCTTTGGCCTGGATTCGATCTTTTCTGGAAGAGCGATTGTTCCAAGTATCTGCGCCACCTTTCCACTCGCAGGACCATGTCCAGTGTAGAGGGGTACCCCAAGGCTCTATTTTAAGCCCACTTCTATTCAACCTGTACGTGGGACCCTTAGCGGAGGTGGCCAGAGGCAGGGGTCTGTCCCTAGTGTCATATGTGGACGACACCCAGCAGGTCCTTGCTTTTTCTAAAAAGAGTTGCGCCAACCTGGAGTTCTTCAAAGAGGATCTGGCGATTATCTCGGACTGGATGAAGGCTAATTGCCTTCAACTAAATGCCAGAAAGTCCGAGATTCTTCTCTTTGGGAAAGACCAGGAGATCTGGTCCGAGCAGTGGTGGCCTGAACATCTGAGACCTGCCTCGCTACCGAAGGAGACGGTAAAGAACCTGGGTGTCTGGTTCGACTCCGGTTTAACATTCGAGAAGCAGACCAGAGCTGTTGCTGCTGTTTGCTTTGGCCTCCTGAGAGGACTGAGGCCTTTGCTTGGTCTCTTTCCGCCCAGCATTCGCCAAACCATCATGCAAGCCTCCATTCTTGCGAGGCTTGACTATGGCAACGCCCTATACTTAGGGGCCAATAAGGCAAGTATCAAACGCCTGCAGAGGGTCCAAAATGCGGCAGCCCGCATGTTAGTGGGACTCCCAAGATCCCAATCTGTTGCACGAGTGCTTCTGAAACTGCATTGGTTACCGATCGAAGCCCGCATTCAGTTCAAGGTGCTGTGCATTGTGCATAAAATCCTGAGACAGCAAGCCCCTACTGGGCTATCTGGCCTGCTGAAGTCCTATTTGCCAGGCGCACCTTGCGCTCCGCACACCACGGTTTGGTCTGTGTCCCTCGAGTGAGGAGGGCAAGGACCAGGGGTCGCTCTTTCTGTTTCATGGCAGCCAAGCTTTGGAATTCTCTGCCAATTAGCATTCGATCGACCCCCAATATTTTGCCATTTCGGAAATCATTAAAAACATGGTTGTTCCCCACTCTGTAATCTTCCGTGTTTGTAGGACCCCCTGTTCTCGCTGCCGGTTCTGGTTGCTCTGGGACGCCTCGTCGCTGGGGCAGCCATGCGCATTACAAATCTTGTATAAATAATAAATAAATAAATAAATAAAATAGTCCTCTGGAAAGATTTTCTCATATTATAAGGGATGTATCTAACCTGGGATCTGCGGTCTATAAGGGGTCCATTAATTGATTGCAATCCCCCCCCTACTACGAAGTTGTCTGAAGGACAGTCAGATGGGTGACTATAAAAAAAGTTCCAAATATGTAGATCCACACCTGTAGGGCCAATAACATTACATAGTGAAAAAGGAGTATCATTAATTTTTACATTCAGTAGTAACCACCAGTAGTAACCACCAAGTAACCAGCATCATCTTTGGTTTCATTGATCACTTGAATATTCAGATTTTTGTGAACTAAAATTAACACAGCATTCTTATTATCGATCACAAGGGAGCAGTAGACAGAACCTGCCCATTGCCTGTGCACACAATCAGTGTCACCTTCCTTGAGATGTGACTCCTGTAGAAAAGCAATCTGACAGTTCAAAAGGTAAGGTAAACTGAAGGAATGAACAGGAATATGAGAATATTAAAACGAGTTAGAAAGGAGCCACGGTTAGTAAATATAAAGAGATAGAAGAGAATAGAAAGAAAAAAAAGAAGATAGAGATAAAGAGGGAACACTGGCAGTAGGGAGTGAAAAAAACACCTCCCCGGGGTATAGAAAAGCAAATAAACGAGAAAAGGTCGATAAACTTCAGTCATATCTTTGAGAAAATAATTGAGCAACGGGAAAAAATACTAGGTAAGAGCTTTGGCACAAGACAAGATGTCCAGCCAGAGAGGAAGGCCATGAGGATAAAGAATAACAACATATGAGGTCAGAAACAGAGGGTTGATTCAGAACTAATAAAGGAGAAAATAAACATATCCAAATAAATATGAGACACAGAACAAACCTTTTTATAAAAAGACTTGGTACAATATACACTAAACTTGAAGACTGAAAGGGGAAGGACGCCAACATGCATCACAACGTGATCCAACAGATCAGGGGAAGGTGGAACCTGTAAAGAGAAATCAAAAACAATCAGAAAACGCATGCATAAGAATTACATGAATCAAGTTTTGCTGAGTTCCATATCTTCTCCCTTATGCTCATGGATGAATTGCTTAAGGACCTTGGGGTCTTCGAAAGTAGTTGTCTTGTCTTTGAAAGTGACCTTAAAGAAACATGGATGGAAAAGCCCATACCGTGCACTCATGAATCTCAAAGTTGGTCTCAATTCCAATAATTTTTTTGGCTCGCAGCAGTAAACTTGGACACATCCTGACGGAAACATTTTTTTGCCCCGATCAGAGCATCTGTTTATGTTGTTTGGCCATCGAAAGGACTTCCATAGGATCGGAATATTGTAAAAACAAAGCAATAATCCTTCTAGGCATGTTCGATGTTGTAGAGGAAAAGGGGCCAATCCTATGAGCTCTTTGGATATTCAGCTCCACCAGAGATTTCAACCAAACAACTTTAGGGATGTGCAACTTACGAAATGTAATCATGTCTTGACCTTCTGATCCTTCCGGAATACCACAAATGTGTAGGTTATTGCCACAATTACGATTTTCCAAATCCTCAGCAAGTCGTTTAAGCTGTGTAACTTTCTTAGACAAATAAGAGACTTTAGCCGCAACATCCTGAGCGTCGCTAACCCGTTGCTCCACTTCAGTGAGTCTTGAATTCAGAACGGACCACTTATCCTCAATCCATTGCAAGGTAGAGCTTGTCTCCACCATGAAAGGTTTTATGTTCTTTAACTCCTCCATAATGTCTTCCAGTGAAAGAGGTAACCAAGCCAAAGAAGGGTCTATCTTTACTCTTTTATTGGCGCTACTTCCAGATTCCTTACGTGCCATGGCGCTTGAAACAGAAGAAGACAAAGTCTTGGAGGAATGCCCTGTATCCATATTGAAACCCAATGTGATATTGTCGCCCAGCGAGGACTAATAATTAAGGGAACCAAGGTGTAACAGCAATGAAAGTGTCTGTGAGTAATTACAAGGCAGTCAAAAAAAATTCACATAGGATGAGATGGTGAGGTATCTCTCAAGACATAAAAGGATAATAGCCATTTATGCCATTAAAAGGGAAAAGAGAAGATATATGCAAAAATGTCATGCCATTGTAGTTCTGAGGCAGACTGTGAACTGCTCAAAATGGCGGCTTGATTCCTGACAGAACGGGAGTGGCAGGCAAGACTTATGAAAAAATCCAATTAAAGGCTCAAAAAACATACTTTGCCACTCCCTGTCATTTCCAACGCGTGTTCCAGCCATCGACCCTGAGGGACAGATTCCTCGGCTCCCGAAGGAGGAAAACTAGAGGCCGGCCATCTTGTTTGCTGCAGGCTCGCACTTTCCAATATTGCATGACATGACTGGGGATATACTCTCATATGACCACTGGATGTTGATGTGTTTGTTGTGTATGTTTAAATCTAAATAAAAATTTTAAAATGAAAAAAAAACAATATTGCCAACTTGAAACTTTGGTCTAACACTGATTATAGAGCTTCCCACTTGTAAATCATCAAGGAAGATAGGTTCTCTGGTGACTATTACAAAATAGGCTCCTGGCACCAATATTGTTTGCAGCATACAAGAAAGCAAAAACTGCAGGGGTTCTAGGTTCAATTGCCAACAAGCCGATCATCTCCCTTATCCAACAGGAAGGGAAAGACCTTCTACTGTGCCAGAGCTATTGCCACACTTCCTTCAAAAATATTCATATTAAAATTCTGGCTACGATTCTAGTTGAAAGGCTAAGGAAGTGGATTCCTCCCCTTATCCATGATTTTCAGGTAGGCTCCGTACCTAGTGCCATGTGAGGAATCACTTGCCTACATTAGCCCATTTTCTTTGGATACACCCATGATATCTTACTGACGTTCATACAATCGAATCCATTCCACGCTATTATACATGATTCATGATCTTTCCCAGCTTTTGAGAAGTACAATTAATTGGGAAGAGTGAGGCTTTGATGATATCCTGCATGACTACTAAAGCTAACGTCTATGACTACATCATAAGATGGTTGCTCAAACATTTGAAATATAGCAGTATTTTAATCAATAAAGACTGGAAAACATGTTATGGGGCAATTTAAAAGGTTTATCTTAAGATGGTGTTGGCCGTTTTTGAAAATATCCAAACCATACGCGCAGAAATTGAGATCTACCTTGACAATTCCCGACCTATTAGTTTAGATATAGAAGACGCAAATAGCCTAGAAGAATTACCCTCAGAGGAGGAAATTATAGGGGTAATTAAAAACCTACCTAGAGGGAAAGCCTCTGGGCTGGATTGTATCCCCTCGGAATTTTTTATGGTATTTCTAAATGTAAATGTAAATGTAAATGTCTAGGTATTTGGAGAGCGCACTGTCACCAAGTGGTTTCCTGGCGCTATTACTCATACCGCTGAGGAACCCATCCTGACTTTCCCTGTGAAGTGTCCACTCCTGGGCACCCCCAGGGTGAAGCCAGGCATCCTAGCGCTGTTGGGGCCGGTGTGGAGGTTAAGCAAGCTATTGCCCAGAGTTGCAGCGTGGGGCCCATGATTAGACTAGGCACTGAGGCGAGAATTGTCAGGTCCGAGGAAATTGAGCCCAAGAACCGCCGTGGCAGGAATTGAACCCTCGTCCCGGGCCAGAGCTCTGCATCAGGGTCTGCCGCTCTAACCATTGAGCCACACTCCTCCAATCAAATAAAAAAAAAATTGGGAATCTAATCATACGTATATTTAAAGGGGGTCTGCCACCCGAGTCCTGGTCCCGAGCAAAAATAATTATCTTCCCCCCAAAAAATAAACCCCCGACCAGCTTGGCTCATATCGCCCTATTACCCTGATTAACCGCTGCAGCGGAGTGCGAATTTTCGCGCTGTGATGAAGATTCCAAAACGGGCGTGGTCGTGACGGAACGGTTCCGTCACCAGCACAGCCCAACCAATGCTCATGACGGAACCGTTCCGCCCCAAGCGTCGAAGGAGTTAAGTCCGATTCAAAAATATACTAAAAAATATTAGCAAATAGAATTGCCCCCTTAATGCACAAGGTCGTCTCACCGAGTCAGCATGGCTTTATTCCAGGAAGATCAACTATTAACTATATCCACTGGGTAATTACCCTGTTTGATGGGATGGAGGTGACAGGGGATCCTATAGCGCTGGTCTTGCTCAACGCGGAAAAAGCGTTCAATAGGGTCTCCTGGCACTTCCTCTGGGCATCAATGGCTAAAATAGGGATTCAAGAGGGATACATCCATGCCATTCAAAAATTATATATAGAACCTAAGGCCGTAGTAATGGTTAATGGCAGTCTCACCGATTAATTCAGATTTTCACACGGGACTCGTCAAGGATGTCCGTGCTCGCCTCTACCCTTCGCGATCTACATAGACTAATTTTTCAGACACCTAGAGCAAGATAGAGTAATCAAGCCGGTAATTCTAAAGTCCTTTCCAACCAAGATATTAGCCTATGCGGATGATATCGCTATTGTAACAGCAGATCCATGTACGGCTGTGCCGGCAATAGAGGAAAGAGCAAAACAATTTGGGAGTCTGTCAGGATATGCACTTAATCAAGGGAAAACCCAGATTGTTCTAGGTAAAGAATGCTCAATGAACAATAATAGGGTGGCGGAATATGCAACTTATCTAGGCATCTCAAGTACATCTGACTTGGAAAATCGTGTTAACATCAACCTAAAACCAATAACTAGGGTCATTCAGAAAGATCTCAAACGCCTTGATTATCTACACCTCTCTGTTATAGGCAGAGTAAATGCGATAAAAATGTTTTTCTTCCCCAAGATTTTATACCTCTTTAGAGCAATCTGTTTAGAATTCTCCACTACCTGGCTTAGATCAATTTATCAGATGTTTTCCAGTTTCATTTGGGCATACTCGCAACCCCGACGTGCCCAGAAGCTTCTCACCCTCCAGAAAGATCGGGGTGGATTGAGCCTGCCGAATCTGCAAGCATTCTACTCTATAGCAGGGAATTACTTGAGAATAATTATGTGAATGAAATAGGAGAGATCTCTACACCATCCACATTTCAATTACTGCTAGGTAGAGAGAGCAGTGGGCATTGGTGGAGGCATCTACATGATAGTTATTACAAAAAAATTAGATTTAAAACACTACTCAGTGGGTTTAAAGTATGGAAAGCAGTCAGGAAATTGGTAGGTGTTGATAGACTGTCATTCTACACGCCTACAAAAGATAATGCCGGCCTGCCCGCCATATTTAAAGATAATTATATGAGAAAATGGTATGATGCAGGTATTACTCAGCTGGGCTGCCTGTTCTCCATTGAGGGGAATTTATCCTTTGAGGAGCTAAAATATAAATATGGGCTGGATTGGCGCGATTTCTTTAAATATCTCCAAGTAAGAGACTTTCTATCCTGAAAGACAGGCGGGAAGAGAGGTATGGCTAAAAGTGATCTATTAGATACAATAATCTCAGGCACTGGGAACAAGATCAGATCCATCTATATATACGTTATGGCATTATTCCCAGACGATATGGAAAAACTTCTTAGAAATGGCAAACAAAAATAGACATCACAGATAATCAGTTTAATCATGCCTTTGAAATGTCACAAACAACACTGATGTTGACTAAATTGCAGGCACAATTGTTTAAAACATACTTTTTCTTCTATTGTACACCTGATAGAATTGCCAAATTGGGATCCGGTATGAGTACCCGCTGCCCAAGGTGTAACTTCTATAGTGCTAACTGTATACATATCTTTGCATCTTGTGAGGGTCTAGCGATGGTGAAGCAAGAAATAGAGAAATTCCTATCCACACTGCTTGATGAAACTGTTGTATTGACCAATGGAAGCATCTTATTGGGGATTGCGAATCTAGAAGACATGGGCATAGGCCAGGAGATTATCTTCATTGCAATGGCTGTCTTCAGGCTTTGCATTGCCTCAGCTTGGCGGGACCGGAATGCTCCGTCATTCCATCAATGGCTTGCTAGATTCTTAGCGACAGCTAATATTGAAATTGCTATATACAAAGGCAAAGGTAGGCAACAGTGAAAGAGAGGCCTAAAAATCTGGAATCCCGTGTTAGCCTGGCGACAGGAGATGGGTGGTATTGAGTAAAGCTTCTACTGAAAGGAAAGATTACTTTGTTTGGATGTGTTGTATAGCACTCGCACATTCTAACCTGTGCTTATATTGTCTCTGGTCAAAGCCCACTAACTACTATTGCTTTTCCTCTGTTGTCGATGTGTGCTCTTGCGTGTGTTCTTGCCTTGTGTAGTTATACTGTGTATTAAAATTGTATTCCTATGTCTGCCTAGGGGGTGGTGGTGGGGGGGGGGGGTCCGTGGGGTAATGTAATGGTTGTAAAAATCTTGAATAAAAAAAATATTTTTTTTAAAAGAATATCAACAAGTTGCATGTTTCTCAACACATTGGGCCTGATTCTGATGCGGTATAAACAAACCATACGCACATATGGAATCAAGTGACCTCTGTCTTACTCATATGAGTCATCAGTTATTGCAAATGATATTCTATTTCTTCTGCCTGGGTGACCCCCATTTGTGAACAATAATGGAAGAGTGATGTACTGAAAATTTCTATAATGGGGCCATACTCACCAATAGCCCCTAAACCTTATTTACAAGTAACGAGTCAGTCGGCAATGGAGAAGGTTCAATCGTTTATTTTGCAAAATAGGTCCTACGCAGGGGAGTCTCAGTCTACACGACCCTCGGAGGTGCCCAGAGAAGACTGAAGACTACAAGCAATACAAAGCATATATACGTTTCTCACACGGTTTGATATCACCTAACATGGAAAAGTACTACTTGTCAGAGAGCCAGCAGGAAAACCCATATAAGGCACAATAGATTGCTAGTAGCTGGGCCTAAGCTATTCCGGGGGCAGGTCAGTAAGGTGCCTCCCTTTCTATCTGGAGACAGAGATTGACAGGGACGGGGCCTGCGAGAATGTGCGTATTCTACAAGAAGAGCAGAGGTGACCTTGGGTCTTCCCTGAGCTACAAACTAACGATCTATGCTCAGGCCGGGCTACCAGCTTAGGTTTCTATACAGGGGTGCATCACATGTTTTCCCAAGAAAGTAAGTGAACACAAGTAAACGAAACTAAGATGGCGTCGGTTATACCAATAGGCCTGTTCGCAGAAAAAGGAATATCTCCCGCAACTATATGTCCAGGGTTACCTACAACACCACAATAATATGATTATATTCAATAAAGTAGGCCAACATTACTTATATCAAATTTGTATCTCATCAGACTGCCCTTTTGGCCTGATGTGGCCAATATAATCTGTTTAATCTAAGAATACACCTTCATCAATTTGCATGAGGTCTGAGACCTCTTTCTGGGTCATTTGTTTGTCAACCTTGGCCTGTCGAGAAATAGTCAAGGCTGAAGTCAGTCTAGTAACACAAAAGGAACAGCAAGCAGGCCCACACTGGAGACACAGACAACAGGTAAACACTATACCAAAAGCCCATGCAAGGATCATAAAGACCTTCCAACCCCAAGTGGTCAAGAGGCCCCAGAACCAACCAGTAAGGGACCATGTACCAGTGTAGACATGCACCTCGGCAGCTAGCCGATGCAATTTCTGTATAGCCAGGTGGATAGTGGGAGCAGAATCTGGTATGTAAACACAGCAGGAGCTGCCGATCACGTGGCATGCTCCGCCTCTATTTGCTAGGATGACGTCAAGAACCATTCGTTTCTGAAGCGAAACAAGCCTTGTCGCCTGAAGCTCAACGGTAAGGTTTGTCAAGATCTCAGTAGTAGTCTGAACTACATTTTCTACTACTCTGGGCAGACGTCTAACATCTCGGCTGGTAAATATCGGACCCCATATAGGAAAGAGACCCTTTGAATGTCTACAAACTGTTGTAATGCGGTATCTGTCTGATCTGTATCTTCGGTGTTGAAACTTCGAATACTCCTATTTGAGTCTGTCTCCCTTCTAACTAACTGGTGTGTTTTGTGGTAATTGGAGGGAGCTATATATACCGGGGGTAGAGAAAAGAAAGGTAACATCTTCCTGCCCAACCTCGCGGAAGCCAGGTGTTAGCATTTTCACCACACACAAAATATACATTAGGCGGAGTAATCAGAGGCGGGGTACTATTGGTGTGCAACGTATAAGTATAGTTACATCTACTGTTTCCTACTTTAACATGACCCTGCCCCTGAATACAGAAAGAAGAGGTACTATTCATGATAGGGACCGGCATAGCTTTGTCATCGGTAACATTCCGTTCTTGAAAATGCTGAAAATGCAAGGTGGGATTAAACTGTTCGAAATCCTGCATTTCTTCTTTTAACCAGGTGACATTTTCATGGGCAGTATATACATTCATACATGCATTTGGGTCTAAAGATCCTTCACCCTCATTTCCTAATTCGTCAAAACCTTGGTGTTCATCAATATATTTCAGAATTGTTTCATAATCCTTTTCTGTATATTTTTTAGGCTCAGCTATATAGTGTAAATACATAAGGGATAATAACTGAAACCAGGCTTTACAACTAGCTAAATGTGATAAGGGCAGTGAAATGAACAAATCATGTCCGTGCATTACAGATGAGAGTAGACCACAAACCCAACAATTAGTCTTGTTAGTGGTACTGTGGTCCTGATGCAGCATTCCAATAAAAACATTCTTTACCTATGTTTCTTGATGTCTCTCCTTATGAGGGGGCAAGGAATAGAAAAAATGCTCAGTTGGAGCCGCAGTGGTTCCTAACATTTTGTGCATGGGGTATTGAAACTCTAAATACACAAACACACACAATAATAAAAATCACAATAATGAATACAACGAAGGCCACCTTCACTCTGGTAGGCCATCCAGAAAACATTGGCACATTCTCAAAATAGCTTCTAGGGGCAAGGGGGTCGTTCATCTTCCATGGCAAATCGGGCAAAAGGATACATCCTCTCTAAAAGTCCAAAACTAAACTCGGGTTACAAACGTGCACACTGCCAGAAGGTTCTTCTTCCCTCTAAGGGATCTTCTCCCTGTGTCCGTTAGAGCCTCACCGGCAGACTCCTATTGTTCATCAAAAGAGAACCACAATGACTTTCCAGTGGTGCAACTGCGGTCCCTAACACAGTCTTTATTTCTGAACAGAGCAACAAATAAAATTCCCAGCTCTCAACGCGTTCAGTCCAGTGTCTCGCTCAGTACCTCAAAAAACTAGTTGCAGCCCCTCAACTCAAGTCTTTCTCTAACTCCTGTCATCTGAAGCTGAGGTACTGCGTTGTTTTCGGGTCCGCAAGTTGTATCTGAGGTGGCCAGGTTGTTCCTGGTCTTGAAATAACCCAACAGCAGGAGCATTTGGTGCAACAAGATCCTGAGATGTTTCAGAAACAACAGCTTCCTCTTGTACAGCTGTCACGCTCTCGTGTAATGGCAACACTTCACTCTGTTGCCCTACTTCACGGGCATCTGAGAACGGTACAAAGCTCAGCCTCCACTCTCCTTCTTGTGTTAGAACTCCTTCTCGGTTCTGCTGATCAAAAGGAAGAGGAAGGGGGAGATGCTTCAGGTGGGAAACATGTATCCAATGTTTCTTCCCCTCCACCTTTACTGCTGTTCTGGTGATCAGTATAATCTGATAGGGTTTGCTCCACCTCGGCTCCAAACTTGTTTTCCGCTGGTAGTTCCGCACCAAGACCCACTGTCCTGGTTCCAGGCGATGTCCAGGACCTTCTGGCAGTGGCTGTAGCGTAGCAGATACCTGTTGGTAAATAGAGCGCAAATCTTTAGTCAAAGCGTACAGATAATCTGTCATCAGAGGGTAATCAATGTCTCGAAAAGATCGGGGTCTCTGGACTCCCCATACATTTGCTGGTAGCCCAAAAACAACTTCATAAGGAGACAATCCTGCTTGTGAGTGAGGTGTGACTCTTAGGGACATTAGGGCCAAAGGGAGTGCGTCAGGCCAACTTAGACCCGTTGTTTCACAGATCTTGGCCATTTTCAGTTTCAATGTGCCATTGTACTTTTCAACTAGGCCTGCAGATTCGGGATGTCGAGCAGCATGAAATTGTTGTGTAATCTGCAGTCCTTTACAGATATTTTGCACAAGTTGTGCGTTAAAATGTACCCCGTTGTCTGATCAAATGACCCGGGGCAAACAAAATCTAGGCAAATATTCTTTGAAAAGGGCTTTAGCAGTGGCAATAGCAGTGTTCTCTTTGGTGGGGTAGGCTTCGACCCATTTACTGAAAGAACATACCACCACCAATACGTATTTCAAAGTGTTCACTCTGTCAAGCTGGATATAATCTATCTGTATCACTTCAAAAGGTAAGGTAGGTGGGGCAAAGTTTCCTCCCAGGACCGATTCCCCACCTCTAGGGTTATGTTTTAAACATACCATACAGTATTTCACTACATGAGCTGCAGTTTTGGGGATATTTGGGTTATTCCATACTGGGCCTAGTACAGCACAAATACCTTTTGCACTAATATGGGCAGGGCCATGGGCCATCACTACTACTGCATAAACCAAAGCATTAGGTAATAACCATCGCTGTTTTTCAGTTAAATCAATCCAACAGTTGTTCTTGTCCAATTTCTCTACCTCCTGTTCCCATTTTAGTAACTCATCTGGGGTAGCTTCTTTCTGTAATTCTTTTACACTCTCAATAGTATTGTCAAACAGGGATGTCTCCGCCACCCACTTTGCCGATGCACTAGGGAACATGGCTGTCATTTTTGTCTGTGCAATATCCTTGGCTACTTGATCAGCAAAAGCATTTCCTCTTCCAGTGGAATCAGTAATCTTTTTATGCGCACTGCATTTGATAATGGCTACTTTCTTAGGCAGTGTCAAAGCAAACAACAATCTCTCGATTAAGGGGCCATGCTGTATTTTCTGTCCATGTGAAGTGAGAAATCCTCTCTCTCTCCACAACCTCCCAAAACAATGGGCCACGCCAAAGGCGTATGACTGTCCGGAAAAATGTTCACCTTTAACCCTTTGCTCAATTCGCATGCTCTACACAGGGCTAATAATTCAGCTGCCTGGGCTGAGTGATGAGAAATCTGTGCGGTCTCCACCACAGTTCGAAGTATAGTAACAGCATAAGCAGCTGTTGTGGTGCCATCTGGTAACTTGAAACAAGAGCCATCCACATACAACCCCCCTTGGGGGTCAGATAAAGGGGTGTCAATGAGGTCTACACGTCCCTTCGTTTCTTCCTCTGTTCTAAATATACAATCATGGACATCGTCCTTTTCATCATTAGAAGGGAGGGGTAGTAACGTGGCTGGGTTCGGAGTGGCACATCTTTTAAAAGTAATGTGGGGTGCAAATAAAGTCAACTCATATCCTGTTAATCTTGTACTCGTAAGGTGCTGAGTTTTTGTTCGATTCAAGAGTATATCCACAGCATGCGGTACCATTACTGTGAGGTCAGTATTCAAGACTATCCCTTCTGACTGCCGAACGGCCACCGCTACAGCAGCAGTAGCCCTTAGACAACTCGGAAGGGCTCTAGCGACGTTATCCAACACCGCTGAAAAGTATGCACAGGGTCGTTGCTTACGACCAAAACCCTGGGTTAACACTGAAAGCGAACAACCATCCACCTCGTGCACATAGAGTACAAAAGGCTTATGGTAGTCTAGAGTACCCAAGACGGGTGCAGAACAAAGAGCAGCTTTTAAAGAGTCAAAGGCATCTTGACACTCATCTGTCCAGGGCAGGGGTTCATGCACATCTTTGGTAGTCAAATGCAACAAGGGTTTAGCGAAAAGTGAAAAATTAGGAATCCATTGACGACAGTAAGAGGTTATGCCAAGAAAAGCACGGACATCACGTTGAGTGCGAGGCACAGACATATTAGTAATCACAGACATTCTTTCTGGAGTTAGTCTTCTCTCCGCTTTCGACAGTAAGTGGCCGATGTAGGTCACTTCCTGTCGACAATACTGTAATTTAGACAGGGAGACTTTATTTCGATTAGCTGCCAAATTAGTCCATAATTTAACAGTGGCTTCTTTACAACCTTCCTGTGTGTCGGAGGCCACCAAGATATCATCCACGTATTGGATGAGAACATTTCGAGAGGGTAAAATAAGTTCATTGAGAACTGCTTTCAGAGCTTGGCTGTAAATACTGGGACTCTCAGTATAGCCTTGAGGAGCACGACAAAATCTAAATCTGCGGCCAGATAATGAGAATCCGAAGATATGTCTACTCTCTGGTGAATCGGAATGCTAAAGAAAGCATTCTTCAGATCTATTACTGAGAAATACTGAGCTGAAGGGGGAATCATAGTCAAGATAGCAGTTATATCAGGAACTACCGGATATTGGGGAACTACTATCTTATTGACTTCTCGGAGGTCAATTACAAAGCGATATGTGTTCTTGTAATCAGGAGCACCATCTATTGGGGCTTTCTTCAAGATCGGTAAAATAGGGCTGTTACATACGTTTGCAGCCGTTTCCTCAACTACTCCCTTTTTAATGAGGTCACGGATAATGTGCAACAGGGCCTGCTCACTCTCCGGTAAGATTTTATACTGAGGAATGCGGGGCAACTGGGCATTGGGCTTCAAGGTAATGGACACGGGGGCTATTTTTAACAATCCTACATCAGTATCACCTGTTGCCCAAAGCGATTGGGGAATGGTAGAAAATTCAGGGGGAGGTGTTCGTTTTTAACAAAACATTGCAATGTACTTTGAAGTGGTCGTTGCATAGTTAAATAAACACCATCAGGAGAAAAATAAATGTGTGCATGCAATTTCTTCAATATATCTAATCCTAACAAATTTTCCCCACATTTGAGAAGGAAAGGAGAGTCTACAGTGATCGGACCAATAGTAAGA
This sequence comes from Lissotriton vulgaris, assembly GCF_964263255.1. Lineage (NCBI taxonomy): Eukaryota > Metazoa > Chordata > Amphibia > Caudata > Salamandridae > Lissotriton > Lissotriton vulgaris. Next base: position 954,149,508 of record NC_141694.1, read on the forward strand.
GGTAAAGGTTTAGAAATGGGGCTTACCACGGGGATTCCTGAGAACCCTACTGACACATTAGTTTGCCCAGACAGACCAGTGTATGGGCAACAGAACTATTCATTGCTCCAGTATCCACTAGAAACTTTCCTGACGTCCCCAGCAATTGTCCTTGTACATAAGGTCCTTCCTGATCAACTGGTACCGCTATATGCCCCACACTCTGTCCTTGACTATCTCATGCATATCCATTCCCATCGTACCCATCGTCCTGATAATTCTCATGATAGTACTGTCTGCTCTGGGGATCATCGAAATAGTTTTTTCGTGAATCGCCACCTATCATTTCCTCACGTCGCACGCTATTCCGATCGATATTTCCTCGACCTCTACCCCATCCTCTACTGGGGCCTGCTCTGGCTTGAAGCAAAGGGCAGTCAGCCCTCTAGTGCCCTCCAGTGCCCTTCCTGCTTACAATAGGAATACTGATTTATCCCAATGGTCGGAGCTCCTCCTCCACCTCCTCTTCCACCCGTTGCTCTTCTTGGAAATTAACCTCACCCTCCTCTGACATTATTCTGTCCTCTACTGACCTGCTGTAATAAGACTCTTGTTTTTAAATCCTTAACCTTTTTCTCCGATTTATCCTTGCTCTCATTCTCTTGGTGTTCATAGTATTGCCCCATACTAAGAATCACCGACGGGGCAGCTGTAGTCCATGTACTTTCTGCAGCTTGGAGGCGGGTCATTACTTTAGGGAGCAAGTTGGTAACAAACCTATTTACAAATAGTCGAATTCCACCTTCCGTGGATAAGTCCTGACCGCTAAAATCTATAAACACTTTCTCAAAATGTGTGAAGAAATCTGAAACACTTTCGTCCTTTTTCTGCCTACAAGCCGTTAACTTATCCCAGTCAACCTTCCTAGGGGAAGGAGAGTCTGCATATAAGTGATAATACGTCCTGGCACAGCCAGAAATTAATCTCTGGGTTTGTCTCCTGGCTTACGCTCTTTGTCCCACGTTTTAATCTGATCCCAGGTCCCTCCTAATTCCGGAGCGTGATCGGTGTCGTGTATCTGTCTCCAGATATCTACCGGGATCAGGAGGCCGAAAAACAATTCAATGTCAGCTAAGGTCATAACAGCCGAATTGGCAGCTTCAGTCAATTCTTTATATTAGGCAGTGGGGTTCTTATGGGGATCGGGGAGCTGTGCTTTTAAGGTAAGGACCTCACTTCGTTTCCAAGGGGAATAAACCCATTATTCCTGAAGTCGGGCGTCTACGTGAGCCCTCACTACTTGTCCATTACCATCCGTTATTTCGGGAAGCTCGGGTTGGAAAAGAGGGTGTACCCCCCTCATTGGGTGTTGCGCTCCCCAATCAGCGCATTTTCTGTGCATTCTTTCACAATAGTGTATAAATGTTGCAACATTTTGAAACACTTCAGTAGTCTGTAAGTTAAACTTAAAAGCTCGATCCCTAATGTCAAATAATATCTGAGGGGCTAGTCCCTCCTCAAAACATTGTTCCCATAGTGAAATCAATTGGATCGTCATGTTTTCTAGTGCCAGTTGCTGAGCAACAGGTTTGAAGTCTTTCATGGTACTCCAATGGTATAGATTGGGTTTCGCATCCACTGGGATGCCTGGATTACTATAGATTTTCTTTCTTCTGAACCCAAGGATGACCTAGTGAAAACTCGTTGATCACTCAAGTCTCCCCTAGGACGCTTGGGTGTCGTATCTATAAGGGCCGAAGTGGTCCCATATCGGGGGTCCATTAGATCTCCCGTAGGGGGTGTCAAAAACACAGGGTGCAAGGGAGAGGGGACAGCAGAATCCGGCCTTAAGGAAATTAATGTTGAGGTAGTGGGCCGGAGGGTAGGAAGGGGTAACATCGGTGTATGAGGAAGGGCCATCTATCGGAGCGGTAGCAGCCGCAGCCACAGGTACTCCCACGGCTGGCACAGTTCCAACCTGGCCCGCCAGAACCAAAGGCACAGCAGGGTATAATCCCTGGGGGCATACGGATGGGGTGGATGAGCCTCCAACAGGTCTTCTATCTCATCCCCAGTTTCTGTACGAGTTACATAACTTTTATCCGTTTCTAATCGAAATTGTCTGTTCATCTGTTCAATATTCTTTTCTACCTTTTCTTTTTCATAGGCTACGGCCTTTTGAATAATAGTCTGTCCTGATTTAAGCTTTCCTAATTTCTCCTCCCTTATCCGTCGTCGTTTCGCTTCCTTCAACCATAAGTTCAAGGAATCGAACATCGATTGTCGGCTCTTTTTCATAAATAACTTATTCTGCAAGTAATTGATCTTTTTCTCGTCAAAAGACCCTGCTAGAGGCCATTGTAAATCAGAGTTGTCTTTGGTGTACTTATTTCAAAGAGTATTAAACAAAATAGGGGTAAGACCATTTTTCACATACATATCAAAACTTGGGATGCCCTCCGGAGGGGCAGGCTGTCTTTCTTCCAACCTCCCACCTCGCCGACAGCAGCATCCAAAACATATTTTACTAAAACACGGCATATTTAGGCAATTCTCAACACGTTACCCACGTACCACCTGCATTCGCATTCGGACGCGTCCTCTTCACCACATGCTCATTCACGCTTGCTACACACAATCTTAAAGTGCTTGAAAATAAAATATGGGAACTCCTCGATTCTTATTTCTTACTATTCATTTCATACAAGTACCACATGTCTTCAAAATCGAACAGAGTCCGTTGACTCCTGTCCTGGGAATCGATCTCGCCGGATTCCAGCCCAACAATTATATCACAAAAAGAAACAGTTGTTAGACTGTTCTGAGATCACCTGACAGGTGAACCACAAACCCTCTTACAGACCATCCCATAGTCCTGTGCTGGTTGGGCCGGGCATCTAGGCACGTGGCTCCAGAACCCTAGCTTACCCAGTTGCTCCCATGGGTTCTTCCGAAGAGAATTCGGCCGAGTGAGCACCCTTGTGCAACACTAAGGCGTCAGGCGTGGTCTCAAGATCTCACCAAATAAGTCTGTGGGACATCCACCCATGCAGCCACTCCGCTGCCACGTCAGACCCCCAGATTCCCTTGTGGCTCGGCTTCACCGACCACTACCCGATACAGTTAATTGTTGGAAAACGAAATCACTTCTTCCAAGTGCTCTCTACTTCCTTTCAGGCCGAATCAAATATACAGTACAATTTACTCACCTGGTGCACACAGGTCCGATTGCAGATTCTTCACTGCCGACTCTTCTACAGACCAACACGGTCAGCTCTCTCTCGGGTTAAGCCCGTAGGACTCCGGCGAAGGGTCTTTTAGCAGCTGGGAAAGATACTGGACTCGTGAGTGGAATTTCTTGTTTTTCTTACCACAAACTGGTATCTCAAATCAAGATCCTCTTTCTGTCCACCCACTCGGCCAGAACTCCTCCCTGTCCCTCTACTCCTGTTTACAGGAGGGGACGACCCTATCGCGGAGTCCCGGCGGAGTCGCCAACTGATGTACTGAAAATTTCTATAACGTGGCCATACTTACCAATAGTCCCTAAACCTTATTTACTAGTAACAAGTCAGTCGGCAATGGAAAAGGTTAAATCGTTTATTTTGCAAAATAGGCCCTACGCAGGGGAGTCTCAGTTTTCACGACCCTCGGAGGTGCGCAGAGAAGACTGAAGACTACAAGCAATACAAAGCATATATATGTTTCTCACACAGTATGATATCACCTAACGTTGAAAAGTACTACTTTTTTTCAGAGAGCCAGCAGGAAAACCCATATAAGGCACAATAGATTGCTAGTAGCTGGGCCTAAGCTATTCCGGGGGCAGGCCAGTAAGGTGCCTCCCTTTCTATCTGGAGACAGAGATTGACAGGGACGGGTCCTGCAAGAATGTGCATATTCTACAAGAAGAGCAGAGGTGACCTTGGGTCTTCCTGAGCTACAAACTAACGATCTATGCTCAGGCCGGGCTACCAGCTTAGGTTTCTATACAGTGGTGCATCACATGTTTTCCCAAGAAACTAAGTGAACACGGGGAAACGAAACTAAGATGGCATCGGTTATGCCAATAGGCCTGATCGCAGAAAAAGGAATATCTCCCGCAACTATATGTCCAGGGTTACCTACAACACCACAATAATACGATTATATTGGATACAGTAGGTCAACATTACTTATATCGAATTTGTATCTCATCAAGAAGCCACACTGTAAGGTGTTTGAGAGTTGGATTTCATCTATAAGAATAGGTGTATGTCATCAGCCTAGTAGGGCCCTATTATCAGAGCAACGGGAACTAATTGGAATTAGATGCACAAATTGCTGAAACTACTTCTGATAATTTATAAAGGTGCCAGAATATGGAATAATGCAGAAATCTGTGTGGGTGGGGCAATACCCTGAAAGGCATGGGAGGCCAAAGGGTTATTGTCTATTGATCAACTGTTTTATGATGCTATGATCCTGGCAGGACCTTAAGATAGAACAAACATGACAGTACTGGCAACTCACACACTGCGTGAGCAAAAATCATTTCATGGGTCCGAAAATGCATTAATCGTCACCAAGAAGTGAGTATCTCAGACTGTGAAGTATGTGAGAGGATTATAAGGGTGTAATATCAGGACTCTATGGCCTAGTTGTTCAACAAATGTTCTCCACACCCATAGGCAAGTTAAGACTAACCCACTGGTGAAGATAACATAAGATGGACTACTTGCAAAAAGATCCCAAACTACAGGATATAAATTATAAAAACTCTACGTTATAATTCTCACTACAAGATGTTTATGCTTCTCTAAAAGGAACCAAGAATAATAAGGCCCCCAGGCCTGGACACGATCTTATGAGACCTTTATCTTCCAAATCATGATGTCTGGGTCCCTTACATCCACTATATCACCATTGTGGAGCTCTGCAGAGATCATACCGATCTATAAAAAGGGGTCTTGCGAATCGTAAAATAAGTATAGACAGATTAGTCTCATAGATAGCATGCAAAAGATATTCTCCAGACAGCCATTGTGCAAATTGCAGGATTGGATTATTGAGAAAGATATGTTATCTCCGCTACAGGCAGGGTTCAGATCTAGGACGTGCATGCTTGACCAGGTCTTCCATTTTTATAACTTCTTTTTAACACTTTGTTAGTCAACGGGGGCTACTTTATGTCACCTTTGTTGATTTACGCGTGGCTTTCAATCTGATTCCTGGAAGCAAGTTTTGGGCAGTTTTAAATGACATGGGTCTATCCTCTACTCTGCTATCGATTTTGATAAAATTACACACTAGGTAAGATGGGACACTGATGGGCAACTTACGGACCCGATTGAAATCCAGAGGAGAGTTAGACAGGGATGCATCTTGGCTCCAACCTTTTCTTCTCTATATATCAATGATGTGGTGGACTGGATGGGTAAGTATGGCTGTGACTCACTGAAATAAGGAAGTCAAAGGATTCTTGCCCTTCTATTTGAGAATAACACTTATTTACTGTCTAAAACAGCCGAGGCTTGCAACGGGTTTTAAATGCTTTTCAGTTATTTTGTCAAGAGAAAGGGTTGGAACGACCAAATAAATTATTTTTAGTTCCCGCTCTGTGCTTCCTATATGGTACTGAAAAAAATATTGCATGACTTGCCTGGGGATATATTCTCATATGACCATGGGATGTTGATGTGTTTGTTGTATATGTATAAATGGCAATTTTGTTTTTAAAAAGATGACATTGCCAACATTAGAAACATGGAATACTTCAATTGCGACATCCTATCTGTAACTGAGAATAGATTTCTCAGATCTGTCCTTCTCAGAGTACCCCACTTGCACCACTATTTGCTCAGTAGGTCTACAGTCAACCAGTTTGATACTGACATCGCCTTTGGTCAACTGATAAGCAGGCTCCCTGTGGAAATGCCCTTCAACTTCTTGGTTGTACAGACAGTGTCAAGATACCCTGGTTGACCTATAATAAATCTGTGTTGATTAGAAGCGGATTTGAAAGATTTGGTTACACTCTGAAAAGATGACTTCAATTACCAGGTCATCCATGACAGAAAAATATTGTACCATTGTAAAGGAGGAAAGTTTACAGAGCTGTAATAGTGGAGGCGCTGTAGACAGTTTTATTGATTTTAAAATATCATCCTTCTTTAACCCCTTAAAGGGTTGAATTCCGCCGCAGTGCTAAGGGGGAGGGGGGCCGTGCGGCGCTCCGTGCTCGTGACGGAACCGCTCCATCACGAGCCTCGGGTGGGCTGTGCTTGTGACGGAACGGTTCAATCAAGGCCCCGCCCGCCTAATAGAACCTTCAGCGCAGGCGTGGAATTCGCACCGCGCAGGCGCAGCGAGCGGGCTGTGACGGAACCATTCCGTCAGCAGCACAGCCCACCCGAGGCTCGTGACGGAACGGTTCCATCACGAGCACGCAAGGGGTTAAACCATTCATGAACTATCCCCTTCCTCCTTTTGCCAAGAAACTCAATCTCCAATTTAGATATGGTACTCTAAATACCAGGAGCTATTGCAATAGCTGGAGGAATCAAACTGAAAGTTCTAATAAATGCCCCGATTGCACTAGTGAAACGGAGACAGTGGACCCTTTAATCGTTTTCTGCAAGGGGGATTTCTTGCAGAAGTCTGTGTAAGTGCATATGCGCTATGCACTAATCGTTACTATATGGCTTGGTGGCACCACATACAAAGGGAAGGACTCCAATCATGGTGCGCTCAAATCATGGTCCCCTCAGTGGGCAAAAACGGCATACTCCCCTATACTGCTAGCTGTACCTTCCATTTTCCTATGAGAGAGTACCAGGCATCTGTCCAGGTGAACGCACCTGAGCTACACACTGACTGAGGGGGCAGGTGTTGGGCACTGGCTGCAGCTACAGGAACCTTTTGAGAGTGGTGCAGCAGGGTTATGGGTACACACACACTTTCCCACACACATGGGTCTCCTCCCTGGTCTCCTAATGGCTATCTCAATGTAGTCCAGCAGACGTGTCTTATTCTGTCGATGCTCACCATGGCAAGAATTAATTTAATTTTTACATTGATTCAGATCCTTCCCTAATGTGTCTGTCATTACTACTTCTCATGATGAATTTATGTTGCAGTGTGCACACATTCAAATATGTGCATCTTTCTCTAAACATCTTTCATTTGGAGAGAAAGAAACAGTGACTGAGTGCAAATTTGGCTCAGGTGTAAGAGTTTATTTTATTGAATTAATTTAGAGCTAACAAATTGTGAACTGGCTGTATAGTTGAGCTTTTTTTATTCCCAGGTTGCAGCTGTGTTCTTCCAATCTTGGACAATGACACCTTAGCTGGGCCTTTGCCTCTTGGCCCCCAACCGGGCCTCCCCCTGAGGGCTGGTGAGAACTTTCTCGCTGATGTTGCCTTCTAAGTCTTGGGCAGTCGCTGTGCCTTCATCAGGGCCGGACTGGGAACCGAAACCGGCCCTGGCAAAGTGCTCGGCCGGCCTCCCCCTTCCCCCAGGGGGGGGGGGGATTGGGGTGCGACCGTGCTCTTTGCCAGGGCCGGTTTTCCGCCGATTTTGTTACAGGGCCGTTTTTGCAGCTATGCTGCAAAAAACGGCCCTGTAGCAAAAACGGCCCCCTGGGGCCCAAAACCGGCCCCCACCCATGCGGCCGACCGGGGGATTGCCCGGTGCCCGCAACGGCCAGTCCGGGCCCGGCCCTCATCACATAAGTGTTTGAAAAATTTCGAAAGCTGAATATACTCCCTTTTTGCTGGGTCTTAAATCTGATGGCTTATTTTACTTATACTTTATGGTACCAGTCTCCGCCCCCCCCCCTTCCCCCCCTTCCCCCCCTTACCCCCCCCCCCCCCCCCCCCCCCGCCCGTGCCCTTCATTCTTTGCGGCATGTGTAATTTTCTATTTGTTTGTCTTCAATAAACTGATAATAAATAATATATATAACTCAATGGCCCTTTTTGCATGGGTGCGCACTCCTTTGGATGCCAGACTGGGAGGATATGAATGTACTGGGGAGGTTGTATATGAGGGGCTTGAACTGACTTAAGATACATACTTAGAGGTTGAGCAAAGTGTACTGATTCTGTAATGCTGATGGTGAATATCAATGCCTACCAAAATACAATCCAAATCTAGTTTCTGGGTTGATATTTCGAGGTTATGCAGGCCCAGCTGAATAGAGTTTAAACTTTATGATGTTTTGAAGAGCTATCCTATTGTTTCTGTTATATTCAGGGCCACTGGAATTATGCGATTGTACATTCGGTGCCGCATTTGCTGCATAATCCATCATCTGCTACTTAATCTGCGGATTTCAACCAAAAAATTGTTTCCAGCTCATATGGCTCAAAGGTTACTAGAAACGCGTCTCCACATGTTGCTGCTCTGTGAAATGACTTTTGCAAAGGTTTACTGGCCAACTTTCCGTTGATAATTGCTTTGTTGGGGTGTTAATCAGGTACTAATGAGGTGCAATCTATGCCCAGACTGTGTTAATAAGGACAATAAATGTACTAATACTTCGCATTACGTCGCATAATTTGGCTTTTCTTGCTGCATAATTTACTCAACTCTGCCACATAATTTGTCTCGCATAATTCCAGCGACCCTGGTTTTATTTAATTGTTCTGTGCATTAGATTGATTACGTTCCTGGCACTGGTCCTGCGGACCTCTATGTTCTGTTATGAGCAGTGGGGAAAAGAACAAATAATAAAAAATTAATGGAAAACACAGTATAAGTGTTATTATTTCGGTTGTCCCTTTTCTAGGGCTTTAATGCACAAATATACGCTCTCTATGGGACCACTACACATGGTTTCCCTCCATCTTTTTAATTTCCCAAGAACCCTAGATTTCCCAAGCACAACACATTACAACGCGTGTCACTGACTTCAATAATTCACACATAGCTAAATGGAAAAACATTTCTTTCAAGCACATCAGGATGCCAATGGAATCTAGTACATTTCGTTCACGGATCATGACTGATCTGGGTTTTCCGAATCACGGTGCTGTAACTGGCACAAATGCCTCACAGAAAAGGCGCCCAAGACAAACAAAGCCATCTTTCCACTCCAAGCTCCTCACGGGTGGAGGGAGGGGTCGATGGCGATGTTCGTGGCAGCATGAATGAGGCTCTCCGAGCCTCGCTTCCGGGTACTACATGTACACAGAGTAAAGTCGCGCTCTGGTCATGAGACACATTCATTCATCAATAAAACAATGTTTACCTCAGATGCATTTTTTCTCCTTATCATACATGAACGGTGATCAGCATGATTTAACACAGATGAGATCACTGTGGGGAGCCTCATGAGGTGGTGGGGTGTGCACTGTACAGAAGCAAAAGGGTTTTGGTTTAAACTGGATTTTATGTCCTTTAAAAAAAAAAAAAAAAGTGATTACCAGAGAGCACATGTAAATAATGGTATTATTCACAACCATGTTTGGCTACTTTGTATCAAATGCACCATTAGATGTTCGTGGTATATTTCTTTTTATTCGGCGCCCTGGTGGGCAGTTGACCATCTGCTCCCGGAGAAGACCTTGAATGTGGCCCAGCAGTGAGGCCGTTCATGCTGGTAACATTATAACCCAGCATGAGAGCAGCACTGGGATTGGTTGGAGTGGGTTAGTTTTAAGCTTCCATAGGGACTGGGAGTCTGTGTCTGGAGTACAGAGCCTGTGCAAGCTGTATCTCCAAGCATCTATATGGGCCTGTCTGCTTGGCCGTCCATATACAGCCAACTAAACAGTCATGTGCACTTGCAGTGCCCTGTGCTCACCACTCCTCCTGCTGCTGTCAGAGGATGGCCCATCCTCAAGACTCGGCTCAGGCTTCACCATGTAAAATAAAACGCTAATAAAACAGCTTTTTTATCATTTATTTGTTATGGTTTTATCTGCTGGCTGAGGCAGTAGGGTGATGCTCCTCCACCATAATGGAGGGGCTGCCGCTGGGGCTGGTATGCCTTTACTAAGATTGTGTCTGAGGGCACAGCCCTTATTGGTGGCTCCATAAATTTCCCCAATGGACAAAAATCAGACTTCTTGGCTATCCTTTCCAATCATGGAATTGAGGAAGAGTACATCTGTTGTGGAGGTAATTGAAACATGACAATCAGTCCAGTCTTACACCTTCATGGATGCCAAATGCTGCACTATGATAGGCAAGAACTCAAGATTGTGATGTCAGATCATACATAAAATGACACTTGCAGGTTGACTATCCACAAAGACAGAGAATATACATTTCCTTTATAAATTCTTGATATCTGCAAATGAAGTGATTATTTCACTTTCACTAGCTAAAGCAAGTGGGAAATGACCATAGCAGCAACGTGGTGCTTTGCCTTTCCATGCAGATGGTGCTTAATTGTATTTAGTTGGTGTTCTTTCAAACACTGTAGAGTCCCATGCTGCAAGTGAACTCAATGAGAAACGTCACATTACTATGTACCAATCTGGTAGGGCAAGTGAACAGCTGTGAATTTTTGCCAGAAAACTTCCAGGTGAAAGGAGGCATGTAGCAGTGGTCCCCACTCTGCTTTTCCTATGTGATCTGGAGCCAATTGCATTGGCCAAGAGACCGTCTAGTAGAATACTGTTCATACACACACCAGTGGTTGTAGAAAACAAGATGCTATGGATAGATCAAATCTTGCAGACACTTTCCCAGCTTGAATCCTTGAAACCAGACTACTAGAATTCTGGGGTTTATAGATAACTGGGGCATCAGTAACTAAGGGAGCCAAATCTATGCGGTTATAGGTCCAATCCAATAGCGAGGATTCGTAATTCCTGTCTGGATTTTCCAGGTTTTTTCTCATTACTTCCCAGAATTTCACCTTGAGACTTCAGTTGATTTTAGCAGCCTAAATCCTCAGGTTAAATTCAACAGACCTGTGGATTTCACACAGGTATCATAAGTACAATGAGGCAGGTATTTTTTGTTACCGGCCCCAAACTGATAATTGTGAGCACTTGCAATCAGCCCCTCAGTGATTCCGGAGTGGGTTGGACTAGCCAATTAGAACTAGCAGTCCTTAAGCATCGCCAACAGGCAGGTATCCTTCTCAAAAGGTTTAAATCTACTGTAACAAAACCCATTAGTCCACTGTTAGAAATATATGGGATGAAGGTACTTAGTTCGTCTCTTTATGGAGCTGAACTATGGGGTTTTGAAAAATTAGGGAGCCTGACCCAAGCAGAAAATGAATTCCTAAGAAAAGTGACTAGCATCCCGATAAGTACCCCGTTGCTACCTTTAATGTGGGACCTAGGGAAAAAATCTGTCCAAGATCTTGCTTTCCTGCGCCCGCTTCTGTATTGGCGCAGGATATGGACCACAGAAGAGCTTCAGCACTATGCAGAGGGCCTAAAAGAAATAATAGCTAAAGGCTCCTCCCAAAAAATTCGTTGGCTAAAAGCAATAAAGTCCCTGCTAATTAGTTTAGGGATGAGGGAACTTTGGGATGACCCGTCTAATGCGGTTTTCCCCTCTAAAAAAGATTTAAAGACAAAATATTGGGAGATGACTACAGCAAATGCAAAAACGAAGGGCCTCTCCCTGCACCTTACAGGTCGCTTCCTTGATTTTAAGGGATACCCAAAGCTGGAATTGTATTGGGATGCCATTGAAAAGTAGCTGGACCGTAAACTTTATTTTCAAACTAGAGTAGGTTCCCTTCCAACAAGGTCATTCACAGCTAATTGGGCAGGCGAAAATCATCATGGCAAATGCCCGAGGTGTATAGAAGAACTGGAGACGATAAGTCATCTCCTTTTTTTCTGTCCTCTCTATGTGGCCCCTAGAAAGATGTGGATCAAACCAATATGTAAATCAATAGGTATCCGCCGACATGAGGAGGCGCTACGAATCTTGTGTACAGATTCCAATCCACCAATTGCTATAGCAGTGGCAACATTTTTAAAATTGCCATGGATAATCCGGGTAAGTGCTCTATTAAATCAGACTGAGAATACCATCTAAACTGTTTATTTACATTGTAAATGCTGGGATGTAGCTGGGATATGAGCCTTGCTATATAGCACCTGACCCACACAATTGATGAGTTTTATAAATTTTAAGGATGTGTTTTTAGTTATGTGATATTCGACAACTGTCTCTTGGAGTTTAATTCTGTTTTAAATCTATTTATTGTATAATCTTTTTAATGATTTTCTAATTAAAGGAAAATGTGATTTTATGTCTCGCTTTTATGACTTAAATGTCGAATAAAGTTTCTTTGACTTGGACTTGGATTCCGGAGTGTGGGCTGAACTGAATGGGAAGTGTACTCCTGCCCATGATGATGTTCATCATAAAACGGTCTTAGAGTCAGACCCTCCAGGATATTGTGGCATTGAATTGTAAATGTTACGGATCAAAAATTTAAATTTTGCAGCATTATTGCAGCACCATATTTTACTTGTAATCATTCCTTTTCAGTCTTACTTCAATGGAGAGTGGTTTAGCAGAGTATTACACTTTGAAATAGGCATGTTTAAAGTGTCTGAGATTGTTTGTTTGCTATATTCTCCTTTGTGGCAACATTCTAGAGCATAGGTTGAGCCATGCACAATAGCACAGGGTTGATAGACATCCTGTTTTCTGTGGCATTGTGATGACTTGGAGCTGGCGGTTCCAACTCCCAGAACCATCTGCTGAAGGACACCAAACCTCTTCTTCAGGTGCCCTAGCATCATAGTGGTTGGAGGTGCATTACCACGGCTCCTATAAGCAAGTTAAACATTGCTCTAGGCAGATCAGTGGTTTGGGGATTGGTGTAAGCCCTTTCACAATGCAGCCCCCAAACACTGTGTGACTTACAGGTGCTGTTTGTACAGTCTACACTCCGAATATGAGACAATTCCCACCACAGCTTCTCTACTAGCACCTCCCCAGGCTAAAATGATATCTCATTGGAGTTAATAATAGAGAATGTATGCCCACTGGGGCATTATGCTTGTAAGTAATATAAGGACACTATATTTCTATCAGTCAATATGTTTCAAAAGAGTATTCAAACATGCAACCATCCTTAGCATGTTGGTGCACATTTTATATAATCAGTGAAAATGTGTTGAATATAATGGGCATTCCTTCATGCATCTATCCCTCAATCCCTGCCTTCCCTTATTCCCTAACCTTTCCTCCTGATCTTTATTCCTGTACAACCTTTCATTCTCTTCCACGTCTGCCTTACGTCATGCTCACGTTTGCCTGCTGCATCTCCGTTTTCTCCTTCTCCTTCTATCTCCCCTTTCTCTTTTTCACTCATTGTAACCCTCTTTCTCTTACCTGTCTCTAGTCCTCTTTTATCTTTCATTTCTTTTCACTACTCCCCTCACAACCGGCCTCTTCTCTGCCTCCTTCCCTTTACATTACTTTACAGAGTTTAACAAAAATAGAAAAAAGGTTCATCAAAACACTTTTTAAGCTTCCCTTAAGCTCTCCTATCACACGCTACGATTAGACCTGGCTCTCAATCCTATACATCTAACAGTGGTTTTAAAACCGACCCTATACTGGGTCAGATTATGGACTACTAATGAATTGCCAGCCTCTAGAGAGTGTGTGAAAGATCTTCTGGCCCTCTAGGGAAATCTGAGAACACCATGACTGAAACACATCAAAGAATTACCGCACAGAATAGGAATGAGTGAGCAATGGACTGTTCCGGAGACAAAAGCAAAAGGAGACGCTTTAAATATAAAACTGTTCTACTGGGAGGCAAGCCAACTCCAAACGAAGGAAATGCACCAGACCAACTCTTTACAGGTAAATTCCTGAATCATAAAAGTACGCCCAGGCTTGAACATTGTCTGAACAAAATGCACCTACACCAGCTAAAATCTCTGTGCGTACAATACAGGTGCGGGGTTCTGCCCTTAAGATCAAACACTTTTAAATGGGCCAATGATACTTGCCAGGCCGATTGCTGCCCAAAATGCCTATGTATAGTGGAAACGGAGTCCCACTTCATACTATCCTGTCCCTCATACAGAAAGCTCCTAAGAAAATGGCTGGTGGCTGTATGTAACCACATGGGTGTGAGACACTATTGGGAAGTAGAGAGACTCTTTAAAAGTGACACTAGAGAACCCTTAGCTTTCACAGTCTCTAAGTACTGGCATATCGCTAGGACATTATTGTGAAAAGTTGGCCTGGCATATGCTGTCCACTATTCTAATGGGCACCTTGCACCAGTCCAAACGACCCTTATTGATGGTAGGTTTAAAGACAACCTATATAGAAAGCTATCCTAGTGGTAGCTGTGGAGAGCAGCCTTTAGGCTAAGTCTTGAAGGAATGTAAAGCAGCTTTTTTCACCAGTCCATAATCTCATGAATGACCGAATGAAAGGAGAACTACACCAGGTATATATATAAAATATATGTACTTATTCTAAACACATCCCTCTTGTCTCTTTATGAGGCTAGAGGCAAAAGTACATTCAGTAAACTTATTTAGCACACAGTAAATTAGCACAGTATACTTTGAGCCCTAGGGACATACCAAACCATATACTAAGAAAGTGGTATGAGAACCACAACTGACATAGATACAAGGCCTAGAGCCTTTAGAACCGCTGGGGCCACCAGGAACCACCCAAGGTAGTGTCACAGGGGACCTACAGGGGATGTGTGCAGTGTCTAAACACCACCACAAATCACAATTAACTTCTATTGGGAAAGTCGCGGTTGGAAAATTACTGATTAAGGACACTTAGAAGAGGACTTGGAGCAAACCCATTTAGAACTAGGAGGTTCTAGAGTCAAAACCCATGGAGCACTGGAGTACTCGAGCTACCTCACCCAGGGACGCCGGGTGCATAGGTGTCTTTTCGTGTTGGAGTTTGTCATCGATTTAAATGGCGAGCTACTGAAAAATGCTGCAGGCGACCAAGTGGAAAGTGTCCGGGTGGATCCAAGCGTTGCTCGGAGATCTGAAGAACCTGAAAGCAGAGGGTAAAGAATATGGGTCACTTGCCAGTGACCAGGAAGGCGATACGAAGATGCCAACCAATGTCGGGTGCTTGCAGGTGAAGAAGGTGAAGCTTCAGTCTTCAGCCACGAGAACCAGGAGGCGTCAACGATGACCGGGAGCTGGATTCGAGCTGTTCCACAAAGGATGTCGAGTGCTGTGGTGTCGGATTCTGGATGAGATCCAACAAGCCTTGGCAAAAGCAACCCATGCAGAAAGCAGAGATTGGCTTTGGTGCAGACCAGCAAGGTCTGAGGGACTCACCCTTTGGAGTGAAGTCAGGGCACATCTGGAGCAAGCAGGAAAACCCAAGAAACAGAAGAGTTAGCTTTGTGGGGACCCACCAATTGACGGACCAGGGATCATGAAGGGGCCTCAAGCAGAAATGCAAGAAGCGAGCTGACGGAACACTTGTGGAGTGTCGGACCACAATCTTTGGTGCAGGTGGTGCTCAGGGCTTGGACTACAAGCAACCCAATAAACAACTTCGGGAAAGCTCTGAAAGGTGATGCACTTGCAAATGTGCACATGTCCAGGAGTTCCGGTCCCACGTCACTTGTGAGGGTAGCAGGTCTCAGCTTTGCTGGGATCTTGTGTCGGCCTCTGAGAAGTCTGAAAGTCTGTGTCCTGAGTCACAAATCCATCAGGATCGGGCGGGAGCCTTGGAAATGCAGACCGGCAAGATGCTTCTTTGGTGCCTGTTTGAACAGGGGAGTCACTCCTTGACCCCAAGGGAGATTCTTCTGTCTTCTAGTCGATGTAGAATGTCGAAGTTCCGGGATATATGTTGCAGAGTTTCGTACAGGTATAATCTGAAGTCCTAAGGACAGGGTTCCTATACTTATACTAAGATAGGGGGTTGGACATACTCTGGGGACCCACCTATGGGAGGATCTAGTGAGGGGGTGGCTTCACATTTCCCTTTGTCCAGTTTGCACCAGAGCAGGGGCTGAGTGCCCCTGCAACCGGTTTGGACTGGGATATGCACAAGGACACCAAGTGTGCCCCCAGCACTGTCTGAAAAGCATTCTCTGAATGGACCCACCCAGCAACAATACACTAAAGCCTGTCTGGGAGGTGGTTACACCTCCCTGTGACAGGAAACCTATTGTCCAGGCCTCTCCTGCCAGAGTTTCGTCCAGCAGCAGGAGGTCAGTCCTGTGTCTGTGGCTGCAGCATCCATTTTGTGGTGCTGGGGCTCTTTTAAACTATTACCGGTTAGGTCAGTGTGTACCTGTCTCTCCCTCTAGAAGGGTGGAATTCTACCCCCGCCGCCAGGACTGGCGGGGGTAGGATTCCAAAGTGTTTGAAACCAACCACAACAAGTTTCCATTCCAAAGTTAGCATTTACAGCGAGGTTATAATGCACCTAAGAGCATATGGTGTGGCTGCATCACAGAACAGCTACAGAGAATAGATTCCAAAAGCTGCAGAGAAGTCCTGCTCATGCATGGGCACCCTCTGACACAAAACCAAGCACTCTGCCTTCAGGATTCATAGGACCTGCCATAAGAGTGACTTATAGGTTTATATGTGTCAGTGATTAAGGTAGATATAGGTAACCTATATCTTAGTAAGGGCTGCATGCACCACCTTACCCAGGCTGCAGTAGCAGACCTGTGGTGTAATTTTGGAAGACTTCCCAGGGGTGGCATAATACATGCTTCAGCCCCTGGTAGGCCTATGGGGTACCTATGCCCTTAGTACCTAAGGTTCCATATACTAGGGACTCACAAGGGTAACCCAGTAACCAATCTGGAGTGTACCTAATGTACATTCAATCAATTTAGAGAGGAAGCATCTAGGCTGGTGTCCTGGTTAGCAGGGCCCCAGCCAGACTAAAGTCGAAAAAACAGTGAAACACCAGCAAAAAGTGGGGGTAACCATTGTAGCAGGGTTTCCGTTCTCCCACAGAACTGTGCATAGAGATCTAGAACCTCAGTGAGTTAGGATGATCCAAAAACTCATCTCAGTGTCAGAAATCTCCTTACCTAGCTAGCTACAGTGTCTCATGGATCATTATGGAATGATCCATGTCTTAGACAAACCAGAACATGATCTTTAGAATACCTCAGGAGTCGTGGAACACATGAACACTCTTTCGTTCTATAATCATTTCAAACCAAAACTGAGAGTCAAAGAACACAAGTGCAAGTTTGAAATATTTATTATTCAATGCAAAGTTCTCAAACGCAGTATCTTGTATAATACCAAAATGCAGATTATAAAAATCAGAGTCAGCAGCATAGTCACTAATCCATAGTAAGCAAAAGGTGCTAGCATGTTATAATGCAATTTCTATAGAAATCTATATCACCTATATTTCGCGCACCCTATCTAGCATATTATATTATATCTAAGAAGGTCTCATTTGGGCTTTAGCAGGGCGGCCCCATACCTCTCAATGTCAGTAGGAGCAGTTCACATCAACAGCTACCAGCTCTCTTCATGCGCAGCACCAAGTGTCTACGTTCATTCCGTGTAACTCTATCTTAAACCCGCGTAGAGCCCAAAATGTTGGCATCAACATTATTTGTGTTATGTCTAATGTGGTGCGAGGATCAAGCCTCCCAGCAACCTTGTGTTAGGTTAATTTTAGAGTGTGCAGCTCTCAGTGTGCAGACAGTTGTACCAAGTGTACCAGGCAAAGCTGATAGCATAGAAATAACATATTATTCTCAAATAAACCACCTCACCGCTTCTAGGGTGAAGGCGACAACAACCAGTATGTGTCGTGTGCAAAACTGAAGCCGAAGGAAAAAAGGCTGTTTAAACATGTAATGCACTCATGCTAACTTAACGCAATATATGTAACGCAGTATCCATATGACACCCCCCCATTGGTCCGAGCACCGTCAAACATAAGGGAAAAGGCAATACTAAATCAGATACAAAAATTGAAAGCAAAGTTCAATAATCTTGAGCTAAAATAAGCTAAAAATATGTATGAATGAATATGTATGAATGCCTACAGTGGCCTCAATTCTAAAAATAAAAACAAAACTTTCGAACCAAAAGTTATTCGCCAGGTCTCAAAAATATGGACCAGAAAGTAGGACCAGGTCGCATTAATCCAAATGTCTGTAAGAGAAAAAACAAGGCACTTATCCAATATCCAAAGTCATGTGCCACAGTGACGTTATCCTCAGCGACATCACGTGATTGAATTCTCCATCAGCTGAACACACTCCATCTCTCCAATTCAGCGAGGGGAAAGTCATATTTCACAACAAAGCACTCCTCCCAGGTATGTCATGAATGGAAAGTATATGCAAAGAAAGTTGCAACAGCCTCCAGTATGAAATCACTGCCATCATCCGAAAATAGTTCAGCAATCCAATTCAGCAATGGGAAAGAACATACGTGCTCCTCCAGCATCGGATCCTCCTGTAACGTCAGAGGACAACTCGGTGGGTTCACCAGATCGCTGTGTGTCAGAAAGGCATCCGCCGCTGCAGAGATCTCCCATTGGCCCAGAACTCCATTTATTGCTGCCAATGCCATAACTCTCTCGCCAGAACAGATCAACTCATGAGCCACCACGGGACGCATTAGCTGATCAAAATCGACGTCAGGAGCAGTCCTCAAGCATAGGCACAAATCAATGGCCCAATCGAACTCGCAGTTCAGGCAGTGAAACACAGGTTGGACACACGTGAAGTCGGTGAACCGAAATGACAATCTATAGGCCGTGCTTAATGCTGCAAGCGGCAATGTTCCATAGTAATTGAGCATCCGATTACGGCACAGTGTCAGGAGGCGTTGAACGGCGTCTTGCGCAGGATGGGCATCCATGTTTTATGAAGAAAAACACCAACAGAATGCCTGCGGCTACAGCCAGTAACACAGGTAGTCCACCAAACAAACTCGAAAAAATAGTGTGAAAAAACGTGGGAATGATACCAAAAACCTTCTCAAACGTAGTCACGAGGCCACTGCTCACTAACTTGAAAAAATGTGCCAGCCCAGTCGTTGAAGAAGCATTAAAAATCTGGTGTACCAGCTCGCAGAAATGAAACGGCAAATCAGTATTTAAAAGCGCCTGCACTTCTGTGAGGGTGTTGGCTATGTGAAGGACATAAGTTTCCCGGGCCGAACTCAGGGTCACTTGTTTTTGAGACAAAAGGGCCCTTATTCTGCTTAAACCATTGAATTTTGCTTCCAAGGTTGGAATCCGTGGCCAGATGGAGACATCTGAAGAACCATGCGTGGGTGGGTATAGAACATTCTTGCAGCACACTACACGCTCTGATACAGTTACCACATAAGCCACACCAATTAATAAACCACAACATAATTCGTTGTTTAAAAGCAAATAACTACCATTAGCTAATAATGTGAATGTGGGAACCACTGCTGGAACTGGCGTGCCTTTTAAAACACATGCTAAATTTGGGCGGTCCTGATTACAAGAACCGTGTAACTGAATGTGTCTGCATATTAATGAATGGTCAGGTGACTGTGTGCATTCCTCACCATTAAGATTCACTTCTTTTCCATCCTTCAGACATCTGTATGTGTATGGTAATGACCATGCCTCATGTAGGAATGCATTGCCTAGTGGTTCATATCGTCCTATAGCAATATATCGCATACAGTTAGTAAATTTATATAAAGGAAATGGTAATGTAATTAAACCATGAATAAGCCATGTGGCAGTAGTGGTTTCAGCAACAGAAAAAGGCAAGGATTCTAGCTTCTCAATATGTAACATAGAAAATGATGCATCCCGCATTGAAAGCATGCGCTGTTTTTCAGTAAGATTAAAAGGGGCGAAAAGGGATGAAACGTTCAATGAGGTCCAGGGAACTCGACCAGCCTTAATTGTCTGTAGAGTCCAGGCAAACTGCATTACAGAACGCAATTGATTTTGACCATGGTATAACGTGGACACCTCATCATGTACAATATCAACAACAGAAGAAACAATATTATCCAATGTGTAAATTCTGGAAGAAAGCATGTTAATACTGTTATCGACCACTGCAAGCACTTTTTCCAAATTGGCTTGATCAATAGCCCTCAGGCGTTTAGCTGCTTCGACTTGTGAAAATTTCCAAATTTCATTGTAAACAGCATAAATAAAGCGTTTAGACCTACCCATAGTCGGGCCTTTTATAAAATCATTTAGCTCAATATTCTCATTCAACTGTGACAGATGCAGTTTAACTGCAGCTAAAGTGGAATGTTGTAACCAGTTCTGACACATTTTGCCTACTGAATAAGTTGTAACAGTGTGATCTGTGTCAAACCTGGGATCTGGCCTGATGTGTGTAAAACCTTCAGACAAACCCAAAAAACGACGTTGGCAATTATCAGAGCTTCTTTGCCATAAAAGCCACCCATCTGGATCAAAACTGGAAATATTAAAGGAGGAATTCTGCATAAGTGCTTGTATCTCACTTATGGACAATGTAGTGAAATTACTCCAACCTGAATATTCTTCCAACTCAGGGATAGTAGGGGTATTTAATTTTTTAGATGTAGCCAATCCAAAACATGTTGTTTGGGAAATAGTCGAATTTAAAAACAACATGTGATTCGGGATGAGACATGCACGATGCAAAGCCTCAGAGCCTTGTACCTGCCAATCTTTGGTACCCCAAACCGATTTAAGGTCAATAGCATCCTTCCATAACTCATAGCCATCCACAGATAACCTTTCTAGAAAGGACTTTGAATACAACAATTTTGTGTCAGTTAGTCTAACTTTTGGCATGAATTTCTGGTTCACTTTAAAATAAAACGACTCAGGATTTGATTGATTAAAATCTGTAAAGTAAGAGTATTTTCCCAGAAACGTACTTGAGCTCCCCTGTAAAGGAGTAGGGCAATGTTCCCACTGAGTGTAATTCACAGGAACCCGCCTGGAACTTGTCTTGTGCAAGAAATGATTTCCATAATGTTGGTAACAAAACAAATCACCATAATTGACAGAATCTAAATATAAATCCTCATCATCAAAGGCCGCATAATATTTCAAATCAGAGAACAATGCTTCTACGGCCTGAAGATCCCAATCATCAGAATGAATATTTTGCTTAATCACATCTCCCATGTTTACTCTAAGCACATTAGGAACATTAATAACCTCTGTGGGGCCATGTATCTGAAACCTAACCGCATCCCACACAATCCCATCAAGGACAGGCCAAGCAGTAATTTGTACTGAATGTAAGTCTCTCTTTAGTCTGTGTGCTGAATGTGAGGAGGAAAGAGGGGCCAATGTTCCATTAAGGTACCGAATTCCTGTTCTTTCTTTCACATAATGGCCATCAATCAGGCGGAAAAAATAAAACACAAAACCAATTGACATAAAAAGATAAAATGAAAATAGTATCAGCCAAATGTATGTCCAAGGTGGAACTAAAAAATGTTTTTTAAACAACGTGGCATATTTTGCAATAGTCGATGGTTTCTTTGAAAGTTCCGAATCAGAGTCAAAAGAGAATCTGGACTGGTTAGCCAAACGAGCATGTAAATCGGACATAGATAAATCAGCAGGATCTGCATAGGTCACCTCATCAATGTTAGTAACAGGAATAGTATTTAATAAAGGACTGGATATGGCAGGCATCTCGAGGGACACCTCCTGATCTGCACCAGATGTAATAGCCAGCACAGAGTGCCTCACCATGGAAGGACAGGATACAGCCGGTGTCATGCTATGAAGAATCGGCCACCCTGTGTGTCTTGACATTGTCAATAGAAATAAATCTGTTTTCTTTACGACCTGGAAGTGGTGGTAAAATGACTGTTCTTGTGCCCTTCACTCCAAGGACTCGAACCGGCGCTCGATATGAGGGACCAAACTCTTTTTTGTTATCGATCTTCTCTCGAACCAGTTCTCCAACTTGGGGTAGCCAGCCAACTACCGGGATCTGCAACGCATCATCCGACGTGGAGGGCAAGTGTTCCTTTGCAAGACTGTCTCTGGTCTTTTGTAGATTCTGTAAAACAGTGCAATGTTCATCTACGTCAAAGGCCGCGGCCTGGGCCTGGCAGCCTGCGCCATCAAGGTCAGGGACGTACATCTTGATACCAAAGAGCATTTCGTATGGGGTCCGCCCACCCAGAGACCTTCTAGGGAGATTATTAAGCGCACGCTGCACGCCATAGAGGTGGGTCAGCCAGTTTCTACCAGTGCCTATAACTCGGGCTGTCAAAGATTGCTTTAAGTCGCGGTTCATTCTTTCTACCACAGAATTGCCCTCAGGCCTGTAGGGACTTGAAAACTTCACCTGTACTCCCAACGAAACCATAGCATCCTTATACGCCTTAGAGGCGAAAGCCGGACCCTGGTCCGAATGGAAAGCACCACAAGCAAAGATTCCCACAAAGACACGCAAATCCTTAATGACAGTCCGTGAATCAGCGCTGCGATGCGGCCATAACCACACAAAGCGTGTGCATGAGTCAACTGCTACTAAGATGTATTTATACGCAGTATCAGAAGAAAAAGGACCGCAGTGATCCAAATAAACACATCCAAGTGGTTTATTAGAGATGTACAACTGTGTCTGAGGCGGACGCGCAGCAGTAGAAGGCTTGATCTGCTGACAAATGTCACACATAAGGACATAATCGCGCGTCTGTTTGTACAGTCCCCGCCACCAGAACCTCTGTTGTAGCTGAGATACAGTTGCTGAGACGCCCGCATGCGCAGACGCCACACCTTCATGAGCCGCTGTAATCAGAGAAGCTCTGCGATCCGAGTTGGGAACTAGACGCTCTCCAACTTCAGGAATTTTCACATAAGGAACCTTATCGGGACTTAAGTGGTATGTGTACTTCGAAGGGAACCCCGCAGGATATTTACCTCCCTTCGCCGTGGCAGCAACAGCTGCTAAGATGTCATCATCTATTTTGCTTTTGGACCTCGTGACCGCCGCCACTAAGTATTTTGATACCGCTGACTTCGCTGCTTCATCAGCAAGCGAGTTGCCAACAGCGTGGACTCCCACGCGCTGGTGGCCTAGAGTATGAATCACAAACACGAGCGGCAGTTTCTCTTTAAGTTCTGCCACTCGGACCCAGATCATTTTATGTTTTATTGTGCTACCCTTGGAATCATGAAAATCATTCTGAATCCAAAAGAACAAGTTCTCATTGTAAGACTGGACACAGTAGTAAGAATCACTTACGATTAAAGTCGTCACACAAGGATCAGCGTACTCCAATGCAAGCATCAGAGCACGCAGCTCAGCTAATTGTGCGGTGCAGTCCCCAAGCGTCTGCGTGTGCACGACATTGGACTTGAACTCATCGTTCACCATAGCACCGACCACAATGGCGCAAGCGGAAACGTAGGCATGTTTAGAGCCATGTGCAACCTGCGCTGAACCATCCGTGTAAATGATACAGTGGAAATCCTCCAACGGTCGCATTGCTAAAGGAGCAGGATGAACAAATTCATACTGTAAATACTCCTGCGACCGTAAAGCGGCGTCAAAAACAAACGTGACATCCTGAGATGTCAAGGATGTAGCCCACTGAATCCACCGAGGGTGCAAAGCTTTAGAATTCGGTACACTGGCTTTCGTGACCGCCTCCAAGGCAGGACACGGGGTAACTACCAACATGCGCTTTCCCTGCGACAGGGCACGTGCCTTAAGAATTGCCATCTGCACAGCCGTTAAAACTTTCTCCACAGTGGAAAAACGCAGTTCAGCCGAAGTGTACAAGTGTGACTTGTAAGCAATAGGTACAGTATCCCCCTCATTAAAAGTCAGGTACGTGAAACCCACCGTCCCAGGGATAATTCTTATCACCAGGTTGGTCTGGTTATCACGGGTCTGTAAGTAGTCAGAAGTGAGCAAATCAGCCTGCAAAGACTGCAGAATGGCTGAATGCTCAGGCAGCCAGCATGATTTGGAAAAAGATGGTTGTACCAAGGCATATAAAGGCTTGATACGCTGGGCATATTCCGGAATGTATGTCCTCCCGAAATTTAAAAAACCCAGTAAAGACTGTAATTTTTTCAGCGTTGTCGGAGAGCGCAACTGCGCGCACTTCTCCAGGAAGTGAGGAGCCAATCCCTTTCCTTCATGGTTAAGTTCATAACCTAGAAACAACACTGTGTACTCCGCAATGTGTGATTTTGCAAAGTTAAACTTGTAACCCATGTCTGCAAAGTTACAAATTATGCTGTTTACACGACACAGATGCACCCAAAGTTCGTCGTCTGTGAGATAAATGTCATCCACATAAGAACATGCAACTGGATCGAAACTCTCCAAAAGAGAGACTATGC
The DNA here is from genome assembly GCF_964263255.1 of Lissotriton vulgaris. Taxonomy (NCBI): domain Eukaryota; kingdom Metazoa; phylum Chordata; class Amphibia; order Caudata; family Salamandridae; genus Lissotriton; species Lissotriton vulgaris. The sequence goes on from NC_141694.1 coordinate 954,173,733, forward strand.
GGGCGGAAAACACTCCAGGACTATTTTTATATCCCATTGGGAGTCGTTTAAACATTTTTTGTACGCCGCCGCACGTAAAACTGGTCCATTGGGAACTTAGACCATCTAATCTATGTGCATAAAAACCATTGGAAATGTCAAGCGTGGTTTTGAACCGTTTACGCTCAAGACTATTCACTAGGGCAGAGCCGTGAGTATTCTGTACTGCACAGTTACGGCAATGCGAGTTCAAATGCCGGTAATCCAAAACCAGACGATATGATCCGTCCGGCTTGTTAACAGTAAAAAGGGGATTATTCATTGGTGACACACACGTTTCAATTACACCTTGATATTCCAATTGTTCAAGGATAGCCGCGACCGAAGCTTTAGCTTCACGCCGTATGGGATACTGGGGTTGTGGCTGCGGCTGTGACCGTAAAGGAATCTCATGGCTAGGGGACAATTTATCCCAGCCACACTGATTCCGGTACACAGCCGGCGCAAGCGCCAGAGCCCACTCTTCTGCAAAATGCAGCGCTTCCACTCTCGGCACAGTGTGCGCGAAACTGGGGAGGATTACCTCCTCCCCTCGCGGAGCTGCGAGAACAAAAGGTGGGGGCCAGTCAGCCTCCGAAAGCAAAATGTCATACGTATCCGAAAGATGCTCCCAAAATACCCCTTTTACAGTTCGCTGCATGTCACCTTCAATCAACAGGACAATTTCAAAAAGTCTTTCAGGGGGAGCAACATGTGTATCTGCTGTTTCAATCACAATAAAAGTCTCAGTCGCTGTCACCTTCAACAGTGGACGGAGGGCCTCTCTCACTATGGTAATCTCCGCCGCGCTGTCCAGCAAGGTCAGAGCCCACGTCAGATTCCGAAGCCGCGTTCTCACTATCTAGGGCATATCGATGCGCCGTTAAGGCAGCGACTTTCTTCTTGGCAAACTGCGGTCTCTTAGGCGTAGAGTCGTCCCGCTGATCCCCTTCACTTCGCGTGCGGGGCTGGCCACGTCCTTGTTGGCCACCCCTGCCCCTGCCGCCCCCTCCACCACCGGTTGACGGAGCCGATGAGTCCTGAAAGGAACGAGGAGAGCGTTGGTCAGATGCCTGATATCTGTCAGGCGATTTAATTGTAGCGCGATCGCGCAATTCATAAACGCGCTCTGACTGCGCAGGTTGTGAAGGCGCCGGACTCGAAACCTGTGTCTGTTGTTGTTGTTGCTTACCCTGATTCTGCTTTTTAGGCCAATTTTGTTTTTTGGACTTGGGCTGTCCACCTGTTTCCGAAGACTGTCCCTGGGGCTGCTTCTTTTCTTTTTCAAGAAAAACCTTTGCACCCTTAGAATTGCGGCCAACCGTTTTATAAGCCGCCACAATAATTCTTGCCAGCTGACGGGGTTTCTCTGCATCGGGAATTAACGCCAGACCATTTGCCACCTGAAAGTTCACTGCATCCCCTTTTACATTGGCAAGGATAATACCGCAAACTGTCTCAAATGAACCGTTCAGGCGCATACCCAACTCAACCGCCGACTCAGGTCCGTGATCATCTTGAACACGTTTGAGGATCGCAGACAGGTTCGACACTGACGGTGTGCCAAAGCACCTCGAGTAAACCGCTGCAAAAGTCTTACCCCATGTCTCACAGTCAGCAAGTTCCGGGGCCAAATCTTTCGGTAAACTAAGCGTAAGAATCCGGTGTTTTTCACTCGGAGTCGTATTAGGAAACACAGCCTCCAGCTGGTCCAATTTCTCGGCAAGCCAGTAAGGAAAATCATCCTTATTGTCTGGCTTTCTGCCCATAACGGAATTCACCAAGACAGGACTGATTTTTAAACCAGCCTGTTCCGCCCGAAGCTGCGCACCTGCGGGGGCTGCGCCATGAATATTACGACCAATGTAATGTACAAGCGCTCTAATCACTCCAACCGCGACCTCATGAAGACGCCGCAGGTCAGCTACACTACAAGTGGTGCGATTAGGATGAGGAGTAAATCCACCCAAAGCGGGCCAATTTGTGCCCGGAATGGATAAAGGACCTAACCTCGGAGCCGTTAAAGAATGGGGTAGGGCGCCACCAAACCAAACTCCGTGCTGCCAAGCATCGATAGGTACTTCCAGTGCCCTGTACGGAGCATAAGCCGCCGGTACAGCCGAGGCAGTGTATGAATGATAGACACCCGAATTAGCGTCCATTTCTGGAAATGTCACCCAGGAATAAAACAATTCGTACGGGTACGCATGTTCCGCACTCACCACTAGAACAACAGCCAAGCCTTCCGCAGGTACATTATATGCCCGCAAGTGGTCGCGAACCGCGACTCAGCTATGCTGCGCAATTTCCACGGCCATGTTAGCACAGGAAGTGTAAAGAGACAAAGAACAGTTTGTAGCACAACTGGGTAGTAAGTCAAAGAAACCGTTTATAGAAAAATTCAAGCTTGAAAAGACCTATTTCAAAAATAGGTAGGTTTTTCCGACACCACCGTTTACCGGAAACGGCAATGAAGGTGTTAAGGTTTGAATGATAAACTACTCGAGTGTCATGAAATACGGCCAACCAATCCGTTGGGCGCCATGTAGCAGGGTTTCCGTTCTCCCACAGAACTGTGCATAGAGATCTAGAACCTCAGTGAGTTAGGATGATCCAAAAACTCATCTCAGTGTCAGAAATCTCCTTACCTAGCTAGCTACAGTGTCTCATGGATCATTATGGAATGATCCATGTCTTAGACAAACCAGAACATGATCTTTAGAATACCTCAGGAGTCGTGGAACACATGAACACTCTTTCGTTCTATAATCATTTCAAACCAAAACTGAGAGTCAAAGAACACAAGTGCAAGTTTGAAATATTTATTATTCAATGCAAAGTTCTCAAACGCAGTATCTTGTATAATACCAAAATGCAGATTATAAAAATCAGAGTCAGCAGCATAGTCACTAATCCATAGTAAGCAAAAGGTGCTAGCATGTTATAATGCAATTTCTATAGAAATCTATATCACCTATATTTCGCGCACCCTATCTAGCATATTATATTATATCTAAGAAGGTCTCATTTGGGCTTTAGCAGGGCGGCCCCATACCTCTCAATGTCAGTAGGAGCAGTTCACATCAACAGCTACCAGCTCTCTTCATGCGCAGCACCAAGTGTCTACGTTCATTCCGTGTAACTCTATCTTAAACCCGCGTAGAGCCCAAAATGTTGGCATCAACATTATTTGTGTTATGTCTAATGTGGTGCGAGGATCAAGCCTCCCAGCAACCTTGTGTTAGGTTAATTTTAGAGTGTGCAGCTCTCAGTGTGCAGACAGTTGTACCAAGTGTACCAGGCAAAGCTGATAGCATAGAAATAACATATTATTCTCAAATAAACCACCTCACCGCTTCTAGGGTGAAGGCGACAACAACCAGTATGTGTCGTGTGCAAAACTGAAGCCGAAGGAAAAAAGGCTGTTTAAACATGTAATGCACTCATGCTAACTTAACGCAATATATGTAACGCAGTATCCATATGACACCATAGTAAGCAGATCCTACACTCCTACAATTATGAAAGAAGGCTATTTGCAAATCTGAATCCTGATAGAGAACTGCATTATCTTCCCTCCCATTCATCAAGTGTTTATGAATTGTTGCACATATTTATCCTGCTAACCCTTTCCTTCTGTATAGTCGCATGATAGCTATTTTGCACATTCTCCTTGTTATGACTACTTGAATATTTTATAATTGATTGGAATACTTCCCACCAAAATCTAGAATTGGGCACCATCAGAGGCACTGTTTCTTTCCTGGCTTAAGAACATTTTCACTATTATACATATGGTGTGGGTTTCATGATCTTATGTTAGATAGGTATTTATGATCAATGATCTGTTGTTTTTAACAGCCCTGATGAAGCCCTTTGAGGATCAAGAATAAAAGAAGAATTTTTCATGAAGACAAGTCTCTCTATCAATCTGTGTGATCAGTGTGCATATTATATGCTATTGACTTTGTGCCTCTTTGAGCGATTGATGTGTATAGTTTAATTTAGGCCCTAGGGCAGTGGGCCTACAAAGGAGGGCACAAGCTAGACTATTTAACGAATATACACTCAGTGATAGACGAGTAAGTGCGGCTGTAATTGTTTTCCCCCACTGCCTGTGCTGTTCTTTATTTAGAATTGGTTACCACACCAGGTCTACAATTTGTTTTTAGGATTATGTCCTGTCTATTTCACTTTTTATCTCGATGTAATGTTTTTTAATCACTTTTATAGTAAGGCATCTGAACCTTGATGTCTTATGTTTTTATGTTGTATAACTTTTTGAAGTATCTAAAATGTATCTTCGTTATATTGATTTGATGTGTTTTATCGGCTGTGCCCAAAATAAACGATTACTACTTACTACCAGATTACATTAAAAGGTGCGATTGTCCAGAGCTCCCCATTAGGTTCTGCTCAGTGGTATACCAGATTTCATAAGTGCGAACTCGACATACATTGACCAAATGTTTCTCTGAAGTCAAGACTAAAGTACCTACCGAATGCAGACTTCGATTGCATGTTAATTTAATTTAGTATGAAACCCTTACATGTTTATTGCCTGGACTGGAGTTGCTGGAAAGGGAACCCATTGGAAAATAGGTTTGAAGCACAGAGTTTTCCATGAAAAGCTCGGGCACCAAAGCTGCAAATGACACATATCGTTGAGAGTCTGACCTTCTAGCAACTAAAGTGAAACTTGTGCTAAGAACTGACACCGTATGGCATTCAGTTAACTAACTTCAGTTCACCTCTCTCGAAATCACAACTATGCCCTTCGTAGAGAACAAAGTATAGGAAACCAAATAGACCGGAGTGGGTGTACATATCACTAGGCTTTGGAAAAAGGCCTTGAATCCCGGCGTCCCCTATGGGCAGCAGCATGTCATAGAAGGAAGATGAGATTCCCTCCCTGTGCCTCAGCTCTCTATTTTGATAAACATTGCGTGGGACAAGAAGCAACTATGTTTGCAAAGTAAGAAACGTACAATTGTAGTCATCATCAGTGCTAAATGAAGCATAAAACGTACACTAGCCAGATATTGTTTCATTTTATAGCATTGTTGCTAGAGACAAGACATTGGACTTTCCAATAGCAGAACACACAAACTGCTATTCTGAGCAGGAAATTCTATCCAAATGTGCGGTTGAATTATGTTGCTGTCAATACTGTATTTTTCAGACACCTTCCCCTCTAAGAACATACCCCCAGATTCATCATTCTCATGTTTTGCGAGTCCTTAATAGCGATTTTTAAGGAATTGCTATTAAAGACTCGCAAAACGGGATTCATGTAGAAATCGCAATATTTTTTGCGATTTCTATAGCTTCCTTATTTGCGATTCGCTAATTGCTAATCGCAAATAAGGAATGGCTTTCCCATTCATTCCTATGGGCCTATAAGGAATGAATGGGGAGTAATTCCTTATTTGCGATTAGCAAATAGCGAATCGCAAATAAGGAAGCAATTTCAAGGGTGCCAGGGTGTCCAAAGGACACCCTGTAGCACCCCTGAAATGATAATGTACACTGGTGTTGCGCACACACATGTCCAAAGGACATATGTGTGTGTAACATACAACTTAGAAAAATGTACTAAAGTGCATTTTTCTAAGTTTTCTCTATTTACCACGAATTCGCAATTTTAAAATGGTTCATGAATTGCATTTAAGGAATCTCAAATTGAGATTCCTTAAATGCAATTATTCGCAATGTAGCGATTTTTAGAATTGCGATTTTTGCATTTGGGATGATGAATCCCAAATGCAAAAATAGCGCTCGCAAAGGGCCAGATTCTCAGAATCTTGCCCTTTGCGAGCCGATTTCGGCTTGATGAATCTGGCTGATAATGTTTCCTCTATCTAGTTTTGAACTTGCGCTGAAGTTATACTGTAAACGGTTCTTTTAACTAGTGATGGCTCTCTCTTCTTTGATGTACAGTGTGTGCCCAACTTTGGTTTGAGTCTGCCACTCTAAAGGAATGTCCACAGCACAATGACACAGGTGGCAGCCACACAATGGACAGAACACCTTGCTTGAAAGCAGACCTGTGCAGGTGGTTCTTGCTACACTCCCATTTTCTATATAAACCTTCCCAAGCAGCGGTCAAAGTGAGTTAAAAAAAAGCATGGGTATGCGGCGGGCCCATATTTCGTAGGCACTTTTGTAAAAAGCGCAGTTTTCTTTACAAAACTGCTGATTTTGCAGGGTTTTTTTTAAATTGTGAAATTCTGCAGGGTCTTTAGAGTGCCTACCCCTTTAATTGAGTCTCTACAAATCTCAATACTTGGTGATGCTAGTGAACAATGACTTGTGAACATAAATCACAGATCTAGAAAAAACTCGAATTCCTAACTATTCTGTACTTGTAAACTTTGGGATCTTAGTCGTTATAAATTAATACCAAAGAGATGCAATGTGTCTGGAATGGTGCAAAAGCAACACTAAGAGATTCTAAACTACATGAAGCAACATCAGCGGGAGGATTACGAAGCCCTATATGAACTCTTATTACAATAATATCAACTCTTCCGACTCATTAATCTGTCCACAACATAGAGGAACTATCCTTTTAGGCTATATTTTGGAAAAAAAGATATCATGGTTGCAGGCAGAGGTATGGACATTCTCTGCAACAGGGCCATGATCCCAATTGAGTCCACTAACCCCATCAAAACTTCATATTTTCATATGTGGCATGCAGTCTATAAACATTGAAAGTTTGCAGACTTCTTCAGTGAATTGCAACTTAATTGTGTATAGGTAAGCTGCTCATTGTTTGAGAAGCATTTCAGTGAACACAACGGTTTGGTTTAGCTTTTAATTCGTAACTAGACCTGCTGCACCATGGGCAGACAAAATCTTTCAGAGACTTACAGGACAAGATTTAACTGAACAGTTCCCAACAAAGTAGGTGCTAATCAACTCTCATGCTACAGGGCGTGGCTTGGGCGCTGATGTAGACGGTGGCGGGCTCCGGAGCTCCCCCGCGATCACCCTTCTCCGGCACTAATCATGACAATATTATCGGTCCCCCAACCCCGGGATGTGAAGCGAATAGCCTGGGGAGTGTAACGGTTGGTCCAAATAGCGCAACCAAGCGCTAACACAGGCATAATAGAACTTTTGTCCATGAGCGCTGAGGCCCGCGATATCAACCCACAAAATGGCGGCTGGCACCGGCGAGGAAATTGCCTGACTCAGAGTTGCCTGCCACTGTGTGAAGACTTCTAGGAGCGCCCTACTAGTGCCCGTGAGAGCCGCGTGAAGGGAGGTAGGCTCGAGCACTTACTAACAGTGGGGAGGACTAAGATCGGACGTTTGGCGGGATCTAATGTCCGGGCGAGCTAGGCCTGACCCTAAGATGGCGGCGCCCACATTGTGAGTTGGCGCCTGATTTGCTGGATCTGGAGCAGGGATTACTTACAACCTGGTGGGAAATATCCCCTGGTTCTACCTGGAGCAGAGGGGTAAGGAATGGTGTTCCCTGTGGCTGGAGTGGAGAGACCGCTGTCTGACCCTACGCCTCCACACGTCAATGAGCTGGTCCTGGAGGGCCTCGTGGCAGAGTTGCCTTGGGTACTGGAGAGTGGACCTGGGGACAGAGTGTGCAGCCCTGAAGCGACATCGTGCCCGATGTGACACAGTGAAGGGAGGAGACCGGTGGCGGTAACCCACAGACGTGACCTGGATGAGGGTGTAAAAACCTCCCTTGCGGAACTGTACATAAAGAGGGGCATGGAACTATATGCCCGGCTTGATCTAAGGAACGCTAACAGTCTTTACGGAAGTGCCGATACTGGAAGTAGTGGTGATTCCAGGGAGGAGTGGAGTGTCTGGGGGCCGTTGACCATAGGCCCACCCCCTGTGCGCCTGCTCTGAGAACCGGGGGGAGCACTTGGGTGAGGACCCTGCAGGACTGCTGGGACTGGTGGGGGGACACTGGGATTCTCCACCCGAAGAGGAGAGTGTGCAGAGACTCTGCTGAGCCGGCCATATACTGCCAGCTAGGGTCCCTAAAATGGGTAGAGTGACCAAAAAGAAAGGGTTTGAGGTGTTACAAATCGAGGAACAGGGGCATACCATGGATGACGAGGAATCTGCGCCAGGGGGTAGCGCGCCCACACGACCCTGGGACCCTTCCTTGGGTGACATTATGCAGGCCATCATAGCCTCGAGAGAGGCGTTGGAGAAGAGGATGGATGCCATAGGTTCTGACCTTTCGCTGCTAAAAGATGAATATCGGAAGCTCAAGGATCGAGCAGCGGCTAACGAGATCACCCTGAAAGACGTCCCGGACAAGGCTGATGCTCTACAAAAGTCACTGAACGAAGTGATGCAGAGGGTCCATGTGCTTGAGGTGAGAGCGGAAGGCAGTGAGGGGCGCTCCAGACGTAATAACCTCCGCATAGTGGGACTGCTGGAGCGGGAAGAGGGATCAGATGCGGTCTAATTCTTGGAGACATGGATTAAGGCAGAAGTGGCGCCGGAGGGCCTATCTCCATTCTACGCGCTGGAACGCGCGCATAGGGTGCTGGCGCGCCCGCCAAGACCTGGGGTCCCACCTCGCCCGATGGTAGTGAAGCTCCTCCATTACCGAGACCGGGACCATATTCTGCGGAGGGCAAGAGAGCTACAGAATTTGCGTGTTGGGAACAGCAAAATAATGATCTTTCCGGACTATACCAGGGAGGTGCAACGCCAAAGAGCCTCGTTTTTAGCAGTCAAACTGAAATTGCGACAACTACATCTCCCTTATGCAATGCTGTTCCTGGCCCGACTACGAGTGACTGCTGAAGGGGGTACGCACTTTTTACTCACATCGCAGGCCGCCTGGGACTGGCTGGAGACCCAGGATGAGCCTGGCGCGCGTTCGCCGTCTGCGGCCTCTCCTCGCAATTGTTCCCCTGCCACGCTGCCGGTGCAGGTAACTGGTTCCCCAGGGACTGGCATCAGGAACGAGACAACGCGGTATTGGTGGCGGCTGCCATCAGCCAAGGAACTCTTAGTCCAGCCAGTAATAAATCGGAGAGCACAAAGAGTGGAGCGGAGAGCCCCAGTTTGAGCAGCGCCCATGGGCTTTCGGATGCGGACCTCCCAGTGGTTACTCCGCAAACGGCAGATGGTGTGTTCGGTTGAAGAGGCCCCGTGAACAGTGAATTTGTCTACATGAGATATCTGCGATGCCTGTTGGAACTTGTAAACACTTAGATGTGTTGGAGCGGACTAATGGAGTAAACCGTAAGAGACATGAGGGGGCCTGGGTGAAGATGCTAGTCTATGGGGGGGTGGGGAAGTTTCGGGAGACATCGAATTAGCGGATCAAGCAGCCTCCACAGGTAGAATTTTAAGCACAATTGTGTTGTTTGGATGGGGTTGCCTCGTTGGATGCCTGTCCTGGGGAGGGGGAGTTGGGGTTGTATTTCTTATGAGGGTTTGTTCGGGGAATACAGACGGGTCATGGGAGTAGGAATAATGGAGTCTTTGTTGTATTAACGTACGCAATGGGACCCGCATTAGGTTACACATGTCTCACTTGGAATGTACGGGGTATGCACACTATGCATTGGCGTCACAAAATACACTCGTTCCTAATCCGCAGGGAGTACATATTGCATTCCTCCAGGAAACCCACCTTATTGCGGCAGAAGGGAAAGCTTTACAGCCCCGTTGGAGAGGTCAGGTCTATTACACAACATACTCTGCATATGCGAGGGGGGTACTGATCTGGATCAGAGCGGGGGTTCACTTCCAATGTACGACACAACTGACTGACCCGGAGGGCAGATATGTGGTGATCCAGGGGAGGCGTGATGGTAGGGATTTAACGCTGGGATGCCTCTATGCACTTAACGTAGACCAACCTGCCTTTTTCTCTCATCTGTCCAATAAACTAGCGACTGTCCTTGCAGGGCCGCTGTTATTTGGGGGTGATTTTAACTGTGTCATGGACATTGACTTAGATTGGTCACATCCACACCTCCCAAATGCACCAGCACATAAACTAGCAGTGGCGCGCACTACCTGGCAGCGGATAGGGGGTTTAGTAGACACTTGGCGAACCCAGTACCCTTTGGTTAAGGATTACTCCTTTTTCTCAGCTCTGCACGAATTGCACGTCCGCCTGGATGCCTTCTTATGTTCCCCAGAGGTACACGGAGAAATTTGTAATAGCGAGTATCTCACTAGAACTATATCAGACCATAATCCCTTGTGGCCCAGCTGGGTTGGTCGCGGGTGCGACCCAGAATCCCCACCTGGAGGTTGCGCCCAGAAGCTCTAGATGACCAGGTCTTTAAAGACACCGTTGCCACGGCTCTTACAGAATACTTTCAGTTTAATGAGGGGACTGCGGGGATGTAGCAGTGGCTGGGGCTCGGAAGGTTCTCCTACAAGATATCCAGAGGGACGATGATCGCTTGCGTGACCTAGAGAAAGAGCGCCCCCAAAATCCGGGCAAGCAAGATGACTTGTTAAACGCCAAAGAGGCAGTGGCAGCGAATGTGGAGCGGCTGAGATGCTTCGATTACAAAAAATATATCACACGAGCGCACTCGGAAAGGGATAAGTCAGGGACCCTTCTGGCATGGTTGGCCAATCCGGCCCGTCGGGGGTCGGTTATACTGGAGCTGAGAGACCAATCTGGGGAGGCTCACTTTGATCAGTGGGGGATAAATGGCGTGTTCTTTGACTACTACACGGAGCTTTATCGCAGCCGTGTTCTGCAGTCCGAGGAGGACTTACTGAGCTTCACTGGGGGACTGGGACTGCCGGAACTGGATGATGAGGACGCCTAAACGCTGGGGCGAAATATGGAGGTGAGGGAGGTGCGGGTGGCTATCAAATATATGGCCCGCAACAAAACTCCGGGCTTGGATGGTCTCCTGGTGGAATTTTATCTAACCTACATTGACCTTCTTGCCCCTCGCCTCACGACCCTGTATAATGAAGCCAAAAAGATTGGTAGATTTCCGGTCTCCACCAGGGAAGCAATCATTATTCCGTTACTAAAACTGGGCAAACAACCTTGGGATAGAACGGCTTATCGCCCACTATCCATGCTTAATTTGGACTACAAAATCCTGAGTAAAATATTAGCAGCTCGGCTGCTCCCACATATGCCCATGCTAATACATGCTGATCAATCTGGATTCATCCCAGCCCGCAATACAGCGCTTAATATATGACGGCTCCTTCACATTTTGGAGGCTGACTCCTATGAGGTAGACACTGCGGCAGTGTTCGCGGTTGACATCGAAAAAGCTTTAGACAGTTTGGAATGGGAATACCTATACCATGTAATGAGACAGATGGGTGTTGGCCCTGGATTTGTACAGTGGACGGCGTTACTGTATGCGGATTCAACTGCTAGAGTCAGAACGGGAGGAGTAATCTTAGAGGCATGCAAGGTGGGGAGGGGCACGCTGCAGGGGTGCCCTCTCTCCCCTTTGTTATTTGCTATAGCGGTCGAGCCTTTGGCCGCGCATGCTCAATCGGGACGGGCGTACCAGGGCATAGATGTTTATGGACAGGTTCACCATATTGCTCTTTATGCAGATGACCTCTTACTGATTCTGGCGGACACCGGAGAGGCTCTGCAGGGGGCAAAATCCTTGCTGCGAGCCCTGAGCGCAGTAGCTGGATTAAAAGTTAACTGGGCGAAATCGTGTCTCTTTCCAGTGCGCAAGGCAGACTTCGACCCCAGAATACGGAAGGAGTGAACTGGGAAGAGAGATGCCTCCCTTACCTAGGCACGATGATTTAACATGAACAGGAAGATATACTCGAAGAGAAGGTCGGGAGGGCGATCAGAGGAGCCAGAGCTAACTTTGATTTTTTGGGTACCTTACCACTGTCAGTGGCGGGCCGGGTAGCTCTACTCAAAATGGTGACCCTTCCGAGATTGCTATACTTCTTCCGAGCCCTCCCGATCTGGATCCCGGCAGGGTATTTTAGGAGGCTTAGGGGGATGATCAGTTATTTTCTGTGGGGGACGGGCAGACGCAGAGTGGCTCTTGAAACGCTGATGAGATCTCGAGCGGAGGGAGGTCTAGCGGTCCCTGATTATGAAATGTATTACATAGCAGCCCAGCTCTAATGGCTTACTCAGTGGGTAGGGAGAGCCATTAGAGGAGAGGGGGAATTGTCAGGTCCCCTATTGGCACTATCCTGCATAGTTTTGCGTCTCCCGCTCGGTGACTTGCATCTTACCCGGGAATTTGCTACGGCCCGCAAGTGCTGGAATAGGTATTTGCAGAGAGGGTCTATCAGGATCTCCTATGCACCTGACATACCTTTGAAGATGTGCAGGGCTCTTCCACATGGGGGCACTTGGCGGAGATTGGAGGACTGGGAACAACAGGGATTGGCGATGATCGGTGACCTTTATGAGGAAGGATCCCTAATACCGTTCGCTGACCTCCGGGACTGATATGAACTACCAGGGGGTGACTTTTTGTTACACTGCACTAACGGCGGCGGTCCGCAAACACTGGAAAGCAGGCCTCACAGAAGCATCTGCTTCCATGGGATGTCAATATGTTGTGGTGGCCGCGGGGACCGTTAAGGAAGTAACATGCTTATACAGGCGCATGACACAGGAAGCCATGATCCCTCTAACAGCTCTAAAGATGAAATGGGAAAATGACTTAGGGGAGGACATACCAGACACGGCATGGAGTGACATAGTGGAGAGGGCCTGGAAGAGTACGAGAAATGCGTGCTTCCAGTTAGTGCATTTTCACATTCTACACAGGGCATATTTAACCCCAGTCCGCCTACACAAGTACTTTCCGACCCAGTCAGTGACCTGCCCACGATGCGCAATATCTGAGGCTGATTTCAGACATATGTTATGGGAGTGCCCGGCTCTTGACTCATTTTGGAAGGGAGTGACAACCCTGTTGATGGATGTAACAGAAAGAGACCTACAACCCTCCATGGCTCATTGTATACTACACTGGTTTCCCCATACCTCGAAGAACAAGATCACTAGTAAATTTATTGACCTGGGGTTCCTCCTAGCTAAGAGAACAATAACTTCTCAGTGGAAGGCAAAAAAGGGTCCCAGCCTAGATAAGTGGAGGGCTGACTTCTGTAAATGGGCTAAATGTGAGGGTACTATTCGACTTCAAATTGCACACATGACAGGTAGCGAACAGGCGATGGAGAGGGCGAGAGCCTGGGGTAGACTGGTTATAGAACTTATGCCCCCTAAGAATGAGGATGTTGATGCCCCGACTGATGACCCTGAGGCCGACCTGCTATAGTATACTGCACTGCCTCTGGGGTTTCCTTATAAGTTGATGATGAACTGCTACCCCTACCCATGGATGGGACACTTTAATTTGCAGCATAATACTTGGTCCCATTACTAGTTACGATTAGGGGCATAGGCCCACTGGTACTCTGGGGACTACGTATCATGACTCGTCTGGAGGGGGAGGGTGGTGGGAGTTGGGGGGGGTGGGGAGAATGGTTGCGGGGCTGGAGTTGGGGGGGAGGGAGGAGGTGGGGAGTATTTGTTTATTAAATCCTGACACGACGACTAAACCAGGATGGCTCTGAATTTCGCAGGAAGCATTGTTAACATGTGGGGCACTGGACTTTCTGGTGGGTTAAGATGATGTATCTGGTGTATAGAAAAAAAAAATCAACTCTCATGCTACTTGCTGCAATGACTGGCCATGCTCCATGTAATCCGAAAACCTCGCCAGTCCTTCATTTCTTGAATACATGGGTCAGTGAGAGAAGCTGTCTTCAGCCTGTATGAAACCCTAAGCATTGATCTGTTTTCCAAACCCACTGAAAACTTGTTTCATGCCACCGGCCATGAAACAAGTTTTTAATGGATTTGGAAAACAGCTCAACATTGTGCACATTCTGTGGTCCTACTGCAAACGAATACTGTAACTAGGTATTGGAATGCTCTTACATACATCATTCTCCTCAGCTGTACTGCTGCAGGATATGTTGAATATTGCCAAATTGACAACTCCTAGATTGCCACCGCTCTGGTACTGGTACTGGTAAAGATATGAGAGAAAAGCATATATTGTATTGTATTGTATTGCAATTGCAATTGCATTTATACAGTGCTTACTACCCCTGACGAGGCGTCAAAGCTCTTTTTCGACGAGTAGCATGCTACTCCGGGACTCATAGAGGATTAGTGTTGAATAAGTATAGTGAAACATGCAAGTAATTTTAAGTGGTGGATAGGTTAGTCATTTATTTGGATTCTGAATGATAGCAGAAGGATAGAAGAGGAAAAAAGGTTGTTATTTATATAGAGCTTGTTACCCCTGATGGGGTATTGAAGAGCTTTTTCTGGAGGGGGGGTGGGGAGGGGGTAGCACACTACTCCGGAAACCTGTAAAGGATAAGTGGTGAATAAGTATGGTGAAATATGAAAGTAATTTGAGTGGTGGATATTAGTCAGTTTTTGGAGTGAGAAGGCTAGCGGAGGGATAGAAGGGGAAGGTTTATATAGAAAATGGAAGATGGCTCTTTTATCCATGGACCGTGATTGGATGCAAGAATTGCTGACAACGACATCTCACGAGAAACTAATGTATAAGATGAACAATCAACCTCTTTTCTTTTGTGCAGCTATGTGTGCCTTTTTAGGTATCACCAGCACAGCGCTTGTGAAATCTATTGTTAATTTAAATCTTTAAAGGGGTTTACATTCTACCTCCTTGCTGTTCATTTGTTCCTGTGCTTGCCACTTACTTTTCCTCAATTTCCATTGGCTGGTGCATAATATTCCCTATTGTTCCTCGTGTCTTTCTCTTATCAGTCTCCCATTCCTCAATTACTGTATTCATCTGCTTCGTGGGACTATTTTTAAGCTTTTGCCTGCACAGCGCTTCCCTGTGCTTGTTTTTTACTTTCTGCCGAGTCCATGGCTCTCTAAAATTCGACTCTGTTCTTTATGTTGCTCCCCAACCCCTTTTTCCTCCTCCCACACACCACTTCAATGACAATTTTCCATTTTAACGCACTACACGTGCAAATTCAACCAGGATGGCGTTTATCTGAGGAAGGTGCTGTGGTTCTGAAGAATGTAGCATTTATTTTTCAGTAAAGTTGCGTACTACCATTAGTAGGTCTGAGATGGAGCAAAGGATATGTTTTATGCGTCTGTTTTATGGATACAACAGTTTAATAGAGGGTTTTGTTAGTTCCCTCTAAACTAAAGTCTACAGTACATGCTTGCCAGCGTTCTCTGACCAAGAGCAGTTTTTAAGTCTCGAGGGGGCCGCATGCAAAGACTCACCACGCCATCGGGCAGCCGTGAGGGAAACGGCGGTGATTTTGGCAGATAGGGAGCGCTGGGAGACTCCCTGAACTTCGACCCGGTTGCGGGTTGCTTCTAGGCCATCGGGCAGCCGTGAGGGGAACGGCACTACATCCCCCAGAAGCCTCGGGGGCGGCGGCGCACCTGTGATGCGTGCAGAGCGCCAGGAGGCGATACTTAACATCCCGCGACAGCGAGCGCTGTGGGGGCCGCATGCAAAGACTCACCACGCCATCGGGCAGCCGTGAGGGAAACGGCAGTGATTTTGGCAGATAGGGAGCGCTGGGAGACTCCCTGAACTTCGACCCGGTTGCGGGTTGCTTCTACGCCATCGGGCAGCCGTGAGGGGAACGGCACTACATCCCCCAGAAGCCTCGGGGGCGGCAGCGCACCTGTGACGGGTGCAGAGCGCCAGGAGGCGATACTTAACATCTCGCGCCCTCTCGCCCCGCGAGTCGCGCCCGTGGGAGCGCCCGGGGCTAAGCCCGGGCAAAGGGCGGGCCGTCTGTGGCCGTCAGGGGCAGGAAGAGGCAGGGCAGGGCCAGAGACCCTGTGCAAATTATCCGGTGACCCTCATCTCCCCGGTAAAGTGACTGGAAGTGCTGAAGGACTAATTGTAACTGCTGCACCATTAACATTGGGTGTTGAGTCCATTGGCTTAGTTTGCGCATAGGTTAGCTCTCATTAAAGTATACTTGCACTCATGCCGGGGTTAAAGAAGGACAAGGCTATTGTGGGGGCGGGCTCCATTGACAACTTTTTAGTAAAAATGGTAAATAAGATCAATAATGATAGAAGGGCCTCCCTGGGTAGAGGTAATCTCTCAGATCAGGATCAATCCATGGAGGGTCCTTCCCCCCGGAGGTTCCTTCAGAGACTGACATTGTCACCGATATCGGACCCGAGGTAGTCAACGCAGTAGAAGCATTGATTCACCAGGCTCCAGATATAGAAGTCCCTGACAAGTCTCTCTCGGATTCGGAGGAGGAGGTGGTACCTGCCCACACACACACTAGACCTGTTAGAACTTGCAGGAAGCAGCAAAACAAAAGGGGGGGAAGGCACACTTATAAAAGAAGGGTAGATACCCATCTGCCTGATAACCACACCTCCCCTGAGTCAACTGCGACCTTGGAGGGTAAGAACGAGGCAAATATAATCCTGAGCCCAGATCAGTTTGGCTTGTTAATTCGTACCTTAGAAGCCAAATTCGAATCAAAACTAGCGGAATCTCTCCAACCTCTAGTGTGTAAACTGGATAATGTTACCGCAGAGGTAAAAAGACTAGGAGGATTGTTAGCGAAACAGTTAGCCCATATAGATAAGGTTAACCCCCCACCCCCCTCAACTAGAATAGATCCCCCTGAGAGTGGTGGGAAGAAGGTAGCCAAGGTGGTTAAAAAAACGCATGCCTCACAACAGTCTACCAGAGTTGACCTAGAATCCCCCGGTCCTTCTGTTCCACCCCCACTTCCACCAGTTAGGTCAGTAGTACACCCAAAGCCAGGGCCTGTTACCAATCCGATCGCCGCCCCAAGTAGGAGAAGCAATTTTATTAATCTCCCCCCGGATTGTGCCCCCTATGTAATTGTATTGGCAAACGTCCCGCCTCAAAACTCGCTTTCGGTTGAGTCACCTGAGGAGTCACATGATTCCCTCAAAAATAAAGTTGTATCCTGGTTGAGCTCAAATTGTGGTTTTCCTACAATATATGCTGGAGAAATCATCACAACAAGGAGAGCAAACTGGATTGGTCCCACACGCAAAACCTGTAGCGGTGATTGCGTGATAGTAAATTTTAAATATCATCAACATGTGGCTACAGTCCTGCTAAGGGCAGCCTCGATGACTAACGATGACAACAGCATCTGTGTGCGTCCTTTGGGATATTTGTATAATCATCTCACAGGAGCCCCCACCCCTAGCCTAGGATTGAGTCCCTTTATACCGTTTGGGCCTCGGTCCACTTGTCTAAGTCAGGGACTAGGTAGGGAGAACTTCTTTAGATTTGGACCTCACATCGCAACACATAACAGGTTTGACGCACTCTCAGGACTTGAGATGTGCGATTGACGGGGGGCCAGAGAGGGTATGGTTGATGAAGCTATAGTGGACCCTGCCCCTATGGCTCCTGTACCTTCTTCTGCTAACGTTGGATATAAACCGGTAATGGGTACCCCTGACAAGGGGGATAAGGTTAGGCTGTTAAGTTGGAATATTGCCGGTCTACGGTCCAAGAGAGGAGACCCCAACTGGTTAAACTTTGTAAAGCTTTATGACATTGTCGCCATGTAGGAGACTTGGGATATGGAATGCGATTTTTGGTTGGATGGCTTTACTTCATTTTTTGTACCTGCTTTGCCCTCTCCAGTGGGAAGGAATAGAGGGGGTCTTTTGATGTTGGTCTCGGTGAATGTAAAGGGTAAAATTATAAACGTTGATTGCGCCACACATAATTTCCTTGTTATAGAGGTAACCTTGGTTGATGTCAGCAAAATACTCTTCGTAAATTGTTATAACTCACCACATGGCTACCCTGCTAATGAGCATTTAGTGTGGCTAACAGATTTTTTAACTGCCTATAAGGAAAAGCAAACCACTTATTGTCATTTTATTTTGTTGGGTGATTTTAATGTACATTTGTGTTCAAATTGTGACCTAATCGATTCAGATGGCCCTGACAGTATTTCCCCCCCGCATTTTGAACATAGCCAGAAGGGGGAGGTTCTTGAAAACCTACTAGCTAGTAATGATCTGTATGAGGCAGAATTTTATGATAAAAGTTCACGTGTAGCCACATATACTGGAAGGGACTGTGAATCGATAATTGATTACATTTTTCTATCGTTAGGCCTTCTTAAGTATGTGATTTTATATAATGCTTTATCCATGCCATCGAGTGATCACAACCCCGTGGGGATGGAGTTAGCTAATGGTTTTTCACTCCTAAATTCTTCTGTTACTCCACAGGCTGTATTACCAGTTAAAGCTAAAGATCAGGGGAGGAGGATCAAATGGGGATAGGTAGTTCCAGATGATTTTTTCCTTAACATAACGTCAATGGATGCAGAAGATTTAAATATTTGTGTCAATCCTCTCTCTAAGGGCGAGGAGGTTTTAACTTCTTTTGAAGGTATCTGTCGGTCAGTGGCCATGAATTTAACAGCTAAAGGCCAGGGAGATAAAAATAGACCGGTAATGGGCTGGTTTGATAATAACTACAGTAAAGCCCATAACCTCCTTAAAAAAGCACTTAATGCTCGCCCGAGGGATAAAGTCTTAGTGGTGCAGCTCAGAAAGGATTATTCCAGGGCTATCCAAGCACGTAAAAATGAATTAAAGTGTGAAGCTTGGGACGAGCTCATGGACAAAGCTACCCAAAAAAATAGTGCCAAGTTTTGGTCAATTATCAATACCCCATTGTTCTCTCGTGACCAAAACGCGGTGTTGGAACTTAACATCCCTGAGGAAGACTGGCTTAGCCATTTTGAAAAAATATACGGTAGTAACATGGAGCAGGAATCTTTTGAGGTCCCTGCGTCCGAACTCCCCTTGGCACCAGTTAGATTTGATACAGTTGAAGTCATTAAAGCAATCGAGGGTACCGCAGGCCGAAAGGCCCCGGGCCCTAATGGGGTTCCCTCTGATATGTTTAAGGCAAACTCTTTGTACTGGGCTGATATTTTAACTAAAGTTTTTAATGCCTCAGCCACTGTGGGATTTCCTAAATCTTGGTCCAGAGCTACTATAATCCCCGTGTTTAAAAAAGGCCAGAGGGGAGACCCAAGATGCTATAGGCCTATATCATTGTTGGACTCCTCTATTAAAATCTTAGGGAAGGTTGTCCTGGCTAGAATAACATCTTGGGCCAATGGGAATAATATTCTGACAGATATACAATATGGCTTTAGAGCGGGGAGGAGCACGGAGGACCAATGCCTCAATCTTCACCTCATAATATCCAAGTACACGAGGGCAAAAAGGGGATCCATATTCCTAGACTTCATGGACCTATCCACACCCTTTGATCTAGTTAATAGATCAAGGCTGTGGACTATGCTTTTGAAAATGGGCCTTGACTGCTCATTGGTGCATTTCCTGGCGGAGTTGCATAAAGATCTAAATGCCTCCATTAGGATGACAACAGAGGGGAAATGTACAGCGAGTTTTAGGTCCTGCAGAGGGGTGCGCCAAGGCTGTATTTTGGCGCCCATGTTATTCACGTTATACGTGAATTCATTGGAGGCTAACCTAACAGCTGTCACTCAGGATATTCCGTGCATGGGGGGTACACCAATTCCGGTGCTCCTCTATGCCGACGACGCGGTGCTGATAGCCAGGACTCCGATTGCCCTGCAGAAGCTGCTTGATTCCTTTGGAACCTTTATGTCCAGTCTAGATTTGGTGATTAATAGTGGCAAATCCCATACAATGTCAGTGGGTTGCTCTAAAAGTAAAGATAAAACCTTTTTCTGTGGCAGTGAGGTTATCTCTAGCGTAAAGGTTTTCACCTACTTGGGTGTAGTATTTGATCATAGGGGTACTTGGATACCACAGCTAACATCCAAAGCAAATGCGGTGAGAAGTTCTGCCTCCGCAGTTTTGTGGTTCGCTAAAAGACTAGGGGGGAAACCCACAGAGGCAATCCTGGCTATTTACAAAGCCAAGACAGTCTCAATTGCAAGATATGGGGCTGCAATTTGGGGGTTTGTAAAACCTGACCGCATCCAAACGGAGGAAAACAAATTCTTGCGGTCATTGCTGGGCCTACCTCAGTCAACAGCGACATACTCCCTACACCTTGAGCTAGGACTGGGATACATCACAGACATGTTAAAACTAGCACCGATCCTGTTATGGATTAAGCTCTGGCTAAATCCGAACCTTAGTCTTAATCATAAGATCATAAAAGATTGTCTCAAACTAGATTATATGAGGGATATTCAGTGGTTGTCCTATGTAGAGACCTTGGCTGTGAAGCTAGGATGCCCTGAGATTTTTGCTAGACCAGAATCCCTGTGTAAAGCAGATCTAGTGTGGGTGAAGATTAACTTCACTAGGCTCTGTGTTGCCGAGCGTGAAGCGGATGAGCTAGGTAAACCCTCAGTGAGGGCACATGTAATGGTAACCACATCTCCTGAGCTGGCTCCTTATTCGTCACATGGTGACAAATTTTTTCCACAGATGGTTACTGACAAAATTCCGTTTCAATCAAATCCATATGGTTCTTTGGGATGTGAAAGGTTGGTGTAGGCTTGAGGATTCTACTCCATGTAAATGTGATGACCAGTCCGCCCAGGACACTGCGCACTTTTTGTTTTTTTGCCCCTGGTATTCCGAACCCCGGAATCGGTTTGTAAAACCAATGCTGAAAGAGATGAGATTTTCGCAGTATAAGCCCGCATTGCTATTTCTGCAAATGATGGAAACCCCCGTAATTATGTACTGTGGCCCACATGCATCAAGCATTTTTGTAGACGCAAACGGTGCGATTACTTAAAATCGGCCGTTTGCGAATGCAAAAGTGCTTTTTGGGATGCATGAAGCAATTTTAGAATTCGTAACATTGTTGCGAGTTCTAAAATTGCGGGTGCTTTTAAGAAGTCGCAGATGTGCGACTTCTTAAAAGCAATGCATCATTACTTTGACAAGTGGAAATTCGCAATTAGGGTTCCAAATTTACCGAGTGGTTGAACCACTCGGTAAATTTGGAAAAAGTGTTTAAAATGCTTAAAATGTTTTTTTTCAACATTCATGTTTCACACACACATGTCC
Organism: Lissotriton vulgaris; assembly: GCF_964263255.1. Taxonomy (NCBI): domain Eukaryota; kingdom Metazoa; phylum Chordata; class Amphibia; order Caudata; family Salamandridae; genus Lissotriton; species Lissotriton vulgaris. Next base: position 954,194,827 of record NC_141694.1, read on the forward strand.
TTAGGACATGTGTGTGTGAAACATGATGCAAAAAATACATTTCAGGGGTGCATGGGGGGGTCCTTTGGACCCCCCCCTGCACCCATGAAATTTTCTAAGTGCCACTCGCAATTCCCATTGACTCCTATGGGCCTTTTGGCCCATAGGAATCAATGGGAATTGCGAAAATTAACTTAAGAATTCGGTATTCATTTGGGATTCGGTAAAAATTGCGATTTTTACCGAATCACAAATGAATACCGAAAATAATGATGCATAGCATTTTGCACTTCTTAATTTGCGATTCCTTATTTTTCGCAAATTAGGAAGTGCAAAATGTCACAATGATGCATGTGGGCCTGTATCACCAGTTTTCTGGCTGCATCTGTAAGAATCAGGTGATCAAGATTGGACTCTTAACGCTGAAAGCTAACTATTCTGTATCATGTATTCAAATAATGGATTGTTGGGCTCGAATGGAAATGAAATTGTGTAACTATCTTTTTATAATGGGTTTTAATTGCCATTATGACTGAAATTGTATTAATTGACTTTTAAACATGTTTTAAATTGTTTTATAAATGTCTGGTATACTTTTATGATTTTAATTAATCGAATAAAGTGGTTTTGACTTGACTTGAAGACAAGCATCTTGACAGATCCCCTTCTCAGCTTGTGAGACTGCTCCCATCTTGCAGTCAGGCAGCATTCGTGTTAATAAAAAATTGGAAGACTAACTTCAACTCCACTGAAGTGCTAGTGGAGGAAATTCTGTATATGGGGATATACGTTACTGACTAGTCAGGGTAGATACATTAGGGTTACCAGATGTACAGTGGATTAGCTAGTCTTCACCCCAACCCATGCAAACTTAATTAAGCTCATCCATACCTTGTTGTCAAGGCTCAGCTCACCACTGGCCCGCCACTGTACACTCAATAGGCTCTTGTTGAGATCATCCAAAAAGTGGTACATCTCCACGCACTTGGCCAGTGCTGCCACAGCCTCCTCCTCACTTCTTGAAAGGCTGAAGTAGCTACGAGCTGTACTAACAATGAAGCGTTACCTGAGGTCCTCTGTGCTGCCTGGCACCTTTTCTACTCCGGCTTCAGTACACAAGCACAGGCCACAGGAACCCATCACTGTGTAGGCCAGATGCGCACTGAGTCCTCAGCCACTGTCATGGCAACGCATCACTACTGCTAGAGCTGCCACACCACGTACATCAAATTCAATTGGAATAAGAGCTGCCATATTAGGTGTTAGGCAAACTTGGCGATTTAACAAGGTGCTTAACAAGACTGTGATCACTCAATAAAGATTTTTGAGTTGAGATGGTTTTAGTTACTTTTCGTTGTAGATATTACAGTGGAAAGGGACGCATTGCCATAACATCAGCTGGGGACCAAGGCCCACATGCACCATTGTTGGTATTTGCGATTCCTAAATTGCGAAAATGAAGGAATCGCAATTTAGAAATCGTAAATACCTATGCATTAAAAATTCGCATATATTTTTGCGATTTCTTATTTTTCCTTATTTGCGATTTCCAATTTTGCGAATCGCAAATAAAGAAGCCCTTTACATTGATTCCTATGGGCCTAGAGGCCCATAGGAATCAATGGAAGGCATTCTCATTTTGCGATTCGCAATTAAGGAATCGCAAAATGCGAATGCAATTTCTAGGGTGCAGGGGGGGTACAAAGGACCCCCCCCCTGCACCCCTGAAATGTAACATACAGTCCATTTTTCACACATACATGCCCAAGGGCATGTGTGAGTGTAAAATGAAAGTGTCAAAAATTCACATTTTTTTGCATTTTTGAAACTTTTCTAAAATTACCATGAAGGATGACTTCATGCTAATTTAACACTTCTAATCTGCGAATTCGCAATTTTTTTCAGATGATGCATTGCATTTAAGAAATCGCAAAATTGCGATTTCTTTAATGCAATCGCAATTTAAGAAATCGCAAATAAATTGCGATTTCTTAAATTGCGAAAACGCTAAAAAAGGTTAATGCATCCCAAAACAAAGATTTGCACTCGCAAACGGCCGAATTTTGCAATTCGCACCGTTTGCGAATGCAGATCACTTTGATGCATGTGGGCCCTAGTGCACATCTGGCTTCACAAACAAAGGAGCTACTCTGGCCACGATAATCAGGTAGTAAGCATTCAGCTATTATATTTTCATTATTGGGCATTGAGGCTATTGCTGCCTCTATCTCTTCTGTAGAGAAGTCTCCCTCTAGTTTCCTTTGTGTTTTCTTGCAGTTTCCCTTGTGCTTCTCGCACTCTCAAATTTTCTTCTTGTTCTCAAATGTTTCTTTCCTCTCCCCTTAGAGCTATTCTATTGTGTAGCTGCATCTTCCAACCTGTTCGCCAAATTTTTAAACCCCCTGCTCCTTCTTTGTTCCTCTTCCCCCTCACTGCTCTTGCCGCTAAGCAGATAGGTGTTCTCCATCGGCCTGCACTCAGCCTGCTCCTCAGTTGTCTTTGCCTCACGTTATGATCCAGCGTGTCAATACCCATTCACAATATCAGTGCCTGTGCGGTTTTCAGATATTCATGTGTTTCTATTTATTAGTTAGTCATGTCAATTTTTGTTTCCACTTCATTGATGATACCTGCATATCATATAATTTACGAGCAGCTAACACACCAGTCCACTTTTATTAAACAGCGTGTCTTTGCCTCACGTTATGACCCTGCGTTTTAATATCTAATCACGATATTACTACATAACGCTTACTGCGAGCAGTCAGTGTGCCAGCTTCATATTATTACACAACAGGGCTTTGCCTCATTCAGTAACCTTTAGTGATCGTTCACGTTTTGATTAAACGTTCATAACAAGCAATTTATATACTAGATCGTTTTTTGGTTGTGCGGCTGGCATGACTTTACAACACTTATATACCTTTCACCTAATGTCAGACACCGCTCACCCTGCAATAACACCCACCATTTACTCTGCACAGTCACCCTGACATTGCACTGGTAGTCAGATACTGCTCACCCACCACTCAGCCAGTGCTTGCTGACTCGGCACTCACACATCTTTGACATACCTCTTTCCCAGCAGTCACATTCCTTTCACCATTCACCCACACCTCTCACCCTGAACTCAAACTGCTCCTCCTGCACTTATACTATTGACATACTGCTCATCCTATACTTGCACACCTCTTACCTTGTACAGGATAACATCTCTTACACTGTACACCCGTACAGTTTTCATTCTGCACTGAACAAACATCAATCATCATTCATTGAGGCACTTCCACCCTGCAATCAGACGCTTAACAATCTTCATTCATGTACCCCTCACCCTGCACAGAGATCTCTCATACCATTCACTCTGCACTCACACCTCTTAACTTATTATTAATCCCATAGGCGAAACCTAATGCATTTACCAATGATTGTTAGGATGTCTGCCGGACATTGCTTGACAACTTGCATATCAAACCTGTAAGCGCCGACTACTTGATCTAATTGAGTCTTATATGGATATTTGTCATTATTACCTTGATTTCCACGGGTTTCCTGTTTTCAAACATACTGACTAGCCTCTTCATGTTCCTCACTCACTAATATGGTCCTCTTCGACTACCCATCACTGACCCATACCTTCGCTTCACTTTCATCATCTCCTTAGCCCACTAGTACTGATAATTGACCATGTTTCCATCTCTACTCCCTCCACTCTCTCCCCATGCCCTTGTCCTCCGAGCCTCACCGTCCAAGCATCCAGCTTCTGTATTCACCATTAATTCAACACCCCCCACCAGTTCACCTCTCCCTCCATTCTCATCACATAATGCATATTATTTTTTCTCCTTGAACTCTTTGTTGTTGTAATGAGGGTGGGGTTCTACAATCGGGAGGTTTAATTGGAGATTATATAACTGTGAATTAGACTTTGCATATATATACTGCTGACTTTATATTCATTCTGCGCCTAACTCTGAGAAATGTATTTATAAATTAGGACATTTTACAAGACGTTGTCATTGCTTTTTGCTCTCGTTGACATATGTGTTTTACTATTATGTGATTAAATAGCTGTTAGAAATGCGATTTCTGGTTGGCTGAGGCTTGCGCCAAAGCCAGGCAGAAACCACCACTCTAGTTCGGGCAAGGGAATTACATGCCAAGATAACCCCTGCTCACCCCCTTGGTAATGTGACACGAGCAGTAAGGCTTATCCCGGAGGCAATGTGTAAAGCGTTTGCGCAACACACTCACAGCAGCAACACACTAGGCACACCACAAAAAGGAACTCCACACAAGGTTATATATAAAAAATAGCCTTTGTATTACCATAAACACATTAGATCATAAAAAGGGGGTGGGGTCGCACACTACTCACACACCGGCGGAAGTTGCCCCTAAGGACTCTGGTCATTGTAGTAGAGTGTTCGCGATGCATCATCTTTCGATCTTGCTATCTTCGCTGTCTTCGCCATCCCTGGACACGTGTTTCGGGTTTTCAACCCTCGTCAGCAGGGATAGGCAGTGTTCTGGGGTCGCCGATGGCTGCCAATATCTGCCAGGTATAGTACCACTCCGGCGCGTAGGTGCGGGATCCCAGGCTCGTCAGCCCGCTGCTCAAGGGAGCTTTAAGTTACAAAAAGGGGGTGGGGTCGCACACTACTCACACACCGGCGGAAGTTGCCCCTAAGGACTCTGGTCATTGTAGTAGAGTGTTCGCGATGCATCATCTTTCGATCTTGCTATCTTCGCTGTCTTCCCGACCCCAGAACACTGCCTATCCCTGCTGACGAGGGTTGAAAACCCGAAACACGTGTCCAGGGATGGCGAAGACAGCGAAGACAGCAAGATCGAAAGATGATGCATCGCGAACACTCTACTACAATGACCAGAGTCCTTAGGGGCAACTTCCGCCGGTGTGTGAGTAGTGTGCGACCCCACCCCTCCTTGTAATTTAAAGCTCCCTTGAGCAGCGGGCTGACGAGCCTGGGATCCCGCACCTACGCGCCGGAGTGGTACTATACCTGGCAGATATTGGCAGCCATCGGCGACCCCAGAACACTGCCTATCCCTGCTGACGAGGGTTGAAAACCCGAAACACGTGTCCAGGGATGGCGAAGACAGCGAAGACAGCAAGATCGAAAGATGATGCATCGCGAACACTCTACTACAATGACCAGAGTCCTTAGGGGCAACTTCCGCCGGTGTGTGAGTAGTGTGCGACCCCACCCCTCCTTGCAATTTAAAGCTCCCTTGAGCAGCGGGCTGACGAGCCTGGGATCCCGCACCTACGCGCCGGAGTGGTACTATACCTGGCAGATATTGGCAGCCATCGGCGACCCCAGAACACTGCCTATCCCTGCTGACGAGGGTTGAAAACCCGAAACACGTGTCCAGGGATGGCGAAGACAGCGAAGACAGCAAGATCGAAAGATGATGGATCGCGAACACTCTACTACAATGACCAGAGTCCTTAGGGGCAACTTCCGCCGGTGTGTGAGTAGTGTGCGACCCCACCCCTCCTTGTAATTTAAAGCTCCCTTGAGCAGCGGGCTGACGAGCCTGGGATCCCGCACCTACGCGCCGGAGTGGTACTATACCTGGCAGATATTGGCAGCCATCGGCGACCCCAGAACACTGCCTGTCCCTGCTGACGAGGGTTGAAAACCCGAAACACGTGTCCAGGGATGGCGAAGACAGCAAAGACAGCAAGATCGAAAGATGATGCATCGCGAACACTCTACTACAATGACCAGAGTCCTTAGGGGCAACTTCCGCCGGTGTGTGAGTAGTGTGCGACCCCACCCCTCCTTGTAATTTAAAGCTCCCTTGAGCAGCGGGCTGACGAGCCTGGGATCCCGCACCTACGCGCCGGAGTGGTACTATACCTGGCAGATATTGGCATCCATCGGCGACCCCAGAACACTGCCTATCCCTGCTGACGAGGGTTGAAAACCCGAAACACGTGTCCAGGGATGGCGAAGACAGCGAAGACAGCAAGATCGAAAGATGATGCATCGCGAACACTCTACTACAATGACCTGAGTCCTTAGGGGCAACTTCCGCCGGTGTGTGAGTAGTGTGCGACCCCACCCCTCCTTGTAATTTAAAGCTCCCTTGAGCAGCGGGCTGACGAGCCTGGGATCCCGCACCTACGCGCCGGAGTGGTACTATACCTGGCAGATATTGGCAGCCATCGGCGACCCCAGAACACTGCCTATCCCTGCTGACGAGGGTTGAAAACCCAAAACACGTGTCCAGGGATGGCGGAGACAGCGAAGACAGCAAGATCGAAAGATGATGCATCGCGAACACTCTACTACAATGACCAGAGTCCTTAGGGGCAACTTCCGCCGGTGTGTGAGTAGTGTGCGACCCCACCCCTCCTTGTAATTTAAAGCTCCCTTGAGCAGCGGGCTGACGAGCCTGGGATCCCGCACCTACGCGCCGGAGTGGTACTATACCTGGCAGATATTGGCAGCCATCGGCGACCCCAGAACACTGCCTATCCCTGCTGACGAGGGTTGAAAACCCGAAACACGTGTCCAGGGATGGCGAAGACAGCGAAGACAGCAAGATCGAAAGATGGTGCATCGCGAACACTCTACTACAATGACCAGAGTCCTTAGGGGCAACTTCCGCCGGTGTGTGAGTAGTGTGCGACCCCACCCCTCCTTGTATTTTAAAGCTCCCTTGAGCAGCGGGCTGACGAGCCTGGGATCCCGCACCTACGCGCCGGAGTGGTACTATACCGGGCAGATATTGGCAGCCATCGGCGACCCCAGAACACTGCCTATCCCTGCTGACGAGGGTTGAAAACCCGAAACACGTGTCCAGGGATGGCGAAGACAGCGAAGACAGCAAGATCGAAAGATGATGCATCGCGAACACTCTACTACAATGACCAGAGTCCTTAGGGGCAACTTCCGCCGGTGTGTGAGTAGTGTGCGTCCCCACCCCTCCTTGTAACACCTTAGATCATAATCACACAGATACACTGTGCCAACTGGCACTGGGCAGTATTTACAGGGGATTATTTACACAGGACAGGGGCACGTGGGCCACTGTCAGAATCAGCACTTAGTAGAAATAGCACTTTGTAGAACATGGAACACTTGTAGCATGAAATAACAATTGTAGGACACAACCATTAACCACTGGTAAAAGATAGGTACACACTACGCAATACTAATCACCATAGGCATAGATCACGCAGGGACACATAAACTCACTAGTATAACCTATACTAGGCAAAACAACTTCCTAAGCATAAAACACAGTTAGAGGTATCACAGGCATAACGGCATTGTACATTAGGCATAAATCACATTAGGCATCAGGGAATCATCAAAATAAACACAATATACCATCACCTTGCGCAAGAATCACATGAGATACTAACCCCAGGCCAACTGGCCTTCCGTAGAACTCAAACGCCCGTTGTCCAACAGTGTCAGGCCTGGATGCGCAGGCAGCCTAAGAAGAGTGTGCAAGAGTTTAGGGCCTAAACGTAGCAGGTGGCGCTAAGTGCTGCGCAACTGTGTAGGCCAAAGTAGGTGCGAAGGAGTGCGTCTCACTCTTAGATTCAGAAGCAGGTCCCCTAGGCACGCGGCCCTGCCCACAACCAGGCAGGGTCACCTGGCTTCCGGGTCGCGACGGCAGCGGCCCGGCAACGTTTTCACAACCTCTGGGATGCGGTGGTGATTGCTCTGCGGTCGAGGTGGGCACCGGCTCGTCCTTTAAGTAAATCACAGCGAGGTAGTCACCCGAAACTCAAGATGTAAAACATGGTGGGCAGCCGTAATTAATTGCAACACACAATAAAGACGCAGGGTGGGCACCTGCGCACTTAACTATAAAGATAAGCGGGGTAGGCACCCACAATGAAGCACAAATGCGGGGGAATCCCCACCAAAAATGCCTGCAGCTCTGTGCTGCAGTTGGAAACAAAAGCGATCCCCTGGAGGAGAAACAAAGCTCTTCGTAGGTGCTCGAAGTACTCAAAAGTCCAGAGCAAAGTTCAGGGAAGGAAGGCAGGGGGGGCAAAGGCTGGGCCCAGGGTCCAGCTCACAGGGCCCTGCAGGCAGGGAGGCAGTCCCCAGTGGCGGTACCTCCTGGTGCCCAGCAGCAGGAGGCCCCCCTCAAGATAGGATCCAGAGAGAGAACCTATACATAGGGTAACAGCCCCTTCTTATACACATATATCCTTTGTCTGGTAGCACAGGGTTAAGGGAAAACCAGATGCAACTGGTTTTGGAGCACTTTGTTGTGCTCAGCCCCTCTCCCAATTCACAGGACAGGCTAGGCACATAAGTCACACCACAGGGGGTGGAGCCAGCATTGTGTAGGGAAGGCCCAGCCCTATTCAGGTCCCAGGTGCACTCCTCCCTCCCATCAACATGCAGATCTCTCCATTCACCACCGGGGCAGACCCATCCTGACTCCTGGAGCCAGGTACACCAGCCAGCTCCAGCCAATCACAAGCCAGACAGTCAATTCACATTTACTACACAGACATGCCAACTTCTAGAAGTGGCACTTCTACACTAGACACATTAAATCTGTGCACACCGTCGCGCAGCATTTAATCTCACGAGTTCGCACATACCAAACTCGCCCCTGCACTCCTCTCACATCAGGAACTAACATGGATACACACATTTCCCATGCATTCCTATTGGAGGGCAGGCAAATCTCACCACAAGCACTCAGACTGCGTACGCACTTTACACTGGGACACAGTGTTAAAGTGCGCAGAAGCCAAAAACAACTGGTATTGTCGCAGGGTTTCCGTTCTCTCACAGAACTGTGCACAGAGACCTAGAACCTGGGTGAGTTAGGGTGACCCACAACTCACCTTTGTTTCAGAAATCCCCTTACCTAGCTAGCTACAGTGTCGCATCGGTAGTAATTACTTCCCAATGACTTAGACAATCCAGAACATGAACTTAGAATACCTCAGGTATCGTGGAACACATGAACACTCTTTCGTTATATTATCATTCCAAACCGAAACTGGGAGGCAATGAAAACACGTGCAAGTTTGAAATGTTTATTTTTCAATGCAGCATTCTCAAACGCAGTATCTTGTATAATATCAATATACATATTATAAAAATCAGAGTCAGCAACATCGTCACTAATCCATAGTAAGCAAAAGGTGATAACATGTTATGATGCAAAATCTATAGAATTCTGTGTCACCTATATTTCGCGCACCCTAATTAGCATATTATATTATATCTAAGAAGGTCTCATCTGGGTTCTTAGCAGGGCGGACCCATACCTCTAATTCTCAGTAGTAGGAGATCACATCAACAGCTACCAGCTCTCAGCATGCTCAGCATCAAGTGTGTTTATTCATTCCCTGTAACTGTATCTTAAACCCACGTAGAGCCAACTATTGGCACAAACATTATTGGTGTTATGACTAACGTGGTGCGAGGATCAGGCCTACAGCAACCTTGTGTTAGGTTATTCTGAGAGTGTGCAGTTCTTAGTGTGCAGACAGTTGTACCAAGTGTACCAAGCACGACTGATATCATTGCAATAACATATTATTCTCAAATAAATCACATCTTTCGTCTAGGTTAAAAGCTGCAATAACAATTAGGTGTCGTGTGCAAAACCGAAGCAGAAAGAAAATATGGCCTTTAAACATTTAATAAGCACATGCTAACTTAACACAATATATAGAAACGTAGTAACCATATGACACCCCCCCAATGATCCGAGGACGGTTAAAAAAGAAAAATATAAGCCAATACTCTATGAGAGGCAAGACATGAAAGCAGAGTTCAATGATATTGAGCCAAGCCAAATGTATGTAAATGTATGTAAAATTTAAAAACACAAAAATGTATGTATGAATGCCTACAGTGGCCACACAAAACATAAAAAGTCGAACTTGAGGCCTGATTTCAATCAACAGGCCTAGAACATATGAAAAATTTGAATGTTCATATTAAAAAAGGCACCATTCAGAATTACTAAAAAGTCACGTGCCAGATGGAAGTATTCAGAGTCATTCCTCGTTGAATGAATATGCAAAATATGTAGCTACAGCTTCCAACATGAAATCACTGCCATCATCCGAAAACAGTTCAGCCATCCAATTAAGCAATGGGAAAGAACATACGTGCTCCTCCAACACTGATTCCTCTAGCAACATCAGAGGACAACTCAGTGGGTTCTCGAGAACGCTCTGTGCCAGAAAGTCATGCGCCGCTGCGAATATGTCCCACTGACTCATTAGTCCATGCATCGCTGCTACAGCCATAACCCTTTCGCCAGAACAGACCAACTCGTGAGCCACTACGGGGTACATCAGCTGATCAAAGTTGACGTCAGGAGAAGTCGGTAAACAGAGACACAAATCAATGGCCCAGTCGAAATCACAGCTCAGGCAATGAAACACAGGCTGGACACAGGTAAAATAGGAAAATCTGAAGGATAATCCAAAAGCTGTGCTCAATGTCGCAAGCGGCAAGGATCCATAGTAATCAAGCATCCGGTTGCGAAAACCACATCAGTAGGTGCTGTGCGTTTCCTTGCGCATGATGGGCATCCATGTTTTATAAAATAAAATATCACCAGAACGCCTGCAGCCAAAGCCAGCAAAACAGGAAATCCGCCAAACAGGCTAGCAAATATAGAGTGAAAGAACGCAGGGATAATACCAAATACTTTTTCAAACGTAGTCATGAGACCACTGCTAACCATTTTAAAAAAATGAGCCAGGCTCGTTGTGGAGGAGGCATTGAAGATTTGATGAACCAGCTCGCAAAAATGAAAAGGCAAATCAGTACTTAAAAGTGCTTGTACTTCTGTGCGCGTGTTTGCTATGTGAAGGACATATGTTTCGCGTGCAGAGCTCAGGGCCACCTGTTTTTGAGACAAAAGGGCTCTTATACGGCCTAAACCATTGAACTCAGCTCTCAAGGTTGGTATTCTTGGCCAAATTAAAACTTCTGAATTCCCATGCGTGGGTGGATACAACACATTCTTGCAGCAAACCACCCTCTCTGACACGGTAACCACATATGCGATACCGGCCTCTAACCCACAACAAAACTCGTTATTCAAAAGTAAATAACTACCGTTGGACAACAACGTGAACGTGGGAACAATTGCAGGAACTGGTGTCCCTTTCAAAACACAGGCCAAATTAGGTTTGTCCTGATTACAAGAACCATGCAACTGGATGTGTCTGCATATTAGTGAGCGGTCAGGCGACTGTGTACATTCCTCACCATTCAGATTCACTTCATTTCCCTCCTTAAGGCATCTGTAAGTGTATGGTAAAGACCATGTCTCATGGAGAAAAGCACTGCCTAATGGTTCATATCGCCCAATGGCTATATATTTCATACAATTTGTAAATTTATACAAAGCAAAAGGTAATGTTATAACACCATGAATAAGCCACGTCGCAGCAGTCACTTCAGCCACAGAAAATGGCAAGGATTCTAATTTTTCAATATGTAACATAGAAAATGTTGCATCTCTCATTGACAGCATACGCTGTTTTTCAGTCAGATTAAAAGGGGCAAACAATGATGAGACGTTCATAAAAGTCCATGGCACTCGACCAGACTTAAGAGTCTGTAGTGTCCATGCAAATTGCATCACAGAACGTAATTGATTTTGACCATGATATAACACGGACACTTCATCATGTACAATGTCAACAACAGAAGACACAATATTATTTAACGTGTAAATTCGGGAAGAAAGCGTGTTAATGCTGTTATCAACAACTGCAAGCACCTTCTCTAAATTTGCTTGATCAATAGCTCTCAGGCGTTTAGCAGCCTCAACCTGGGTAACTTTCCAAATTTCATTGTAAATCGCATACAGCCATCGTTTAGATCTACCTTTAGCTGGGCCTTTTATAAAATCATTCAAATCCACATTATCATTTAATAGAGACAGATGTATTTTAACTGCAGCTAAAGTGGAATGTTGTAACCAATTCTGACACAGCTTCCCCACAGAATAAGTAGTGACAGTGTAGTCTTCTTCAAAACGGGGATCGAGTCTGACTTTTGTGAACCCCTTAGCCAAACCCAGAAAACGGCGTTGGCAAGAATCAGCACTTTTATGCCACATCAGCCAACCTTTCGAATCCAAACTGGATATGTTAAAGGACGAATTGTGTATAAGAGTTTTCAACTCATGAATGGACAAATCAGTAAAATTACCCCAACCTGTATATTCCTCCAAATCTGGGATGGTTGGTGTATTCAATTTTTTAGAAGTAGCCAATCCAAAGCATGTTGTTTGGAAAATGGATGAATTTAAAAACAACATGTGATTCGGGATGAGACATGCACGGTGCAAAGCCTCAGTGTCTTGTACCTGCCAATCTTTGATACCCCAAATCGATTTAAGGTCAATTGTTCCTTTCCAAAACTCGTAGCCATCTACAGCCAACCTGTCTAGAAAGGACTTCGAATACAGTAATTTTGTATCGGTAAGTCTAACTTTGGACATGGACATTTGTGTCGTTTTAAAATAAAATGACTCGGGATTAGATTGATTAAAGTCTGTAAAATAGGTGTATTTTTTCAGAAACGTATTGGAACTGCCCCCAAATGGAGTAGGGCAATGTTCCCAATGTGTATAATTAACAGCAACCCTCCTGGAGTTTGTTTTATGTAAAAAATGATTACCATAGTGTTGAAAACAAAACAAATCACCATAATTAATAGAATCTGTGTACAGATCCTCAGCATCGAAGGCAGCATAATACTTTAAATCAGAGAATAATGCTTCTACGGCCTGAATATCCCAATCATCAGAGCGTATATCTTGTTTAATTACATCTCCCATGTTTACTCTAAGCACATTTGGAACATTAATCACTTCAGTAGGCCCATGTATCTGAAACCTAACCGCATCCCACACAATCCCATCAAGGACAGGCCAAGCAGTAATGTTAACTGTATTTAAGTTTCGTTTCAGTCTGTGCGCTGAATGTGAAGAGGAAAGAGGGGCCAATGTTCCATTAAGGTACCGAATTCCTGTTCTTTCTTTAACGTAGTGACCATCAATCAGGCGGAAAAAATAAAACACAAAACCAATTGACATAAAAAGATAAAATGAAAATAGGATCAACCAAATGTATGTCCAAGGCGGAATTAAAAAATGTTTTTTGAACAATGTGGCATATCTGGCAATGTTTGTGGGTTTATTTGAAGTTTCCGAAACAGAGTCAAAAGAGAATCTGGACTGGCCTGCCAAACGGGTCTGTAAATCAGGCATCGATAAATCAGCAGGATAAGTGTAGTTTAGCTCATCAATGTTAGTATCAGGAATAGTATTTAATAAAGGACTGGATATGGCAGGCATCTCGAGGGACACCTCCTGTTCTGCACCAGATGTAATAGCCAGCACAGAGTGCCTCACCATGGAAGGACAGGATACAGCCGGTGTCATGCTATGAAGAATCGGCCACCCTGTGTGTCTTGACATTGTCAATAGAAATAAATCTGTTTTCCTTACGACCTGGAAGTGGTGGTAAAATGACTGTTCTTGTGCCCTTCACTCCAAGAACTCGAACCGGTGCTCGATATGAGGGACCAAACTCTTTCTTGTTATCGATCTTCTCTCGAACCAGTTCTCCAACTTGGGGTAGCCAGCCAACTACCGGGATCTGCAGCGCATCATCCGATGTGGAGGGCAAATGTTCCTTTGCAAGACTGTCTCTGGTCTTTTGTAGATTCTGTAAAACATTGCAATGTTCATCTACGTCAAAGGACGTGGCCTGGGCCTTGCAGTCTAGCCCATCGAGGTCAGGTACATACATCTTGATACCAAAGAGCATTTCGTATGGGGTCCGCCCACCCAGAGACCTTCTAGGGAGATTATTAAGCGCACGCTGCACGCCTATAAGGTGGGCTAACCAGTTTCTACCAGTGCCTATAACTCGAGCTGTCAAAGATTGCTTTAAGCCGCGGTTCATTCGTTCAACTACACTATTACCCTCAGGTCTGTAGGGACTCGAAAATTTGACTTGGACCCCCATCGAAACCATAGCATCCTTATATGCCTTAGAGGCAAATGCCGGACCCTGATCCGAATGGAAGGTACCACAGGCAAAAATTCCCACAAAGACTCGCAAATCCTTAATGACAGTACGTGAATCAGCGCTCCGATGCGGCCATACCCACACAAAGCGTGTGCATGAATCAACTGCTACTAAGATGTACTTATATGCAGTATCAGAAGAAAATGGACCGCAGTGATCCAAATAAACACATCCAAGTGGTTTATTCGAGATGTACAACTGTGTTTGAGGCGGACGCGCAGCAGTTGAAGGCTTAATCTGCTGGCAAATGTCACATTGAAGAACATATTCACGTGTCTGTTTGTACAGTCCCCGCCACCAAAATCTCTGTTGTAGCTGAGTTACAGTGGCCGAGACGCCCGCATGCGCAGACGCCACACCTTCATGAGCCGCTGTAATCAAAGCAGCCCTGCGATCCGAGTTGGGAACTAGACGTTCGCCAACTGCAGGGATTTTCACATAAGGAACCTTATCGGGACTTAAGTGGTATGTGTATTTAGAAGGGAATCCCGCAGGATATTTACTTCCCTTCTGTGTTGCAGCAAAAGCTGCCAAGATGTCATCATCTATTTTGCTTTTGGATCTCGTGACTGCTGCAACTAGGTATTTCGATACCGCTGACTTCGCTGCTTCATCAGCAAGCGAGTTGCCAACAGCGTGGACCCCCACGCGCTGATGACCGAGAGTATGAATCACAAAGACAAGTGGCAGCTTCTCTTTAAGTTCCGCCACTCGTACCCAGATCGTTTTGTGTTTTATTGTGCTACCTTTGGAGTCACGAAAATCATTCTGAATCCAAAAGAACAAGTTATCATTGTAAGACTGGACACAGTAGTAAGAGTCACTTACGATTAAAGTCGTCACACTAGGATCTGCGTACTCTAATGCAAGCATCAGCGCACGAAGCTCTGCTAATTGTGCGGTGCAGTCCCCAAGTGTCTGTGCATGCACGACACTGGACTCGAACTCATCGTTCACCATGGCACCGACCACAATGGCGCAAGCGGAAACGTAGGCATGTTTAGAGCCATGCGCAACCTGCGCCGAACCATCACTGTAAATGATGCAATGGAAATCCTCCAACGGCCACATTGCTAACGGAGCAGGATGAACAAATTCATACTGTAAATACTCCTGCGACCTTAAAGTGGCGTCAAAAATAAATGTGACATCCTGGGACGTCAAGGATGCAGCCCATTGAATCCACCGAGGGTGCAAAGCTTTGGAATTAGGTACACTGGCTTTCGTAACCGCCTCTAAGGCAGGACACGGGGTAACAACCAACATGCGCTTTCCTTCTGACAGGGCACGTTTCTTAAGAATTGCCATCTGTACAGCCGTTAAAACCTTCTCCACAGTGGAAAACCGCAATTCAGCCGAAGTGTACAGGTGTGACTTGTAAGCAATAGGTACTGTGTCTCCTTCATTAAAAGTCAGGTATGTGAAACCTACCGCCCCAGGGATAATTCTTATCACCAGGTTGGTTTGGTTATCACAAGTCTGTAAGTATTCAGAAGCGAGCAAATCAGCCTGCAAAGACTGCAGAATGGCCGAATGCTCTGGCAGCCAGCATGATTTGGAAAAAGATGGTTGTATCAAAGCATACAAAGGCTTGATACGCTGGGCATATTCCGGAATGTATGTCCTTCCGAAATTCAAAAAGCCCAGTAGAGATTGTAATTTTTTCAGTGTTGTCGGAGAGCACAATTGTGCACATTTCTCCAGGAAATGGGGTGCTAAACCCTTCCCTTCGTTGTTAAGCTCGTAACCTAGAAACAACACTGTGTACTCTGCAATGTGCGACTTTGCAAAGTTAAATTTGTAACCCACGTCAGCAAAGTTACAAATTATGCTATTTACTCGACACAGATGCTCCCAAAGATCGTCGTCTGTGAGATAAATGTCATCCACATACGAACAAGCAACTGGGTCGAAGCTCTCCAGCAGAGAGACAATGCGTGCGGAAAACACTCCAGGACTATTCTTGTAGCCCATTGGGAGTCGTTTAAACATTTTTTGCACACCGGCGCATGTAAAACTGGTCCATTGGGAACTTAGACCATCTAATCTATGGGCATAAAAACCATTGGAAATGTCAAGCGTGGTTTTGAACCGTTTACGCTCAAGACTATTTACTAACGCAGAGCCATGCGTATTCTGTACTGCACAGTTACGGCAATGCGAGTTCAAATGCCTATAATCCAAAACCAAACGATATGAGCCGTCCGGCTTGTTCACAGTAAAAAGGGGGTTATTCATCGGTGACACACATGTTTCAATTACACCTTGATATTCCAATTGTTCAAGGATAGCTGCGACCGAAGCTTTCGCTTCACGCCGTATGGGATATTGAGGTTGAGGCTGTGGTTGTGACCGCAAAGGAATCTCGTGGCTTGGTGACAATTTATCCCAGCCACACTGATTGCGGTACACAGCCGGCGCAAGCGCCAGAGCCCACTCTTCTGCAAAATGCAGCGCCTCCACCCTCGGCACAGTGTGCGCGAAGCTGGGCAGGATTACCTCCTCCCCTCGCGGAGCTGCGAGAACAAAAGGTGGGGGCCAGTCAGCCTCCGAAAGTAAAATGTCATACGTAGACGAGAGATTTTCCCAAAATACCCCTTTTACAGTTCGCTGCATGTCACCTTCAATTAACAGGACAATTTCAAAAAGTCTTTCAGGGGGAGCAACATGCGTATCAGCAGTTTCAATTACAACATAAGAATCAGTCGCTGTCACCTTCAACAGTGGACGGAGGGCCTCTCTCACTATGGTAATCTCGGCTGCGCTGTCCAGCAAGGTCAGAGCCCACGTCAGATTCCGAAGCCGCGTTCTCACTATCTGGGGCATAACGATGCGCGGTCAGGGCGGCGACTTTCTTCGTAGCAAACTGTGGTCTCTTGGGCGTAGAGCCTTCCTGCTGCTCTCCACCGTTGCGCGGGCGGGGCTGACCACGTCCTTGCTGGCCACCCCGGCCCCTGCCGCCCCCTCCACCACCGGTTGACGGAGCCGATGAGTCCTGAAAGGAACGAGGAGAGCGTTGGTCAGAAGCCTGAAACCTCTCAGGCGATTTAATCATCGCGCGGTCGCGCAAATCATAAACTCGATCCGACTGCGCAGGCAACGGAGACGCAGGAGCAGAAACCTGTGTTTGTTGTTGTTGTTGCTTACCCTGATTCTGCTTTTTAGGCCAATTTTGCTTTTTGGACTTTTGTTGAACACTAGCTTCCGATTTCTGACCCTGGGGCTGTTTCTTCTCCTTATCCGGAGAAGCTTTAACCCCCTTCGCATTGCGGCCAACCATTTTGTAAGCAGTCACAATAATCTTTGCCAACTGTCGGGGTCGGTCGGCCTCTTGAACCAACGCCAACGCGTTAGCCACCTGAAAGTTCACTGCATCCCCCTTGACATTCGCAAGGATCAGATCGCAAACTACTTCAAATGAGCCACACAGGCGCATGCCCAATTCAACAGCCGCCTCTGGTCCGTGTTCGTCTTGAACACGTTTAAGGACCCCACCTAGATTGGTCACAGACGGGGAGCCATAGCACCTCGAATAGACCGCTGCAAAAGTTTTTCCCCAGGTTTCACAGTCAGCAAGGTCAGGAGCCAGATCTTTCGGCAAACTTAGTGTAAGAATCCGGTGTTTATCACCCGGACTCGTATTGGGAAACACAGCTTCCAGTTGGCCGAACTTCTCCGCAAGCCAGAACGGAAAATCGTCCTTTTCCTGGGGTTTTTTACCCATCACGGAATTCACCATGACCGGATTTATTTTCAGACCAGTATGTTCTGCACGAAGCTGTGCGCCCCTAGGGGCCGCGTCCTGAACATTACGGCTAGTGTAATGAACAAACGCTCTAATCACTGCTACTGCGACTTCATGAAGCCGCCGCAGATCAGCCATGTTACAAGTGGCGCGTTGAGGGTGAGGAGTGAATCCAGCCAAAGCGGGCCAAGGTGTGCCCGGAATGGACAAAGGACCTAACCTCGAAGCCGATAATGAGTGTGGTAGGGCGCCACCAAACCAAACTCCATGCTGCCATGCATCTATAGGAACTTCCAGTGCTCTGTACGGAGCATACGCAGCCGGTACAGCTGTAGCAGTGTATGAATGGAACACTCCAGAATTAGCGTCCACTGGTGGAAACGTCACCCACGAATAAAACAGTTCGTACGGGTAAGCATGTTCCGCACTCACTACCAGAACAACAGCCAAGCCTTCCACAGGAACATCATACATCCGCAAATGGTCACGCACCGCAATGCGACTATGCTGCGGGATGTCCACGGCTTGTGCCATGCCAGCACAGAAAAGTTAAAACACAAAGATTACTTTGTAGCACAACTGGGTAGTAATTCAAAGAAACCTTTACAGATAGATTCAAGCTTGAAAAAGACCTATTTCAAAAATAGGTAGGTTTTTCCGACACTGCCGTTTTCCGGAAACGGGAATGAAGGCGTTAGGGTTTGAATGTTATACTACTCGAGTGTCATGATATAAGGCCAACCAACGTATGGGCGCCATGTCGCAGGGTTTCCGTTCTCTCACAGAACTGTGCACAGAGACCTAGAACCTGGGTGAGTTAGAGTGACCCACAACTCACCTTTGTTTCAGAAATCCCCTTACCTAGCTAGCTACAGTGTCGCATCGGTAGTAATTACTTCCCAATGACTTAGACAATCCAGAACATGAACTTAGAATACCTCAGGTATCGTGGAACACATGAACACTCTTTCGTTATATTATCATTCCAAACCGAAACTGGGAGGCAATGAAAACACGTGCAAGTTTGAAATGTTTATTTTTCAATGCAGCATTCTCAAACGCAGTATCTTGTATAATATCAATATACATATTATAAAAATCAGAGTCAGCAACATCGTCACTAATCCATAGTAAGCAAAAGGTGATAACATGTTATGATGCAAAATCTATAGAATTCTGTGTCACCTATATTTCGCGCACCCTAATTAGCATATTATATTATATCTAAGAAGGTCTCATCTGGGTTCTTAGCAGGGCGGACCCATACCTCTAATTCTCAGTAGTAGGAGATCACATCAACAGCTACCAGCTCTCAGCATGCTCAGCATCAAGTGTGTTTATTCATTCCCTGTAACTGTATCTTAAACCCACGTAGAGCCAACTATTGGCACAAACATTATTGGTGTTATGACTAACGTGGTGCGAGGATCAGGCCTACAGCAACCTTGTGTTAGGTTATTCTGAGAGTGTGCAGTTCTCAGTGTGCAGACAGTTGTACCAAGTGTACCAAGCACGACTGATATCATTGCAATAACATATTATTCTCAAATAAATCACATCTTTCGTCTAGGTTAAAAGCTGCAATAACAATTAGGTGTCGTGTGCAAAACCGAAGCAGAAAGAAAATATGGCCTTTAAACATTTAATAAGCACATGCTAACTTAACACAATATATAGAAACGTAGTAACCATATGACAGTATCAGGTCACAATTAAAAGCAAAAACTTTAGGGGTGAACCTGCCAAAAGGGCCAAGTCCAACAGTAGCCTGTGTTTGTGACAACTGTAAACAAAACAAACCTATACAAACATAACTTTATGATAGTTACATTTACAAAATGGGGTAATCAAAAAGCAGGAATATTAGGCTACTCTCACCTCCTTGGTGCACATAGTCAGCAAGAAATAGAGTAAGCATGAACAATTAAAAAAAATATTTGACAAATTACATTTGAAGTACTTTCAACAAAGAGATTCTGTATGAGTGAAGTAGAAAGGTCAAGGAGGCCTTTCCACGCAATTGCTTGATTCCTTTTTTGCTACGTAAGGTTCTTGTACTTATGCCTCCATAACGTGTTTTCCTATATGATATACATGCCAAATCTGCCCTCCTTTATCCAACAACCTAGTAATTCTAATGATACTCAGCATTTGTAGATTCCCAAAGAGGGGGCTGTGAAAAAGGACAAAATATAGCTAAATTCGTTATTTGTGAAAAATGGGGAAAAAATGCTCTGCAAACTGGCATTACTAAAAAGTTTGCTGTGCTTAGATCACCATCTTCCCAGCGTTTGGGAACAAGCAGAGCTGTATCAAAAATATTGTTTTACCTCTGTTTTGGCACTTCTCTAAAATGTAGCCCAATTTTTCGACTTGTCGTTTCAACCTACTTGCAGTTTAAGGCGGAAGCACGTATATAACTCATAGGTGATGCTGGAAAGCTATACATTTCTGAAAAGTAGACAACATTTAGAATTTAGCAAGGGGTCATTTTGTAGATCCTTCAAGATTTTCCAAATTAAACTAACTACTGAAATAATGAAAATGAGTTGGAAAAAACATCTATTTGTAACAACATTTTTATCTGTAACTTCCTGTAACAGTGGACGATTTACAAAATAAATATACTGTTACATCCACAAGATCCTTCTGCTCACAGGGATACATAGGCTTTTTAGGTTATTCAAGAACTTCAAATACCCAGAATCAACAACTAAGCTGTACCTCACACTAGTTTATGAACTGCATTGGAAAATTGTATTTTATTGTGTATCATCATTATTGAAACTTTATTTCGGCTATTGCAGCCATAAAAGCACATAACATTTTTTTTTTTTTTACAACCGCATAAAAATAGAATCAGAAGGGTAATCAATTGTCAGGTACATAATTAATTAGTATAGAAGCAAATATAAGCTCACATTTAGGGAAGTTAGGCAGTAAAAAAATAGTCTCCATGGGAAATTTAATTTTCTATAAACTTCTTAAAAATATAATTTAGTATCTAAATGTTAAAACCAATTAAAAATGTCATATAGAAATATATCTAAAGCCCATCATCATCTAGCAGCCATTTGGAATGTTTCAATCAATTAGTCAGCAAGTGCATACACAAATAAGCATAGATCTTGCGTAATCTGTGATCACTAAAAAATGGGTAAAGCGACAGGTGTTATAGATTCTCATGACAGTTTTCAAGCAAGTACCCTATTGTGTATCTATTATACAGCAATTTAATGGCAAATAAAAAGAGTCAAAAATGTGTATGAAGGAAATCTTTGTATTTCTGAAATGTACACCAGATACTGAGTTTAGGAGCAGAGGTTATTTGTGCAAACTCTGAATTTGTGGGTACCCATACTAAAATGTGTGCCAGAGGGCTTTTGGCAAATTGTCTTCTTTTCTCACACACTGCCTTACATTTAAAAACCAGAAATGCAGAGAAGTCCAATTAGTAATATTATATGTTTTACTATTCTGTGTTCTCACACATCTCCTGATAAAATGGTACCCTACTTCTGTGGCTGGCATGGTGCATGTGACAGAAATGCCCCAATACCTGACCAGGAGATATCACATTTCACTCAGCAAAATCAATGTTTTTTTTAACAATGTGGGGATCTACAGATTTTGGGCCCTTGTTCTGCTGCCACCTAGGGATACCTACCATACCCAGACATTTCAGAAAACTAGACAACCAGAGTAATCTATGGTGGCGTGACTTGTGTGGTCCCACGAGGTTCTATAAGCCAGAAACCCTTGCAACCTTAAACTTTGTCTAAAAACACACATTTGCCGATTAGCAAGCCAGGCTGTGGGGTCCGCGAGGGGATTGAGTCAGGAAATGGAGAATGGATGAGACACGATTGACTGATGCGTAGAAGGAAGTAGAGATTGGTCACAGACTGGCTGCTACGGGGGCATGGGGGACGGTGTGGGGTGGACTGATGCATTGTATAGAGATGTTACTGTTCAGAGAAACATGAGAATTGGTTCCTTAAAAAACTCAGTGGAACAAGTATAGTATTCAGCATCGGACAATTAGGCAGTGCCTTGTAGGCTAACAAGTGCTCCAGTCAATCAACGTGTAAATTCATCACTGTGATTTGTTTTTTGTTCTGATTGCCATCACGTTTTTAAAATGTACAAAGCCTTGAATGCTGATATGATTAGACCACACTTTGATACTATGTAAGTGAAGCAAAGTTGAACATAAAATGTTTAAAAAAAAAAAACACAAATTTTCCTCTCATTTCTGTCAGAGAAAATTCCTGAATCACAGGGGTCCACAAATTTTCGACCACCCAGCGGCATGTCACTTGTGTGGCTGGGCCTTGTTAAGATCGGACAAAAAATGAAACATGGACACATCAAATTGTTTTCACTCGAAACCAACCCTTTTTCGAACTGTGCTGAGCTGTAGATTTGGGCCTATGATATGCCCCTACCCAGGAAAACTAGACACATGGGGAGTCCAGGGAGGTGTGATTTGTGTGCATCCCAATATGTTTTTTATCCAGAAGCTCTTACATAACTCAGACTTTGTCTAAAAAGCACAAAATTCCTCCCATTCTTTTCGTTAAATTCAGGAATCTATGGGGATTCACAAATTTGTAACCATCCAGCATTTTCACTTGTGTCCCAATAACAATGGTACCCTTATTGTGTGGGTGGGCCAAGTGGCTGCAACACAAAAGGCCCTAAAACACTACATGAAGAGATTGGTGATAGAGGTACGTGCTGTAAATGTAAACGTTTGGAGTGTGCAGGGCATTGTGGGAAAGTTAGTGGGATGAATACAAGTAACACCCCCTGTACACCTCAGGGTCCTCAGTTCTCAAAAATGTGAGTCATTGTTATTGTTCCTTAGGAGCCCATCGACTACTGAAGTACCGACTTACACAAATTGATTTTGGAACCTTCAGAAAGGCTTGCTCAAATAGCAAATACTAATATCACTTTCATAATTTTGAACCCAAGAGTACTGGGGGTGAGCGGTAAGCCACATAAAGGCACCAACCGCTTTAGGGTCCATTCACATGCCTTCCACGCACTACACACAGTCATTTATAACCCCATGCAATTAACCAATACAACACATCATACAATTCACATCAACATACCGGTGCCATCAAGTGCCCATCACATTTATAATCCACAGGACTAAATCACCAATCACAACACCTCCCTCCCAGTCATCGGACAGCTTTCATACAAACACATCACAAGCACACATTTACATACATTTGGCCAGACATTTCGGTTGGTGCCTCAACAAGCTTTACATCCCAAATGAAAAGAAACCTAGACTGAGTTGTTACTACCTGTCAAGTACTGTCCCGTTGCTACACCCTAAGAAAGCAGGGCAGGGAAGTATACACCCTAGACTTCTTCCCTGTATGTATGGACAGCGTTTTAAGATATATGGTAGGCCACTGCGCTACATTCCCCAGAAGGCAGCTGGGCCTCACAGAGAAATAAGGGAACCTTTCTCAGCGGCCCGCCCACTATTTAACCACTTCCGGGGCAATGGGCCCCCAGGGGCACTTGGCAAAGCCAATGTCCCCCTGGGGGATTTCGCGCGAGGGACGACCTCACGCGACCTGATTGGGTGGTGGGAGGGGTTTAGGTTCAGGGGAAGGGTGGGGAGGGAGGGCTGACGTCACTCTGAGCGAGTGAGAGGAACGGTGGAGTCGTTTTTAGGCGTCGCTGTTACGATCCTGTCAGAGCTGTCATTTACTGTTTGTAAGTGATTTTCGACGGAATTTCCTGTCAGCATCGGAAGAATGTCGGCTGAAGATATTGCCTTGGAGGCAGTTCGAGCTCTAGTGGCTGTGGGGAGAAGCGACTTACTGAGGCCGGGCGCTGTGGTGGATACCACAGTGGCTGTGAAGCGGCCGCGTCGCCTGGCAGCTGAGGGTGTGTCACGAGCAGTGGCTGCCTGTCAGCCGGTGCATCATAACAATCTTGAAGAGGACGGAGGCGGAAGGATGCCGGCGGCCAGAGCCAGGAGAGCGCGCTCGTCGAGCAGAGGAAGTCGGGGTAAGAAGCTGCCTCCCTCGCGAGGCGAGCTTGGAAACACTGGATCTGGATTCTCAGCGAGAGAAAGGCAGCCTCTCTGTCAGCGCGTAAGCTGGAGGGTTGGCTTCCTTCCTCACTTGCTGTAGTGAGCTGTGTGGAGTATCAAATAGATAGTCGAGCTGCTCAGAACCACAGTGTGTTTGCTAGGGCAAATGTAGGCATATTTGTACCTTGAAGGTGCCTAGTTTGACGTAAAGTCAGGCATAATAACGTCATCAAAGAACCCCAAGGGAATGGTAGTTCTTTGAAAACTCCATGATTTCTAGGACAAATCAATATTCAAGCAAGGGGGTGTCCCTGACTGCTGAAGCCGAGTTTTCCAAGAAATCGTTGTGACTTTTTGGAACTAGTGGAAGTAGCCATGCCTGTATTTGGACTGGATGGATTATGTCTAAATATGGGTATGATTTCTATGCCTATATAAATATGGGTATCATTTATATGCCTATATAAGGGCAATGTGAGTTATAGCTATATAAGGGCATGAATCGGTACATTACGCTTGGATTCTAAAATGCTACACAACACCCACTCCACTATATTATGTTCAATATTACTAAATTCCAAGCATTTTTAAACATATTTAAAGCATGATGTGTAAAAATCCCTCCCAAAATACATAAAATGCATTTGAAATGGTTGTACCCGAAAGATGAGCTTTTGTGATGTACGCATTTCAAAATGCAATATTTTCATTCAAAGCATGTAGTGTGACATTGGAAAATGCTTATCAGAATGAGTCATGAAATAACATTTATGAAATGGCTCTTAAATACAGAAAAAAGGTCGAGACCATTCCATGACAGAATATATATACTGTTTAGGTTGTGGACAAGGTCAAATATTGTCATTTGGAAGTGTTTCAAAGAATTCTTATTCTCTAAGAATAGTTCTACTTTAAGGAGATTACTTTGTGCCAAAAAAAGTTCAATTTTGGAAAAGTTAAATCGCAAAAAAAATAGAGTTCTTAAGTTGGAAGTTTTGTTTTTGGAAAGTGAAGGTCGAATACAGAGTCCCGTAGAACGCTGTGTGCTAACTTCAAAAGTCATTCTCGTTGTTCGGAGAAAACATTAAATCTCCTAAGCTGGTAAAGAAATCGTCTACCACAGTAGGTGAAAGTTGGACCACTTCATTAAGTAAACCGATAGCACAAAAATGTGAACTATCGCCGTCAGCGTTGGTCACATTAGCAATGTTCATTGGAGATGGAGATGGTACCTCTGTGCCTGTCAATCCACGTATCTCACAGTCAGCAGTGTGCGTCTTTGAGATCTCAATGAATGCCGTCATCAGGATAGGTAGCCGCTGGGGACAACATGATGCATGGGCCGTTACTGAACCAAGCAAGGTATCAACATCTGTTGGCAGTGCTGATGGAAATGTTAGACAGATGTCCAACATGCATTCTACTCCACATAGCAGGCATCGTAGAACAGGTAAGATTCAATCTTGCCAGATTGGTCGGATTGATGGGATCCACGTGGTATTCAGGTCTTGCAACTGAGCCAGGCCCAGGATCTGTATCATGCACTCACGACACTTCATTGCCAGTAGAGTGTTCTCTATGGTAATCTGGGTGTCATTGCTGACCGGACTTGCCATATCGGAGCAGAAGGAACAAGAATAGTATTCCTGCTACG
Organism: Lissotriton vulgaris; assembly: GCF_964263255.1. Taxonomy (NCBI): domain Eukaryota; kingdom Metazoa; phylum Chordata; class Amphibia; order Caudata; family Salamandridae; genus Lissotriton; species Lissotriton vulgaris. The sequence goes on from NC_141694.1 coordinate 954,220,364, forward strand.
AGTCCCAAAATGAGAGGCAGGCCGAACACAGAGTGCATGAAGTTTGGAAAATGACGAGGACTGCTTCAAAATCCATGTACAATACCACTGGTATCAGACATGTGTAAGATACAATAATAGGGCATGTATCTCTGCAGAGGATCTTGCAACTTGTAGTTCACAGGTCTCTTCATACGTCTCACGAGGTCAGTGGCACAGTTTTTTGTAAAAGAATGGCTTTCATTCTGCTTAAAGTATCAATTCGAATAGAAGAGATGTTCAGTGAAGGCCATGACAGTGACTCCCCGTCTGTCTTAGCTTCAGGAAACAATACTTGCATACAACAAGTGACCCTGGCTGAGGCAGTTACGAGATAGGCTATTCCTGGTATCATTCCACGACAGCTGTGATCATTCAACATTATTTAGCTCCCGTTTGAAAGTTGCCTAAAAATTGGATCTATCATGGCAACGCATCACTACTGCTAGAGCTGCCACACCACGTACATCAAATTCAATTGGAATAAGAGCTACCATATTAGGTGTAGGCAAACTTGGCGATTTAACAAGGTGCTTAACAAGACTGTGATCACTCAATAAAGATTTTTGAGTTGAGATGGTTTTAGTTACTTTTCGTTGTAGATATTACAGTGGAAAGGGACGCATTGTCATGACATCAGCTGGGGACCAAGGCCCACTTGCACCATTGTTGGTATTTGCGATTCCTAAATTGCGAAAATTAAGGAATCGCAATTTAGAAATCGTAAATACCTATGCATTAAAAATTTGCATATATTTTTGCGATTTCTTCTTTTTCCTTATTTACGATTTCCAATTTTGTGAATCGCAAATAAGGAAGCCCTTTACATTGATTCCTATGGGCCTAGAGGCCCATAGGAAGCAATGGGAAGGCATTCTCATTTTGCGATTCGCAAATAAGGAATCGCAAAATGCAAATGCAATTTGTAGGATGCAGGGGGGTCCAAAGGACCCCCCCCTGCACCCCTGAAATGTAACATACAGTCCATTTTTCACACATACATGCCCAAGGGCATGTGTGAGTGTAAAATGAAAGTGTCAAAAACTTTTCTAAAAATACCATGAAGGTTGACTTCATGCTAATTTAACACTTCTAATCTGCGAATTCGCAAATTTTTTCAGATGATGCATTGCATTTAAGAAATCGCAAAATTGCGATTTCTTAAATGCTATCGCAATTTAAGAAATCGCAAATAAATTGCGATTTCTTAAATTGCGAAAATGCAAAAAAGGTTCATGCAACCCAAAACAAAGATTTGCACTCGCAAACGGCCGAATTTTGCGATTCGCACGGTTTGCGAATGCAAATCACTTTGATGCATGTGGGCCCTAGTGCACATCTGGCTTTACAAATAAAGGAGCTACTCTGGCCACGATAATCAGGTAGCAAGCATTCAGCTATTATCTTTTCATTATTGGGCATTGAGGCTATTGCTGCCTCTATCTCTTCTGTAGAGAAGTCTCGCTCTAGTTTCCTTTGTGTTTTCTTGCAGTTTCCCTTGTGCTTCTCCCACTCTCAAATTTTCTTCTTGTTCTCAAATGTTTCTTTCCCCTCCCCTTAGAGCTATTCTATTGTGTAGCTGCATCTGCCAACCTGTTCGCCAAATTTTTAAACCCCCTGCTCCTTCTTTGTTCCTCTTCCCCTTCACTGCTCTTGCAGCTAAGCAGATAGGTGTTCTCCATCGGCCTGCACCCAGCCTGCTCCTCAGTTGTCTTTGCCTCACGTTATGATCCAGCGTGTCAATACCCATTCACAATATCAGTGCCTGTGCGGTTTTCAGATATTCATATGTTTCTATTTATTAGTTAGTTATGTCAATTTTTGTTTCCACTTCATTGATGATACCTGCATATCATATAATTTACGAGCGGCTAACACACCAGTCCACTTTTATTAAACAGCATGTCTTTGCCTCACGTTATGACCCTGCGTTTTAATATCTAATCACAATATCACTACATAACGCTTACTGCGAGCAGTCAGTGTGCCAGCTTCATATTATTACACAACAGGGCTTTGCCTCATTCAGTAACCTTTAGTGATCGTTCACGTTTTGATTAAACGTTCATAACAAGCAATTTATATGCTGGATCGTTTTTTGGTTGTGCTGCTGGCATGACTTTACAACACTTATATACCTTTCACCTAATGTCAGACACCGCTCACCCTGCAATAACACCCACCATTTACTCTGCACAGTCACCCTGACATTGCACTGGTAGTCAGATACTGCTCACCCACCACTCAGCCAGTGCTTGCTGACTCGGCACTCACACATCTTTGACATACCTCTTTCCCAGCAATCACATTCCTTTCACCATTCACCCACACCTCTCACCCTGAACTCAAACTGCTCATCCTGCACTTATACTATTGACATACTGCTCATCCTATACTTGCACACCTCTTACCTTGTACAGGATAACATCTCTTACTCTGTACACCCGTACAGTTTTCATTCTGCACTGAACAAACATCAATCATCATTCATTGAGGCACTTCCAGCCTGCAATCAGACGCTTAACAATCTTCATTCATGTACCCCTCACCCTGCACAGAGATCACTCAAACCATTCACTCTGCACTCACACCTCTTAACTTATTATTAATCCCATAGGCGAAACCTAATGCATTTACCAATGATTGTTAGGATGTCTGCCGAACATTGCTTGACAACTTGCATATCAAACCTGTAAGCGCCGACTACTTGATCTAATTGAGTCTTATATGGATATTTGTCATTATTACTTTGATTTCCACTGGTTTCCTGTTTTCAAACATACTGACTAGCCTCTTCATGTTCCTCACTCACTAATATGGTCCTCTTCGACTACCCATCACTGACCCATACCTTCGCTTCACTTTCATCATCTCCTTAGCCCACTAGTACTGATAATTGACCACGTTTCCATCTCTACTCCCTCCACTCTCTCTCCATGCCCTTGTCCTCCGAGCCTCACCGTCCAAGCATCCAGCTTCTGTATTCACCATTAATTCAACACCCCCCACCTGTTCACCTCTCCCTCCATTCTCATCACATAATGCATATTATTTTTTCTCCTTGAACTCTTTGTTGTTGTAATGAGGGTGGGGTTCTACAATCGGGAGGTTTAATTGGAGATTATATAACTGTGAATTAGACTTTGCATATATATACTGCTGACTTTATATTCATTCTGCGCCTAACTCTGAGAAATATATTTATAAATTAGGACATTTTACAAGACGTTGTCATTGCTTTTTGCTCTCGTTGACATATGTGTTTTACTATTATGTGATTAAATAGCTGTTAGAAATGCGATTTCTGGTTGGCTGAGGCTTGCGCCAAAGCCAGGCAGAAACCACCACTCTAGTTCGGGCAAGGGAATTACATGCCAAGATAACCCCTGCTCACCCCCTTGGCAATGTGACACGAGCAGTAAGGCTTATCCCGGAGGCAATGTGTAAAGAGTTTGCGCAACACACTCACAGCAGCAACACACTATGCACACCACAAAAAGGAACTCCACACAAGGTTATATATAAAAAATAGCCTTTGTATTACCATAGACACATTAGATCATAATCACACAGATACACTGTGCCAACTGGCACTGGGCAGTATTTACAGGGGATTATTTACACAGGACAGGGGCACGTGGGCCACTGTCAGAATCAGCACTTAGTAGAAATAGCACTTTGTAGAACATGGAACACTTGTAGCATGAAATAACAATTGTAGGACACAACCATTAACCACTGGTAAAAGATAGGTACACACTACGCAATACTAATCACCATAGGCATAGATCACGCAGGGACACATAAACTCACTAGTATAACCTATACTAGGCAAAACAACTTCCTAAGCATAAAACACAGTTAGAGGTATCACAGGCATAACGGCATTGTACATTAGGCATAAATCACATTAGGCATCAGGGAATCATCAAAATAAACACAATATAAAATCACCTTGCGCAAGAATCACATGAGATACTAACCCCAGGCCAACTGGCCTTCCGTGGGGCTCAAACGCCCGTTGTCAAACAGTGTCAGGCCTGGATGCGCAGGCAGCCAAAGAAGAGTGTGCAAGAGTTTAGGGCCTAAACGTAGCAGGTGGCGCTAAGTGCTGCGCAACTGTGTAGGCCAAAGTAGGGGCGAAGGAGTGCATCTCACTCTTAGATTCAGAAGCAGGTCCCCTAGGCACGCGGCCCTGCCCACAACCAGGCAGGGTCACCTGGCTTCCGGGTCGCGACGGCAGCGGCCCGGCAACGTTTTCACAACCTCTGGGATGCGGTGGTGATTGCTCTTCGGTCTTGGCGGTGATGCGAGGTGGGCACCGGCTCGTCCTTTAAGTAAATCACAGTGAGGTAGTCACCCGAAACTCAAGATGTAAAACAGGGTGGGCAGCCGTAATTAATTGCAACACACAATGAAGACGCAGGGTGGGCACCTGCGCACTTAACTATAAAGATAAGCGGGGTAGGCACCCACAATGAGGCACAAATGCGGGGGAATCCCCACCAAAAATGCCTGCAGCTCTGTGCTGCAGTTGGAAACAAAAGCGATCCCCTGGAGGAGAAACAAAGCGCTTCCTAGGTGCTCGAAGTACTCAAAAGTCCAGAGCAAAGTTCAGGGAAGGAAGGCAGGGGGGGCAAAGGCTGGGCCCAGGGTCCAGCTCACAGGGCCCTCCAGGCAGGGAGGCAGTCCCCAGTGGCGGTACCTCCTGGTGACCAGCAGCAGGAGGCCCCCCTCAAGATAGGATCCAGATAGAGAACCTATACATAGGGTCACAGCCCCTTCATATACACATATATCCTTTGTCTGGTAGCACAGGGTTAAGGGAAAACCAGATGCAACTAGTTTTGGAGCACTTTGTTGTGCTCAGCCCCTCTCCCAATTCACAGGACAGGCTAGGCACATAAGTCGCACCACAGGGGGTGGAGCCAGCATTGTGTAGGGAAGGCCCAGCCCTATTCAGGTCCCAGGTGCACTCCTCCCTCCCATCAACATGCAGATCTCTCCATTCACCACCGGGGCAGACCCATCCTGACTCCTGGAGCCAGGTACACCAGCCAGCTCCAGCCAATCACAAGCCAGACAGTCAATTCACATTTACTACACAGACATGCCAACTTCTAGAAGTGGCACTTCTACACTAGACACATTAAATCTGTGCACACCGTCGCGCCGCATGTAATCTCACGAGTTCGCACATACCAAATTCGCCCCTGCACTCCTCTCACATCAGGAACTAACATGGATACACACATTTCCCATGCAATCCTATGGGAGGGCAGGCAAATCTCACCACAAGCACTCAGACTGCGTACGCACTTTACACTGGGACACAGTGTTAAAGTGCGCAGAAGCCAAAAACAACTGGTATCAGGTCACAATTAAAAGCAAAAACTTTAGGGGTGAACCTGCCAAAAGGGCCAAGTCCAACAGTAGCCTGTGTTTGTGACAACTGTAAACAAAACAAACCTATACAAACATCACTTTATGATAGTTACATTTACAAAATGGGGTAATCAAAAAGCAGGAATATTAGGCTACTCTCACCTCCTTGGTGCACATAGTCAGCAAGAAATAGAGTAAGTATGAACAATTAAAAAAAATATTTGACAAATTGCATTTGAAGTACTTTCAACAAAGAGATTCTGTATGAGTGAAGTAGAAAGGTCAAGGAGGCTTTTCCACGCAATTGCTTGATTCCTTTTTTGCTACGTAAGGTTCTTGTACTTATGCCTCCATAACGTGTTTTCCTATATGATATACATGCCAAATCTGCCCTCCTTTATCCAACAACCTAGTAATTCTAATGATACTCAGCATTTGTAGATTCCCAAAGAGGGGGCTGTGAAAAAGGACAAAATATAGCTACATTTGTTATTTGTGAAAAATGGGGAAAAAATGCTCTGCAAACTGGCATTACTAAAAAGTTTGCTGTGCTTAGATCACCATCTTCCCAGCGTTTGGGAACAAGCAGAGCTGTATCAAAAATATTGTTTTACCTCTGTTTTGGCACTTCTCTAAAATGTAGCCCAATTTTTCGACTTGTCGTTTCAACCTACTTGCAGTTTAAGGCGGAAGCACGTATATAACTCATAGGTGATGCTGGAAAGCTATACATTTCTGAAAAGTAGACAACATTTAGAATTTAGCAAGGGGTCATTTTGTAGATCCTTCAAGATTTTCCAAATTAAACTAACTACTGAAATAATGAAAATGAGTTGGAAAAAACATCTATTTGTAACAACATTTTTATCTGTAACTTCCTGTAACAGTGGACGATTTACAAAATAAATATACTGTTACATCCACTAGATCCTTCTGCTCACAGGGATACATAGGCTTTTTAGGTTATTCAAGAACTTCAAATACCCAGAAACAACAACTAAGCTGTACCTCACACTAGTTTATGAACTGCATTGGAAAATTGCATTTTATTGTGTATCATCATCATTGAAACTTTATTTCGGCTATTGCAGCCATAAAAGCACATAACATTTTTTTTTCACAACCGCATAAAAATAGAATCAGAAGGGTAATCAATTGTCAGGTACATAATTAAGTAGTACAGAAGCAAATATAAGCTCACATTTAGGGAAGTTAGGCAGTAAAAAAATAGTCTCCATGGGAAATTTAATTTTCTATAAACTTCTTAAAAATATAATTTAGTATCTAAATGTTAAAACCAATTAAAAATGTCATATAGAAATATATCTAAAGCCCATCATCATCTAGCAGCCATTTGGAATGTTTCAATCAATTAGTCAGCAAGTGCATACACAAATAAGCATAGATCTTGCGTAATCTGTGATCACTAAAAAATGGGTAAAGCGACAGGTGTTATAGATTCTCATGACAGTTTTCAAGCAAGTACCCTATTGTGTATCTATTATACAGCAATTTAATGGCAAATATAAAGAGTCAAAAATGTGTATGAAGGAAATCTTTGTATTTCTGAAATGTACACCAGATACTGAGTTTAGGAGCAGAGGTTATTTGTGCAAACTCTGAATTTGTGGGTGCCGATACTAAAATGTGTGCCAGAGGGCTTTTGGCAAATTGTCTTCTTTTCTCACACACTGCCTTACATTTAAAAACCAGAAATGCAGAGAAGTCCAATTAGTAATATTATATGTTTTACTATTCTGTGTTCTCACACATCTCCTGATAAAATGGTACCCTACTTCTGTGGCTGGCATGGTGCCTGTGACAGAAATGCCCCAATACCTGACCAGGAGATATCACATTTCACTCAGCAAAATCAATGTTTTTTTTAACAATGTGGGTATCTACAGATTTTGGGCCCTTGTTCTGCTGCCACCTAGGGATACCTACCATACTCATACCAAAACTAGACAACCAGAGTAATCTATGGTGGCGTGACTTGTGTGGTCCCACGAGGTTCTATAAGCCAGAAACCCTTGCAACCTTAAACTTTGTCTAAAAACACACATTTGCCGATTAGCAAGCCAGGCTGTGGGGTCCGCGAGGGGATTGAGTCAGGAAATGGAGAAAGGATGAGACACGATTGACTGATGCGTAGAAGGAAGTAGAGATTGGTCGCAGAGTGGCTGCTACGGGGGCATGGGGGACGGTGTGAGGTGGACTGATGCATTGTATAGAGATGTTACTGTTCAGAGAAACATGAGAATTGGTTCCTTAAAAAACTCAGTGGAACAAGTATAGTATTCAGCATCGGACAATTAGGCAGTGCCTTGTAGGCTAACAAGTGCTCCAGTCAATCAACGTGTAAATTCATCACTGTGATTTGTTTTTTGTTCTGATTGCCATCACGTTTTTAAAATGTACAAAGCCTTGAATGCTGATATGATTAGACCACACTTTGATACTATGTAAGTGAAGCAAATTTGAACATAAAATGTTTTTAAAAAAACAAACACAATTTTCCTTTCATTTCTGTCAGAGAAAATTCCTGAATCACAGGGGTCCACAAATTTTGGACCACCCAGCGGCATGTCACTTGTGTGGCTGGGCCTTGTTAAGATCGGACAAAAAATGAAACATGGACACATCAAATTGTTTTCACTCGAAACCAACCCTTTTTTGAACTGTGGTGAGCTGTAGATTTGGGCCTATGATATGCCCCTACCCAGGAAAACTAGACACATGGGGAGTCCAGGGAGGTGTGATTTGTGTGAATCCCAATATGTTTTTTTATCCAGAAGCTCTTACATAACTCAGACTTTGTCTAAAAAGCACAAAATTCCTCCCATTCTTTTCGTTAAATTCAGGAATCTATGGGGATTCACAAATTTGTAACCATCCAGCATTTTCACTTGTGTCCCATTAACAATGGTACCCTTATTGTGTGGGTGGGCCAAGTGGCTGCAACACAAAAGGCCCTAAAACACTACATGAAGAGATTGGTGATAGAGGTACGTGCTGTAAATGTAAACGTTTGGAGTGTGCAGGGCATTGTGGGAAAGTTAGTGGGATGAATACAAGTAACACCCCCTGTACACCCCAGGGTCCTCAGTTCTCAAAAATGTGAGTCATTGTTATTGTTCCTTAGGAGCCCATCGACTACTGAAGTACCGACTTACACAAATTGATTTTGGAACCTTCAGAAAGGCTTGCTCAAATAGCAAATACTAATATCACTTTCATAATTTTGAACCCAAGAGTACTGGGGGTGAGCGGTAAGCCACATAAAGGCACCAACCGCTTTAGGGTCCATTCACATGCCTTCCACGCACTACACACAGTCATTTATAACCCCATGCAATTAACCAATACAACACATCATACAATTCACATCAACATACCGGTGCCATCAAGTGCCCATCACATTTATAATCCACAGGACTAAATCACCAATCACAACACCTCCCTCCCAGTCATCGGACAGCTTTCATACAAACACATCACAAGCACACATTTACATACATTTGGCCAGACATTTCGGTTGGTGCCTCAACAAGCTTTACATCCCAAATGAAAAGAAACCTAGACTGAGTTGTTACTACCTGTCAAGTACTGTCCCGTTGCTACACCCTAAGAAAGCAGGGCAGGGAAGTATACACCCTAGACTTCTTCCCTGTATGTATGGACAGCGTTTTAAGATGTATGGTAGGCCACTGCACTACATTCCCCAGAAGACAGCTGGGCCTCACAGAGAAATAAGGGAACCTTTCTCAGCGGCCCGCCCACTATTTAACCACTTCCGGGGCAAGGGGATGGCGCTTGACAATCTTGCTTGGGTTTCGTTGAAGAGAGGACGCTTTCCTTGCCGCTGGATTAAATAAAAAGTTTAGCCTCTGAAGTGTTCCGAGAGAGGACTTCAAAAGACCGGAGAGATTCCTCGCGTGCTGCAGTGTATATTTACGCGCCTGCCGACCGTCACCTGCCCAGCCTTGATTCGTATTGAGAGAGGACTTCAAAGGACCCGCGCTGCCTTTCCCCGCGCTGACTATTACAGTGTTCACGTCTCCCGGCTGGGAGGCGTCAGGTACCATGACTTAATCGGAAGACCAGAGAAGGGGCAGAGCACTCCTCCAAAGTACTTCCTTCCGCATTTCTTTAGTTTTTGTGATTTCATTTTTGTTTTGAGCACGCTGCTCGGAGACAGCACATCTTCTGTTTAGAACCCCGGTGGATTCCTGAACCGGGTGGGGCTGAAATCGACATTACGCTGTGCTGAGCAAACAGCGATATAACCATTTGTGATATCTCCTCTTACCTGCTGTGCATTAACAGTATGGAGTGACAGTTACTGTCTTGTCTCTGGGAAATTGATTACTGGCTAATCCTACAGTGACTTTGAATACTTCTATTTCTTTTTAGTTCATGAAAAACATTACAAAATACCTACCAATAAATTGATGCATGTCTGAAATAGAACACATTGACTACCGTTGTATATGGTGTGGCCTTAGCCAGTACTATTCATATTTGTCTCTTGTCTTCTTTTGTATTCCATGCAGTTTTTCTGTATGCATACCTAGACCAGACCTAGGAAGCAAGGATCCCCGGCATGATTTTATTATTTTATCCCCTTCCCTTTTTCCCGGGGTGCTATCTTCCATAGCTGTATTCAAACATACTGTGGGAAGTAGTACCCAGGCGAGGAGGGAAGCTTCTCTGCATGACATCGTCCCCGCTGGCTGCTAGCCAGAGGTTAGCGGTGAAATACTCACTCTTGCACTGCTGACAGCCTGACAGATTGTCAAGCGCAAGATTGACGCCCAGCCCGGACGACGGACACCAATGATGTGTTGACCTTGTGCTGGAGAGCTTAACGGCTTTTCAGCAGGAGGTACATACCTCACATTTGGAGAACCAAGAATTGAGAAAGGAAATGGGCACAATAGGTAGGGAAGTAGCGGGTCTATCACGCAAGGGTCCCGGGTCCAATCCCTACATTAGGGAGGCTACTCTTCCTCCTTCAGGACAAACAGTGCACCCTCCTCCGTCAGCTAACGTGCAAGGGGGTGGGTTCTTTGCGGCTTCTCCTGGTCCCCCAACGACCTCCGATTCTTCTAATAACGTCCATGTGATTCAGAATACAGGTATCCCTTTGGCACCTCCTGAACGATTCTACAGTGACCCCAAGAAATTCTAAACATTCCTCAACCAAAGTCAGCTGCATTTCTGGTGTAAACTGCAGTCTTTCTGGATGAAGCGGCTAAAATGGCATTCATGATGCCCTTTATGGGGGGAAATGCAGCAAGTTGGACCATTCCATTGATGGAAAGGAACAACCATGTGTTACACAGGTTTTCGCACTTCTGTTTGGAGATGAGGAAGTAATTTGATCGTAAATCCCATATGAAGTCTTTGGATCGCAAGCTCCTTACTCTGCAACAGGGGTCTCAGGACCTGTTTTCTTATATCACCTCATTTAATCACTTAGTCATGGAGACCGATTGGCCTCAAGAGAAGAGAACTACTCTATTTTACCAGGGACTACGGGGAGAACTATAAGATGTACTGTCACAGGTGGTACAGCTGCCCTCTACATGTGAGGAAATTATTGTTCTTGCGGTACAATTAGACCACCGACTACAAGAGAGAAGAGGGGATAGGAATAGAGGAGAAACGCATCTTCTATATTCCAGACCTAGACCTCCAGCCGATGATCATCCAAAGACCACTAAGGGATCCGAACCCATGCAGATAGGTGGTATCCGAGGTCCTCTCACCACTGAAGAAAGAAAAAAGAGAAGGAGAATGAAGCTCTGCTTATATTGCGGAAAAGGAGGGCATTTTATTCGTGAATGCTGTGCCAGGGTTCAGCTCCCAGAACGGATTACCACTCTGAGGGCACAAGCAACACTGGGAACAAGAGGGTCTTCGGAAAACTGAAGAGCCCGAGTCAGACGGAGTTCACTGATTTGGGCGGACAACGTGCATTGATCTCTTCCTTCATTGCAAACACCATCCAACCCGCTGTGGGACACTTGAATGTTGGTATCTCTCTGTGGGTGGATGAGACTACCTTCTCGAGGTAGTGGCCTTCCTGGACTCCGGTGCGACGGGAAACTATATGGACCAAAAATACGCCAGGAACATTGGTATTTCCTGGGAAAAGAAGAAGAATCCCAAAATCGTGAAGGCAGTTGATGGATCAACATTGACCTCTGGACCCGTCACGTGTCATACCATACCCGTTTTTAATGCAGTTTGGTACGGAACACTATGAGTACATTCAATTTGACCTTATTAATGCACCCCAGTTTCGTCTCATCCTCGGCATGCCATGGCTGACCTTGCACGACCCTGTTGTGAGCTGGGCTGCTCGCACTGTTTCTTAAGCTCTAACTATTGTAAGGAACAGGCGTGTCTATTGGCGAACGCCTGTGCTATAAAACCATGTGGGAGTTCAACCACATTACCCGAAGTCTAGAGGGAATACCACTCTTTCTTTGACAAACAGGAGGCAACCCAACTACCACCCCACTGAGTCTATGACTGCCGTATCGAGTTGATACCTGGAGTAGATATACCCTGCAGTCGAGTATACGCCCTAACAGAACCCAAAACACGTAATCTCTAAAAAACTACCTTGAAGAGACCTGGCATCCGGTTTCATCATGCATTTCTCTTCGCCTGCCTCATCCCCCTCCTTTTTCATTCCCAAGAAGGACTGTAAAGAGTTAAGAACTTGTATTGACTATAGAACAATAAATCGCATAACAGTCAAAAATCGCTACCCTCTTCCCTTGATTCCTGTCCTCTTGGACCAACTCAAGGGCTCTCGTTATTTTACCAAGCTGGATTTGAGGGGCGCTTATCATCTGGTCAGAGTGAAAAGCGGCGATGAATGGAAGACTGCCTTTCGGACACAATTCGGGCTTTTTGAATACCGGGTGATGACCTTTGGGCTTTGAAACGCCCGAGCAGCCTTCCAATACTTCATGGAGGAGGTTCTGCGGGGATTCCTGGATATGTGCTGTGTGGTCTATATCGACGATATACTCATCTATTCGTCCAGTCTCAAAGAACATGTCACACACGTAAAGGCAGTGCTAGACCACCTTCGCAGACACTCCCTGTATGCCAAGCTGGAGAAAGGCTTATTCCACGTCCAAGAGGTAGCCTTCCTGGGCTATGTAATTAACACTCAAGGGTTCCAGATGGACACAGGCAAGGAAGAAGCAATCTCGCAGTGGATAACCCCACGTAACCTGAAGTCTGTATAGAGCTTCCTGGAGTTTGCCAACTATTAGAGGCGTTTTATCAAGGACTTCTCAAGGATCATACACCCCATTTCACATCTACTCCGGAAAAATACTCCTTTTGTTTGGGAGGAAGAGGCTGAACAGTCGTTCCAAGACCTAAAAAACAGATTCATACAAGCCCCCATTCTGCGACATCCGGACTCTCTTCTCCCTTTTATCGTTGAAACAGACGCTTCTCAGCATGCCATAGGGGGAGTGTTGTCACAGCGACACCCCAAGACTGGACATCTACACCCTGTAGCATATTTCTCTAAAAAAAACGTACCCCCAGTGAATTGAACTATTCTATTTCTGATAAGGAATTACTAGCGACAAAAAGAGCTTGCGAGGAATGGCGACACTACCTCTTGGGGGCAGGCCATACCATTGAAATATACAGGACCACCGAAATCTATTGTTCTTTAAGACAGCCAAGGCCCTCACACCACGACAATTGAGATGGACACTATTCTGTAGTGTAGTTCCTATATATCCAATAGGCTCTGCGCAGTGGAATAATATATCCTAAAGATTTGACGAAGGACTAATGCCGACTTGGTCTCTATCGAATATACTAGACTTAATTGTGAGTGACAGCTAGCTCGGAGGTCACTATAAACGTTCTCGAATGAACAAGAAGGGATTAGTTTCTGACAACCGCATAAACATGACTACTTTGTTTCCCCAAGATAAAACTGATCTTCAGAGTCGTGGAAACAATAGATAGATATTTTACTTAGTCAATCGAGCATGCTTTGTTTCATCAGAGGTGCAGAGAAATAGAGAGACAGGCGTTTTCAATAAAAGGGTTTTATTGAACAGTCTTCTTTCTCAAGCAAGTAAAGTGAACTGCTAAAATCCTAATACTGGTTGCAAAGTATAATGCGTACAGTAAGAAGAGTATTATAAAATAATACTGTAAAAGCATTATATGGTTCCTAGACCGTAGATAAATACATACATAAATAGCAAAGGCTAAAAAGTACTCAACTGGTGCTTCTAAAATACGCCTACCCCAATGTACCTAACCTAAGTCTAGTATGAGGGAAGAAGTAAGTAAGGTGTAGCATAGATTTAGTTTTACCAAGATTTCTCTTAGGGTCTAATCAGCTCCGTACCTTGGTTCTAGAATGAAGAAGGTCTGGTATCTCTGTCTCGGGACTTGATTTCCCAACACCCCGCGAGGTGAGCTTGGAAACACTGGATCTGGATTCTCAGCGAGAGAAAGGCAGCCTCTCTGTCAGCGCGTAAGCTGGAGGGTTGGCTTCCTTCCTCACTTGCTGTAGTGAGCTGTGTGGAGTTTCAAATAGATAGTCGAGTTGCTCCGAACCACAGTGTGTTTGCTAGGGCAAATGTAGGCATATTTGTACCTTGAAGGTGCCTAGTTTGACGTAAAGTCAGGCATAATAACGTCATCAAAGAACCCCAAGGGAATGGTAGTTCTTTGAAAACTCCATGATTTCTAGGACAAATCAATATTCAAGCAAGGGGATGTCCCTGACTGCTGAAGCCGAGTTTTCCAAGAAATCGTTGTGACTTTTTGGAACTAGTGGAAGTAGCCATGCCTGTATTTGGACTGGATGGATTATGTCTAAATATGGGTATGATTTCTATGCCTATATAAATATGGGTATCATTTATATGCCTATATAAGGGCAATGTGAGTTATAGCTATATACGGGCATGAATCGGTACATTACGCTTGGATTCTAAAATGCTACACAACAACCACTCCACTTTATTATGTTCAATATTACTAAATTCTAAGCATTTTTAAACATATCTAAAGCATGATGTGTAAAAATCCCTCCCAAAATACATAAAATGCATTTGAAATGGTTGTACCCGAAAGATGAGCTTTTGTGATGTACGCATTTCAAAATGCAATATTTTCATTCAAAGCATGTAGTGTGACATTGGAAAATGCTTATCAGAATGAGTCATGAAATAACATTTATGAAATGGCTCTTAAATACAGAAAAAAGGTCGAGACCATTCCATGACAGAATATATATTTACTGTTTAGGTTGTGGACAAGGTCAAATATTGTCATTTGGAAGTGTTTCAAAGAATTCTTATTCTCTAAGAATAGTTCTACTTTAAGGAGATTACTTTGTGCCAAAAAAAGTTCAATTTTGGAAAAGTTAAATCGCAAAAAAATAGAGTTCTTAAGTTGGAAGTTTTGTTTTTGGAAAGTGAAGGTCGAATACAGAGTCCCGTAGAACGCTGTGTGCTAACTTCAAAAGTCATTCTCGTTGTTTGGAGAAAACATTAAATCTCCTAAGCTGGTAAAGAAATCGTCTACCACAGTAGGTGAAAGTTAAACCACTTCATTAAGTAAACCGATAGCACAAAAATGTGAAGCATCGCCGTCAGCGTTGGTCACATTAGCAATGTTCGTTGGAGATGGAGATGGTACCTCTGTGCCTCTCAATCCACGTATCCCACCGTCAGCAGTGTGCGTCTTTGAGATCTCAATGAATGCCGTCATCAGGATAGGTAGCCGCTGGGGACAACATGATGCATGGGTCGTTGCTGAACCAAGCAAGGTATCAACAT
The DNA here is from genome assembly GCF_964263255.1 of Lissotriton vulgaris. Classification (NCBI taxonomy): domain Eukaryota; kingdom Metazoa; phylum Chordata; class Amphibia; order Caudata; family Salamandridae; genus Lissotriton; species Lissotriton vulgaris. The sequence goes on from NC_141694.1 coordinate 954,235,618, forward strand.
CTGTTGGCAGTGCTGATGGAAATGTTAGACAGATGTCCAACATGCATTCTACTCCACATAGCAGGCATCGTAGAACAGGTAAGATTCAATCTTGCCAGATTGGTCGGATTGATGGGATCCACGTGGTATTCAGGTCTCGCAACTGAGCCAGGCCCAGGATCGGTATCATGCGTTCACGACACTTCATTGCCAGTAGAGTGTTCTCTATGGTAATCTGGGTGTCATTGCTGACCGGACTTGCCATATCGGAGCAGAAGGAACAAGAATAGTATTCCTGCTACAAGTCCCAAAATGAGAGGCAGGCCGCCGAACACAGAGTGCATGAAGTTTGGAAAATGACGAGGACTGCTTCAAAATCCATGTACAATACCACTGGTATCAGACATGTGTAAGATACAATAATAGGGCATGTATCTCTGCAGAGGATCTTGCAACTTGTAGTTCACAGGTCTCTTCATACGTCTCACGAGGTCAGTGGCACAGTTTTTTGTAAAAGAATGGCTTTCATTCTGCATAAAGTATCAATTCGAATAGAAGAGATGTTCAGTGAAGGCCATGACAGTGACTCCCCGTCTGTCTTAGCTTCAGGAAACAATACTTGCATACAACAAGTGACCCTGGCTGAGGCAGTTACGAGATAGGCTATTCCGGGTATCATTCTACAACAGCTGTGATCATTCAACATTATTTAGCTCCCGTTTGAACGTTGCCTAAAAATTGGATCTATCCCCGCTGCTGGAGAACCTTGCAGGTGGCAGGATGAGTTGTTCAAAGAACCTTCACAGGCTCCATGTAAATTAATACGATGGCATGAAAGTGTACCACTTAGTGTGCTTTTACATTGTGTACCACTAAGAAATACTTCTTTTCCCCCACTCCAACATTTGTGTGTGTATGGTAATTCCCAGGTTGACTTTCTGTATTCCTTACCCAACCTTTCATACACGGCAACTGGTATATGTTTCAAACAGTATTGAAAATTGGACATTGTGACAGGCAGAGTGATTATCCTGTGTATTATCCATTCTGTTGCAGATTTTTCTGAAACAGTTAATGGATTTTTCCAGTTTTTCAATGCTCAACACCGTATAGTCTGCTCCTCTTTGTGCCAAAGCGATTTGTTTATCTGTAAGGTTAAAAACAGAAAACAATGGCGTGGTGTTGATTAGACGCCATGGCACATATCCAGAACAAAGATTTTGCAACGTCCTTCCTAAAAGCATTATAGAACGTAATTACGACTGTCCATGCTGTAGCATGAGCAAGTCCTGTTCCATTATGTCTATGGCAGAGGATACTATGCTGTCCAAAGAATAAATTCTGGATGACAGGGTCGTTAACCCATTGTCAACTACAGAGCGCTTTCTCTAAATTAATACAATCTATTTCTCTTATTCTTTCTGCAGTCTCTGCCTGTGTCGTTTTTCAAGCTTCATTATAAATGGCGTATATACCTGCATTGATGAAACGTTTATGCCGTCGTTTCGCAGAACCTTGTAAGGAGTCCCTTAAATCAACGCCATCTTTAAGTAAAGATAAGTGTTGTTTAACCTCTGTGAGTGTATATTTTTGTAGCCACTCCAGGCACAGTTTTCCTACACTGTATGATGTTACTATCCCTGGATGTTGTCTCTGGATATATCATGGATCTGGCCTAGCTACTGTAAACCCTTGTGTTTTGTTCAGGAATCTATCTTGACAGTTATTCGTGTCTGTGGGCCAAATTAACCATTTTTTCCAATCAGGATCAGTTCTGTTTTTTAATAAAATAGTTTTTACGTCGACCCCTCCTTCTGAAGTGTTTTTACTATCAGGTGTAGGTGTAGGTATGGACGTTTAAAAAAAATCTTTTATCTTGGCCAGGCCAAGGCAGGATGTCTATTGAACAGTGTCGTTTAAAAACATTATTTGTTCAGGGATAATGCAGGCTCTAAATAAAGCTTCTATTCCCTGCACCTGCCAGTCTTTTGAGCCCCAGACAGTTTTCGTTTCTATGTTGTCACTCCAAAATTTGAAACCTAATGAGGACAGCTGGGCATAAAAGGCTGCTGAATAAATTTGCTTTGTATTGGTTAGCATACTTTTCATCCCTGTCTTATTAACATTTTTAAAGTAAAAAGCCTCCAGATTTGTGGTATTAAAACCTGAGAAGTATGGACATGTATCATAGAATGTTTTTGAGCTACCTTTTGGTGGCTTTGGACAATGTTCCCATTGGGTAAAAGTATAAATATTCCTAGGGTTCGCAGATTTGTGCAAGTAATGATGACCATAGTGATTATAACAATACATTTGTGCATAATCTGATGAATCTTCTAAGTATTCATGTTTTATAAATTGTGCGGACATCTCTAAATCTGACATTATATTATTAACTGTCTCAAAGTCCCAATCATCAGAAAACGTGCTGGGTGAAACAAAGTCACTCAAGGAAACCTTAAATTGATGTGGAATCTTCAGCAGCTCTGCAGTACCATAGATGTCGTAATCAGTTCTGTCCCATGCTATACCACCAGACCACCAGGTATAGGAATGGCTGTGATGTTCACTGATGTCAAGTGTCTTTGTTCACGATGATATGATTTGTGCAGCTTCAAGAGCAAGTTGATGTTCTTACTTGCTGTGTCCATTTTACTATTTCTTCCATTTATCAGCATTCCCAAAGTTAATACCATGATTAGCAAAAGTAGGAGAAAAAGTACGCCTAGCATAATCCAAAGTTCAACCCATGGTGAAACCAGACAAGTTTTTCCAAGTTGCTGAAAAAGTTCTGTTACTTGATCTTTAAAAGTTTTATTTGCTGACGTCGTTTCAGGCTCACTGGGATCCACAGAAAACGTATCAAAGTTAATGAAATAGCCAGAGGCAGCTCTGTCAATTGTAGGAATTGCATCAGGACTTTTTTAAATCACTGGGGCTACCGGAACCTATGTTCATGTTAGTATATTTAGATGCTACATCATTGTAGACAGGAGTGTCTTGACGAACTGTTATTTGGGTCTCAAGAGGCACAAGTTCCATTGCTTTATTGCTTAGTCCTTTGTTCTGTGCTGCGGAGTCTTCAAATGTTATCAGTCTCTCAGTCTGAACCTCTTGGATAGTAGCAAGACTTGGTCTTCTGCAACATCTTTGTAGTCCACTGGGCCTACTACTTATTATCGGCCACATGATGTTGTTTGACCAGGTCGATAGATACGAACCTGTTCTCTTTTCTTCCAGCAAGGGGCGGCAGTAACACTGTTCTTGATCCGTGGATTGCTATGACAGGTACTGGTTTTCTGACCTGACCTCGTCAGAGACGGTCGCTCCACCCGCCGCGTGGCTCCTCCTGAGTTCACCCGGTCTCCCTGCTCCCACCGCTCACCGCCGCTCCTGAGGTCGTGACCCCTGTGCCTTTCTTTTGTTTTGTTTCTCTGTGCCAGTCATGCTGTTCTCCCCCCGTGTGGTGCCCCTGACTGTTGTTTTTTTCTCCTCCCCGTGTGGTGACCCTGTTTGAGTGAGTCCCGTTGCTGCCGTTTTCCCGCCTTTCCGCCGTCGCACCCCGCTACCCGCTCCCTGCCGCTGCTCCCCTGCGGCTGGCCCCCTCTCTCTTAGGACCTCTCCGCTTCCCTTCTCATTCGCCACCCTGCTCCCGCCTCCCAGCTGCTCCTCCCTCCCTCCTCCCTCTCACTTCGCCATTTATGGCGGAGTCCACGCGTGCGCGCAGAGTTCACGCGCAGCGGGTGCGCTGATTGCGTGCCGAAGGCGCGCCAAAGGCAAGCCCGTCTGCGCCTGTCCGCGCCTGGACCGTGCCCAGCACCAGAACCCCTGGCCCCGGTCGTTGCCAATCCGCAAGACTGACCTAGGACGCCGCCACCCTCAAAGCGCTCAAACCCGACTGGAACCCTGCTTGCTACCAAGCCACCCCGAAACGCACCCACGGACCCTTCACCTGCCAAGCCTGCAACTTCACCTGCCTCCGGACCTGCACCGCACCCGCCAAGCCAAGCACCAGCAGCAACCACCTCAAGTGCATCCTGCTCAACACCCGCTCCGTCCACAGACACGCCGTCGAACTCTGGAACCTGCTCGACACAACATCACCAGACGTCGCCTTCCTCACGGAAACCTGGATGAACGCCTCCTCAGCGCCCGACATCACCATCGCCATCCCGGACACATACAAGATCACCCGGAGGGACCACGTCAACCAGACTGGAGGAGGCATCGCCATAGTACACAAGAACACCATCCGCATCACGACCAACTCCGACGACACCTTCACTGCCGCCGAACATCTCCACTTCCAGATACACACCGACCCCAAGACCACACTCAGAGGCACCCTCATCTACAGACCCCCGGGACCACGCACACAATTCGTCGAAGACATGGCAGACTTCATCAGCCGGAACGCCCTCCCCTCCGCTGACTACATCCTATTAGGGGACCTCAACTTCCACCTGGAGAACAACAAGGACAGCAACACCACCACCCTGCTGGACAACCTCGCCAACCTCTGACTCAAGCAACTGGTAAACACCCCCACCCACTATGCCGGCCACACACTTGACCCAGTATTCTCCTCCAGCAAGTACATCTCCTTCAGCCACTCCACTGGACTTCATTGGACGGACCACAGCTGCGTCCACTTCAGCTTCAGAAGAACCACGACCCACCACCACCCGCAACAGGTTTCTTGCAGGAGCTGGAACAAGATCACCGCCGACCAGCTCACCACCTCCCGCAGCCAGAACCCTCTCGCCAGCAAGACGGACCCCAACGAAGCAGCCAGCAACCTCATGCAGTGGATCACCATCTGCGCAGACGACCTCGCACCACTGAAGACCCCTCCCAGCAGACCCAGCAGCAAGAAAGCCTCTTGGTTCACCGACGAACTTAAGAACTCCAAGAAGAACTGCCGCACCCTCGAGAAAGCCTGGCACAACGATCAGACCACAGACAACATGACTGCCCTCAAGCACGCCACCCGCAAACACCACCAGCTGATCCGCACCACCAAGGACTGGACAACAACGCCCACAACAGCAAGGAACTTTTCAGCATCGTCAAAGAGTTCTCCAACCCAGCGCCGGCAACAACGACATCACTCCCTCGCAAGACCTCTGCAACTCGCTCGCCTCGTTCTTCCACCGCAAGATTGCCGAAATACACAACAGCTTTGGCGCACCAACCACGTACCTAACCACTGAACCAACGCCCCCCCCCACCACCACCCTCTGCGCCTGGATCCCGGTCAGCACCGAAGACACCACCCGCACGATGAACACCATCCACTCCGGATCCCCTACTGCCCCCTACCCCCACCACGTCTTCAACAAGGCCGACTCCATCATCGCACCTCAACTCCGGGACATCATCAACACCTCCTTCAACACCGCCACCTTCCCGGAGAACTGGAAGCACACCGAGCTCAGCGCCCTCCTGAAGAAACCAACAGCGGACCCCACCGACCTCAAGAACTTCCGCCCCATCTCGCTCCTCCCTTTTCCTGCCAAAGTCATCGAGAAGACCGTCAACAGACAGCTTGCCACCTTCCTCAAGACAAACGGATCCTAATGCTATAGTTTATTATAAAGTAATGGGTATAGAGTAGAAATACATGGTATACAGTGTATTCATTTATTTCTGTGTTCTAACACGGTTTCTTTTTACTTTTCATGTATCGCAATCTTTGGGCCTGGGAGGTGCTATTACTCCATTTTGAAAGTCCTTTTGCGCATGACCCAGCCTTGCTAGGAACTGAACTCGCTATCATTGAATTTGAGCCAAAAGACAGTCACAGCCAAGATGCGCCTGGGAAGATGACTTCTGACCCTGCTAGAAGAAGACTAAACTGTATACAATGTATTTGTCAATAGAACAACCATTCTTAGGTGGAAGGAATATGTCATGTGAAAGTAAAATTGATGGGGCGGGAACGAAAAATTAATATTCAACACTGAAGTAACAGAATTTAGGTGGTGTGATGACCTGTCCTCTTTTTCTGTCCAATCGAAATTGTGGATCCTTACACTTGCAACATTGGGGGTTGGTACACTGACCTGGAAAACAGTATAACTAGAGTAGGCTTAGGTAGTTAATTTGTCCGACTTGTCTGAATAGCTGACCTGTCACTGACCCAACGCACTCAATAGGTGATTAAGAACAGAGGGCTGCGGAGCACTCTGTCAGAAGATTCGCTGACCCAATCGGGGTTCTGGGAAGCTGAAGTGCTGGCGAAGCACTTTGTCTGTGAAATTGATAGCCCAATTTGGGTTCTGACTGTTAGCTGCAGAGAGGGAGTAGCACAGGCGTTGCAACTGAACTGCGGGTGCTGGTCTAAACCTTTGGTGGTCCGGTCCTGATCCAAATCTGGGTTTTCCTGTTCTGATTCTGATCTGCACCTGCTAGCCTACTGGCACTACAACCTTTGGGGTTCTTCTGTCCATTCAACTGACCCGTGGCCAGGGTTGGTCTTCACATCATTCTAGGTAAATATAAATCTGTGTGGGTAATTGTCAGTATAATTTGCGTCCTTTTCTTTCCCTCCCTAATTTTGCTAAAGCTTTAATTGCATATGTTCCTTTTTCTTACCCTCCCTTGGATAAATGATACATTCGTGTTTTTGCTGTTTAATAGCGTGTTCCGCTTTCTTACCCTCCTTTTAGTAAATTGCTAAAATGCTTTTCATGATAGCATAAATGTTTTCTTTTTCTTCTCCCTCCCTTTAAAGTAATTAAACTTGGTTATTTGATTTATTAGCATGTTCCATTTTTACCTTCCTTATAGCTATATGGTCAATTTGATTTCGTCGTTGCATATTATGTTCCCTCTTTTACCCACCTTTTGATAATTGCGTAAAGCTGTGCTATTTAGTATGTTCCTTCTTTTTCCTACCCTTAGAAAAATTGTGCGAAGTCTGTTTAATTAAATTATTTGTTCCTTGTTCTTACCTTCCCATTATTTTTGTTGCTAAATGATTGGCATAATATATCTTTTGCATAGGTACATACTATTTCTGATTTTGATTATTGATAGTCTTATTGCTTTCAATCTTTGGATCATGACTTGTGCTGAAATTTAGATAAAGAGTTTTAAAACTTCCAGAATCTGTGGTTATTATATGAGTGCAAATGCTATTTGTTTATTGAACTACCTTTAAAATTAACTCCCTGATCCAATAGGTTATAGGTACCAGTGCCAAGGATTGGTAAGTCAATGGTATAGGACCTAGTAGGTAAAAATATCTGGTAGTAGAGAGGAGGTTACCTGATTAAGTAAATGTGTAATTGAATTATGGGCCCAGGTGAGTATGGTAAATTTATAGTCGGGTGACCTGCACGCTCTATCAGAGTAATTCCACCCAGAGAATTTATTGGCAGATTATTTAAACTATGTTGGACACTTATTAGATGTTTGACCCACCCGTCACCCGAGCCTAATACCCTAGTTGTTATAGAGTGCTTTATGACCCGTTTTTTTCTTTCCACTACAGAATTTCCCTCAGGATGGAATGGACTCGATGACCGCAATGCAACGCCCAGATTGGCCATGGCCTCCTTGTAAGCTTTGGAGCTAAATGCAGGACCCTGGTCAGAATGTAGCGTGCCGACTGTGCATGTGCCGATAAAGACTCGCAAATCTTTTATAAAAGTTCGGGCGTCAGCCGAGCACTGAGGCCACATCCAAATGAATCTTGAGCATGAATCCACTGCAACCATGATATATTTATAGTTACCATCCCTCTGTAAGGGACCACAGTAGTCCAGGTGAACACCTGCTAATGGTTTATCTGAAATCAAAAGGGGCGTCTGCGCCGGGCATTTCACTGTTGAAATTTTCATTTTCTGGCAGATTTCACATTCCAAAACAAAGGGGTCGATTAGGATCGCGGACGGACTTGAGTCCGTCCGCGACCCCAGAGTAGGAGGGAACGTCCGCATGGGCTGCAGCGTTCCCTCCATGCAGATTAGGATGTGACCACCAGGGTGGCTATCACATCCTCTATGTTTAACATTGCGGCAGGTGCAGCTTCAAGCTGCACCCGCCGCAACGTTAAAAATGCATGCATCGCATTTGCGTGCACAAAGCGCCAGGCACCGCGCGGTGCCTGCTGCTTTGCTCACGCAAATGCAGGGGGGTACTATAGGTACCCCCCATGTGCACCCTCCACCCCCCTTCACCCAGGGGACCCGCAACGGGCCCCCGAAGTGAAGGTCTGTATGCTTTTCCACGGCGGAGAAGCCGCTGCGGAAAAGCATACATTCTACACCAACCTAATATGGCTGGCGGTGTCTGATAGACACCGCCAGCCATGTTAAAGCTTTTCTGCCGCGGTCGGAAGGCGACCGTGGCGGAAAAGCTGCGGACAGTTTTCAAGACCCACCGCCATCCTAATATGGCGGTGGGTCTTTTGTGGCTCAGCAGCGGTTTTCCCGCATCCTCCGGGCCGGAGGATGCGGGAAAACCGCGATCCTAATCTACCCCATAGTTTCCGGTCTGTTTCCTCATGCGCGGCCACCAGTATCTTTGTTTTAATAATAACACTGTGGCGGAAACACCTGCATGTGCAGAGGAGAGCCCTTCATGTGTTGCTAAGATTAGTCCTAATCTATGTTCAATGTTTGGAATTACTCTATAACCCACTCCAGGGATTTGAGCAAAAGGAACATTATTCACATCAGTTATATATGAGTACTTGAGTGGAAAGCCTTTTGGTAATGTTTTACTGCTGTTTTTATTGGAAGTGGCGACAGCCTGCATTATTTCGCTGTCTTTTTTGTTTTTGAACAAGTGATTACCGCTAAGGAAGCTGTTTGCACAGCTGCCTTTGCGGCTTCACAAGCCAATGAATTCCCTGCAACGTGAACGCCATCACGCTGATGACTCAGTGTATGGATCACGTGAGTCTTTTGTAGTTCTTTATGTAATTGAACTACTTGTTCCCAAAGCAACTTGTTCTTGATTGTGCCACCTTTTGCATCTTTAAAACCATTTTGAACCCAGTTCTGCAAGTATTTATTGTAAGATTGAAGGCAGTAACACAAATCACACACTATGAGTGTGAGGAATTCGCAATCGGTATTTTTCATGCGCCATCTTGAAAGCCTGTAGTTCAGCTCACTGAGCTGTACAGTCTCCGAGAGATTGTGTTTTTGTGACCATAGGTCGGAATTTACCATCGCGCCAGCGACCTTTAACAATCGTGCACGCAGCAGTATAAGCTTGTTTACCCCCAATTGCGGGCTGTGCTGATCCGTCTGTATAAATGATACATACGTACTGTTCCAGAGGCAGAATTTCAGTGGGCAGAGGACATTCTTCTTCGTATTGTAGAAATTTTTGTGTTTTCAAGTAGGGGTCAAAAACGTATTCAACGTCTGTTGCAGCAAGAGAGTTAACCCATTGTATTCATCTTGGACGTAAAGCCTTAGCATTCGGAATGCTTGCTTTTGTCACTGCCTCTAAGGCAGGTACAGGAGTAACAACCATTATGCGTTACCCTGTACAATCTCTGTCTCGGGACTCGATTTCCCAACAGCCCGCGAGGGGCACTTGGAAACACTGGAGCTGGATTCTCAGCGAGAGAAAGGCAGACTCTCTGTCAGTGCGTCAGCTGGAGGGTCGGCTTTCTTCGGCACTTGCTGTAGCCAGCTGCGTCAGGCAAGTAGATAGTCGAGCTGCTCCGAACCACTCTGTGTTTGCAAGGGCAAGTGTAGGCATATTTATACCTTGAAGGTGCCTACTTTGACGTAAAGACGGGCATAATAACACCATCAAAGAATCCCAAGGGAATGGTAGTTCTTTGTAAACTCCATGATTTCTAGGAGAAATCAATATTCAAGCAAGGGGATGTCCCTGACTGGTGAAGCTGAGTTTTCCAAGAAATCGCTTTGGCTTTTTGGAACTAGTGGAAGTAGCCATGCCTGTTTTTGGACTGGATGGATTATGTCTTAATATGGGTATGATTTCTATGCCTATATAAGGGCAATGTGAATTATAGCTATATAAGGGCATGAATCGGTAAATTACACTTGGATTCTAAAATGCTACCCAACAAATCTTCTCTGATTACGATTTTGTCATCAAGTACCGACCCGGACCACAGAACGGGAAAGCGGATTCCCTCTCACGCCTTGAAGACCCCGAGGATAGCATAAGACCTGTGGATCCGGATCCTCCTTTGATTCTCGCTGAGAGGGCTGTCCAAGATTCTATATCCAAAAGCGGGAAGTAGGATGCGCACACCAGTGTTGAGTATAGTTAAGGTCTATTTGGGTAGGTGGTGCCCGTGGAGTAACACCCCCTGTACTTGGGGTTGAACAATATTAAGGATCGCACTGTTTCCCTCGAGATCAGTGTCTTCTCCAGAGCACTCAATGCAATGTTCATCAATTTATTCATGAAAGGTAATCAAAGTTCTATTGTGTAGTTGATTTCATTCTTTTTATTTATTTTTTAGTTCATCACATGATCATTCTCATGATATTTAAACAAGTGGCCAGGTGGCCCAATGCATTTCGGGCTTTGCCCTTCCTCAGGGGCCGTGTGGTATTCTGGTGGGGCTGTAAATCAACGCAGTTCAACAGGTAACTACGAGCTAAATTGTAATTCTCTCGGGTGTTCCGCGCTCGTCAATTCGAAGCGTTCGAAGTTCCGACATTCGGAACTTCGTTGATTTACAGCCCCACCAGAATACCACACGACCTCCGATCTACAGCTGCAAGTACTATCATGGGCTCAATATACTACTTTGGAGGACACCTGGGTATCTACAAAATGATTGCCTGTATTGAACGCTCCTTCTCGTGTTCTGCGATACAAAAAGACACAAAAGAATACCTTGGGAATTGCTCTGTGTGTGTGCAAGGTAAAGCTGAGCATTCCAAACCAACGGGTTTGCTACAACCATTGCCTATCTCTCCTCGACCCTGGCACACCGTGTCAATGGGTTTTATTGTGGAAATGCCTCCCTGTAAGGGGTTCTAGTGATCGTGGATCACTCAACCAAGATTGGACATTTTATACCATTGGAAGGCTTGCCTACATCATCTGAATTAGCCCTCATATTTCTTAAGCATGTGGTTCAAGCCCATGGAATATCCAGCGTCAATATTACGGACTGAGGAACACAGTTTACCTCTCGGTTTTGGAGGGCACTAAGTAAAACAATGGACATTGACACCAGGCTATCCACCAGCTATCACCCCCAAATGGATGGGTAGACAGAACGTCTAAATCAAATGTTGGAACAATATCCTTGATGCTTTACACTACAAAACACCATGGACTGGGTCACGCTGATTTGGATGACTGAGTTTGCCTACAACAACGCGGAGCACTCAATGCTAGGGTGTTCCCCCTTCTTTTGTCTGTAAGGGCACCATCCCAACATGCTTCCGTTTGAGTGGCCCATCGAATCCAGGCTCCCAAGCGTTCATGAACACCATGCGCATCTGAGGGCTATATTGTTGGATGCTAAACAACATCTTGCCCAAGCACAATCAGCACACAAACGCTTTGCGGACCGGAAGAGAACCGAAGAACCCATTTACAAAGTGGGGGACAAGGTTTGGCTTGCAACAAAGAACCAGCACCTTAAGGGAGTGGATAAGTTAAAACCCAAATATATTGGTCCCTACAGTAGTATAGAGGAAACCATTAACCCTGCAGCTATGAGGCTGTCCTTACCCCAGTCATGGCGCATCCACCCAGTTTTTCACATATCCTACTCCAGCCCTGCCGTGTCAGTATGAGGTTACCAGAGCGGCACTCTCCCTATGGAGGTCGATGGACAGGAGGAGTACGAAGTGCAGGAGCTCCTAGATTCCCGTTTAGTAATGTGGCGGGTACAGTATCTAGTAGAATGGAATGGTTTTGGGGTGGAAGACAGAACATGGGAACCAGTACAGAATCTCCATTGCCCTGACCATGTAGAACGCTTTCATGCAGACAATCCAGGAAAGCCTGAGCGACCGCCAAGTTGGCGATCCTTGAGAGGGGGTTCTGTCACATTCCTACACCATAAGAAAGCAGGGCAGGGAAGTATACACCCTAGACTTCTTCCCTGTATGTATGGACAGCATTTTAAGAGGTATGGTAGGCCACTGTACTACATCCCCCAGAAGGCAGCTGGGCCTCACAGAGAAATAAGGGAACCTTTCTCAGCGGCCCGCCCACTATTTAAGCACTTCCAGGGCAAGGGGCAGGCGCTTGACAATATTGCTTGGGTTTTGTTGAAGAGCGGATGCTTTTCTCTCTGCTGGATTAAATAAGCAGTTTAGCCTCTGAAGAGTTCCGAGAGAGGACTTCAAAAGACCGGAGAGATTCCTCGCGTGCTGCCTTGTATTTTTACGCGCCCTCCGACCGTCACGTGCTGAGCCTTGATTCGTATTGAGAGAGGACTTCAAAGGACACGCGCTGCCTTTCCCCGCGCTGACCACTTTACAGTGTTCACGTCTCCTGGCTGGGAGGCGTCAGGTACAGTGACTTAATTGGAAGACCAGAGAAGAGGTAGAGCGCTCCTCTGAAGTACTTCCTTCCACATTTCTTTAGTTTTTGTGATTTAATTTTTGTATTGAGCACGCTGCTCGGAGACAGCGCATCTTCTGTTAAGAGCCCCGCTTGATTCCTGAACTGGGTGGGGCTGAAATTGACATTACGCTGTGCTGAGCAAACAGCGATACAACCATTTGTGATATCCCCTCTTACCTGCTGTGCATTAACAGTATGGAGTGACAGTTACTGTCTTACCTCTAGGAAATTGATTACTGGCTAATCCTACAGTGACTTCGAATACGTCTATTTCTTTTTAGTTCATAAAAAACATTACATAATACCTACCGGTAAATTGATGCATGTCTGAAATAGAACACATTGACTACTGTTGTATATGGTGCGGCCTTAGCCAGTACTATTCATATTTGTCTCTTGTCTTTTTTTGTATTCCATGCAGTGTTTCTGTATGCATACCTAGACCAGACCTAGGAAGCAAGGATCCCCGGCAGGATTTTATTATTTTGTCCCTTTCCCTTTTCCCCGGGGTGCTATCTTCCATAGCTGTGTTCAGACATACTGTGGAAAGTAGTGCCCAGGCGAGGAGGGAGGGTTCTCTGCACAACATCGTCCCCGCTGGCAGCTAGGCAGAGGTTAGTGGCGAAATACTCACTCATGTGCTGCTGACAACCTAACAAGTACCTGCCTCCCTTGAAGTCTGGATTGATGATGTAGGCATTCCAACTGAACCTTTACTAAGAAATTCCAGGATTCCCAAAAGAAGCTCAGGAAGATGTATTTTGCGTGTCTTTAGTGCATTCATTGGGCTAACGCAAACTCCTAGTTTATGGATGTAAGTTGTGGGGTGTGTGAGGATACTTTCAGGAGTTGCCCAAAATGTCTTGAACTCTGTGAGCATATCTATCTTTGAAATGAAGTTAAACATGCTGCAGAAGACTGTCTTTAGTCTCCTAAAGAGCACATCTATGACCACTAAAGATGTGCGGTTTTGGTGTACAGGGTACTCTGTGACAATGTGGCATATATGTGGCATATATCCTGTTCACCGTTATGTGAAGTGCAGTTACTGTAAAACACTTTTCATCCAGCAAACAAAACATCTACCACATTCTGACAGAGAATGAGCTTTGCAAGCAGGTTACAAAGAAGTGTTGGGTGCAGTGTTCTGCCATTCACTTATACCTTGACTATCTGCCTTCAGGGTATGCAATATCGCTACAAAAGCATACATAGGCCACATTTCACCTTCCTGTGCATGTTTGTGTCTCCTTCAAAGTCCTGACTGATCCCGTATACTTGCCAAGCTAACCCTTTTCTAATGCCTCTGTGGCAGCTATCTGAGACTCAGGATGATGTCTTTCATTTGTGCCTTAAGTGCATTCTATGTGCTGAATCCTACTCCCTCAAGTTTGTTGATGCAAGTGAAGGGTGTCTAAGGATGCCTTTGGAACTTCGCCTACATTCCTCAAATGGTGTGAGGATATCTACCTTTGAAACTGAGGTAAACATGCTGGGGAATATTGTCCTAAGTTCCCTAAAGCGCACATCAAAAACTACTATGGGCTTAGGTCTTTACCACACAGGGTACTCTGTGACAATATGGCCCATGTTCCATTAACTGTTCTATGCAGTGCTGTGACATCTAACATGTTCTGATGGCACACATAGTTGTCAAGCAAGCCATAAGCATGTCCACGATTTTTCTCAACTAGAGGAAACAATACGAAAAGCTACTTGTCTAGTGACATAATGGTTCATGCACAGAAAGTGAAAGGTTTATACTATTAGTAGGGCAGATCCATTTAAGTCAATTTCACAATGCTTCACTTTTGTATGGTACTATGTTAATCAAGTTGGCAAACATAGGCTTGGTTGAAATGGGCACTGGAGACAGTCTAAATCATATTCGGACGCTACCCAATTGGTTCTGTCTTTAGAAAACAATTTGCTTGGCTCTGAGCTTAATTTTAAAAACAGCTTTTTAAATATCATCCCCTGGATGGAACTTACAGCCAGATTCATCATTGAAAATTGCGCTCGCAAAGGGCCAGATTCTGAGAATCTGGCCCTTTGCGAGCGCAATTCTTGCATTTGGGATTCATCATCCCAAATGCAAAAATCTCTAATAGCGAAATCGCTAAATTGCGAGGAATTCCTTAAATGCAATTCATTAACCATTTTTTATTTGCGAATTCGCAATTTTTGGCCGCTATTTACCGCGAAGTCTGACTTCGTGGTAAATAGCGAAAACTTAGAAAAATGCACTTTAGTGCATTTTTCTAAGCTGTATGTTACACACACACATGTCCTTTGGACAAGTGTGTGCACAACATCAGTCTACATTTTCATTTATTTCAGGGGTGCTACAGGGTGTCCTTTGGACACCCCTGGCACCCTTGAAATCGCATCCTTATTTGCGATTAGCAAATTGCTAATCGCAAATAAGCAATAATTCCCCATAGGCCAATAGGAATGAAAGGGGATTTATTCCTTATTTGCGATTAGCTAATCGCAAATAAGGAAGCTGTAGGAATCGCAATTTATTTTGCGATTCCTACATGAATCCCGTTTTGCAAGTCCTTAATAGCGATTCCTTAACACCATCGATGCTAGTGTTATTTTCCTCCTGTGCTGAGTTATGTTGATTCCCATTGTTCATGACGAGCTCAGCTCGTCATGAGTGTATGGAGGTGTACACCATGACGAGCTGAGCTCGTCATGAGCGTCGAAGGAGTTAATAATCGCTATTAAGGACTTGCAAAAGGGGTCAATGATGAATCTGGCTGCATTTTCCCTGAAATGTAACACCAACAAGATGGAGATTCTTTTATTGGGTCAGGATCATTTATTTTCTCCTTAGTTGGAGTGGCCTGACAATCTCCCATCTCCTCTCTCCCAAGCCAAAGTGGCTAGCAATCTCAACATCAAATTCGATTGCCCACTCTCTTTTTCCTCTAAAGTAGTATCTGTCTCTGGCACTTATTTTTCACTGAGTAAATCATGAAAGACATTTTTTCAATATCTTCCTCTGACAGCAAGGAAAACTGTACTTCTGGCACTCATCACTTCACAATTAGACTACTGCAATAACTTATATCTTGGAATTTTTAAACGTCTATTACATAAACTTCGAGTGGTCCAAAATGCTGCAGTAGGTCTAGTTTTGAAACTTCCTCACAAAAGTTCAGTTACTCAGGGACTTCAGAAACTTCATTGGCTTCCTGTCCACAAACAGATTTTGTTTAGGGCTCTGACATTGGTCTTCAGAGCCTTTCACTGCTCAGGCCCTTTAGATCTTTGTGAGCGTTTAAATATTATAAGCCTTCAAGGACCTTGACATCTTCCAACCATAACTTGCTAGCCATCCCTGTTTCAGATGCAAAACATAGGGTGGCAAATCTTTTTCTCTACTTGGTCCAAAATCTGGAATCAGCTTCCTGTCCTACTCTGATTTATGGCGAATGACCTTTACAACGTGGTAGTTACACTACAATACATTTACATCGCGGTGAATACAAAGCAAGTCGTTACAACGACTTGCCCTGGACGGCTGCTATACACTAAGAAATAGTACGATTTACTATTCCAACACCTTCCCTACTGTTACCTAGGCTAGAGTTGGAATAGTAAATCATACTATTCCTAAGTCCAGCACCTCTAGCGCAAGTAGTTTTTAAAGACTTGCGTTGTACTATCTGCGATGTAATTTACTGCGATGTAAATGATCGCGTTGTAACGCCACATATTCCCGATTTATCAGCACTGAAACAGAGTTCAAGAAACTTCACAAAACCTGGCTTTTCTCTCTATCCCATGATTCCTGCAGGCATCTGACCAATTGATTTCAAGGTTTCACTGTACTTCTTTTGGGTTGTAACACTACTGTCTTCTGTGCAAGGTGATTATTTACCATGTCTGTTGTGAAGCTAGGGCCAGGATGCTTGGTCTTGAGTGATAGTGCGCTTCATAAACACCTCCTATCATATCATAACATATCATTTCATATCATATCATAATACTGTCTCTCCTACCGACTTCCTTGCTTAGACCAGACTCTGCACAGTTGAGTCTTTCTCTCTTGAAGGAAGTGTTTGCAATCCTACAGTCTTGCAATGCCCTCTACAGGAGATGAAGTAGAGGCTTTCAATGAGAGCCAACTGAAAGTTGATGATAGACACTGGTCTTCCTATGTGTCCTGGCCTGATGGTAAACAACATACACATGGTATGTTGCCACCTGGATCAGGTGAGTAAACAACTTCCTATACTGTGTGCAAGATGTACATAGCCAGCTTTCAACACCTGACTGCCCAGCTCTACTCCTGTATAGAAGTTGCCCCAATAAAGGAAATAATCTATATTAGGGATTGATTGAACAAGCTCCCATGCAATCTTTTTTTATTTTATTTATTTATTTATTTTTTTATTAGGAAACCACAGGATTACATCATGTGCAAAGCAAGGAAGGCCAAAAGGCCCCCATACATTATCAACAGATGTCAAAATAGCTTGCAACAAAGGATAATCACACTGCGTACTCAGGCCCGACTGGCAGTATTAAATCAAGATTAGCGACCAAGATTTCCCACAGTGTAACAGGATACATGAGGATTCCAATTTACCATAAAGTTGAAGGATCAAACGAAAGGCAATATTACAATACCAGTTTCAAGCTATTTACGTACTAGGATATTAGCCTTCAATTGAACGTACCAATGGGAGAACAATAGGCAAGTAGAATACTAGCAGACCCACCAAACTGCAGTGACCCACTCACAAAGCAAGCAATATCGACAGGATCTCATAGCATAAAGGGACACAAACAATGATTCTCCCATGGAACCCATACCCCCGACTCCAACTATAGGAAAGAGGAAGAGGAAGAGTATATCGTAAGGAAACAAGGAAGAAAAAAGAAAGAACGGGCCATAGAGACAAAGAAGAAACAAAAAGCAACTATTAACAACTTGCTGAACCCCTTGCTCAACATGTCTCTGAGTTCTGGAGTGGTCCCTAAAGAATGGAAGCATGCTCTTATTCTCCCGCTCATTAAGAAACCTCTGCTCGACCCTTTACAGTGGGCCAACTATAGACCAATCTCCCTCCTCCCTGCTCTGGCGAAGGTGGCGGAGAAACATGTTCAGCATACTCTTACCACCTTTATAGAGAATAACAAACTGCTGCATGACTCCCAATCTGGTTTCCGTGCCAATTACAGTACGGAGACAGCTCTTGTGGAGGTGACCGACGCCATCAGGGAAACGCTTGATCTTGGGGGAAAGGCTATGTTGGTCTTGCTGGACCTGTCGGCGGCTTTCGACACCGTCCCACACGCCGGCCTCCTCCTAAGACTTAGGGAGGTAGGTCTGCGGGGGACGGTGTTGGACTGGTTTCAATCCTTCTTAACCGACCGTCGGCAGGTGATCTGGGCTCCTCCGTTCTCCGCGGAAATGCCTTCGCTAGAGGTGGGGGTGCCTCAAGGATCCATCCTGAGCCCCACCATATTTAACATTTATGTGGCCCCTTTGGCGAAGGTCGCGGAGGCATTTGGAGCCCGGGTCATATCATATGCTGATGACACCCAGCTCCTGTTTACTTGCAGGAAGGGAGAGGTTTTTAATGGCGACAGAATCAGAGACTGCCTGAGTGCTGTTTTTGCATGGTTTCAGCACCAGAACCTGAAATGTAACTCGGATAAGTCCGAGTTGCTCTTTTTTGGCTGCGCTGAGGACCCTGGCTGGAAATCATGGTGGCCTTCCGACATGTTCCCCCCTGAGAAACCATCTGCCCAAGTAAAAAATCTGGGTGTGGTATTTGACGACAGTCTTTCTTTTCGTCCCCACATCACGGGCCTGGCGGGGAAATGTTTCGGTATCTTGAAGATGGTGAGGAAATTTCTCCCACTGCTTTCCCTTCAATATCGCAAGAACATCGTGCAAGCACTTGTGGGTTCGCGTTTAGACTACGCTAACGCACTTTTCTCTGGTCTGCCTAAATATCTGGTATCCAGATTGCAAGTTGTCCAAAACTCGGCGGCCAGAGCCATCTTTGGCCTTCCACGGAGAGCCAGTGCCTCTCTACTGCGCGGCAGGCTGCATTGGCTGTCTATCCCTAGCAGAATTAGTTTCAAGGTCCTCACGTTGGCGTTTAAAGCCCTCCACTGCATTGGCCCAGCTTACCTCAGGAAGCGGATTGCTCTCTACGTTCCCCGGAGGAGTTTGAGATCTGCTGACCTGGCTAAAGTGGAGGTACCAGTGATCAAACGCGTGCGGATGGGAGGCCGGTCTTTCCAGTTTATGGCGGCCAGTTTGTGGAATGAGCTCCCTCTGTCACTCCGCAAGGCTAACAATCTTCTGGCCTTTAGAAAGGAGCTCAAGACGCTCCTCTTCTCCGCCTAACCAGTGTGCCTACAGTGTTTCTGCCGCTGGGTTTTTCTTGGTTGTGTTCAGGACTCTCTGCCAAAGCGCCGGGACACCCGATCTGGGTAGCCGTGCGCTCAAGAAATATAGTTCTAACATAACATAACATAACATAACACGTCCCCCCCACCCCCCACCCTGCATGCAGCGGAAGGCCACGGCCCACCCCCCCCCATAGGCATGCCTGTCGACCCAAGAAACCCCAAAGAAGGGAGAAAAGGAGGAGGGCCCAAGCACGGGCCCCTGACACGCCCCCCCGCCCATCCTGAAAACCCCAAGGGAGCCCACCATAATGGAGGGTAAGCAGCAATACAAAATCGTCCCAATCACCCCAAGTCACCATCGTAAGCAATGTTTGCATCCGGCACCAGAAACATCCAATAAGCACATAAGTCCGAGTTCAGCCTTGGCCGGTACGAACTGAGGCAGCATAACATCGTGCATCGGGAGGAAGCAAAGTCGATGAGTCCGCAGTCCCTTTTAAAGCCAGTGCAGCAGCAAAACAAAGCAGAAAAGTCCACACAGCAGAGCAACTCCATAGCACATTAGCAATCGAGGAAGGCAGGCGATGCAAATCAGGAGCGTAGGCAGCCAGCCGGAGGGCGTAGATGTCAACAAACATAACAGTTCGGCCACATGTCCCACCAAGTTCGTTATCCGGTTGCACACTCTTTAGTGAGTCCCCATTGCTGATAGACCGGGAAAGGACGGGCTCCGGCTCGATATCTTGGCCATCCACTTTTATACAACTCACCGTCGCCTGTGGGGAAGCCACACTCGTCCAGCGACTGCAAAGAGCAGAGTGCAGGTCTTTAAGAGCCAGTAGGACGTCTCGCGTTGTGAATTCCATAGCCAGTCCGCCAGTGTATGTAGCGCACCTCGCTCCCAGAGAACCTCGATGCTGGCAAGGACACAAACTCCAGGCGTGCTCAATAGCTCCCCAGAGCAGCAGTGCGGGGAGATCTGTCGGCCGCCGGCAGTGTCCGGGGTAGATCGGGGCTGGAACGCTCAGCAAGAAGATACGCCGAGGAAACACTCAGAACCAGGCTCCGGCGAAAACCTTTGTCGAGCAGCTCGAGAGGCGCCAGCGCTAATCCCCAATCGGCATTATCCGTTCACGGCCGAAAATGAACCCGGTCTGACTCACCGGGCGAAGATGGCCGGCCGGAGCCGATGTTGTTCAATCGCACGCCGGCTGCTGCGTCACTCGAGGTCCTGGCTCACACAATGCAAGGGCCGGAAAATTTGCGACGATGTAGTTTGGCCGTGGGAGACCGATTTCGGACCGGAGTAACACTGCTGAGCTCCATAAACAATCAGCAACACAGGGCCGCAATCAGGACGCAGGATGGATGTCAGGATAGTGCGGGAGGTAAAGGCGATCGGCGGAGCCGAGCTTCTATGCGGCCATCTTGGCCGCAGTCTCGGCTCCTCCCCCCCATGCAATCTTGGATGTATTTACTAGTGTGGCAGGCAACCTGCAGGATTTAAAGCTGAGTCCTTCCCTGGATACACTTGAGGCGGTATACATACCCACTAGATCTCTCACACAGCATGTACATCTTGATGCCATAGCGAGGTCATTTGCTCTGTATGTACCTATTGAAGAACAGCCACCCTTCATACAGTATCAAGGACTCACCAATGGCTGTATTCTTTTAGGAATATAAATCTTTGGAAACCTGGCAGACAAATGTTCCACGACAAACAGTCTTTTAAACAACCTGTTATGGTCTGGGTGGTCCCAGGGAAATGAAACAGAGTAATTATTGAAATGCAGAATATACTGCAATACCAAAACATGATCTCTGCTCATGACCAGTGCAAAGCTGGGATCTGCTCAAACTGGTCAGGTAAACCAGTAGGACTGCATGCTTCATGTGTGCACTATCCCCATGTTGAGCATAAAACCCAGAATTTTGTTTTCAGCTCCCATTTATTATGGTACAAACATGCAGCATAGACAATTTTAAGAGACAGACAGCCAAAGCGAAGCAATATCAGAGTCAGACAGTGACAGAAAGGGGTTCTGGCAGTGTAATAGGTGTCACCCATTATCAAACCAGAGAGCTAACCAACAATTTAAAAAGCCAATAGATGTGGTGTTCCTTGTCAGCCTTTTTGCTTTCTCAATGCTTGTTTTGTTGTGGCATTTACATAACTTTTTTGTCTAGGCACCTGATGGCAGAAAAAAAGATTCTCTGAAATCTGGCTTTGATGTAAAGAAGCTCAGTATGTTATGTTATGTTATGTTATTGGCAATTTATAAAGCGCGCGTACGCCCGAGGGCTTCTTGGCGCTGGTAAGATAAAAAACATAACAGGAGGAGAGTCTGGCGGAGGAGTTATTTCGGGTAAGCTTGTATGAAAAGATGTGTTTTAAAAGCCTTTCTGAAGGCAAGAAGGTCTCTACTCTGTCTGAGGGCAAGAGGTAAGGAGTTCCATAGGGTGGCTGCAAGGAAGTGAAAACAGCTGCCGCCTTGTCGTTTTTTCTTGAAACGAGGAACTTCTAGAAGATCTTTGTGGGCAGATCTTAGGTTCCGTGGGGGGACGTATCTACCGATCAGCTGTCTGATAAATAGGGGTCCTTTGCCTTGCAGAGCCTTAAAGATAATGCATCCGGCTTTAAATTCGGTTCTTTGAGCCACGGGGAGCCAGTGCAAACTCTCGAGGCCTGGTTTGATAGGTTCCCATTTGGGTACTTTGCAGATCAGCCTGGCGGCCTGATTCTGCAGGTACTGAAGTCTCTTGAGTTGTCCTGCGGGTAGGCCTAGGTATAGACTGTTGGAAAAGTCAATATGGGAGAGTACCAGGGCCATGACCACCTGGATTAAGGCGGAGGGAGTGAGGAAATGGGCGATTTTCCTGATTTTCCTTAATTGGAAAAATCCAGAGGAGACCACGGTGCCAATTTGGGATTTTAGCGAGAGGTCCTCGTTGATGGTTATCCCTAGGCTTTTCACAGTGGAAGATTTTTTAGGGGGGAGGCCCATGTCCGATGGCCAGAAGTTAGGGCTCCAACTAATTTCGCTCTTGCCGGGCAGGATCAACTCAGTTTTCCCTGGGTTTAGTTTGAGGTGGTTTGAGGACATCCAGCTCTGAATTAGGGTCATGGTGGCTTGGAAGTCCTCCACCGCGTTAGGAGAGTTGAGGACAAAGATAAGCTGTAAGTCATCTGCATAATTGTATGCAGTGACTTTATGCTTACTTAGGGCAAAGAGGAGGGGCCGCATGTATAGGTTGAACAACAAGGGGGATAGTGAGGAGCCCTGGGGCACCCCACAGAAAGACTTGACCTTGGCGGCAGAAAAGGAGCCTAAGCGAACCGATTGGGTACGTTCGGAGATGAACGATTTTAACCAGGCTAAGGCAGAGTCTCTGAGGCCCGCCTGTTCGACACGGTTGACCAGAATGGAATAGTCAACCGTGTCGAATGCCGCGGATAAGTCGAGGAGTACTAAGGCTTGATGAAGGTTGTTATCGGCGTTGGACCTCAGGGTGTTTTGGACTGCTAATATTACCGCTTCAGTGGAGTGACCAGGTCGGAAGCCCGCCTGGTTGGGTTGGAGGTATTCTGTTTCCTCCACGAAGTTAGAGAGGCAGTTGGTGACATGTGCCTCCAGCATTTTCGATAGAAAAGGTAGCAGTGATATGGGCCGGTAGTTCGCAAGGTCGAGCGGGTCGATGCCGGGCTTCTTGGTAAGGGGAATCAGTAGGGCCTGTTTGAAGCTGCTAGGTACTGTCCCTGACATAAGAGAGTCGTTGAGTAAGGATAGCATGCTGTCGGGCATAGCTCGACCAATTTCTTTCATGATATGGGGGGGGCAGATGTCCATAGGGGATCCTGATTTGACTCTAGACAATAAGGTTAAGAAGGTTTTCGAGTCGATAAGGGGGTAGGAATGTAGAGTTGAGGGATTGAAATAGATGTCGTCCACTGGGGCGGATGATGGAGATGTGAGGATGTTTTGCTTGATCGTTAAGATTTTGTCACGGAAGAAGTCATTCAGGGAATTGCATAGTGCTTGTGAGGGAACTACCGGGGGGGAAGTTCTGTCGTCGTTGCAAAGGTCGTTCACAATCCTGAAGATTTCTTTAGATTTGTTGGTGGAGTTAAGGACTTTAGATGAATAGTAGGTTGTTTTCAGGTTCTGTAGGGTTTTTTGATATGTCTTCCTGGCTGAGCAATATGCGGCTTTGGCCAGTGGGCAGTACTGGGAGCGCCAGGTTCTTTCCTTTTGCCTCACTTCAAGTTTCAGTGTTTTTAGTTCGGGTGTAAACCATTTGTGTGCGTCCGGGCTCCTTGAGCAGCTAAGATGCGTAAGGGGAGCATAGATGTTAATCGCTTCGGTGAGCCAATCGTTGAGCCGGCTGTCGGCCTCGTCCACATTGTTGCTATCGAGAGGGGGGGAGTTACCCAAGAAATTTAGGAAGGCTGGCATGTCTATGGAGGACCATTTCCTAATGGTGTTGCTGGTTTGTAGTTTAAAATGGGTTATCTTATCTAGCTGGAAAGAGAAAGTAATGCTGTGGTGATCAGACCAACAGCAGGGTTTTATGTCTAGTACAGATAGGGGTAGGTTCAGAGACCAGATTTGGTCGAGGCTGTGGCCCTTCTGGTGGGTCTCGGTGTGTATGTGTTGCGTCAGGTTAAGATCGCAGAAAAGTTCGCTCATCTCTGCAGCTTGGGGGTCCAACGATAGGTTGTCGAACCAGAAGTTTAGATCTCCAACCAGGAGTAGTTTAGGATGGTTAGTGACCAATGGTGCCAGTAGTTGAGCTAGAGCAGAGGGGAATGTAGCCATGGTTTGAGGAGGGCGATATAATAGGACCAATATAAGTGAGCCATTAGGGGTGTCAATTTTGGCGACTATGTTTTCAGTATTAGGTAAAGGCAGAGAGGGGAGCTGTCTGAGTTGGAATTTTTTATTGACGATTATTGCTGCTCCTCCCCCAGTTTTTCCGCCTGGGCGGAGAGCTGATAGAATATAGTAGTCTGCAGGAAGGGCAGCTAAAATATCTGGTAGTGAATCCGGAGTAAGCCAGGTCTCCGTCAGTAGCAACATGTCAGGTTGTTTGTCCATGAGTAGCAGAAATATATCAGATTGGTGCTTAATCATGGAGCGGGTGTTGAGATAGATACACCTGAACGTGTAGGTGGAGCAGGGTGAGGTCGTGCGCATAGAGTACTCGGGAGCAGGGGCGTTCATGAGGGAGGCAGGGTTGCCAATGCCCAAAAGAGAAATGCGTTTGGCGGCGTGATGGGGGACAGGTGGGCACGTAATAGCGGTTGGGCGCAATACCTGTAATTCAGCAGAAGTATAGATGTAGTGGCTCGCAGGGTCCCTGGCCCCTGGTCCCGGACGCTCGCGGACGAGCGCAGACGAGCTTGCCTTATGCGCGCCTTCGGCGCGCATTCGTCGCGCCCGCTGCGCTCGTCCGCTGCGCTTCCTGTGTAGGCACATGATTTATAGCTGGAAAAGGAGATGAGGGGTGGGCGTGGCCTGTCCGGGTGGGCGTGGCCTATGTCCTGGGCAATGGCGGCAGGGAAACCAAAACAAACCCTCGCCAATGGGAGCTTGTATCTCAGCTGACTGAGGGCTCGTGAGAGCGCGAAGTGCTCGGTGCAGGTGAGTGCAAGTTTTAAAAAGACAAGTGAATTCTGTCGCTTTCAATTTAAAATGTACAAAATCGCTCTACTCCCGGCTCAAGCCTCAGGAGGTTCCGTTTTTTAAGATGCAGCGCTAGTGATCAGCGCTCTCTATATAGCGCGGGAAGGTAGGGGTGGGCGTGGCCTGTCCGGGTGGGCGTGGCCTATGTCCTGGGCAATGGCGGCAGGGAAACCAAAACAAACCCTCGCCAATGGGAGCTTGTATCTCAGCTGACTGAGGGCTCGTGAGAGCGCGAAGTGCTCGGTGCAGGTGAGTGCAAGTTTTAAAAAGACAAGTGAATTCTGTCGCTTTCAATTTAAAATGTACAAAATCGCTCTACTCCCGGCTCAAGCCTCAGTATGACTTATTAGGCCCAGGACCTAAGGAGCCCTACTTAGTGTATGGACAAGCTCCTTGTGAAAAGGCAGAATGGCATCCCTCACAGTGAAGCTAGCCTATGGCTGAAGTCGACTGACTCATTAACCCATGCAGTAGAGGTCAGAAGAAAAATGTGGATGACACATTGGCATTGTAGTATTTTGGAAGAAGTGATTAAACTGTACACTGCAGGCTGTGCTCTTGTGTTTTGTTGTAGCTATGGGTCTGCATTGACTGTGTACTGTTCAGGGATTTTTGTCTTGTAACATTCCCCTGACTAACAAAAATGAATGTGTATCCTCATGTAACGTAACTGGAGCTATGTAAAGCGCTCTGATACCCGATTTGGTTGCGGGTCAAGTTCGCACTATATAAAACTCTGCAAAAAAAAGAAAAAAACACACCATTGGATAGATGTAGATGCCTGGCTGCAATCCCCTATCAGTACATTTTTTTTTATTAGAATCAAAAGGTCATGGCTAATGCCGCATGTAAATTGTAGCCGACATTTCAGCATTGATGAAGTTTTAAACTTGGAAAGGCACTCCCTATAGGTGTTTTGCAAAGTATGGAAGACTGCACACGTGTGCCTGTATATGTGCTTGCTGTTGTAAAATCAGGGAAATCAACAGTAAAAACATGTCCATAACATGGGCCCCACACTCCCTGTTGGTCCAGTAGATTAGGGCCATTTTGTTTTCCCATGGGTAAAAGAACGACAATAGACCCTCCTTGGCGCCCCAACACCTACCACAGGAGGAAAACAAGCAAACAAATTCCCACCACAGCGGATCATCCCAGCTGACATAAGGGTTAGCGCCCTAAAATGTGGACATCATTTTGATCTCCCCTGGGAGCCAATCCTATCCTCTTGGGGGCATGAGCGCACCCCCTTAGGAGACAACAACATTAAATTAAAAATAAATTGTGACCCCTAAGGCGATTGGCTCATATGCCTAATCTGCTGACTCCCTATAAATATGTGTACTATTTTGTTTTCCCCTGAAAGGGTGTTAGGGGCCCAGGGGAAAGCACACATTGCAAAAACATATCATGGCCCTCCCAGGGGAGTTGGTCCATATACAAGAGGGTGCGCGCCCAAAAAACAATAGAAAATCTCATTGCCCAGTAGTATTCCTGCTTGTGGCTCACAGCGTGTCCAAAACCTGCAGGTAAAACATGGGAAGGCTGCCTTTGCAATGAAAATCCAACTGGATGTGTGAGAGAGCATTCTTCCTCAATGCTGTGGTGGCGGTTTGTGAAATCAACACACTACGGCTGGCATGAGAAAGGTGGGGCTGATGCAGAAGGGATTCTGCTTCAGCCTCAATTTTCAATTTGGAAAAAGGAAGACTCAAGTGAAGTACAGGAGCAGGGCAGGACTGGGAACAGAAACTGGCCCTGGCATTTGCTCGGCCGCCCCCCCGGGGAGGGGAGTTGGGGTGCGGCTGAGCTGTTTGCGAGGGCCGTTTTTGACTTATTTTGTTACAATGGGCCGATATTGCCAACCCAGGTAACAAAAATGCCCCCCAAGGGGCCGAAAACCGCCCACCACCCTGGCAGCCCACCGGGGAAATGCCCAGTGCCTGCTATGGCCAGTCCGGCCCTGAACAGGCACTTGGCTCCTTTTTAATCCTCTCCAGCATCTGCCATTGACCGACAGCTGCACTAGGGAGGAAGTGCAAGTGTCAGCTGGTGGCTGTTGCATGCACTAAAGAGTTTAAACATCAACATCATACAAAGACTGTTCAAGTGTATAAGATGCCCTCAATGAAGTAAATCAGTAGAACACAATACAACAAATCATCAAAAGCTGCTTCAGGCTCCAGTCTGTAGTGGTAACCTCTGAAACAGACTACTGAAAGTGCTGCAAAACCTAATAGAAGAATGTGTTCTCCTCAATCCCAGATTACATATCATAGCAGAACATGCCTTAACACTGGACATTTGGAGAAAAGTGCTGCTTCTTCTCAGTAGTCAATCTTACTTTGAAGAAAACCACCCATAGAGCTAAGGGTTGGATGGCTTTTGACGTTTCTTACCTATGGTACAGCATAAAGCTGACAATCTTGGTTAAACAAAGAACTAAGATGGTGGCTTGCCTTGTTTGTCTAGTATTTGTCTGCCCAAGAAATTACCACAATAATCTCTTTAGAGTGGAGTGGTTTGAGGTTCACATTTAGTACACAATTTCATAGTAAAGACCTGCTAAGCCAACAAAATACTTGCTCAAACACAGATGCATTATTGAGGTGTTAATGGTCTGTATATTTATTTATTTATTTCATTACTTGAGGCAAGGAGAAACCTTTTCCAACCGAAACCCTGTTCATGGCAACCATTCTGTTTAAAAGACTGTATTTAATCCATTATGTACAGTAAAACAAATGCTAGTTTGATTAATAAAAATAAATCACCAAAGAATGTGCTGTACTGAAAGCCCAGGGAAAAAAACATTAAAGTCTTTACCATTTTATGAGGGAAGAAGGGGTAGGGAGGGGGAAGAGGAAGAGGAAAGGGAAAGAAGGGAAAAAAGAAAACGTCATATATGATATCATAAATGGCAAAAATTACAAAAAATAACACCATGCTAATATACAGATTTTGCCTTCTAAACTAAACAATAACTCTATAAACAGAACAATAAAAATCTCACTTAAATATAAAAGAAGGACAGAGATAAAATATTCAAGGAGGAGAAATTATTTCTGATAATACAGGTATAGTATGTGAAATATCTCTGGAATCCTGGTTACTACCGAATACGACCATACCTTGTTTGATAACTGAGCAGGCATCTTCCAATCAAAACTAATGTGCTGAAAAGCAAGTGGCAATAAAAATGTTGAATAATTTATCTTTGGTGAACGATGAAATAAAAGAATTGGTCAATGTCCCTTAATAAAATATAAAGAATATGGAATGAGTGACTGAAGTTAAAAACTTTTTGATTTAAGACCATACCTTGTGCGAGAAAAAAATTGCATTAGGACAATTAAACAATATATGTACAAAATCTGCTTCAGGAAAATTGCAAGACCAACATTGAGCAGAGGAGTCTAAGGAGAATGTGGAGCAGTGTAAAGGAGTAAAATAAAGTCAATGATATATAAAAAATGAAGACTGTTTAACACTTGCAAACCTGTAAACTTTATTATATGCACACGCGCACCTTATTCCAAAAAGGGATAGTCCAAGAAACTTCTTGATCCCTCTCCCATAAAAGCTCAGACTAAGAATTGGATCTGGAAGGGAAAGACACTTATAAATAGCCAATGCTTTCGACCCTTTTTTTTTTAAATCAGTAAGGCCAGAAGAAAAAGGAACAAAAGATGAGAAATTCTATAAGGAAAAATAAACATCAAGAACCACATTCATCAGTGATAAAAAACGATTGTAGAAAGATTTAGGGCAGTGATACATAAGACAAATTTGAGGAAAAGTGACAGGAGAATCATTATAAAAAAGTTGAGAAACGCACATAAGACCCTTCTCCTTACAAGTACACCAAAAAAGGGCTTATTATTTAAAAAACAAAGACTTAGGCAAAGTAAGTGGAAGAAATGTGGATTTGATCATCAAAATCGTGGTCCATGAAAGAGGAGAGATAAGAAACGACTTGGTAAATGAGAGAGATTACACTTCTTTAAAAGAAAAAGGAAGAAGAGAAGCCTTTTCAATACCTAGCCATAGTGGAGAGAAAGACAAAGCGAAATCATGAGTCTAAAGGGCTGCTTGACGCTCTATGATAACAGTAAAAGTTTGGAAAATTGATTCCCCCCACAAGTTTCGACTTTTGTAAAGTAACTAACGGTGTACTTGACTTTTTATTTTTCCCCAAAAATGTAAAAGCAAATAAAAAATGTTTATAAAAAAGTGTTTGGGAATGTGAACTGACAACTTAGCGTGAAGATATAACAATAATGGAGAAATCATCATTTTAATAGAATCCAAACAACCCTACCAGGATAAAAATAAAGGCTTACAAGAGGAAAGAATATTATCAACTTTTATATTAAGCTCTTTGAAATTAATTTTAACAGTATCCGGAATTGAGTTTGTGAACCCAACACCCCAATATTTGATTCTAGCAGAGGTACACCACTGATAACCAGCAACAGAATAAGAATGACTCAAAGTGTATTCAATATATGGCAAAATCAAAAAGAATTTGTCCTTTTTAATTTTATAACCAGAAACATGTGAAAATAAGGAAATTTCATGTAAAAGAGAAGGTAGAGTACTATCAGGAGAAAAAATAAACAGAAGAACATCATCCTCATATGCAGCACATTTTAGATGATGATCAGTGGTGTGGTGTGGCTCACCGGTTAGAGGCGGCAGACCCGGAAGCAGAGGACGGGCCGGGACCAGGGTTCAATTCCCGACGCGGCAGGGTCATGGACCAGGGTCAGCAGACTCGATAATTCTCGCCTACTCTAACCAGGGATCACACTCGGCAACTCTGGGCATTAGCTTGCCTCACCTCCACAACGGCCCCAACATACGCCGGGGATGCCTGGTTTCACCTTGGAGATACCCAGTAGGGACCATCTCACAGGGAAAGCCAGGACGGGTTCCCCGACAGTCTACAGCGCAGAGATACCCCATGTGGGGTGATTCATGCGCTTTACAAGACATCATTACATTACATTACATCATCAGAAGGAAAACCAGATATAGAAGAATTAAGACGAATCCGAGCAATAAAGGGCTTAAGAGCTAAAACAAATAAAAACAGAGTTAGCGGACAACCTTGTCTTACTCCCCTATAAAGAGGAAAATATGAAGACATAAGAAAGACCATTTACTAGTACAGATACCCTGGGGGCATGATACAAAACGGAAACGAGAGCAATATATTTAGGGCCAAATCCATGCCATGGTAATGAATGAGACAAAAACTCCCAATGTATTCTGTCAATTGCTTTTTCAGCATCTTTCGTAATAGCAGCAAGGGAAGATTGAAATGAAGGAGCTTTGCTTAGATTATTAAGAAGTAAAATAGCATTATCCAAAATAAGTATCCCTTTAAAAAAACAGATTGTTCTTTCCTTATAAGATGAGGAAGAAAGGATTCTCTGGTAATATTTAGAATTATATGATGCAGTCATGATGCAGGGGAATTGCATCACAGTGAATGTTCTAATGCTAACCGGTATTAGTTGTACTACTGATGGTTGCTGCATGAAACTTGTACTCCATTAAAGATACTTCAAGAACTTATATGAAGCTTTCTGTGTGGATTACTACATATGTTGGCGACGAGGATGGGATACAAACCCACGCGTGCAAAGCACAATGGAATTCTTGGAATGGATCTAGCGAAGGGACTGTATATAAACAATACATGTGGGTAAAGGATGAACTTAGTTTGCAAGGTGACAAAGTTTTAAGAATAGGATAGTTCCACCGGTTTCGATGAGAACAAAGTTGTTGAGATTTGTACATTAAGGGCATTTAGGTAGGAGTTTGACAAAGCGAAGATTAAGGGAATCCTATTGGTGGCCAGAGATAGACAAGAATGTGGAAGATTTGGTGCGAGATTTTCATGGTTGTAGCAATAGTGATAAGGTAAAGACTACAAGAGAACCTCCTTTGAGATGTGTGGAACTACCTATGAAACCTTGAAATTAGCTTTGGATGTTTTGGGCCCAATTGAGAAGTTGGGAAGCAATAATCGTTTTTTTACTTGTATTAGTTGATTACCATAGCAAATGGTTTACTTGCAAATCTATGGGGCAAGTCAGCACTGCAAATGTGATAGCATTTTTGAAAGAAGTTTTCTTGGAAGAAGGGGTGCCGAAAACTCTTGTAACTGATAAAGGAGTTCAATTAGTTTCTTCTGAAATGACTAGTTTTCTTTTTAGTCTTGGAATCAGTTATGAGAGAGTAGCTTTGTTCCGTCCGCAAGCCAATAGACTTGTGGAAAGGGTGAACAGGATTGTAATGGATTGTGTTCAACTTTCTCTGGCTAATGGTTTGTCATGGAAAGATGAATTAAGGAGAATGATGTGGGGTCATAGAATTACGCCTCATTCAGTGACTGGAGTTTCTCCTTTTGTGGCTTTGAAAGGCAGAGAGTCGGGTAATAAAGAGTCTCCGATGTGGTTGAAGGAAAAAAATCAAGTTTGGGTTGATAGGGAAAGAACGAGGTCGAGAGTTGTAGAATGTCAGTGGCGTAATAAGATGGATTTTGATAGTAGGAAAAGTGCTAAGGAATTGGTGTTTGAGGAAGGTGATTGGGTTGTTGTAAAAAAATTTGGATTTGTGAAGAAGGGAGAGAGTAAGTTTCCTCAGCCACATAAAGTAATTTCTGTCAAGGGTTCTGTGGCTGAACTAGATGATGTCAAGAAGTGGTGTTTTGGTAATTTGTGCAAAGTATCTCATTTGTAATGTTTTTTTTATGTATCTTTTTTTGTAAATTATTCTCAAAAATGTTTTCATGTAAATACGAGTATTTCATAGGTTGAACATTTTATCTAATGTTTTCTTATTTTTTTTACTTTCGATTCCATAGGGAGGAAGATATGTGGTAAAATTTAGAATTATATGATGCAGTCATGATGCAGTGAAATTGCATCACAGTGAATGTCCTAATGTTAACCATTATTAGTTGTACTGCTGATGGTTGCTGCATGAAACTTGTACTCCATTAAAGATACTTCAAGAACTTATATGAAGCTTATTGTGTGGATTACTACATATTTTAAACGAAGAGATAAGAGTTTGGCATTCAACAAAGAAATGGGTCTGTAATTTTTAAACTCATGGGGGTCTTTACCATCTTGGTGAATGAGACAAAAGATGGCCTCCTGAAGGGTACCAGATGTGGAAGAGGATTCAATCAAATGATTAAACAAACGTTATAACTAAGGAAGTAGATTGATAGATAAGTGCAGATAAGACTCTAATATAAAACCATCTGGTCCTGGTGTTTTTGCCAACTTTGGTATTCTTAGGGTTGTCGCAATTTCCTCAGAAGCAAGGTCATGCTCTAAAGAGTGAAAATGATACTAAAGGGGGTGATGAATGGAGCATTTGAGCAAATCAAACACTCAGCCCCAGTCTACTGATCTGGGTTTAATCCATCATCATTCTTTAGCTCATTCCACCATCCCAGTTCAGACATGGCCATATGCAAATCAGTCTGACCCTGTGCCTCGTGGGAACAGCCCAGCCTGAACTGCCAAGCCATGTCTTCCCTGAACCAGAAACAAGCATCCTGAGACCAGTTTCAGGTTCATAACCCTCATCAGCCAGGCTATCTTGAATCCAGTGGCAAAGTGAGCAAGAAACCCACGTCTGGACATACCCTGCCAATTTAGGTCAAACAAAGCGATACCAAAAGGGATGATGGATGGAGCGTGGCCATATGCAAATCAGTCTGACCCTGTGCCTCGTGGGAACAGTCCAGCCCGAACTGCCAAGCCATGTCTTCCGTGGACCTTTTGTGTGCCAAAAAACAATGGATTTAGGCCCGATCTCTGTACTGGGGTGAATGTATGACATTGTTCTTTATTCTGTCCATCAATTGTTGTTTTTGCAATGTCACCCCGAGTGGGACGGGTGCTCAGTCGTGAGTCCCGTGCTCTCCATGCCACTGGAATCAAGCAATCCTGGCTGTGAGGACTGAATGCCTGACACCGGTCCTAGGATGCTTGTTTCCAGTCCAGGGAGGACCTGGCTTGGCAGTTCGGGCTGGACTGTTACCATGGGGCACAGGGTCAAGACTGATTTGCATATGGCTGGGTTCAAACTGGAATGGCATGGTGAGCAAAAAAACAATGGATTTAGGCCCAGATCTCTGTACTGGGGTGAATGTGTGACATTGTTCTGCATTCTGTCTATCAACTGTTGTTTTTGCACTAAAGAGTCAAAAGCCAGATTTGGGGGGAATAGAATGAGGAGTATGATCTAAGTAAACTACAATGGTGGAGGGTTGAGACACTTAAGCAGGGTTATAAAGGTATTTATGCAATTTAACAAATTCTTCTAAAATAGCCTGATGATTATTCACATTGAAATTGATTCAATAATGTGAATCTCCCTTCTTCCTTTCACAAAATTAGCCAATAATTCACCACCTCTATTCCGCCCACCATAATAGCGTGCATTTTTCTTAAGAAGGATAGTATCTGCCTCCTCAGTAGAAATAGTATTACATTGCAATTAGGCTTGAAGCAAGGCTTTAAGGTCAGAAGACAATTTAGAGGAGAAATGCTTATTTTCCAAAAATGTAATTGACAAAAGCATCATAGTATGTTCTCTTAAGCGATTATTCTTTTTCTTGGATACATATTTAAAAATGAGGTATCTTGGCGAAGCTTTGAATGTGTCCAGAGTAGAAAAGGAGAGACATCCAAGACCTCATTAAATAAAAAATAGGCAGAAGCAAAGGAAATAAATGAACTAGAGAACAGAGCATCCTGCAGGAAAGAATGATTTCATTTCCATATATGTGAAGGGGAACGAGGGAGAACCAAATACATGTCTGTAATATCCAGTGCATGATCAGAAATGACAACTGGAGTTACATAAGACTTTATAATATATTGTGCAAGAGGTCTAAAAAGAAATAAGTGATCTAATCTTGAAAGTGTACCATGGGAAGATTAATAAAAGATGTAATCAGGGGCAGTAGGCCATTTAACAGGATTAGGAGGGCCTTTAATATTACGTTATTACTCAGAATTATGCACAATACAGAAATAATAACTGTTTAAGAACATAAGGAATGCAAGAAAAAACCAACATAAAATCCCAGAGAAAAGAGCATAATATGAGAGTAAGAATATTGAAAGAAGAGAAGAAAACAAAAACAAAAAACAGGTAAGGAAAGTAAAAAAGACAAGGAACGAAGGTAAGAAGGAAAGCAGGAGAGGCGAAATTGAGCAAGAAGAAAAGGCATTCAGTTGTCCAAACAGGACGACTGAAAAAACATACCTGAAAAAAAGGAACAGAAAGGAATGGGGTGGTGACGACACAAGAACAGATGCACACCCGAAAGGAAGGAATCCAACCCACATCAGGACAATATACACATAGGAGGGGTGTTGTACCATGCACACAAACATGACAACTCTGGGAAAAGAAAAAGAGTATAATATAATAAAGTACATTGCGCATTACGAAGATATCACAAAAGATAAGGAACAAATAAGGCATAACAGAATATCAAAATACCAGGTTGGATAAATAAATCAACTCATAAAGGAACTTTTCATATCCACAATAACAAACATGCAAAATGAGTTCAGCTGGAAGGAAAAATAAAAATAAAACAGTATTAAAGAAAAAAGTCAATGTGGAGAAGGACCTCCAGTGTCCATGGTAACCGAAAAGTGGATCTGTATACATTGTTTGAGTTCTGCTGGATCTTCAAAGACAGTAGTATTATTTTGATAAGTCACTTTAAAAATGCAGGGATGAAATAGGCCATATCTGGCTCCTAAAGTCGGTAAGGAAGGTCAAAGATTAAGGAATTCTTTTCTCCTAGCCACAGCGGCATTAAAACCATCCTGAGACTAAAAGATCTTATGCCCCAACCAGGATATTTGCTTTTTAACCAATAGCAGATTTGTAAATTGTAAAAATAATATGATGACTCCTCTTGGTTTTGTGGGTGACGTAGAAGAAAGGCGAGGACCTGATCTATGAGCTCTTTGGATGTTGAGCGAGGTGGAAGATAGGATGTCAAACAGTTTTGAAGGGACTAAAAAAGGAGTCCTCCACCTGCTGCTTCACCAAGGAAACACGAGTTTCCATTAATGACCATTTATCAGCTAGTTTTGTATATGCTTATTAGACTCTTCAACAAAGGGGCGAAGTGCCCGAATCTCCTCAAGTAGTAGTTCTAAAGAGACCGAAGATGACGATTTTTCAGGTGATGGAAGATCTTGTTATAAACTCTTAGTAGCTGAAGAGGGTGACTGAGTTTTACTCAAGGAGGGCTGCATGGAGGAGGTCCGTAGAGCCGCAAAAGCAGCCATCTCTCCAGAGGAATAAGGTTTTGCCAAAAGAACAGTTTCCGTAGCAGAACTACTTTTAAAAGTAATAGCAGACTGTGTTTTAGGTGTAAATATAAATTGTGGCTTTTTTAATGCACCCATAAAGAAAGGATATGTAAACAAATCCAACCAGTCCCATACAGTAGCAGCCAGAACTTAATAGAATACAGAGAAACGTCTCCTGCCTCTGGCAAAGTTATTAAAAGTGTATTAATAACAATTCCTCATGCACAAAGGAAAAAAAATCCCTTAAATACTTGGCAAAGGCATGTACTGCATTATAAGGCTGCAGAGGAGAAGAGGAATAAAAAAATTAGGCAATAAATCCAGCAAGATCAAACCATGTTGTTTGTGATGAAAATGGCAGACAGGAGCATTCCAAAATGGTGGCCGCTTCTGAGGTGACGGCTGGGGCGATGACAAAAGCTTAATTAGCGGTCAAAGTATATCTTTCTCTAACTCTTCCTTTTAAGAACAGCGTCTGCGCATCCTTAGATATGCCAAAAAAGGCTTTAGTAGTTCACAGCAGCACAGAGCCTGATCACTAGGTGGCCATCTTGCGTGTCGCCGAAGCCACCCCCCCCCCAAAGAAACCAGTCTGAAGAAAAGAGATAGGAGTTCACAGTTGCCTCTCTATACCTGAACCAGGGTCTTAAGTTCCCTGATAAGAGTTCCCATTTAATTCCAGTGGCTTTGGCAGTTCTAGTTATAAATATCACGGGAACATCCCAGGTCAACATTCTTTCACATGTAGACTCCACCTGCAAAAAATCAGGTTGAGTCTCACTGTAAAATACCTTGGAAAAAATGGGGAATAACAAGTGGAAATCAGGGCAGGAATTAATGATTCAAAAAGTATTTCCTCATTACATTGTAATTAACCACCAAGGGCCTTATTACTTGTGCCCTTGAAAATTGGTTTGTAACACAGGCCACATGAAATAATCAATACAGCAGAGAAACTCTGGTGGCCAGACATGCCATCTGATTGTGAGTCGAAACCTAAAGGCCCCTTAGAAATGATGACTTATCAGGGAAATATTAATTCTGAATCCAATTTCGCAGTAGCACCTTGTTTTCCACCAGTTTTTCTCCTGGAAATGTCACCTGCTCGGAGCAGGTAGAATCTTTAGGGGAAAACACCGGATATGTGCTTTATTTATTATGTGCTTGTAATTCCAATGGAACTGGTAACAGGAGTTACCAGATCCATTTGAAATAAAGGACAACTTGAAATGAGTCCCCACATTTTTATGCCACGTTGTTAAAAGTGTGTATCTGAAATAGAATTTGCTCACAATGCTGCACTTCCAATGCAGATGATTCCTCTGTTTTTCTACTATTCATAATTTTTCTAAATATGTGAACTCTTGTTCAAATATCTGATAGGTCGTCCCACAGAAATGCCCTGCTTCTTGCGGAAAGGGAGGCCAGACAAGTTCATTACGATGTTCTTTATAGGTATTTTAAAGTGCACTATTGTGAAATTCCTTAGACATGATTTGTACATTTAGGAAACATCAAAAGCTCCAGAGGTTGGCTCTTATGTCTAGAAGTGGTTTCCAAGTCAAACATTTCCACTGCACTATGAGTCCATAGACAAAGACTCTCTTGAAAGAGTGCGGTAGGCAATCAAACATTTGGATCACAAACTGAGACTGAGAAATTAGTATTGATTACGACCACAATTTTGCATTCAAACAATCTCACAATTTGGTCAGTCAAAGATAAAAAATTAAGTTGAAGTGTTTTCTTACATAAATAACATAGTGATTGAGGTTGGAGTTTCTGTTTGCTGTTCAGTTCTGACAAGCAAAATACAATTAATCACCTAAACTTGAAGAGCTTTCACATCTTGGCAGTATTTCCTTTAATCGGACAGGATAAATTGTGCTTTCAAATTTATGTAGCTTTTTTTCAACCTATGAAAGTACACTGTGTATTCTGGAGAATATGGGAAAGAGAGCCATTTAGAATTTCACTGGAGAACCTTGTCTGTCTGGCAAAGTCATGTCCAGTGGCATAAGAAAATCTCAGGGTCCCCACCCCCAAAAGGCATGCAGCGTTGGAGGGTGCTGCCATATGCCCACCATTTCCAATAATATCAAATCACCAGGTCTTAAGGCCTCATTTAGAGTTTTACAGCTCGGTTACTGTGCCATAAACGTAGTAGATATCTCCTCAACTGGATTACAAGTGTATTATATCCTACATCACTTGTAATAAGGAGGGCGGATATCTGTAAGTGTGTGAACGAGTAAGCCTAACTCTACATCGGCCCCTTAGTGGCTGTCATCCTCTGTCATCTGAGCGTCTTTAGCATGGTGGAAAATGTCTCTATCTTATTAAAACAAATATCCCTCTCTTTGGCTCTATTACTGTTGTAAGGCTAGATGCATTTTTGTCGGAGACTGAAAGAGGAGCAAAAGTACCACATAGGGAGTAGGTTGAATTTTTTCCAGTATTTACCCTCCAATTGGAGAAAGTAAAAAGCAGGTGCTGCCATCAAATGGTATTCACGCAAGCATGCAGCATTAATGCAAATATACTACTTTTTCAACCTGGAGAGCATGAAGGGTTGAGATGGCCCATCTGGATGTCATATCTCTAATCAGAAGCTCCTATACAGATGTATAACCCCAGGACCTAAACTACTACGATTCGAAATCATCATGACTTGAAGAGTACACGATGCACAGATCTAAGAAGCAGGTTTATTACCCAGTCACACTTTTTACATAGATTAGAACATGTGACCTGCAGGTTTCAACCCGATTCCTGTAACTTGAGCACAACCACCTGGGGCCATATTACATAAAGAAGCCTGGGGCGCAACAGGCGTTTGCGCCCGCTTGGCACAACCATGGTATTACAGAAGGGGCTGCAGACGCTTGTGCGGCCCCTTCTGTAATACCGATAGCGGTGGTGCACATAAAGAGCCAGCCTATCTTGAGGAGGCATTCCCTCATTGCATGGGAGCATGTCGCATGCAAATGAGGGAATCCCTTTGCATCTGAGAGAGCGCAAACTGAACAAAACGCATAAGTGCACCATAAGTACAAGTCGGTCGCACAAACCATAATAGAAGTGCTTGTAAGTGTTGAAAATACATTCACCTATACTTAGACTTGTGTAGTTAACATAGAAATTTTACATAGAAGTGGGACTGACGCAGAAATGTGTGGAAAATATATAGTATTATTAAACGCGATTAATCAGGATCCATGTTATGTAGCTGCTAATGTAGGAATGTCATGCTGCAAAGCATAGAAGGGAACAGGCCTCATGGCCAGGGCAGAGAGGATTGGAAATGTACACTTATACATGACATGGATTGCACTAATGTTATTTAGTAATTCTCATAATCAAAGAATAAGGTGTTAACATGTTATTTTAATTCACAAAAGGATTTGAAGAGAATAAAACCTCTGCGAGAATGGTTGTAGGCCTGAAGAGATAAAAAGGTTTTCTGATTTGCACGTGCTGGTACATGCCGAGTTGTGTCGAGAAATAAGTTGCAAACTTCTGTTAGAAGTCTATGGGAATTGGGATCCAAGTTGCGGATGTCTGTCTGCAGGTGCGAGGGGGGTTCCAATTAAAGTTTGATGAATAGAGCTCTGTTCGGGGAGACTGGTACAGACATGGAGGAGGGTTCAGGAATGTTTCGGGGGTATCAGCGAGCTGGAGAAGAAGCTTGGGAAGCAAGGTCAACGATAAACACGAGGCCCAAAGGAAGATCATCATGGAAAAAGCCAGAACCGACACCACGTGAGGGGCGTCTCTTGAGGGGCGTTTCAACTGTAATTGTGATTTTGTATTAGGGACAGCACCCCTGGGTGGAGTTAGAGCAGATGCCTGAGGACCTTTCAGAGAGCGGATGGGTAGGCAGAGGGAGGGGTCATAACTGGAGATCATAGGTTTTCACCTAAGACTAAGAGTGGGTGAACTTCTTAGGAAGTCATTCACAGCTGACACCTTTGATAGGTTGGGATTTTGTTAAGTAGGGATACCATCCAGTACAGAGTAGGGACAGCCTAACCTGATTCCTTCCTTCCTTTGTAAATGAC
Source organism: Lissotriton vulgaris (assembly GCF_964263255.1). Classification (NCBI taxonomy): domain Eukaryota; kingdom Metazoa; phylum Chordata; class Amphibia; order Caudata; family Salamandridae; genus Lissotriton; species Lissotriton vulgaris. Next base: position 954,274,639 of record NC_141694.1, read on the forward strand.
GGATAGATTACTATTCGTGTCTATTCTTGCAAACCTGATGATTCTGGAATTATTGTTGGTGTTCTTCTTTGGTCGCCTAAGAGCTTTTAGAGAACATATGTTTGTATTAGTGCCTCTATATCTTTTGAATCTCGTTTTGAGATGCCTGTATTTGCAGTTATCATTGACTCTATAATAAACCTTTGAAACTTAGAAGTAGTATGTGGTTTTTCAGAGTCGAGCCCATTATTAGTCAAACTAACCTGGTATTGGATGCACTTTCTTTCCTCAATGACAGGCAATAAAGATTCAGTCGACCTGAACGGGGTTTAGATCTAGAGTGGTAAAATAGAGATCAAAAATCCCGCCCTCCCAGTTGGTAGCTATAGAGAATGGTTGCCTTCTTGAGGAAGGTGATCTAGGCCAGGTTAGATTACCCCAAGGCCCCTAGAGATCGATGATCAGAAGAACCGCCCGCTGAAGAGGGTGCTGACAGCGTGAGAAAGAAAAGCAGCAGTATCAGTCGAGAGTGAGTATAAAGGGTCATGCGTGTTAGATTGCAGTGTTTTGTGTTGTATCTATGTTGTAATGTTTAGCGGAGTTGAATGCCTGTAGAGTGACTGTGGAACAGGTTGTGAGCGCGCGCAACCGGTGCAAATCTTAAGTTCAGAAGAGAGCTTAAGTGGTTCGGGTGTATCGGACATCCAGAGTAATTGTCAACCAGTGTGAAGGGGGTCATGAGGTACCATTGGTCGCCCGCAGGACCGTGATAGGGGGAACGTAAGAGTGAGTGTGTGAGTAACGGACGCTGGTCGGAAGTTACTGTGTGTAAGCAACCTATCAGAGAGACGATTGCCTGGAAAGGCATTTCGTCAGTTGTGGTGACAATTACAGATAAACTGTGGACGCACAGGCAAGAGAAGTGATCGCTTGGTCGGAAGTAATCACCTTTCAGTGTATGAATGAGACGCATGCGTGACCGGGAGATGAGCTGAGAAAGGAGGGGAACTGCTGCGAAGGGGAGACGAGTGACGTCAGAAAGTGCCGCGCTGGGATTGGCCGGTAGGAGTGAGACCGCGCTGTGATAGGCCAGCTAGCAAAGCCGCGCTAGGATTGGCGGATTGTCACCAGGAAGTAAACAGAATAGCGAAGCAGGAAATTGCGCATTGGATCATGAAGTGTTTTAAACGGTTAAGAGCGATGTTTAAGAGAGAGAGGCGGAGATCTTATGATGGGGAAGATGCCCCGCCGGAGGGTACGCCGGCTAATTATATGGCGACGAATGTTGGGTTGCATACTATATTGTGGATTTCAAATTGGTGTAAGATTACGGAAGGGAATGAGGAACTAACATTTCCAAAGTATGGGACGTTTAGATTAGAGATATTACATCAGTTAAAAGCAGTTATGACCTCAATGAGACCTCTGCCTAGACCGACCCAGTTTGAAGCCCTTAATGCATGGATTAGGGCGGCGCACGATAGGAACCAGAACAGGCATCAAGAAGGGGTGAAACGATCAGTAAGAGCAGTGCAGGATGCCAAATGGGATGCGGATGCTAAAAGATGGAGAGTGCATAACCTTGAAGTAAACAAACTGTACCCAGTGATAGAGGTGGCGGAAAACAGGAGCCCATTAGAGGAAGATGATGAGAGCGAGTCAGAGGACAGCCTGATAAATAGGTTGCTAACAGATAGGCCACCCCCGTACAATAGAGAGACAGAAAATGCCGAGCTCAGCAGAGAAGGGGGGGGCTGGCATAGGGGAGTATAGACCGCTTCCTAGCACAGATTGGGATCCCACTGCAAGTAAAGAATTGCCTCAACCTAGTCCGGTGCAGAGGGTAGTCGGAAGGTTTGTGGTACAAAAGGCGCCAGAAACGGAGCGTGCCACATCCTATGCACTACCAGACGCCCTGCAAGTACCTGTTACTATAGGTCCTATAGTATCGATCTATGACCCAGAGAGAGCCAGAGGGGAGGAACAGGTACGATTGGACAGGGAGAGAGCAGAAATGGCGAGGAGGAACGATACGATCAATTCCCCAAGACAGCTGCCAGGACCAAGGGATTGGAGCACCCCAGTACATACAGCAGTAGATCCCACAAGAGATCAAGGGGGCCCGAGATGGCCGGTGGATCTGAGGGGATCAGAGCCGAAATCCTTCCAGGAGTTAAGAGAGTACATGAAGGAATGGGATGCGGCAGTAGAGGCTCACAAGAGCCTGATAGCAGCGGAAGCTGAAAGGGAAAGCCAGGATAGCAGGATCCGGACTCACTGCGGGGCGGACGAAAGCAGTCCGGAGTGGGACGGGAAGAGTCAGGAAAGTAGAGAAGATACTTGTCGTACCAGGAGTGGAGGTAGACCAGTACTGGAAAACAGGAGCCCGGAGTGTGGGGGGTGTCCCATCCTATTCACAGCGAAGGGGATAGGAGAACGCAGGAGTACAGGGACAGCTTTAAGTGCACCCACCATGCGTCTGGCAATAGTGGACAAAACGGGAGTTGGGAGAGGTCTCGCCATGACCCCTGTAATCACGGACATGAACGGAATACCGGGGACATGGGGAGCCGAGAAGGAGCTTACCAGGTGACACTAGGCAACGAGGGAATAGCAACAGTTTGGAGAACAGCAGAGAATCCTATCATGGGGCTAGGGAAAACAGGCAGAATGGACAAAATGAAAATGGGGGAAACAGGGCGGTGTTTCACCAACCTCCAAGGGAGAATGGCCGAGCATGGGACTTAGAAAGATGGGAACAAGGGAGGATTCTCCCTAACACCCCTGAGCCTAGGCGTAGGACTCGGAGCTGGGATGGGAGAGATATCAATGAACACCCTAAGAAAGACATACTGCGAGCCGAGATAAAAGCAAAGAGACTTGATGTCGCCAGTTTAAGATCAGAACTGGATGACATGGTAGATGGTACTTTGCCTTTGGAGAGGATGGACATGTACGAGCAGGATGAAGTACTGTTCATGGCAAAGGACATCACTCGGAAAGCGAGAGCAGCACATGAGAAATTAGTCGAACTGGCAGGAAAATACATGGTAGACTTGTCAAGGACCAAAGCATTACAGGGTAACCACAGGCTACATTATTCAGATCAGGACCTAGATGAGAGAAGAACAATAGGATTAAAAACACACATAAGGGAATTGATCACTGGAATAAGGACATGGAGAGCGCTGGATAAATGGGAAGAAAGATGGTCCAAGAAAGGGACCGTCAGGAGAAGCACACTTGGGATGTCCCCAGAGGGAGGGCTGCAGAAGATAGAGGCATACCCTTTGCATGAGGTTGCAAACGGGAGCTATGTGCATGTGCCCTGGAGTAGGGGGGACTTAGCTGCCTTTACCAATTCCTTCCCTAAATTGAGGGAAAATCCAGTGGAATGGTACAAGCAGGTAGAGAGGTTCGTAAAAATCTCCAAAGTACTATGGGTTGACCTGAACACCCTGTTTGACATTGTGGTGCCAGGAGACTTGTGGTCAGCATGTAAGGTTAGTGCTGAATGGCCCACATCAGAACCAGAGAGAGATGCACGGACTAATGGACCGTCCGAGACAGTAATGACAAAATATGAGAGAGTGATGACTTGGCTGAAGGAAAAGGTGCCAATGCAGGACATAGATTGGGTCAAAATAGATCGAACTAGGCAGGAACCCAAGGAGACAGTTCATGAATATTATGAGAGACTGCTGAAGGCGTTTAAACAATATAGCGGGTTGGACGTAATGGATCCTAAAGACATAGGGCAGTTTGTGTCTAAATTTGTTTTGGGCTTAAGACCGGATATTTGTTTAATGATTCAGCAACACTTGATTTGTTGGCAAAATAAACCTTTGGACGAAATTCTGAGATATGCTAGGTACTGCAGTGATGAGATAGATTCAAAAGCCAAAAAGCTAAAAGAAAAACTGATGGTGGTACAGATGCAGTCAGCTGGTAAGGGTGGACAACAGCAACAGGGAACAGGGACCATGGGCAGGAGACAGAATAACCAGAACAAAGGTAATGAGGAGATCTCCAACTCAAGACCTAGGGTAGACATTGCGACATTGAAAAAGACGACCCAGTGCCATCAATGTAACGAGGTGGGACATTGGAAACGCGAGTGTCCCTACAACGTTGAAATTGGAGAACTAGAGATAGAGGATGAAGAGGTTCAAAACACTCCAGGAAAAGGGGCAACAGCATACCAAGGAAAGGTGGTCAAAGGGGGGACCCCAGCTCCACGAGCCCAGTTCCCTCAACCACCCCGAATAGGGACGGCGGGAAAGACCTATAGACAGATGCCTCTTTTCGTAGGAGGAGAAGAGTGTTACTACGTTGATCCCCTAACAGGACAGAGAGTGGAGAGAGAAGACTGTACCCTCGGGGCAGTCTTAGAGGTGGACCAAAGGGGACCATACGTTGAGGCCGAAGTGGCAGGGTGTCCCACGACTTTCTTAGTAGACACAGGGGCCACTCGATCCACGATAAGATCAGCCGTAGTTCCAGGCCTGCCAATGTCAGGAGAAACGATTCAAGTGGTGGGGGTCGCAAACAGGAGAATAACAAGCCCATTGACAGAACCAGTGCTAGTGAAAATAGGGAAATACAGCGATGAGCATCAGTTTGTGGTTTGTGATTCTAGCCCTGTATGCTTATTGGGAAGGGATTTATTGTGCAAGTTAAATTGTACAATCTACTGCACACCTCAGGGAGTGGAAGTACTGACTAATGATAATGACGCTGACTTTAAGGTTGCAAACTCAAGAACGTGTGTGGAGCTGTATCCCACTTTGACAGTGGATGAGCTCCCTTGGGATCTAAGGGAGACCGTGACCCCAGAAGTGTGGGATTTCACTGGGGAAGAGATTGGACTAGTCAAGGGAGTGGACCCAGTGAAAATCATAGTAAAACCGAATGCTGAGTTTCCGAGAACACCCCAATATAAATTGACCCCAGAAACGATTGCAGGTATAAAACCCGTGATCGAGTCCATGATTAAGCAGGGAATACTGAAAGAAATCGTGGGTAGTCCGTGTAACTCCCCGATTATGGGTTTGCAGAAACCAAGTGGGAAATTCAGAATAGTGCAGGACCTTCGAAAAATCAATAACATAGTTGTTTCATGTTGTCCAGTGGTACCGAATCCATCAGTGATATTGTTTCAGATACCGTTCCAAGCCGAATGGTTCACAGTGATAGACCTTTGCCAGGCTTTCTTTTCGATCCCTTTAGATAGCCACTTTCTTTTCGCTTTTAAGCTGGAAGGTCGCGTATTAACATGGTGTCGTATCCCACAGGAGTATACAGAGAGCCCATCGATTTTTAACCAGCTTTTGAAGAAAAATCTTGAAAGTCTAGTGCTGCCCCAGAATTCGGTTCTGGTCCAGTACATAGACGACCTACTTGTTGCGTCAGAAACTGAAGAAGCTTGCAAGGAGGACTCCATTGCTTTGCTAAATCACCTAGCTGCAAACGGGCACAAGGTGTCTCCGAGCAAATTGCAGTACTGCCTGACAGAAGTGCAGTATTTGGGGCACAGAATTGAAAAAGGAAAACGGAAGGTGTCACCAGACAGAATAGAGGCGATCATGAAAATGAACGCACCTAAAACACAGAGAGAGGTTAGGATGTTCCTAGGGATGGTGGGTTATTGCCGACAGTGGATAGCGAACTTTTCACTGAAAGCAAAACCCTTGCAAAAACTGACGCACAAGGAGGTGAGTGATCCGGTGCCATGGGACAAAGATTGTTTGATGGCGTTCCTGCAGCTGAGAGAGGACCTGTGTCGTGCTCCTGCTCTGGGAATGCCAGATTACGACAAAACATTCTTGCTTTACTGTTGTGAAAGAGAGGGTTGTGCTTTGTCAGTCCTGGTCCAAATCCATGGGAATGCCCGTAGACCAGTCGCCTATTTTTCGGCTACCTTAGACCCAGTAGCCGCAGCATTGCCCGGATGTCTCAAATCCGTTGCTGCAACGGGTGTCAGCATTGAGAGGTGCGAAAACATAGTCATGGGACACCAGTTAGAGGTGTATGTGCCACATTCTGTTGAACTGTTGATGACCAGGACCAAAACACAGCATCTAACCAATAGCAGTCTCACGCGCTATGAGCAAGTCATTCTTGCTGCAGAGAACGTGACCCTCAAGAGATGCTCTGTTTTGAACCCTGCTACATTGATGCCACTCCCAAGTGACATTGAGGATGATGGATGTACAGATCACGATTGCCTTGATGTGACTGAACTATGCACCAAACCGAGACCCGACATCGTGGATGAGCCACTGACTGACCCTGATGAAGTTTTCTTTGTTGATGGCTCATGTGTAAGAGACGATGTTGGTCAGTTGAGAGCAGCTTATGCTGTTTGTACAATTACTGGAGTTATGGAAGCCGCATGCCTGGAAGGAGTACACTCCGCTCAGGTAGCTGAAATTGTTGCATTGACGCGTGCCTGCGTGGCAAGCAACCAAATTCGAGTCACCATATACACCGATAGCCAATATGGTTTCGGGGTAGTTCATGATTACGGGCAATTGTGGTCTCAAAGGGGTTTCATGACCTCTTCAGGTTCACCCATTCGAAATGGAGAGTTTGTACGCTTATTGTCGGAAGCCTTGCAATGTCCGGCAGCTATTGCTGTTGTGAAATGTACCGCTCATACCAGAAACACAGACTTTGTGTCACAGGGCAATAGATATGCCGACGAAGTTGCACGTTATTGTGCCGAACAAGGGTACTCTTTCATGGAGGTGGAAGTGGGGGGAATAAATGTAAGGACTGAATTAGCTATGATATTGGAAACAGTAGATACTTGGGACGAGTTAAAATGTATACAAGAAAATGCACCAGATTTTGAGAAAAGAACATGGGAAACTGCAGGATGTGTGATGGGCGAAACAAACTTTTGGGTTTCAGCAGATGGAAGGGCAGTGTTGCCAAATGAGTTGGTGAGCCCAATGGCAAGACAAATACATGGTCCAGTACACCTAGGGAGAGACGCTATGCTGAGGGTATTCAGACAAACGTGGTACAACCCCAAGTTTAGAGTAGCAGCAGAAGCAGTGTGCCAGCGTTGTGTGACCTGTCAGCAGCTGAACATAGGAAAAAGAACACCAGTTGCATTGAGTCACATAGGGAGGTCTGGAGGTCCGTTCAATCGGATGCAACTGGACTTCATTGAAATGCCAAGATGCAACCGCCTTCGATACGTCCTGGTGGTTGTTTGCATATTTTCCAGATGGGTCGAGGCATACCCTACACGCAGGTGTGACACCCTCACAGTAGCCAAGTTATTGCTTAGGGAACTCATTCCGCGCTTCGGGGTACCGGCCTCTTTGGAATCAGATAGGGGAACACATTTTAACAGCGAACTTGTGAAGATGATTTGTGCAGCCCTGAACATAGACCAGAAATTGCATTGTAGCTATCGACCAGAAGCTTCGGGAATTGTGGAGCAGATAAACGGCACCATAAAGTCCCGAATTGCCAAGATGTGTTCATCAACGTCTCTGAGTTGGCCTGATGCTCTGCCACTAGTTCTTATGAGCATCCGTAGTACCCCAGACAGAAGAACTGGACTATCACCACACGAGGTGTTAATGGGGAGGGCCATGAGATTGCCATCAGTACCAACTGCAGCATTGTTGAATATCACAGATGATATGATCCCGGACTATTGTAAGGGTCTGTCTGATGCCATTCATTCTGTGTCCCTTCAGGTGCAGGCTGCCGAGGTCCCGCCGTGCCAGGACTTGTGTCATGACCTGTGCCCTGGAGACTGGGTACTGGTCAAAAAGCACGTCAGAAGAAGCTGCCTAGATGTCCGGTGGTGTGGGCCCTACCAGATCATCCTAACATCGAATACTGCTGTGAAAGTGGGAGGGCTGCCCAACTGGATCCACGCGTCCCACACGCGGAGAGTTCCAGCACCTCTGGAAGAAACAACTCCTCTCTCGGATGTAGGTCCAGCTGTGGACAGAGAAGCCATAGAGGGGGCCAGCCAAGCTGTAGAGGTGCCAGAAGAAGCTGGGAGCGTGTCTGACCAGGCCGAGGACGGTCAGTACAATAGTGAAACCGACGACGCTACTGAAGGAGGAAGTAGCTGGGAGTATGAATCAGACGCTGGCCAAGCTGAAAGTGAGCACGATCAAAGCAGAAGGTCAAGGAGCAGGAGGGCAAGGCGTGGAGAGGCCAGCTGGCCGCAAAGGAGAAGGTCAAGCCTGAGGTCAACTCCAGAGAGATCCCTTGCTCCAATATCCGAAGACTCAGACCTGGACGAAGGCGCTCTGGGCTCTGAAGCAGCAGATCCAAGAAGGTCAAGGAGAGTACGTGTGCCTAACAGAAGATACGCCACTCCTGAGTGGACATACCTGGCGACAGATGTCTTGGGAACGAGTCACAGGGAGAATAAGGGCGGTGATAGTGACCAGCACTGAACCCATCATCACAGTAGAAGTACAGCTGTTGGTGCCTGGAGTCGAAACAGAAGGGTCACTAACGTTCAAAATCCCCAACCCTCCCTACCTAAGCAAGTTAAAGCACATGTTCTTCACCGAATTACAATTCCCCGACTTCGGAACAACGATAACAAGTCATGAAGAGCACATTCTTCGTTTGGAAATATTGAACTACGCTATCCAAGCCGCTGGTTCAAGCCTCATTGTAGATGCTTAAAGACTTTGTAAATAAACGAGAGTAAGAAGATAACCTAGCGCCTAGTGGAAGGAGAGAACACTTAGGGACGTTTCCTTTAAGTTGACGGAGAAGGGCTAGGGTTGTCTGTGTTAAGGTTCAAAAAGACTTTGCAAAAAGAGGTTGCCAGCTTCCGATTGTGTGGTTCTAAAGACTGAAGGATCAAGAGAGACTGTAAAGGAACTCAAAGAGAAAGAACTTTGTGTTGAATCGGAGAAAGGAATCATACTGTCTGAAGAACATGGAGGCCGGTAATCCGAACCGCAGAACCAAATGTATAATAGGCACACTAATAGTGGGAGTGATACTTCTTGTAGCTTTAGTAGTCACTGTATCATATGTGATGGGACACGAGAGTGAGGCAAGGGTACCAGACGCAAAATCTGTAGTGACACCAAAACCCACTGCTGCTGGTAAGAAAGGGGAAACCATACAGGAGAAGGCGTTATTAGCAGCAGAAGCCCGTAGGTTACATATGGATGAGTCCCAGGGCGACTATAGGTCAAATGCTTATGCCAAACTGTTATATGAATATGTTGATGCCATGGAAGTCAAGGACTGTTATGTGTGTATGCAACTGCCTGCGTCTGTAGATGAAGGCATTAGATATCATCACCTCCCACTGACTTATGGCATTACATGTAGCTTATTGCTTAGCATATTTTACGGAAGAGATAGTTTTGAATATTATTTTTCTAATTATGATTCAGTGTTACCAGAAGTCCCAAATTACAAACAAATGAATAAATGGGACTACTATAAGAGTGAAGACAGATTGGCAAAGTTCTTCATTCCTTGGGATACTTTAGATACTTCACATGCCCGCAGAAATAACCTGACTTGCAAAGTGTCAGAAGTCGAGAAGAAGTTTATAGGGCAAGTGGATGATCGTTATAGAAGGCAAAAGATTCTGAAGAAATCAGGACAGTGGAAGACAGATTGGACCGAGGAGGAGAAAGCACATAAAGGGAAGGGTAGTAGTGGTCCAATAGCTTTGGATCGAACACAGAAAGGGAAGTTATGCCTTCACAGAAGTCAAACGTACTACGAGAATGTATTCGTAGGGGAGGTCAGTTGTAAACATGCTTTTAGATTAGAATATTACACAAAGGACTTCTTGAAAGGAATGCAAGTGATTCCAAATGTATATTTTGTATGTGGAAGAAATGCCTACGTGAGACTACCTGATAACTGGTACGGATCATGTTATTTGGCAATTGTCTTCCCCAAAATATACCATGCCCAAGACTTAGAGATCATAGAGGGCAAGGTCTCAACAAGAGGGAGAAGAGACCTAGGGGATGCGGAAATAGTTGGAGATGTATTTGGCGCTGCATTTCCTCTTTTAGGACTGATCCTCAATGATGTCAAAATTAGGAGACTGGCAACAGTCGTAGACAGATTGTCTGCCAGTACTGCTAGATCCTTAATGCTGGTGGAAGGAGAGATGCAGTCGATAAGGGCCATGGTGCTTCAGAACCGTCTTGCGTTAGACGTTCTGCTAGCCAAAGAGGGCGGAGTCTGTAAGGCTTTTAAGGTCCAGGAATGCTGCACTTACATTCCAGACAATTCAAAACCTCTTGAGAAAGTCATTATGAACATAACTAACATTCACAAAGAGATCGAAGACCTAACTAAAGTGAATGTTTGGGAAAAAGTGGGTCATGGAATGGGTGAAGTTGGAGGTTGGTTCGCCAACATAGGGAAGAGCTTTGTATGGTACATACTGAAGCCTATCATCATAATAGTGATCTGTGTGATCATGTTGTGGGGATTGGTGAGGTTGTACCAATGGTACAGATGAAATAGGTTGGAGAGATCCAGGAGAGAACAGGAACGGAGATTAGTTGCAATGCAGGACAATGAGTACAAGAGTCTGAGGGCTCTAGAAATGCTGAAACGAGGGGGGATTGCAACTAGTTCAGTTTAAATTTTGATGATGACCACGAGAGGTCATCAAAGGGGGGAACTGAGAGAGCGCAAACTGAACAAAACGCATAAGTGCACCATAAGTACAAGTCGGTCGCACAAACCATAATAGAAGTGCTTGTAAGTGTTGAAAATACATTCACCTATACTTAGACTTGTGTAGTTAACATAGAAATTTTACATAGAAGTGGGACTGACGCAGAAATGTGTGGAAAATATATAGTCTTATTAAACGCGATTAATCAGGATCCATGTTATGTAGCTGCTAATGTAGGAATGTCATGCTGCAAAGCATAGAAGGGAACACGCCTCATGGCCAGGGCAGAGAGGATTGGAAATGTACACTTATACATGACATGGATTGCACTAATGTTATTTAGTAATTCTCATAATCAAAGAATAAGGTGTTAACATGTTATTTTAATTCACGAAAGGATTTGAAGAGAATAAAACCTCTGCGAGAATGGTTGTAGGCCTGAAGAGATAAAAAGGTTTTCTGATTTGCACGTGCTGGTACATGCCGAGTTGTGTCGAGAAATAAGTTGCAAACTTCTGTTAGAAGTCTATGGGAATTGGGATCCAAGTTGCGGATGTCTGTCTGCAGGTGCGAGGGGGGTTCCAATTAAAGTTTGATGAATAGAGCTCTGTTCGAGGAGACTGGTACAGACATGGAGGAGGGTTCAGGAATGTTTCGGGGGTATCAGCGAGCTGGAGAAGAAGCTTGGGAAGCAAGGTCAACGCTAAACACGAGGCCCAAAGGAAGATCATCATGGAAAAAGCCAGAACCGACACCACGTGAGGGGCGTCTCTTGAGGGGCGTTTCAACTGTAATTGTGATTTTGTATTAGGGACAGCACCCCTGGGTGGAGTTAGAGAAGATGCCTGAGGACCTTTCAGAGAGCGGATGGGTAGGCAGAGAGAGGGGTCATGACTGGAGATCATAGGTTTTCACCTAAGACTAAGAGTGGGTGAACTTCTTAGGAAGTCATTCACAGCTGACACCTTTGATAGGTTGGGATTTTGTTAAGTAGGGATACCATCCAGTACAGAGTAGGGACAGCCTAACCTGATTCCTTCCTTCCTTTGTAAATGACGGATAGATTACAATTCGTGTCTATTCTTGCAAACCTGATGATTCTGGAATTAGTGTTGGCGTTCTTCTTTGGTCGCCTAAGAGCTTTTAGAGAACATATGTTTGTATTAGTGCCTCTATATCTTTTGAATCTCGTTTTGAGATGCCTGTATTTGCAGTTATCATTGACTCTATAATAAACCTTTGAAACTTAGAAGTAGTATGTGGTTTTTCAGAGTCGAGCCCATTATTAGTCAAACTAACCTGGTATTGGATGCACTTTCTTTCCTCAATGACAGGCAATAAAGATTCAGTCGACCTGAACGGGGTTTAGATCTAGAGTGGTAAAATAGAGATCAAAAATCCCGCCCTCCCACATCTGCACCCATGCCCTTATACAGACACTGGCACAGAGGCAAAGAAACTCTCGGGGAGGGCACTCACAGTGCGCTACCTGAGAGCAGCCCTCTGGCGGTGGGAAAGGGGGTCCCATGGACCACCCCAGCCACCCCCTTGCAGGCAGATGCAGTCACTGGATCTCTAATCCCCTTTAAAAGTGCATGCAGGCTGTGACCTGCACTGTGAAAACACGGAGCGGTGTAAAGCAGGTGCTCAGTTTTTTCACTGTTTGCGCTGCCAAGGGGGCAGTACGAGTTTGTGTCTGCCCTAGGGGCAGCAAAGTCATCATAATAGGGCACATGTTGATTGTTTGCCCAAGGCATACCTTTTATGTAATGCTGTCCCAGATCTATCGTATTCGTATTTGAGCCTATTATCACAGATTACACATACATCTACAGCATGTGTCCAGCTCTACGAGCTATGATAATCACTTATCTTAAGCTCTTTTCACAAAGCACAAACAGTGCTCCATGCTTTACTCCAGATAAAGGAAATCTATTAGTGCTGCTTTCTAGAGTTATTTATCATAGACTCTCTGGAAAAGAGAAAACAGAAAATACTTATATACCCCATTTAAACTGAGTTAAATTGAATCAGGGAAATATTAATTATCTCTTAATACTCAATTTGATAATATTCACCTGTATCTGGAAATTGATCTGGAGGGTGCATAAAACTCTGTCATAGAAGTGCTGGACCTCTGAATTATCTTACGATAATGGGAGGAATGCATCCACATTGTACTTAATGGAAGAAGATTTATTTTTACAATAAAGCAGGTGCCTGTACTTCAGTACAGTACTGAAATGCCAGTGTACACTGTGGATCAGAATAGAGATGATTTGGCAAAGTACACTGGATGTGTCAGAACCGAGATTTCAGTACCTAATGCAAGTCTGGTGCAGGTACATTGTTGAAGTACTGCATATGCTTCAGGGCTCATGTACTAGTGCATGATGGAAAATTTGATGGAGGTTATTGGCAGGAGCTTTATGTATCACTGAAAACTGGAATCCTGAAGATGGAGGTGAGTGGAAATAAGAGTAAAATTACATTGCAAGACCTTTATCAATGACTCAATACTGACCTAGAAATTCATGTATAATATTGCATACGGCCATACAAATGCCAATAGCATAACACCAAATAAGTACCCAAACAGGATCCAAGCCTCTGATCACAATGCTACCCTCCCCCATCAGCCAGTTAGATGCAACTGTCAAGTTATGATCATCACTCACAGGCCACAGCACCACCAGAAGAGTTCCCCCGGCAGCATACAATCCTCCCTTGACTAGGTGACCCTCCCAAAACCCAATCAACATCCACCTTCAAGTTATTCACAGACTGCCTCTTCAAATAATGGCCATTCATCACTCACAGGCATAGCACCACGGGAGGAGTGCCCCATACAGTATTGCAGAAACCTTGTGTCAGCAGGCGACCCACCCCAGCCAATCAATAGCCCTATTTATGCCTAACTCAATAGGAATCCTTTGGTCTTGACCACCTCAGGAGGGGGCAGATAAAGGCATCAAACAGACTTGCAATCATCCACAAGGCCTCCTGGGTCTGCATCCTCAACGTTTAACCAAGACCCAGTCCTTTCAAGCACCACACCTGCCATTTCCCACTTTCTGAATCCCACACAGCCTCCTTCAGCCTGATCTGCAGATACACTGGAGAAAATAAGAACTCTCATTGAAGGATTCTTATAGCGGTCTCATTCTCCAAGAAGCATGCCAACTCTATTTTTCTTGGAGACTTTAATCAATGTGGCAAGTCCATCCCCAAGATAATAAAGACATTCCTCTCTCTTCTCAATGCCCTGGGCATTATACAGCTTGTCACCAAATTCATCCACTCCAAAAGCTACAACTTCAAATTCATTCTGACAGAATCGCCCAAATCCATTGCAAGGACCCAGCACTCCTTAACTGGATAGATAATTTCATCAATCCTTTTTCCATTGTCCAAACCACCTTAATACACCAAGAGCAACCAAATAAATAAAATTTTACTTTCTGCACGGTCAGTATTTTCCCATGCACACCCTTTAATAATTCCTCATCAACCTGTTGAAAACCTCAGACTACATCGAACTTCAACACATAACATCTGCAAACCCTGCACTTCACAGAAAACCCACATACAACACATGCTCAAATAAACAATCCTTGAAACTGAAACCTTTGATACCATGATACACCCAAGAACATTTCAGCAAGTACACCATTCACAGACAAAAAGAAAATGAGCTTGATAAAGTTCCCAGATGACATCGCCCACTTTAAAGCAGATGTGCTTGTAGGGCCAGCAACACCCCATTTAAATACAACTTCTAGACACCTTCTACAAACTTTACAACAATAAACAAACTATCAGAAGTAAAGCTCTCTTTGAAGTTGTTAAACATTTCATCAATCCTCGTCCAATTTCTCCTAACCGTGGTTATTTGACAAGTGTAACTCTATCAACGGTTTCTTCAGCAACAGCAACTCACATCACAAATACAAGCACAGTACCTACTCCACCTGATATCCCCCATTACTCCACCACCTTCAAACTCCTCTCTCATGAAAAACTCACAACATCCTGAACTCACTTAATGCTACCTTGTAAGAAAGTTGGTTTCTGTTTCAGTAACCCCCTCACTTTTTGCCAGACTTCTGAAGCATTTTGATTGAGTGTGCACTGAGTCCCTGCCAATCGGTTTCCTAGTGGCTGTATTCTTTCCCTAATCTCTACCATTGTTCTACAATTGGCACACATCTGGCCAACATATAAGTCCCTTGTAAAAGGTACCAGTGGTATCAAGGGCCTTGTGACCAGAGAGGGTCCCTAAGGGCTGCAGCATGCATTGTGCCACCCTAAAGGAACCCACACCCAAACGCATACACAGGCTATGTGTTGTAGTGTGACTAAACTAAAAGAGTCATCATGGCACACCTACCTGGGTGCCATTCCTACCCACCACTGCATGTAGAATAGGTAAGTCACCCCTCCATCAGGCCTTACAGCCCTGAGGTAGGGTGCACTATACCAAAGGTGAGCGCATAGCAGCATGAGCAGTTTTCCCCTACAGTGTCTGAGTCCATTCTTGGACACTGTAAGTGCAGGGATGCCATTTTGAGTATATGAGATGGAAGATTGTCATCACAAAATCCACAGCTCCATAATGGCTTTACTGAAGACTAACAAGTTTGGTATCAAACTCTTCAGTATAATAAACCCACACTGATGCCAGTGTTGGATTTATTATAAAATGCACTCAGAGGGCATCTTAGAGATGCCCCCTGAAAAACGAATGACCTCTAGTGTATTGACTGACTGGTCCCCACCAGCCAGCCACCCTCAGATAGGTTTCTGAACTCATGGGATAAGAGGTTTTGCGCTCTCAGAGGTCAGTAACAAAGCCTGCTCTGGGTGGAGGCGCATCACACCTCCCCCTGGCAGGATTAGCAACACTTGGCAGTGAGCCTCAAAGGCACTCACCTTGTGATGTGCTGATTTGGGCAGCGTTCCCTGGGGGAAAAAAAAATTATTTCCTCTATATTTACACACAATTAAAGTTTTCTCATGTTATTTGCATTTATTGATATTCAACTCTTCATAAATCATATTTGTATATCATGATTCCATACTTGATTCGAAATTATACTTGAATAAACATACATTGCATCATATTCACTATTTGTGAATGTATTTTAGTTAACACTATTTCATTCCATTGCATGTAACATTAGTTTTGTCCATGGGCCTATTTACAGAAAGAAATGCAAAAGAATCTTGTCTTCATGAAGATGTTATTCTCTCATTTTTTTGAAGCCGATGCCCTTCATCAGGGCAAATATCCTGACAAGAACAATGCTGGCTGTTTGTTCTTTTAGCCGCACGGTTTGACGTTTGAGCAACATAGATGTTTCTGGCAATTCGTATTTGCGAATAACAGTTTTATAGAAAGAAGTCATATCCTTATAAAGGCATAAGAATCATATCCATATTTAGTAATAGCCAATGCAGTCCAAATACGGCAAGGCTACTTCCTTAGACTCCTAGAAAGTACAACGAGTTCTTTAAACAAACCAAACCTCCAGCAACCTGGGAATTCCCCATGCTTTTGTTTTGATTTGTCCTAGAACTCCTGCGAGTCCTGAAAGAACTGCCAGTTCCTAGTGACGGTTCTTATTGACGTCTTATGTCCAACCTTACGTCAAACACGGCACCTTCCAGGTATAAATATACCAGCATTTGCCTTAAGCAACACACGGTGGTTTGGAGCAGAGCGGCTATCTACTTACCCGAAGCCCAGCTGATGCGAGTGCCGAAGGAAGCCATCCCTCTCATTTGACGCACTGAGAAAGACGCTGTCTGTTTTTCCTGCGAGAAAATCCAGCTCCAGTGTTTCCAGTCACCCTTGCGGGTTACTGGGAGATCGAGTCCTGAGAACGAGAAACAAGACCTCCTTCATTTTAAAACCAAGGTACGGAGCTGATTAGACCCTTAGAGAATTCTTGATTCAGATTCTTGGCAAAACTAACTTAACTTAAACTGCAACTCCCGTACTCCTTCCCACGTACTAGGCTTAGGTTAGGTACACTGGGGTAGGCGTATTTAGAAGCACCAGTTGAGTACGTTTAGTCAACTTTTATCATTGTATGTAATTGTATATATTTTATGCGTTTTAAGTATCATATGGCTCAGAAACCATATCAATGCTTTTTCAGTATTATTTCATAATACTCCTTTTACTGTACGCACTTTACTTTATGACAAGTATTGCAATTGTGGCAATTCATTTCTCTTGCATGAGAAAGAAGACTGCTCAATAAATAACACCTTTTATTGAAAACGCCCGTCTCTCTATTTCTCTGCACTCTGGTGAAACTAAGTATGCACGATTGACTGAGTGAAATAGCTATCTATTGTTTTCACACGACTCTGGAGATATACTCCTTATTCTGGAGGGAGCAAAGTTGTCATGTTTATGCAGTTGTCAGAAGCTAATCCCTTCTTGTCTAATTAGGGAAGTTAACTCCTCCCTGTTCATTCGAGAATGTTTCTAGTGAGCTCCAAGCTAGCTGGCATACCTAATTAAGTCTAACATATTCAATAGAGACCTAGTCGACCTCAGTCCTACGTCTAAACTGCCGTTTATGTTATTCCAATGCGCAGAGCCTATTGGGAATATAGGAACTACACTACAACAAAGCCCACAAGAACGCCACCCGTAGACACCATCACATCATCAGATCCGCCAAAAGGGCCTCCTTCAAAGACCGCCTAGAAAACAATGCACACAACAGCAAAGAGCTCTTCAAAATTGTGAAGGAAATCTCCAACCCCAGCTCGTACCCCAATGACATCCCACCTTTGCAAGACCTGTGCAAGTCGCTGGCCACCTTCTTCCATTGCAAGATCGCTGACATCCATGACAGCTTCAACACCACGATTGCCCTGACAACCACTGAGATCTCCGCCCCCAAAACCAACATCCACACCAGCTGCCTGTTCTCCTGGACTAACATGAACGACGATGAACCATCAAGATCATGAACACCATCCACTCCGGATCTCCATCAGACCCATGCCCACACCACATCTTTAACAATGCCAGCACCGCCATCGCACCCCATCTCCGGAAAGCAATCCACATCTCCTTTGAGACAGCAATCTTCCCAGAGAGCTGAAAGCGCACCGAGATCAACGCCTTACTCAAGGATCCCAAGGCGGACCCCAAGGACCTCAAGAACATCCGGCCCATCTCCCTGCTCCCGTTCCCGGCGAAGGTCATCAAGAAGACCGTCAACAAACAACTGACCCGCTATCTCAAGGAGAACAGCATCCTGGACCCATCCCAGTCCAGGTTTCGTAGCAACCACAACTCTGAAACTGACCTCATTGCCGCCACAGATGACATCAGGACCCTACTAGACAATGGAGAGACCGCGGCCCTCATCCTCCTGGATCTGTCAGCCGCCTCCGACACGGTATGCCGCCACACAATACACACACGCCTCCATGACGCCGGAATCCAAGAGAAGGCCCTGGACTGGAACACCTCCTTCCTCTCCGGTGGAACACAGAGCGTCCACCCCCCCCTTCCGCTCCGAGGCCAACAAGATCATCTGCGGAGTACCCCAGGGCTCATCCCTCAGCCCAATACTGTTGAACATCTACATGGCACCACTCGCCCCCATCGCTCGATGGCACGACCTCAACATCATCTCTTACGCTGATGACACCCAGCTGATTCTCTCCCTCACCGCCAAAACCAACCTCCACGAAGGAATGAAGGCCGTCGCCGAATAGATGAGGAACAGCTGACTGAAGCTGAACTCTGACAAGAAGGAGGTCCTCATCCTCGGTTCACCTCCCTTGGCCTGAGATGACTCTGGTGCCCGACCGCACTGGGAACAGCTCCAACACCCACCGACCACGCACGCAACCTAGGAGTGATTCTCGACTCCACCCTTTCCATGACTTAGCAGGTCAACGCCATATCTTCCTCCTGCTTCAACATCCTGTGCATGCTCCGCAAGATCTACAAGTGGATCCATAATGAAACAAAAAGAACGGTCA
Organism: Lissotriton vulgaris; assembly: GCF_964263255.1. Lineage (NCBI taxonomy): Eukaryota > Metazoa > Chordata > Amphibia > Caudata > Salamandridae > Lissotriton > Lissotriton vulgaris. The sequence continues at coordinate 954,293,294 of NC_141694.1, forward strand.
CACAGGCCTTCGTCAGCAACAGGCTGGACTACAGAAATGCCCTCTATGCTGGAGCCTCTGCTAAACTCCTGAAGCGGCTGCAACGCATCTAGAACGCCGCTGCACACCTGATCCTCGACATCCCTCGCCGCAGCCACATCACCCCTCACCTGAGAGACCTGCACTGGCTCCCCATCAGCAAGAGGATAGCCTTCAAGCTCCTCACCCATGCACACAAGGCACTCCACAACACCGGACCTACATACCTCAACAGACGACTCAGCCTCTACACCCCCGCCCGCCAGCTTCGCTCCGCCAACCTCGCCCTCGCCACAATCCCCCGCATCCGAAGAGCAACCTCCGATGGCAGATCCTTCTCCCACCTCGCCGCCAAAACCTGGAACACCCTCCCCATCCACCTATGGCAGATCCAAGACCTGCTGACCTTCAGAAGACTCCTCAAGACCTGGCTCTTTGAGCAGTAGCAGCACCCCCTGTGCGGGTATGTAGTGTGCTCTACAAATGCTATGATTGATTATTTGATTGATTGATTGATTGACTGTTGCATATAGTCTACTTACCTGTAACTGAGTTCAATTTGGTTCCTAGAAATAAAAGCAACTATAGTAATATTTTTCTACAAAAATTGGCCTGGAGTCCATCATTGAGTGCGTATTACTGTCCTGCATGAGTATGTAGGTCAAATGCATTCACACTCCCCTCTGATAAGCCTAACTGCTCAGCCCAGCTACCACTAAATTGAAGAAGGTATTAACCTCAGCCATACCTCAGCCATACCTTTGGGGACTCAATGGACTCTGTGCACACTTTACCTCTCTTTGGTATATATTGCATACCTCACATGAAGACAACAACATCCTATCATCCTCAATGATCAATTCCCTTCAGGAATATGCCATCACTCCAATCCTCAACATTTTCAACGCTGTCCAAAGCCAGGAAACCTTTCTAAATGCTCTCAAGACTGGGCATATCCTCCCATTATTAAAGAAACTGACTTTGGACCCAGACTGGTCTACTTCTGCCATATGACCCAAATATGTTTCTACGGAAAGATCATCACGAAAGAATCCTTTACCCTTTTCCTGGAAAATATCTACAAGAATAGGTTTGTAGAGGGCTACCTATGCAACTTCAAACCATCATGTAGCATGGAAACATCTTCAACTACTCATTCACATCCTTCTTGACAAAAATAAAAATAACACTTGCATCCTGTTCCTGATCCTGCTTGACCACTTCACAGTCTTAAAAATTGTCTAACATCTTGCACTGAGTCAAACCCTGGAAACCTGCATGGACCTCTCCAACCCAGTCCTGCAGTGGTTGACCTCATCCCCCTCCAACTGTCACACAGCTAGGACACACATGATCCATCTTATGTGGACTAATTCAAGAATCCTATATTTTCTCTCTTCCATCATCTGCACCCTCTACATGGAACCACTGAGATCCCTAGTCACTGCCAGCAACATCAAGATCCATTAACACACTAACAACATCAAACTCTACCTTAAAATTTCCTCGGGTATAACATTCAGCATCTCAGAATCTGCCTTAAGCTAAAAAACAAATGGATGGCAGGCACCCACTTAAAGCTGAACTCTATAAGTACAGTGTGATTTATTCCTCAAAAGCTTCAAACATCCACAAAAACAACTGTAATTCCCTGATATAAACCTAATCTGAACTCCAGCTGAACAGCAGTGCAAAATCACTTTGGACCTCCTGGGACTGCCATACTTCCGGTGATGGCCCGACCGCCACCACCCCGGCAGTCCAACTGCCATATTACGATGGTGGGCCTGCCACAAAACTACTACCACCACCAGGATCTAGGATCCCATGGCGGTGTGAAAAGCAATCAGGAATCACCGAGCAGATACTGACCTACCTTTCCACCAAGCATTTATTTTAATAGCAGGAACCCAACATGAAATGCTTGGCAGAAAGGCAGGAAAAGGGGCCCCAACAGGGCTCCCTGGCAAATTCGCCCATGGGGTGCATGTGTCGGGGCTTATGGTGTGCCCCCCCAAAAGTGCACTGCTGTGCATGCACTGTATGGCATGCACAAAATGGTACATGCCACATTGCGCACAGACATGCTGTAGGCACCGTAATGGCGGCTGTATGTTATTTAGGGTCTCCTATGAGCCTACAATACCCATGCCGTGAAACCGCCGCCGCACTGCCCACCTGTCCACCCCGGATTCAACTCAGAATCCGGTGGGTGGGTTCACCGCTGGCTTGGCGGTCTTCCTGGGACTGCCTCAGTGCTGGTTCTACAGGAAGACCCCCAAACTCATAATAAGGCCCTTAGGATAATCCTTGACATAGAGCTTACCTTTAAGGAACATATCACTAACAAAACAAAGATATCTTGGTAACAACCCTTTCTCCTGAAAAAATAATACCCTTCCTTCCTGAAAACAGAACACAAATGCAGTGACTAGTCCTTACACTTGCACCAAGGAACATTCTCTACACCATGCCCTACACCACAACACTTGTCATCCCTGACAAACATCTTACACACTGCGCTACATCCCATCAAGGACTTTTGGAAGTATGACTGCACCATCCCTACACGGAAGTGACTTAATTGTCACTCTTCTTCCAGGCCTGTTTCATCTTCAGTATCAGCTGCACCACTTAAAGACCATTGGAAACTCAACCCGCACTGTACCAGGCCAGGAAATTAAACACCTTAAGTGGAGAGTGCCAAACCAGAATCCATGACATGCAAAAATGGGTCTGACAATATGGTAGAAAGGAAAAAGTACACTAGGAAGGACATCTCCATGCCCCCAGTTATGGAACAACATCCATGATGCAAATAGAACGGGGTTTGGGGCAAGACAATATTGCACCTATCCTTAATATATCTTGTATCTAAGCAGGCAAGGTGCTATGGACCGGAGATTCAAAAAACGCTAAATCTCCTACGACACAGAATGTCTCAATTTACCACAAACAACACACAATGGTCAAGCACTCTTAATTTCAGTTGATATTCGCTAAAAGTGATTCATTTTATATACACATTTCTTCAAAGTAATGGCAGTTCAGCAGAGTTTATTTTATCAAATTCTTTATTCATAACTTCTTTTTCAGCACGATAAAAAGACTGTAGCCAACTCATTTCGTCCTCTCTGACTTCTTCAGGGAAAAAACACATTTACTTGCGGTCTGTACTGAATTCAAAAGTGTGGTGTCTCGTTTCAGGATCTGACAAAATCTGATTGTATCTGAGAATTCAAGTGCAGTGTGTGATCTTTACTATAAAATTGATTGCTGAATTCTCACTGTAGGGGGTCGGTCAGTTTCAACCGTCCTCCGTTTTAGTCCCTGATAGGTTTTGAAACTTGGGTCGTCCTGCACAGCAGCGTGGCGTCTGTCTTAATTGTGAACAACATCCACCCTGACATCAGAAGTGCCCCAATTCTCCTGTAAATCAGGGAGGGCTCATAATGCCTATCTCATTGAACATCCTTGAACTGAACTCATGCGGGCAGATTTATGATAACTGGCGCATCCCAAGGGATGTGCCAGTTATTTGGCGCCGCTGCTCCGCCACCCATGGTGCGCCGCATTTACAATGCGGTGCACCATGGGGCAAAAATGGCACAGATGCGTGACGCATCTGTGCCGTAAAGATGGGCGCATTGCTGGAGTTGCGTCGCAAGCGCGACGCAGCTCCAGCAAGGCTCGGGGGTGCCCCATCTTTACAATGCTGCGTCAAGACCTACGCCTGCTTCAAGCAGGCTCAGGGTTTTGACGCAGCATTGGCCTGAAAGTGACTGAGTGAGCCACTTTTGCGAGGCGCACCTGCCCCGGAACGCCCACCCTGCGCCGGAACGCCCACAAGTGATTCAGAAAAGGGGGTGGTGATGAACAGAGTGTCTGAATTAAGCAGACCACTCTTACCCAGTCCAAAGATCAGGGCTTGATCCATCACCGTTATTTATCTCACTGCACCATCCCAGCTCAGAACCTGGCTATATGCAAATCAGTCTGTCCCTGGCCCAGTGCATCATGGGAACAGGGCAGACTAAACTACCAAGCCAATTCTTCACCAGAAAGGAGGCAAGCTACCGGGGACCGGTTTCTGGCATTTCAGCCGTCTTCGGCCCGGCTTGCTTGAATCCTGATGGTGCAGTGAGAAAGGGACTCATGTCTGAGTATACCCTGCCACACCTATAGTGGCCAAAAACGATTCAGAAAAGGGGGTGGTGATGAACAGAGTGTCTGAATTAAGCAGACCACTCTTACCCAGTCCAAAGATCAGGGCTTGATCCATCACCGTTATTTATCTCACTGCAGCATCCCAGCTCAGAACCTGGCTATATGCAAATCAGTCTGTCCCTGGCCCAGTGCATCATGGGAACAGGGCAGACTAAACTACCAAGCCAATTCTTCACCAGAAAGAAGGCAAGCTACCGGGGACCGGTTTCTGGCATTTCAGCCGTCTTCGGCCCGGCTTGCTTGAATCCTGATGGTGCAGTGAGAAAGGGACTCATGTCTGAGTATACCCTGCCACACCTATAGTGGCCAAAAACGATTCAGAAAAGGGGGTGGTGATGAACAGAGTGTCTGAATTAAGCAGACCACTCTTACCCAGTCCAAAGATCAGGGCTTGATCCATCACCGTTATTTATCTCACTGCACCATCCCAGCTCAGAACCTGGCTATATGCAAATCAGTCTGTCCCTGGCCCAGTGCATCATGGGAACAGGGCAGACTAAACTACCAAGCCAATTCTTCACCAGAAAGGAGGCAAGCTACCGGGGACCGGTTTCTGGCATTTCAGCCGTCTTCGGCCCGGCTTGCTTGAATCCTGATGGTGCAGTGAGAAAGGGACTCATGTCTGAGTATACCCTGCCACACCTATAGTGGCCAAAAACGATTCAGAAAAGGGGGTGGTGATGAACAGAGTGTCTGAATTAAGCAGACCACTCTTACCCAGTCCAAAGATCAGGGCTTGATCCATCACCGTTATTTATCTCACTGCACCATCCCAGCTCAGAACCTGGCTATATGCAAATCAGTCTGTCCCTGGCCCAGTGCATCATGGGAACAGGGCAGACTAAACTACCAAGCCAATTCTTCACCAGAAAGGAGGCAAGCTACCGGGGACCGGTTTCTGGCATTTCAGCCGTCTTCGGCCCGGCTTGCTTGAATCCTGATGGTGCAGTGAGTAAGGGACTCATGTCTGAGTATACCCTGCCACACCTATAGTGGCCAAAAACGATTCAGAAAAGGGGGTGGTGATGAACAGAGTGTCTGAATTAAGCAGACCACTCTTACCCAGTCCAAAGATCAGGGCTTGATCCATCACCGTTATTTATCTCACTGCACCATCCCAGCTCAGAACCTGGCTATATGCAAATCAGTCTGTCCCTGGCCCAGTGCATCATGGGAACAGGGCAGACTAAACTACCAAGCCAATTCTTCACCAGAAAGGAGGCAAGCTACCGGGGACCGGTTTCTGGCATTTCAGCCGTCTTCGGCCCGGCTTGCTTGAATCCTGATGGTGCAGTGAGAAAGGGACTCATGTCTGAGTATACCCTGCCACACCTATAGTGGCCAAAAACGATTCAGAAAAGGGGGTGGTGATGAACAGAGTGTCTGAATTAAGCAGACCACTCTTACCCAGTCCAAAGATCAGGGCTTGATCCATCACCGTTATTTATCTCACTGCACCATCCCAGCTCAGAACCTGGCTATATGCAAATCAGTCTGTCCCTGGCCCAGTGCATCATGGGAACAGGGCAGACTAAACTACCAAGCCAATTCTTCACCAGAAAGGAGGCAAGCTACCGGGGACCGGTTTCTGTCATTTCAGCCGTCTTCGGCCCGGCTTGCTTGAATCCTGATGGTGCAGTGAGAAAGGGACTCATGTCTGAGTATACCCTGCCACACCTATAGTGGCCAAAAACGATTCAGAAAAGGGGGTGGTGATGAACAGAGTGTCTGAATTAAGCAGACCACTCTTACCCAGTCCAAAGATCAGGGCTTGATCCATCACCGTTATTTATCTCACTGCACCATCCCAGCTCAGAACCTGGCTATATGCAAATCAGTCTGTCCCTGGCCCAGTGCATCATGGGAACAGGGCAGACTAAACTACCAAGCCAATTCTTCACCAGAAAGGAGGCAAGCTACCGGGGACCGGTTTCTGGCATTTCAGCCGTCTTCGGCCCGGCTTGCTTGAATCCTGATGGTGCAGTGAGAAAGGGACTCATGTCTGAGTATACCCTGCCACACCTATAGTGGCCAAAAACGATTCAGAAAAGGGGGTGGTGATGAACAGAGTGTCTGAATTAAGCAGACCACTCTTACCCAGTCCAAAGATCAGGGCTTGATCCATCACCGTTATTTATCTCACTGCACCATCCCAGCTCAGAACCTGGCTATATGCAAATCAGTCTGTCCCTGGCCCAGTGCATCATGGGAACAGGGCAGACTAAACTACCAAGCCAATTCTTCACCAGAAAGGAGGCAAGCTACCGGGGACCGGTTTCTGGCATTCCAGCCGTCTTCGGCCCGGCTTGCTTGAATCCTGATGGTGCAGTGAGTAAGGGACTCATGTCTGAGTATACCCTGCCACACCTATAGTGGCCAAAAACGATTCAGAAAAGGGGGTGGTGATGAACAGAGTGTCTGAATTAAGCAGACCACTCTTACCCAGTCCAAAGATCAGGGCTTGATCCATCACCGTTATTTATCTCACTGCACCATCCCAGCTCAGAACCTGGCTATATGCAAATCAGTCTGTCCCTGGCCCAGTGCATCATGGGAACAGGGCAGACTAAACTACCAAGCCAATTCTTCACCAGAAAGGAGGCAAGCTACCGGGGACCGGTTTCTGGCATTTCAGCCGTCTTCGGCCCGGCTTGCTTGAATCCTGATGGTGCAGTGAGAAAGGGACTCATGTCTGAGTATACCCTGCCACACCTATAGTGGCCAAAAACGATTCAGAAAAGGGGGTGGTGATGAACAGAGTGTCTGAATTAAGCAGACCACTCTTACCCAGTGCAAAGATCAGGGCTTGATCCATCACCGTTATTTATCTCACTGCACCATCCCAGCTCAGAACCTGGCTACATGCAAATCAGTCTGTCCCTGGCCCAGTGCATCATGGGAACAGGGCAGACTAAACTACCAAGCCAATTCTTCACCAGAAAGGAGGCAAGCTACCGGGGACCGGTTTCTGGCATTTCAGCCGTCTTCGGCCCGGCTTGCTTGAATCCTGATGGTGCAGTGAGAAAGGGACTCATGTCTGAGTATACCCTGCCACACCTATAGTGGCCAAAAACGATTCAGAAAAGGGGGTGGTGATGAACAGAGTGTCTGAATTAAGCAGACCACTCTTACCCAGTCCAAAGATCAGGGCTTGATCCATCACCGTTATTTATCTCACTGCACCATCCCAGATCAGAACCTGGCTATATGCAAATCAATCTGTCCCTGGCCCAGTGCATCATGGGAACAGGGCAGACTAAACTACCAAGCCAATTCTTCACCAGAAAGGAGGCAAGCTACCGGGGACCGGTTTCTGGGATTTCAGCCGTCTTCGGCCCGGCTTGCTTGAATCCTGATGGTGCAGTGAGAAAGGGACTCATGTCTGAGTATACCCTGCCACATCTATAGTGGCCAAAAACGATTCAGAAAAGGGGGTGGTGATGAACAGAGTGTCTGAATTAAGCAGACCACTCTTACCCAGTCCAAAGATCAGGGCTTGATCCATCACCGTTATTTATCTCACTGCACCATCCCAGCTCAGAACCTGGCTATATGCAAATCAGTCTGTCCCTGGCCCAGTGCATCATGGGAACAGGGCAGACTAAACTACCAAGCCAATTCTTCACCAGAAAGGAGGCAAGCTACCGGGGACCGGTTTCTGGCATTTCAGCCGTCTTCGGCCCGGCTTGCTTGAATCCTGATGGTGCAGTGAGAAAGGGACTCATGTCTGAGTATACCCTGCCACACCTATAGTGGCCAAAAACGATTCAGAAAAGGGGGTGGTGATGAACAGAGTGTCTGAATTAAGCAGACCACTCTTACCCAGTCCAAAGATCAGGGCTTGATCCATCACCGTTATTTATCTCACTGCACCATCCCAGCTCAGAACCTGGCTATATGCAAATCAGTCTGTCCCTGGCCCAGTGCATCATGGGTACAGGGCAGACTAAACTACCAAGCCAATTCTTCACCAGAAAGGAGGCAAGCTACCGGGGACCGGTTTCTGGCATTTCAGCCGTCTTCGGCCCGGCTTGCTTGAACGCCCACAAGTGGCGCAGGGCTTTACAACGTGACGCATCTGCCTAGATGCGTCACGTTGTAAATGGGTCGTAGGGATGCGCCACGTTTATGCCGCTGTTGCGTGACGCAAACGTGGCGCATTCCCAACATAAATCTGCCCCATGGACTCTTGCTTTTTTGTTCTGTACTCTGTTGCTTCTCTGTTCGATTTGTATCACGAAAGTACCAATTCATAACATAGTGTAAACAGCATAACTATAACTGCAGAATTTCTGTCGTTTTGTGTGTGTAAAATCTGAACTTAAGTATAAAATCCCTGTAACCTTTGGGTTTTTAGTGTGTGTGTGTATATATATATATATATATATATATATATATATATATATATATATATATATATATATATATATATATATATATATATATATATATATATATATATATATATATATAATATATATAACATAACATTCTGGAAATGAGGAGCTTCACAAAGGTTCTGTAGATTCGCCACTACAGGTATTGCATATGAAGCTCAAAATGGAGGTGCATTGTAAGAGCACCATTTCAGTGTCTGCATTGGAGTTCTTTTCTGATGTGATCCTTTTGAAAAACACCTCGTGTATGTCTCTCCAAGTTAACTAGCCTTCAGATCTCCTCTTTCTTGCCCCTTCCTAATCCCCTCCCCATCACAGTACCTCTGTCTCACATTTAGCAGGAGTCTTTGTTCTTAAACAATAGTAGCCAAAATGTGTAATTTCCCATGCTAGACAACTCCTAATTCAGCATCTGAGTACTGGCTCCAGCCAGCAGAATGTGTTGGTTGAGTCTGCTGGATACTGCAACTCATGTCTGCCCTGTGATAGTAGAGACTCTGCCTTCCTTTTTCATCCTCAAACTCTGGTCCTGTACCCTGTAGGCACATTTTAGGGAAATACCAAGCTACCCCTTCCAGCATTAAATCTGGTCACAATGACTAAGGATAGCCAGGCTAGTTCCTGGGCACTTGGTCACATCCTGCAGACCCTTCCCATTGAGAATATATGACCCACTATTTGCTGTTATTGGTAATTGATGATGAAAGTACACCGAGCACTGCCAATCTGGAAGAATGAAACTACCATCTTCCATTTTAAAACTGCGGTCTGCAATGTCTCGGGCAAGCAATGCTGTTCCTTGTCCAAAGTACAGTCCTTCACTAATACTCAATTAGATTTGCACAAAATACTTTAAAGGCCATTATAGTGCATTTTGCACTTGTGGATGAGTAGCTTCTCCCATACTGTTTTACCTTTAGATTGAGTATTCCTATGCCAGCATCTTCAAGGGAAACTAAACCATGTGTGACAGAATGCAATAAAAAACACAAATGAATGGATACTTTAGTTGCCTGCGGTGGGTCTTTTGGTCGAGCACTGCTAAATAGTTCAGCCGACAGGAGGTGCTCTGGAAGAATACCCCTGGCCTGGTCCATCATGGTGGAAATGGCCCATGGAAGGCAAGCAAGAAGCTCTTCCTGCTAGGTGGGTAGGCAGGGCCCAGGAGTATCACTTTGTGTCGCTGGTGCTACTGGCCAATTGTCAAGGTGCAGTGAATGAATAAAGCGCAACAATCGCCCTGGAGGGCATCTTGGTGCTGTTATCAATGAACCAAGAAACTTGCCACACAGCCGATGGGAAAATAACCGTAAGTTTTAAGGAGTTTTCTAAAGGTGTCAATGTTGGGAGATTGTGTCATAGCGAGCAAAAAATTGATCTATGCCTTAGCCCCAAGTAAAAATATGGATCTGTCCACCCTGGCTTTTCAGCCTAAACTTCGGGATCAATAATATTTTTCTGTTGGCAGAATTTAGATCTGTTAGGAAAGTAAGATACAAGTTGATCGGAGAGAAACTTGGGGCAAGTTTGATGAAATGCCCTGTAAATAATGGTTAAAGATTTTAATATAATCAGTTTTTCAATGGGAAGCAAGTGAAGTTCCTGTGAACCCTTTTGTGAAGGACTTTAAGGGCCAAACTGACTGCTGCGTTTTGAACCACCTGCAGCTTCTTCATCAGATATTTAGGCAAACCCAAGAAAAAACTGTTACAATAGTCAGTCTTGAGGTGATCAAGGGTCAACAACTGTCTTTCTTGCTGAGAGGGGAATAAAATCAAATGACCATTTAAGGGACTTGATCGAAGAGAAACAAGACCCTGAGACAATGATGATATATTGGCGGAAGGATAGGTCATCTGTGAACTAAACTCACAGGTTCCTTGCTATATTGCTAGACACAGCGGGTTGTCAAGGTTGTCCGGACACCAATCTGCGGCGGAGAACTGGTTGTTATTTCCAAAACAGAAAAATGTTGTTTTCTTAACAATGCACTTTAGAAAATTATTGTTCATCCATCTGAATACTTCAGGGGAAACAACTTTTTTTAATTTAGCTCAGTACTGGAAGAGGTCTTATCAAGGGCCAGAATCAATTAAGTATCATCATCATAAGGCATAGAGGAAATACCAAATGATTTAATAAGGACTATCGGGGCATATAAACATTGAATAAAGTGGGGCTAAGTGACGAGGGCCGATTACAATGCAGCGCGCGCAATGTAATTCGTTTTATTTATTTCTTTACTTAAGTCTGGCCGTATGCCGGAGTTTACTACCCCCACCCTGTCCCACCCCTCCCTGCCCCTCCCCCTCCCTGCCCCTCCCTGCCCCTCCACAGCACTCCTTCGAGGAGCCGCCACTGCATATGATAACTATGTTGGGGATGCGAAGGGAACATTTCTTATCTAAGCGATCTTGTTTACATTCGTATGCGCATTTCTACTGAATACAAATATTCTGAAGCTGGCTCTTTAGGGTTCTCAAGCTTACAATCGGGTTAATGACAACTATTTTTACTTTTCTACTATATTTTTCAAGAAACAGCAGCTCTTGCTTTGATGTGCGATGCCTCTGAATTCAATTCAGCTATGTTGACTCATACCTTTTAACCCATTTTAGGGGTTTGCTTTTAGGTGTATCTTTTTGTTTTTAAATTGTGAAAACGTTCTGGTTAATTTGTATTTTATAGGCCTGATGGGAACAGCCAATAGTACTTTCAATAACAGAGGATGTGGTCTGACTGCTAGATTGCGTCCACATCCTGTGATTCTGGGCAAAACACTTAATATGAATGTGTCCTTGTATAATATAACTGGTGCTCACATAAAGCGCTCCAATACGGGTCGAGTACGCGCTATATGAATCTGCAATAAAAAAAACAACAATAAAAACCATAAGTGGCCACCTTCGTAGTTAAAAATGCGTCATTTTGAGACAATATTTTGAATAAGCTTGGAGATGTAAGGCTCGGGTTTAAATTCAAAAGAAAAAAAACAGAAATGCATTTTTGGAGCACTAATTCGAAGAAATTTTGAACAATTGTACATATTTTTGACTTACCTGTTGATTGTCGAAAATATTTTTAAATGAATGGGTTTAATATAGAGAACATTTTAAAACGAGCCTTGGCAAAACCAATAGGTCAGACTTTGGCAGTTTACGTTTTATCTTTACATGGCTTTTATAAAACGTTATTGTTAGGGGAGTTACGGGACACCCTGCCAATGAGACAAAAGGGTTGGATAAAACCAAAAGTATGTCATTGTCACAGTAGCCCCTGGAACTTAAGGGAACGTCTTTTGGATGGGATATGCACTTTACAAAAGAGTAGGATGCCCTCACTCAGGAAAGTTAGCTATGGCTGAAGTGGGCTGACCCATTGCACTATTCTGTGCTGTTTGGGAGTAATATGCGAATGGCATGACAGCAGACCTGCGAATGAAGAGGGCTTCGGATATATCAGGATAGGTGGACTACGCTTACCAGAATGCAATTAGGCATAACAGCACAATGGGTTGAATATTTATCCCTCTCTTTTCCCACTACGACCTTTCGGCTCTTAGTGGTTGAACGCCTGCCTGCTACGCGGTGAGGGGTTTCTTGTTCTCAGGGCCATTGTGAAGTCCTGTTGTGTTGGTATGTGGTCTGCCTCTCCTACCCTCTGTGCTGAATCATGCTTGCTGGCCTGTGTTGCAGTGCAAAAACAGTACTCTTTGGAACCTAAAACTAACACAACAGAGTCATGCATCATGACAGAAGGAAAACAGCTGTAATGTTGATCGTTATTTTATGATGACATTTTGTTCAACGCATATGTCCCCTTGTTGTTGAATTTTCTATGCCTCTGCTTAATTTCCCAACATATTCTGTGATCTGTTCCTAGGCTAAGTCTGACTTCACTTTATTGACCCCAAACACAGCTATGGAAAACAATATTCAGGGGCATTCTTTCAGTGTGCTGATGGCAGGCTTCAAACCAAAACTGATTGTTGGAAATAAAAAACACTGACAGCTCACATGTCCACTCCTATAATAACATCAAGCACAAGGTATTCTCAGGCACAACATTACTACAGATTTTGTGTTCGTTTTTAGGTCTCGAGTATATGAAAGTGCAAACTCTCTGCTTGTGAAAAATCTATTGTGAATTGACAGTGGGCTTAGAGCCCACCCAGTACTTGCCATTGTTCGGCGTTATTGTCACTCTCGTTAAATTGCTTTTTATTCCTTGCCTTGTGTGGGTTTCCCTTCCTCTTATGTGTTTGTCCCTCCTCTGGTGCACAGCCTCTTTAGTTATGACCTTGCATTGCTCACTTTTTGGAAATTTCACTTTACTTTTAATGCACTCCATGAGGCTGCATATATTTTCCAGCTATTCCCCTTGTGTACTTCTTTCCACTTCCTCTGTAACAGCACAGACTGCATCAGGTTCAGCTTCATAAGACTTATAGTGGGCAAAAATAGGGAGAGGCAGTTTTGGGTATTTAAAATTGTTATTTCTATTAAGTGTTATAGCACAATATGTATTTACAACACCAATAACTCTAAGTTTTACAAATGCGAGACCGATGGCATTGCAAATGCTTGTTCTGTTTTATCGTTTAACTGACACTCAACAATGGTTTGCCATAATTTCTATTTAAATGGATTTCGCCCTTCAAATTAAGGTTGGCTAATTTTTGCCGACGTGGATACCAGGAAGTCAAGTCGTTTAACCGCCAGGGTTCTTCACAGTGAGTTGTGAGATGTTAAATAGTCTGATACATTGCAACAGATGCACTTGTAGGTTGATCCAGCGGGCCAAAGGAAATTCAGTCTCATATGTACAACTCTACACCACGATACTCACCATTATTCATAAATCTATCACTAGGCCCATAAATGACTGAGACATGAATTGACCAACTGAATCATATGACCTAACTAATTAAACACTTTGATAAACATTTAATTAAGTCGAAATCATAGGCAATGGATTAACTAAAGGTAACTCAAACGAAACAAGCAAGACCAGCTTGTCATTTCAAAATCTATTTTATTAACTTTATTTATCGAGCAAAGAACATTTAAAAGTTTAATTCTTTATTAGCATTTTATTAAGCAGCATTATTTTATTAGAAAGGCACATTAGACTGTCAGTTTAAATCAAAATCAGCATGAGAAATGCTTAATACATTTAAGATCTCATTCCCTAGACCCTATTTCCCTAACTTAACTAAAGAAACCTAAAGGGAAAATCATAAGTTCTAAAGGATCTTACGTGAGTCAAAAGTCCGACAGCATCTCTGGAGCACAGGAACGAGCCAAAAGAGCTCTTTCCAAGGGGGCAATTTTTATACCTTTTCTCTATCTAAGACTAACTAAAAGAATACAAAAAGAAGACCAACTCGAAGCGTGATTGGTCGAGAAATGTCAGTCCATGAAGTCATTCGCCTTTCACATTGCAAAAACCATATTCCTTAAGAGCGGCATTGTCTTTTGTCTACGTGTGTCACAAGCTCTTCCGAGGCTTGCAACATTAAATGAAACAATTCGTTGCTTCCTCTGCCCAAGCTTTTCTGCTGCTATGTCCTGTCCTTGGCAGTGAAAGTTATACAATGATTATCTCAGCATTCAGCACAGCTCAGCTTCCGCGAGTTTGTTTTTAAAGAATTATGAAGAAAATGTTTTCTTTCATTCTCTGCTGTGCAAGGCCCAACCCGACAGGACTTCGGACATCCATTTTAGAAATAGGCCACAGGCCTCTTTTAGCAAGACTCTAGTATGCAAAAAAACACAAGACATCAATTAATTTGAGTAAAGATAATTATTCTGTTACCCACCCCCTTCACTAATGTTAACCCATTAGTTTATGTTACATAGCTTAATGCACAAAAGACAAACAAAAACACTGTTACATGAATGACACGACATAAACAAGAGCACATTTAAGAAAATGCACATGTTATTATTTTAAACAGCCGCAATTAATGTTTGACAAAACAAAAGACAAAGTTAATATATTATTTAAACGTAGTGACAAATGTGACAAGAGCACATATTATTAGACCCACGTGTTCATGAGGGTGCACATTATTCTAGGTTGAATTAATGCAAAAACATGCAACACTCGTTAATGTATTATAAATTATGGTAGTTTAAATCTGCGAACAAATTCTTAACTTATCTCTGAAGTCCGCTTCATCAACTCCCTCATCTGGTGATTTCTAAATCACCAAACAAAACCCAAAATTTTATCCAAAAATTTTACTTTTTAGAAATGTCATATAATGATCTCTCTCTGTGTTAGTAAATCTAAACTCCTGTTTCATCAGTTTGTCTGGAGCTCTCATATTGAGCCCTGCGAAATTTCTCCATTTCTATCTCCTTCTCCTGAGCTTTTCTGAGTTTGTATATCCTCTTCTTTTCCCTCACATTCTTCTTTCTCTTGTGAATCATGCACCTGATTTTTAACAAAAGTGTCACTATAGCAATGATTATTACAGGATAAAGCACTTTGCCCATTCCCTGATTGCCCCAAATCTTTTAGCCAAACGTTCTGAGAAATTGTCACTTTCCATGGGTTCTATTTCTGAGTGAAATTCAGTGATATTCTTTATCAGTAATTCTATGTTCTGACTTTTATCTGGGATATACGTGCAGCAATGATGAACGTGCAAAATCCCACAGACTCCTCCCTCTTTTGCTAGGAGAATGTCTAAAGCAAGCCTGTTCTGCATAACCATGCTTCTGGTGGCAATGAGCTCAGTACTAACCAATTGAAAACCACTTGCTGTATCAGTGGACAATCTGTCAACAATTGTGGAAACCTTTCTGATTTTGATTGCATTCAGAGCTATTCCCACCATAGGAATTATTGCACCAAATATATCTCCCATGATCTCAGAGAAGCTTTCTCTCTTGTTCCTATTCAGATGTTTGCCAATTTCAAAAGAACCTTCCCCATTTCTGTCCACATGGAAAATTTTAGGAAAGACTAGACCAAGGTAACATGTACCATACCAGTGGTCCGGGAGACTAAAATATGCCTTGTTCCCACAAACAAAATAAATTCCTGGGAAAATTGGGTCCTTACCACCTTTAAATCCCCAACCCCCTACAATTCGATAAGTGTCCTCACACTGGCTTGCACCAACAAAATAATTGTCGTAAAGTGTGTTGTCTCTTCTAATGCAGAACATAATTTTGCACTAACTGGATCATCTATGTGAATAGCAGCAAATCTATTTTCACCATTAAGCTTCTCATCTTCGAGCTGACAAAACTTGGATTTAGTCTGTTTCAGCATCTAATTTCTTTTGTAAATCGCCCTCCTTTCCTCAACCAACTTGAGAAAAGATCTTTCTTCATCTCTCATTTTACAGGTTACATTATTTTGTAAGCATACCCATAGGTGAGTTCATTAGTTACCAGAAATAATTCCCTCATCTGTTTGGCAGGTCTGACTTTGTTAAGACTATGTGCAACCTTCAAGTTAGCAAATATTTCATCAAAGTCTGAGTAATAGTACTCCAGACGACCTGTCTGATAGAACAAGCTTGATATAACACTGTATGTTATTCCAAAAGTAAGAGGAAGCAAATTATACTTGACCCCTTCAGAAACTGAAGTAGGAAGCTTAACACACACATAACAATCTTTGACATCCATGACTCTAACATACTCTGTCAAGAGTCTTGAAAAATAATTAGTAGAAAAATCACCAACAGATCTGTCCTGGTGAATCTCTGGTTTATGCTCAATAATCCTGTTAGTTTTGCCTGCAACATTATAAACATCTTGTTTAGATTCAGCTTTGCTCGTCATGTTCACCTTATAATCCTCTTTGTCTATGCCAAGAGGAAAGATGACTGCTAAGATTAACCAAACTAGAATGATTAGAATCACACAAATGGAAGACATTTTACAACATCTCCTGAGGATAGCACAGCTTGAATTGTCAGTATTAGGCATTTTTCTTTTTTTCTTTTACTTCTTTTTACTTAAAACAAAAATTTTAAATTAGTAGTAATATTTAAAATAATACCCTCCCCTTTTTTTAGTAACCCTCTAACAGCTTTTCTTCGACCTTGCGTCCATAAAAGTGTTTTCAGCTAACACAATTTCTTCGACCTTGTGTCACCTAACACAATTTCTTCAGC
This sequence comes from Lissotriton vulgaris, assembly GCF_964263255.1. Classification (NCBI taxonomy): domain Eukaryota; kingdom Metazoa; phylum Chordata; class Amphibia; order Caudata; family Salamandridae; genus Lissotriton; species Lissotriton vulgaris. The sequence continues at coordinate 954,310,076 of NC_141694.1, forward strand.
CTTATGCCAAAAATAAACCTCAACTCAAAGAAAACTAAACCTAATCATTGTCACTATTTTCTTCCAAATCTTCCTGACTGCTACTACTGACCTCAACTACTGGTGGGATAATTATGTAGGCCCAGTCTGGAGACTTGTACTTCTGATTTGGCTTCAATGGTCTTTTGCTCTTTCTGCTAAGTACTTCAATTTTCTTTCCAACTTGTTCTTTTTTGTCTGATTCACTCTTTTGACTAGATATCTCATTAATCTGCTCTTTTGATCTGTTCACCAACTTGAATATCAAGCCTTCTTTTGGCCAGACATCACCTTTTCTCAAGAGTTTTTTCTTAGGCTCGATTTCATTACATTCAACTTTCCAAGCCCTTTTTCAGAATTTTCTTATTTCAGACTCTCCATCACTTTCATCCGAGTCAGTTTCAATGATTTCAATACTGTATCTAGGAACTTCTTTACTCAGCAGCTTCACTCCGTTAGGAACAACATCTCTGTAGCTGGTACTTGGCAATTCGTCCTCCTCTTCCGGAATTACTTCTAACTTCCCAGTTCCAGAATTTCCGTTCCTGCTTTCAGAGCTTCCAACCTGCTTTTCAATACTCTCCTGATCTTGAATTTCTTCTGACACAGTTTCTTTTTCAGTTCTTTTTTCTAGAAGATCTTCATCATTTTCTGAATCAACAACGACAATTTCTAGATCTTTTCATTTGATGCTTGATCTACATCATAATTCTCCAGATGTCGACTTTCCTGTCGATCTTCAGAATCTGGATCTTCAGGTTCTTCTTCTGAGTCTGAATCAGTTGTAGTGTCGTCACTATCTTCATCAGGGTTATCAGGAGGTGGTACGCGAATGGTGTGACTTGCATGCACCCATCTCTTCAGACCCTTACATTTAACAGCATTTGTTGTGACTAGTATCACCTGTCTTGCTTTTTGCCACCTGGGTACTAAACAGTTCCTCCTCCGATGAACCTTTGTTCTGACCCAGTCTCCTGGCAATAGATCATGAGCCTGCTCCTTTTCTTTTGAAATCACATCTGTTCCCACCTAATGGAATACAGAAGTCACCACATCAGACAACTGCTTACAATAATCCATAATTGCACTATCATTTATTGTCAACAATTTTCCAACTGGAATAAAAGCCTGCCTTATTACTCTTCCCATGAGTATATCATGAGGGCTGAGACCTGTCTTTTTATCTGGTGTGCTCCTCAAAGACATCAAAACAAGTGGAAGCGCGTCTGTCCACTTTATTCCTGTAGCTAAGCACATCTTTGAAATTCTGTTTTTAATTGTGCCATTGATCTGTTCAACGACACCTGATGCTTCTGGTCTGTAAGCACAGGGCAACTTTTGCTTTATGCCGAAGGCTTCACAAATTAATTTAAACAGTCTGTTTTCAAAGTGTGTGCCACAATCACTTTCAATAGTCACTGGAAATCCGTATCTAGGTATGATCTCCCTTAAAAGCAATTTTGCCACAGTAACTGAGTCATTGTGATGAGTTGGGAACGCTTCCACCCATCTTGAAAACAGATAGACAATAACAAGGACATATCCCAACTTGTTATGTGGTGGCATGCCAATGAAATCCATTTGCAACCTGGTAAAAGGACCACCCTCCCATCCTATGGTTCCCAAGCTTACAACTGTTTTTCTGTTTGGATTGATTTGTTGGCAGATCAAACAACGCTGGCAAAGTGACTCCGCAATAATCCTAAATTTTGGATTATACCAAGTTTCCCTGAACAGTCGAATCATTGTGTCTCTTCCTAAATGACCAGGACCATGGTACAACCGTGCCATGCCAGCAATCATGCAATTGAGCATAACAGGTCTGCCATCTTTGTAAACCCAAATTTCATCTTCCTCTCGCTGTCTGCAACCTTCTTTGAGCCATGTGTTTTTCTCCTCATCATTTGCCTCATCTTGTAAGTCTTTTACTCCCTGCCACGTTTCTACTTCAGATATTAGCATGAGAGAGTTCATGATATGATCATTATCTTTTTCCCGATTAAGTGAAAGATTGTTTTTCGCACAGTAACGTGCAGTTTCATCAGCAAAGGCATTTACTTCAGTTATAAAGTCTTCTCCCTTTTTGTGCGCTCCACATTTGAAAACAGCAATCTTTTCTGGTAACGGAATGCCATCGATCAATCTTTTGATCAGTTTTACATTCCTGATCAGAGTTCCCGCAGAGGTCAAATAACCTCTTTGAGACCAGAGCTGGCCATAGTCATGAACTACGCCATATCCATACTGACTATCAGTCACTATGGTAACCTTTTTCCCTTCTGCTTTTTCACAAGCACGAATTAAACCAACTAATTCTGCCACTTGTGCTGAACGAATTCCTTCAAGAGTTGAACCCTCAACTATTTCTGAAACTGTGCAAACTGAATATGCTGCTCTCAGAATGCCTTCATCTGTTCTTAAACAGGAGCCATCAACAAAGTAAACAATGTCTGACTCTGGTAAAGGCACATCTTTAATGTCTTTTCTGGGTTTAGTACGATATTCCAAAACATCCAAACACTCATGATCAATGTCATCAGTTTCATTGTCAATTTCAGAAACCACACTATCTGGTAAAAGTGTAGCCGGATTGAGATTAACACATCTCGCAATAGATACATTATCTGATCCCAGAATAACTTTTTCATATTTGGTCAATCTGTTACTTGACAGGTGCTGTGTTTTACTTCTGGTAAGAAGTGTCTCAACTGAATGAGGTACATACACTTTTACAGGAAACCCCATTATGATTCCTTCACTTTGCTCAAGGCTTACACTTGTTGCAGCCACTGCTTTTAAGCAACCTGGCAATGCTTTTGCAACAGGATCAAGAACAGCTGAAAAATATGCTATTGGTTTTCTCATTTTTCCATGTTTCTGAATGAGAACTGATAATGCACAACCTTCCCTTTCACTGCAGTACAGCTCAAATTCTTTGTCGTAATCAGGCATCCCCAATGCTGGTGCTTCACACAGACTTTTCTTTAGCTTTTCAAAAGCCTCTAATTTCGTTTTTGTCAAAACAATTGGATCTTTTATGTCTGCCTTTGTCAGCCTCTGCAGTGGTTTCGCAATTACTGAAAATCCACAAATCCATTGGAGACAATAACCATCCATTCCTAGAAACATCCTGATCTGTCTTTGTGTTGTTGGTGGTTGTATTGCTCGAATCATTTTTATTCTCTCAATTGTCACTTGTCTGATTCCTTTTGCAATTCTGTGACCAAGGTATTTAACCTCTTGTTTGCAAAACTGTAGTTTCGCAGGGGACACTTTATGTCCCTCATCTGCCAATCTATTCAAAAGTGTAATAGTGTCTGTTACACAATTTTCTCTTGTTTTTCCTGCAACAAGGAGGTCATCTATGTACTGAACCAGCGTTGACTCTCCAGGCAATTTTAAATCTTCCAGGGATTTCTTTAACAACTGATTAAAGATAGATGGACTCTCAGTATACCCTTGAGGAATACGACACCATGCTAATATGCGATCCTGGAACCGGAACACAAAAATTTGTTGGCTATCTGGATGCAGTGGAACTGTAAAGAAGACATTACATAGATCAATGACCGTATACCATTCTGCATCATGTGGAATCTGGTATAGAATTACCGCTGGATTTGGTACAACTGGACAGCAAGGAACAACTATTTTATTAACCTTTCTCAGGTCCTGAACTATTCTGTAAGTTCCGTTTGGCTTTTTGATTCCCATAATCGGTGAATTACATGGACTGCTTTCAATCTCTCTCAAAACACCTTGCTTAATGAATTTTTCAATCACAGGAATGACACCCTCAATAGTTTCAGTTTCATTTTGTACTGGGGAATGTTTGGAAAATCTATTCCCTGTCTCACAGTAATTTTTACTGGGTCCACATGTTTCATTAAACCCATTTCATCACCAGTTAAATCCCAAATTTTCGGATAAACTGCCTCTTTCAATTCTTCAGGTAATTTCTTTTTTATCAAAAACAGGGAATATTTTATTTTCTTCGTCAACCATTAACATTGTCAATTTATACAGACCATCTTCTTCTAAAGTCTGAAGCTCAATACCATCCGGTGAGCAATATATTTTGCAGTTCATCTTGCATAACAAATCACGTCCTAAAAGATTAACAGGACTGCTGTTACAGACAACAAATCTGTGTTTGTCTTTGTAATTTCCAATTTCTACATCAACTGGTTTTGTCAAATCTGTTTTTATTTGCTGATTAGCTACGCCAACTACGTGGATGGTTTCACCAGAGAGAGGAAGATTTTCAATTTCCACTGATCTTACAGTAGAACGGGTAGCACCAGTGTCCACAAGAAAAGTGATTTCTTTGTCATTCACTTTACCATTTACAATGGACCTGCCTGATCTACCTCAAGAGTGGCTCCAAGTACACACTCTTCTTCCTCTCTCAGGCACCGTCATGAGTAATCTTCTCAATCACTGCTCTCATTTTCTTTCAGCCACAATTGTTGAGAGACATTTGACACATTTACTTTTGGTGATCTTTTTACCTGTTCAGCTCTGCAGAAACCCGTCTCTGGACTGTATCTCTGTGTATTCATGCAATTTGGCAAGGGGGTCTGTGGAATTTGACTCTGCTGATTCAATTGGCTCTGCTGATTCACTAACTGTCGCTGTAGCTGTTGCTGCTGACTTATTTCAGTTAACTGTCGCTGTAGCTGTTGCTGCTGATTTATCTCACTCTGCATCTGTGGATTTAATGATGAATTTTTAAAATTTCTGGGCGGATTTTTACACTCACGCTTCCAGTGTCCAATTTCGCCGCAATTAAAACATGGTAGCTTTTCTTTTAGCTCTTCAATGTTTATATTAAATTTAGGCTTATTCACAAAGTTCCCTTTGAACTTTCCTGGATTCTGTTGAAATTTTTTATTTTTTAAGGTTGCTATCTGCTGCTCAGCTACTTTCACTTGTGCCCACATTGCCTTTTCCTTGAGTTTCTTTTGTTTTGCATCTATCTCATCACTGCAGTATTTTGCCTTCCTCATATCATCGACTGAAAGTGATTGCCAGTCGACAATTCCGTTTCTAATCATTTCTCCAATTTCAGGTTTCAGGCCATAAACAAATCTATAAATGAAGTGGCTCATGTCACTTTCACTTAATTTTTCATAGCCACTGTATTGTTTAAATACCAGGAGTAATCTTTCATAAAAGGAATGAACTGATTCTTTTGGTTCTTGGTTTGTCCTGTCTACTTTAACCCAATCTACTTCTTTTGCACGAATCTTGTTTTTCAGCCAGACAATTACTTTGTCATAGAATTCCATGACATCGTCTGAAGGAGAACCTGTTATTCTATGTCGAGCTGGTTCCTCTTTGAGCCAACTAACAGAAATTTTACATTCTGTCTAAGGATCCGATGGGACACCAATGTCAAAGAACCATCAAGATCAATCCACAGAACTTTTGAAACCTTTATAAATCTGTCAACCTGACGATACCATTCCACTGGCTTTTCTCTCAGCCGAGGAAAATCATTTGTAAAGAGCAGAATATCCTGTCTTGTCCATGGAACATGAACATAACCTCCACCAGCTATTTCCCTCAAAGGAAATTCACCAAAAACTTCTCCTCTTTCTCTCCTTTCTTCTTCTCTTTTCTTTGTCCATTTAACTCTCCATTTACTTAATTCACCTAATCTTTTTAGAAACACAATTAGTTCTTTTTGGTATTCAGATTCTGAATATCCTTGTGAGAAAAATCCACTCTGTAATGATTTTGCAATTGTTTTTGACGACTCAAATCTATTTCTAATTCAGCAGCCACTTCTTCAAATTGTTCATATTTATTTTTGGTTTTCCACTGAATGCTCTTGCAAATAAACAACAGTTCATCTTCCTGATATTGCTTCAAACAGTCAGTACCAATTGTGCCAATAATTAATTCTTCTAAATCTGCTTTTAATTTTGCAACATCAAGTTGTTTAGACTCAGGAACTTGTTGAGGAATCTGTGTTAAATCTGTTTTATTTGTGGTCTTTTCTAAAGAACCAGAATCAGAATCTGAAGCTGATGGTGTGACACCATTTGACAAACTTTGATTTAAAGTTAAATTTGGCATTGTTTTATCTCTGTGAATTTCTGTTAATTCAGAATAAAAATTTTCAGCCACTTTTTGAATTTCTGCATTTAATGAATTTGTTAAAACTGAATTTCTGTTTTCACCTTGCTCAAAAACTGGTACAACAGGACCAATGGCAATTGGTACTGTTACTGCTTCCATGCCTTTTGTTAATTGCTGAATTAATTCTCCGTTCGCTTTTAAGTATTCTGAAATGTTTGGTATATTTTCAGGTAGCTCTGCTTTTTTGTCATTATTCGAGAAATTATTTCTCGAATCTGAAACCTCTGGATAATTTCTGCTTTCTCTCGGAGTATTTGATTTACTTCTTGATCTTGCCCTTTCAGGTAATCTCAAAAATCCGGGTGAATTTTCATGAATCTCTCTAGGAGGTGCACTAGGAGAAATTCGTGAAAAGCTTCTCGGGGTAGACTGTGAACAGCTTGGCTGATAAGGTGGTGGATTAATAAAAATTTCTTCTAAAACTGCATCATCTAATTCTTCATCAAGGTGTCCTTTTTTCCGGGAATTCTTTTGACCTGATGTTTCAACAACCATTTCTATAACCGGGTACAAACCATCATGCATGTCCCCTTTTCTCCAACGACGCACTCTATCCTGGTGGGTTTCCCTATTTATATCTAATTTTGGAGCTCTTGATGTTCCCCAATTTTCTCGTTCGAGTTCCATCATTTCATTTTCCCATTCAACTAAAGCTTCAAATTGAGTAGGTCTGGGCCTTGGTGAAAGAGCCATCATTTTATCTCTTAAGTTTCTTAAAACTTTAATATTAAACAATCCATCTTCTGGCCAGGCTAAAACACCATCATCTTTGGTATATTGCATCCAATTTTCAAACCAGAGAACCGTCTGATAACCATATTCTCCTTCCATATATGCTGCGGGTGTTTTGTACTTATGAAGTAATTTTCCACCACGCGCTTCAATTTTCTTGTCAGGATTGAATACATTTTTAATTTTAATTTTAATTTAATTTTTAATTCTCTGAAACCATGAAGGCTTCTTTTCTTCTTTATACCAATAACTCATGTTTTAAAACTATTCCGTTTAATTTAGAAAAGATCGTAAGTATTTCCTTGTTGTTCCGCTACTCTAGCCAATCCGTGCGCGAAACTCACCAACAAACCAATCAGGTTAAGCCACGTCACTACCTTGCTCAACCAATGAGAATCCTGTTTTCAGAAAGGACCAATCAGCTAACAGCTCGTTTTGGTCACATGAACCAATCAGCGTGCTTGCTGTGACGTATGTTAACCAATCGCAGCGCGAACCCTGTGACGTATACTGCCGCTGCAACGAAGCTGCACGTGTCAGTGTCACTCCGTAAAACTCACCCCTCCTTTACAAAATATTTTCACAGCGCCATTTTAAAACAATCCTTTTCAATGGATTTCAGTTAATTACTACGGAAAAACAAACCATTTGTCTGTTTCGCCAAACAAAGTGATAGTTTTACCAGACATTCAAGATTTCATTCTCGTGAAATAGACAACGCTATTTTCACAAAACAGTTTTACGCATTCATACGAGAAAACCTATTCATGTATACATGAAATCTTTGGCAGGACTCTAACCAACCAATAGAAATCCACAAACGCCAGTAAGAATAGACGACGCCACCTTACCCTTCACTCAAGCTCGGAAAAATCCTACTACTCTTTTCGCAACGAGTTTTAAAACGGGCTCTTAGTCCCTATACTCAGAGCTACAATTTCATAGGCAAACCTCACTATACATACAACCTGTCATACCTAAAAATCCCTAAACTTGTGTTGTACGTCCACAACACTTAGTGATATTTCAGTACCACTAACTTGAAAACAGAACAAATGAACTGTGTAACTTCACCTGTCACACTACTCTGCCGGCACATAGGATTTTTTCTCACTGCTGGAAAAAACCTTTTGACAACATATAACAACTAGACAAAACTTAACATGTGTTAAACATGTATCCTATGTAATTACCATGTAACATGTCAGTTACCATAGTAACCAAACTTTGCTATCAGAGATTTGATCCAGCGAGCCAAAGGAAATTCAGTCTCATATGTACAACTCTACACCACGATACTCACCATTATTCATAAATCTATCACTAGGCCCATAAATGACTGAGACATGAATTGACCAACAGAATCATATGACCTAATTAATTAAACACTTTCATCAACATTTAATTAAGTCAAAATCATAGGCAATGGATTAACTAATGGTAACTCAAACGAAACAAACAAGAGCAGCTTGTCATTTCAAAATCTATTTTATTAACTTTATTTATCGAGCAAAGAGCATTTAAAAGTTTAATTCTTTATTAGCATTTCATTAAGCAGCATTATTTTATTAGAAAGGCACATTATACTGTCAGTTTAAATCAAAATCAGCATGAGAAATGCTTAATACATTTAAGATCTCATTCCCTAGACCCTATTTCCCTAACTTAACTAAAGAAACCTAAAGGGAAAATCATAAGTTCGAAAAGATCTTACGTGAGTCAAAAGTCCGACAGCATCTCTGGCCAACAGAAACGAGCCAACAGAGCTCCATTTTAGAATTAGGCCACAGGCCTCTTTTAGCAAGACTCATACCACAAAATTGAGTTCCCTTACACAACAAACTCTTGCCATGAACAAACTGAACGGGTATACAGTAAAATGGGCTAAGATCGACCCTGAGGAGGTGACACAGAGGGTCCTTGAAAAAGCAGGCCAGTGGATATCTAAATGCACGTCTCTGAACGCATCGCCACAGACGATTGTCAGCAGTTTCCGAAACATTCAGGAAACAATAAGGGATGAGTTATTTGTCAAAACAAAAAACAAGATCAAACACCCTACTGCGAGATGGTTCGACACTGCATGCCGAAAGGCCCTCTCATCACTCAAAGACGCCCTGCATAAGCCTACCAGGGATCCTAAGGAAATCTCCCATTTGAGGAAGATCTACAACTCAGCAAGGCAAGATCGTAGAAAACAAATTAAAAAAGATCTCTGGCTGCGCCTACACGACAGTGCCCAAAGAAAAGACAGTACTGCATTTTGGCAAATCATTAGATCGCCCTTCCTGGCCAACAACGCAGATATTGAACACCTTGATGTGGCTATTTCAGAGGAAAACTGGGTCTCCCACTTCGCCAAAATTTTTGGAACAGCCCCAGTCCCTGCAACAGAAAACACAACATACGAGGTTCAGCCAAGGAGAAGTAACATCTACCCAATCAAGATTCATTTTCATCTAAATGAAATCATAAAGGCAATCAGGGCTTCCAAACCCGGCAAAGCCCCAGGCCCTGACGGTGTTCCAATGGACCTGTTTCTCCATGACGTGGATTTCTGGTCGCAGCTAATCACCCGGGTCATGTCAGCAGTAACTAAGATCGGCCTGTACCACTCGTGGTCTACTTCCATTCTTTTGCCCATTTTCAAAAAAGGTGACCGCAATGACCCCGCTTGTTACAGACCAATCTCCCTTCTGGACTCAATGGGCAAAATTGCAGGTCGGGTACTCCTGGACCGTTTACAATCCTGGGCCCGGGAGAATAACATCTTAACCGATCTGCAATATGGTTTCCAGAAGGGACTTGGGACTGTGGAGCAGGCCCTTAATCTCGTCTTACTGGCTGGTAAATATGCACACGCCAAAGGAGGTAACATCTTCCTCGTCTATGTCGACCTAAGTGCGGCATTTGACTGCGTCCAGCACGCGAAACTCTGGCAGATACTAAGCGACCTGGGCGTGGATCCCCCGATAACAACATTCCTGCGAGAACTCTATTCAAATGCTGAAGGCAGAGTTCGATATGGCATTAGAGGCGAGCTGTCACGTTCATTTCAGATAACGAAGGGAGTAAGACAGGGCTGTGTCCTGGCTCCCTTCCTGTTCAATCTTTACACGAACGGACTCGAACAGGCTATGCTGGAAGGGGCCCAGGATCTCCCCCAGATAAATCATCGCCCGATACCTACGCTGTTGTATGCTGATGACTCAGTGATCCTAGCACGGACCCTAAACCAACTCCAGATCCAAACCAACAAGTACACAGCATTTATGGAGTCACTTGGCCTCAAAGTAAACATTAAGAAAACCTTTACAATGCACCTCGGTCCCAGGACCAAAACCACAAAACCAATAGTGGTAGATAACATCAAATTGGAAAAAACCCAGGTCTATCCATACCTGGGTATCCTAGTGGACGATGCATTGAATTGGCGGAAGGCAATTGAGGCCAGGAATCTTCACTTTCGTCGAGCTACATCAGCCTTAACATCTTTTTCACGGAAACTGGGGAAACCAGCCCCATCTGAACTTTTGACTATATACTACGCAAAATGTCATAGCGTGGCTACTTATGGTGCTGGAATCTGGGGCTACGGACGTATTGACCAATTACAGGTCACCGAAAACTCCTTTGTAAAGTACATCCTGTCCCTCCCTCAAAGCTCGCCGACATTAGCCTCACATCGGGAGCTTGGCATGGAGTATATTGTTGACACCATTCGATGTCAGCCCATTCTCTTGTGGCATCGAATATGGTGCAAGCCTGAATGTCATTTAACCCGCTCCCTCATCGCTGATTGCCTAGCTCTGACAAACTGGCGTAAAATCCCATGGTTAACCTACGTATTCAACTTCTTTAAAGACTTGGACCGCGTTTCCTACTTTGAAGAACCACCCTCAGTAGAAGATATCTCCAGGAAGCAGTTAAAGGTAATGTGTCTGGACCACCTAAGGGAATTACGGAACCAGACAGAGATTATCAAACCATTAAATGAAAAAATCGGCGCCCAACAAACTGGAAAATGCATACAGCCTTATTTGACGTATTTTTTATCTAATTATGAAAGGTATCTATTAAAAAGACTTCGATTTAACATTTTCTTTCGTCTAGTTACATTCCCTGAAACGAATAACTGGTCGCCAAAGTTGCTGAACTGTCCCTGTGACGGAATTTCTAAACAAACTACGATCCATGTAGTCCTCTTCTGCAAATATTATAAAACATCAAGGAAAAAATGGATTATTCCGATTCTCCGAATCAGTGGTCACAGACAAACGCATGCAGCATATCTTTATTTGCAATCTTTAAAGACAATGCATGAAGCCAAATTTATAGCGACCTTCCTTAAAGAAGTCTTAACATTACGTCGCAGCATTTCTAGTTAAATGAGAACTGAACAGTATTTTAAACCCTAGTTCTTTATTTCCACTCAAAAATGTTATTAATACTGTGTTTTCTATATCATGTGTTAAAATTCTTCTCTTTTTAAACTATGTACTTTTTATGATTATTGAAATGATAATCGAATAAAAGTCAATGAAACTGAAACTGAAACTGACTCTAGTATGCAAGGAAACACAAGACATCAATTAATTTGAGTAAAGATAATTATTATGTTACCCACCCCCTTCACTAATGTTAACCCATTAGTTTATGTTACCTAGCTTAATGCACAAAAGACAAACAAAAACACTGTTACATGAATGACACGACATAAACAAGAGCACATTTAAGAAAATGCACATGCTATTATTTTAAACAGCCGCAATTAATGTTTGACAAAACAAAAGACCAAGTTAATATATTATTTAAACGTAGTGACAAATGGGACAAGAGCACATATTATTAGACCCATGTGTTCATGAGGGTGCACATTATTCTAGGTTAAATTAATACAAAAACATGCAACACTCGTTAATGTATTATAAATTATGGGAGTTTAAATCTGTGAACAAATTCTTAACTTATCTCTGAAGTCCGCTTCATCAAGGTTGAAGCCACTCGAATGAGGTGAGAGAGTAATGCTACTCTGGCTGTAATCAAAGCCCATTTTATTTCACAGAATTGATAACAATATGTTTAGAAAACTGCTTTGGTTTGAGGTCAGACCTAAAAAGAGATCTTGAGACCTTGTTTGCATTTTGTTCTTGCTGGATCCTTTAAGGCGCCGGATACACGCTACAAAGGCAGTTGCAGAGTGCCAAAGAGCGAATCAGATGTGTCAGTTGCTGCCCTTGGTCACCACTAACTGATTCCAATGGGTGGGTACTGTGAAGATTGCAGTCAGTAGGAACAGCTGTGTGAAAACGTTATGTACTTGATATGAACCCGCTTAATCTTGCTTGAACAGCTATGACGGAAAGTGAGAAAGAAAGGTGAGGGTTTCGGGATCAACAATTGATGCACAATCCAGGAGATAATATTTCTTATGAGGCACAGTGGACTACTCTTCTATTTTAAATCCCATACCAATGTGCGCTGTCTGTTGACCTTTGCCTTTTGAACAAATACAAATGGAACAACCTCTTATCTGGCCTTTCTTATTTTCAAACTGGTAATAACTCTAATCATAACATTTCCTCACAGCATAGAATCTCAGCATACAAATAAGCTTTCTTTTTAGTTTTGTTTATTTATCCCCAAAACATTTTTTTTATATATTTGTTTTTTATTTTCACATTTTTTTTTAGATTCAATTATATAAGCATACATATTTGTACATAAAATGAAATCACATTACTGTTACAATTAGAAAGGAGACATCCTTTGGCTTTTCTAGACAGTGATTTATAGTTCTAGTGACCCCCAAAATTACTCATCATTCTTCCATTCTCACCTTTCTTTCTACTCATACATATCAACTATCATACCACACAAACAAATTCACAATGAAAACACATCTGTACAAGAGTCCTACTCGCTAATTCTGTTTGTATTTTATCCATAGGTTCCACAGCTTAACACCAAAGCACAAGTCCATCAATTTAGTATTGGTTAATTCCTCTTTTTGGCTTGGTTCTTGGGTAGGGCTCTCAGATGAGTGTCACTGGCCTACGTACGTTTTGCTGAAACCAGATTTGTATCACCTTCATCAGGACCAAGAAAGTACATATTCCATCTTTGAAGTAGTCTGGGGGTCTATCTTTAATTATACAATATTGTGCATGAGGACATGTTCTATGCTGTACTTATTGAAGACACAGTCAGATTACTTTCAATTAGTTATGCCTCCATTAGTGTGCTTTGATGTTAAAAAGACAAACGTCACTCCTGAGTCACCAAATCTTATGTTAGAAAAAATGGAAAATGTGATGGGGTTTAGTATAGAAAGCATTAGGAGAGCTCCCAGGTGCTGGGCGAGTCACAGCCATAAAAGAAAATCCTGTTAGTGAGAATAATTAGAAACAAGCATTTACAATGCAACGGTTTCGCCTTTGGAAAAGTTAGAGCTATTAGCAATGTAAATGACAATGCCATGTATTTATCTGTTTTCAAAACCAACACATAAATACAAATTTTGTCATTTACAATGCCAATAGCTCAAACGTTTCCAAAGGCGAAACCGTTGCATTGTAAATGCTTGTTTTTATTAACCATTGCCTTCACTACTGGCCTTTATAGATCCTGGGCATTCGTCACGGGCAGGGGGGGTTGCTTTTCTAGCACTCTCCGGTGACATTATGCCTCCTTGAATTGCATGCATATTCATTTGTAAGCATGCAAAGGTAGTCTATACTTGCCTCACAGTAAGTACCTGCAAAGCAAAAAATTTAAGGCATAGAGAAAATGTGTGCCAAAGTGCGTGTATGTTCATTTAGTGGTTATGCCTCTCCCCAGATAGAAATATTCAAAGAGGTCCCTAGAACATGGTTGAGCCCATCCTGACTTCCAGGGGTCAGGTTGAACCCGATGAAGCACGCCACTATTAGAGTGGGCGAGGGTTACTCTAAAGATTTATTTTCCCCGTCTCCTACCAAGGTGATGTATTGGCGTAGCATGTATTAACGTCCAGACATCTTGAACGTGAACAGTGGCAGAAGGCCGCGGTTCCGAAATGGAGGCTCGAACACTCATCTCCCACTCTTATACCACACGGATGCCCCACAGACGTTGGCTGCATTACTTACAGGTTGGCCCGGTCCTCGTTCTTCTTGCGTAGATCGTTCACATTCACTATCAGGCGAAATCGATTGTCACTGATCATGTCTCGGACTTTACTCTGATAGATCCCCTGGCCTTCCTGCAATCGTAATACATTACGGGTAAATAATAGCAGGTAAGTCCGAAGGACGATCAGAACAAGCACAAAAGTCCTTACGGAGACCAATATATCGAAATCGACGCAGAAATTACATTTCATTAACCTAGAGCCCTAAGAATGGAGGTCGATCTAGCTCCACTTCTAGCCAGCTAGCGCGCTGCAAGCAAGAAACGTGCTCCGCCTTAAAGCCACCCACCACTCTCGAAGTTTGCAACAAGTTACATGCATGACCTACATACCAAAATCAAATAACTAAAAGTGGATCGTGCGCTTAAAACGAAAGTGTATTGGAAAGCCCATATCAGAGTCTGCACATCAGTATGGTGGCCAGGTACTAGAATTTAAACCCAGCGCTCCATTATAATTTCAATGCACATGCGCCGAAGTGTCTCCGTGAATAACGAGATCGGTAAACAATGCAAGGATGGTGTGTGGTAAGCCTAGAGGTCTGGTAGGGGGGAAACCCTTTAGTGGAGTGTGCAGTAATGAAGGTTCGCGGTAATTAGGTTTTAAGATTTATTGAATACAGCTCCACAGTGAGTACGCTTAGGTTAGGCTCAGGAGAAAACGAGGACAGTTGGGAACAGGGGGAGAGGTAGCATTGGAGTTTTGGGATAGTCAATGGGAGGGGTGAACACAAGGATGCTCTCCCGCAGGAGAGTAAAGGCAGTTACCGTCATGCGCTGGCAGTACCGCGTAGGGGGAACCGCTGGTAAAGATAGGCTACCTTGGACGGGGAGGGCTCCCTGGGCAAGACGGTATCGCGTAGGTGGCGGGGGTGAAGTCTTTGGGAAAAGTAGGTGGGCGCTGAGACGTCAGGGGCCGTAATGGGAGCGAAGAACCGAAATACTAAATAACTGGTCGTGGGAAGTGCCGGGACTGCAACACGGATCCGGCCATGCGTCGCCCCTGTCGCGAGAAACGCACATCCCAGGCCGGGTCTCTTTGTTCTCCTTCCTGGCTCAAGTCGGACTCACCTCATTGTCCAGAAAATCCAAGTAGTCTCGCTGCGCCTCGCGCATTTCCCTGTCGTCCACCAAATCAGTCTGCGGAGCTGCGGCCATGCTGGCGGTTCAAGGGGGTGTAGGTAACGGGAAGAATTAGCTGTCGGGCGGTGCGGGTTGTGGGGATCAGATCGCAGAGCCGCTGGTCTTCCTTCTGCCCGACTCACTGCTCTAAGCGAATGGCGCGAAAACTTCGCCTAGTTTTCCCGCCACCAGGGGTCACAACACCCACAGATAGTCATGGGTATGCAGATTGGCCAGCCGGTATAGCCACGGCACGCGTAGCTGAGTAACGACCAATCACAAAAGGGAGAGGTCATCTTGCACAGATGCCCCGCCTAATTGCGAGTTCACTATAGAAACGTTGCTACGCTCAATATGGCGCCTCCACAGTACGAAATGCGACCATGTTAGAAAAGAAATTCTTGTAGGAAAAGAACAGAGAATGGAACAGTTCACCCATAAAATAGGAAAAAGAAACGTGTATTGTAGAACAGCAAATATTGTTCAAAAATTGTAACCACTTGTAAAATATTTATACTTAATCATACTGCTTGCCGCTCGTGTTTTTTTTTTTAAGAAGGCTGCTCGAGTCCATTGAACTATTACCTTTTTCCTAGCTTCATCCTTCAAAGTCTTGTTTATAAGGCCCATCCATGTCAAATATATATATTTTTCCTGTTTGCCGCTGCCACTGTTTAAACAAGTCAGGTCCCGGGCCGCGCTGTGATTGGCTGACGTCACGGGGGTGTCCCGGGCCGGCAGCCAATCACAGCGCGGCCCGGGAATGACGTCACGGGGGTGTCCCGGGCCGGCAGCCAATCGCAGCGCGGCCCGGGACAAAGGGGCGGGGCTTAAAAAAAGCACCAGAAACGCCCCCGAATCGCGTTTTCGTGAGAAAGCGCGATTGACAGCCTCTGCCTCCCAATGGCTAGCCTCCATTTATGGAGCTAGCCAATGAGAGGCAGAGGCGGTCCGAACCTCACTACTAAAAACAAAAGATTTCGACTGGGAGGGGCTTCGCCCCTCGCCAAAGTCGAAACCTAAAAAGTGATGGGATAAAAAGTGCCTGCACCAGGTTGGATGAAAAACAAGAACTGGTCTTTGACCTACATTTTTCACGAGTGGCTGGAGGTGTTTTGAATCCTCTACAGAATGGAGCAGTCCAAGCAATTAGAAGATGTGCCACCACCAACAAGACGGCACTGGGATCCTCTGGTCTGACCTGGCAGAAGAAAATCATTAAATACCTGGGCCTCCTTTTCGAAAGAGACCTGCGAACCACCTTAGACCAGAACGAACAAGCAATTTTAAACAAAATCAAGGAGAAGCTAGAGGGATGGTCACCCAAATTCACGACATGGTTGGGGAGGATAGAGACCATCAAGATGATGGTCACCCCTATGGTGAACTACATGCTCAACATGCTACCACTAAATAACACACCTGACTTTCACAAAAAAATGGACAAATTACTGAACACATTCCTATGGAGGGGAAAGAAACCCAGAATCAGCCTTCAGAAACTCAGACTCCCCAAGGCACTAGGAGGTCTTAACTTAACAAATTTCAAAACCTTTCAAACAGCCTACATGGCAAAACAAGGCTTGTACTGGCTATCACCAAAGAGTGATTACACCCCGGCCTGGCTCTCCCTAGAACGGAGACTGCTAGGGGGGATGGACCCCATAGCACTACTCACAGCGACGAATCACCCCGCAATCAAACAAAAAGCAATCCTTAGGAACACAAGACTGGCCCTACTAAGACTAGATAAAGTACTAGACACAAGCGTCAGACAAACTCAGCTAGAGTCCATCTGGCACAATCCTAGAATAAAGTACAGAAACAAGACACTGGACATGCACACATGGTACCGACATGGCATAACAACGGTGAGCCAGCTACAGGACAAAGGAAATCAAACAGCCTTTAACACACTCAAAGAGCAATACAAGTTTGACAGCGCAGAGCTCTACAACTTCCTTAAAATAAGGGTGGCAATCACCAAAGCAGGCATAAACAAGCTCATCCCATCAATAATACAATACGCCACCAGCCTGAACATAATAGGACACCAAGTAGCGCACATATATAGAGCCCTGAGCCCCAAAACCTCTAAACTAAACAGCAAAACTATAACCCACTGGGAAGCAGCAGCAGGGAGAGAGCTGAGTGAGAAAGAAAGGGCAGACCTATGGTCCTCCACATCGAGAAGGAAGGTGACAACAACTCTAGATCAGACGAAATTCTGGCTAGTACACAGGGCCTACTGGACCCCAGCACGCCTAGCCACCATGGGTATCAGAGAAAACGACGCATAAGGAGTACCTCTAATGAGACCTATATTGCTTTGTCACAAGGAATTATCCAAAAACATTTTCATAAAGAAGGATGCTATAGACAGAAACAAAGACTTGTAATTATTACAAAGACATTATGTTATTTTCTTTCTTTTGTCTTTTTTTTGGTTTTGCTTTTTAGATATTTATACATACATACATTTTATTTTATCTCATGACAACACAATCAAGAATTGATAGACATTCACTATATGTTTTGTAGGTTTCAGAAAGTGCAGTTGAAACAATGTGCCCCTAACAAAATCTCATACCTTGCTAACATCCATACTCTCACACATACCTTACATACATCTGCATTCACTATTCTCTATAAAAATACATAGAAACATGAAAACAGGACTTTACATAAAGAAATTATAACCCGGAAGTGTATCTGGTGGCTCACTGTTGATACATGAAATTAGGGGTTCCACCAGTTAGTTATTGATCTGTACATTATTGACCAATCAGCAGTACATTGTCCAGGTCTTTATAGAGTGTACGGCCTATGTACGTTTCGGTGATAGTAGATGGTTGAATCACCTTCTTCAGGGCCAAGATAAATAGACAAAAAACTAACATATACTATAACAAATATACAGAAGTTAAAAAGAAGGGGCAGTGCGTTTTTTTCCATTCTGAAAGGTAAAAGAAAACATCTATGAACATTTGTACTCTTTATGTTGGTTTACATATTACTAAAAAGTTTTTAAACTAAACATTTTTCAACATAGCATCCTATTACTGCGATTGTCTATTAGATCAATCTGTTATCAAGTATCAGAGCTAAGAGACAGCTATAGTATAGGGTCTAATGGGAACTTTCTAAAGACATAGTAAACAGATCAATGACTAACTGGTGGAACCCCTAATTTCATGTATCAACAGTGAGCCACCAGATACACTTCCGGGTTATAATTTCTTTATGTAAAGTCCTGTTTTCATGTTTCTATGTATTTTTATAGAGAATAGTGAATGCAGATGTATGTAAGGTATGTGTGAGAGTATGTATGTTAGCAAGGTATGAGATTTTGTTAGGGGCACATTGTTTCAACTGCACTTTCTGAAACCTACAAAACTTATAGTGAATGTCTATCAATTCTTGATTGTGTTGTCATGAGATAAAATAAAATGTATGTATGTATAAATATCTAAAAAGCAAAACCAAAAAAAAGACAAAAGAAAGAAAAGAAAATAATGTCTTTGTAATAATTACAAGTCTTTGTTTCTGTCTATAGCATCCTTCTTTATGAAAATGTTTTTGGATAATTCCTTGTGACAAAGCAATATAGGTCTCATTAGAGGTACTCCTTATGCCTAGTTTATTCCTGTCTCCCCCCTCTGGACCTAAAACTAATTGGGAGAACTCTCCTTTCTTTCTATATATCAGAGAAAACGACTCCTGCTGGAACTGCAATAAGCAGAAGGGAGACCTGGCACACCTCCTCTTCCAATGCACCAAGATTAGGAAGTTCTGGGACTCCATAAATACTCTAATCAATGACGTAACAGGCACCACACTATCACTAGACTTTCACTATCTAGCATTGGGATACACCGACCCATCCATAACATCCGAAAATGACAGAGACCTGATTGACCTCCTGCTCACAGCGGCGGTCAAGACGGTGTTGAACAATTGGAAAGACACAGCTAAGGCCACCTTTAAAGCCTGGTGTAACTGGGTCATATTCCTACGAGGAGCCGACACCATAACAACCAACAGCCTACCGAACTCAGGGAAAAAAAGCGAGATGTGGCTGTCGCTAGACAACTACCTGTCCTCTCATAAGCCACCCTGAACGTCCAGACTAGGCAATACTGCATAAACAACATGCATCGCCTACACTGCAGCACAATGTGCCTCTCTCTCTCTACTCTCTATATCTCTATACCTCTCTTTTCTCTTCACGCCACCAGGGGAGCGAAAAGACAATCAGACAGTCTGTAAGGGACACGGGGGAAGCCTGAAGGTTTGACGAGAAGAAGAAGAAGCAAGCATGAGAACATGAACAAACAGACAAATGCCAATCGAGACAATGCTTGCCCCCCCCCCCCTCCGGGGCGCGCTTTTTTCCCTGCCTTTTCCCATCCCCCATGTGTTACACTCTGTACCATGTAAATATGCTTTTTATTTTCAATAAAAAATTACTGAAATAAAAAAAGAAGATGTGAAGATGGTTCTGTTGATAAGGACAGAGAATTTTTTGGGAATGAATTTCTGTTGTTTTTGTTATTTATCACTATCCTCAGAGACTAAGCACTGGAAGTACCAGCTTACCCTTTGAAGGATAAAATCTTCTCTATAAGGCAAGAGTCTGTGATGCCAGGGTTAGGGAGCTTCAATCAATGCTGGTCATCCTTATTGGGGGGTTTTGGTGCCTCCGTTTGCTGCCTGTAACGCAGGATTTGTTTCAACATTATTAGGTATATTATTGCCTTGGGATCCTTTAGAGACAATAATTCCCAAAGAAGATCTTACCTAATGTCAAAAGTCGCTAAATGGTATCTCGATATCAGGGCAGTTTCTATATTGATTCGGTAAGGTTTAAAATTCCAGGATTTAAAATTCTCAGACAAGCAGTCTGCAAAAATAGGCAATTTGCAAAGATTTACTATTACTGAAACGGCATGTGTTGAAAATATAGTGCCTATGACATGCTCTATACTCAATATGTAGCATCTTGCCAAATGATGGTGCCAAGCAGTCATATGACCCCTTGTTACCCCTTGTATGATGTTTCTCTCTTTATCATTTTTTAAATCCATGATGGATTATGTTTTCAGGTCTTATTTAAATCCATGATGGATTATGTTTTCAGGTCTTATGAAGTCTTTTTATATTAGCATGGTTTTATTGCATTAGATTAAAAATGTTTTTTTAGAGATTGTATCCCACAGAGACAGATTTCTACCATTCTACTTATTTGCATTATGCATTTTTTTCTGTGGATTCTTTTATGACCTATACAGGTCAAATAAAGGTTTGAATCAAATGTCGCCTGTCTGAGATGGGCTTTCAGTGTCGTTCTGTATGAGGTAGGAGCGAGATTAGTGGTTGAGGGGAAGTGCTGTGTGAGGAGGGTGGAACCAGTGTTGTCCATCTCCTTGGCAGGCTCTGGCCTTGGGGGTTGGTCCTCCTAAAGAGTGTGGGTTAGGCAACAGTCTGTTTTTGCTCAGAGGGTCAGCACGGAAAGATTCTGGCACATTCCAGCATGAACAACCAGCCTGGGAGTACACAGGGGAGCCCTGCTTGTGCAGCATTTACTTGTGAGGTTAAGGGGACACTCCAGAAGTTTCCAACACAATATGCCCAGGACTCTGTGGTAAAAGGAAGTACAGGGGTCCTCTGTAGAAGATAGGTTCCTTTATTGTAAGTTCCTTCCAAGACATAAGGTACAGATGTAGATAATAAGAACCCCACCAGGAGCTAGCTCTCATCAGCTCAGCCTGAGTAGATCAACTGACGTTAAGAGCCAGAGAGTCACCCCAGGCATTCTATGATGTCATCAACATTCCAATAAGCAGAGCACCACAGAGAAGTAGTTTACTACACATCCTCTCTCCTTAGTGAATGAGGAAAGAAAGAAGAAAACACAGACAAAGATACCTCAAGTGTGACATTTGCATAAAAGTACAAAAGTGAAGTACGCAAATAAATAAAGTACAACAAGTACTGCATGAGGTATGATTAGCATGAACAGAAATACTATAATCATAAGTATGAGCAGAAGTAGTACAACATGCTAAATTCTAGATAGAAAGAAACTACTAAATGCTACTATATGCCACATCCCCTTCCCTTAGAGTAAAAACATGGAATGGATGAATAAAGAGCAGAGTAGCAAGGAAAAATGGTCACGCTGCCAACTGGAAACACCAGAGAGAAAACCCCCTGAAAAAAAAACAAAGGCAAGCGTAGACGCAGACCCTTTACAAGCTCCCCTAACAAAACAATCTGACAGAGAAAAATGAAACTTCTCACCCAAAGTCCCACCAACATGAAACCCTTGGCCACGAATCTCAGGCAGGTAGACTTTGACGAAAGCAGAGTGTCAAAAAAAAACCAACAATGTTAAACAATCTCCACCAAAAATAGGGAACACAGGGTACTAATACTTAAAAATCACAACCTCCCCAAAGTAGGGTACACCACAGGAAAGACAACCTGGAACTGAAATAGGGCGTTGACTACCCACAAAACAACAACCTCCCCTCAAAAGGGTACACAGCAGGGTGGAAAACCTGGGAACTGAAATGGGCATTGACTACCCAAGTTTCAAGTTTTATTTATTATGTTTTGGCTCTCAATGAGGGCCACATAAAAAAAGAAAGAAATAGACATTACATAATACAATAATGACAAATAATATGAATATATGAACTTACATAATCAATAATACAGGACAAAGCACAAGAATTTATCAGTTTTAAAGTGAGCCACGGCATCATTACAACAACCTAATAAATATTTAAGAACCCTTTAAAAAATTTAAAAATCCTACAACAAAACAATTCATTAGGAGGGCAGTAAAGTGCATGTATAAACGATTTAGCATTTAAGATTCCCAATTGTAGACAAATAGGCTTAATCCATTTAAGTCGCAGAGAACGTAGGGCAGGGCAAACAAACAAGACGTGGTTACGATCTTGAACAGTGCCATTACAGAAATTACATATCGGGGAGCTTCCGTGCCATTTTGCTAGGAGTGAGTTAAGTGGGAGTAGATCATGTCGTAGGAGATACCATAACCTACGCACTCCGTGGGGAACATTCCAAGTCAAATATTGTTGGGTCAGCTTGGGGGAGTATGTCTCCAACAAAGGTTCCCTATTATATAATTTGGGTTGGGCAAGGGTATCCAACCTATAACATAGCTCCCACGAGGCTTTTTTTAGTGAAATTTTAAGCTCAGAAGGAGAAAGTGAGAATAGGGTATCCTCATCCACCTCCAACAGGGCCACAGCTTTCCTAAAATTTTTTAGTAAGGAGGAAAAATCATTAAGATTACCCAGTAATTCCTTTTTAACAAGCTCTCTTAATGTACCGGGTTTTCCTCTAGCCAAGCATGCTACCCATCTTACTAATGCCACCAATGCCTGTGTCCAACAGCTGCGAAGTCCAAGTTCTAGTCTGCATGAAGATGTGGAACATGCATTGCTTAGGGACATAATTTTCCGAAGCACCCGTCCTTCCATTTTTTGAAGGAAACCCCAATATTTCATTTCCACTAATTCTATTCCATACATGAGAGTAGCTGGCACTTTTGCTTTAAAGACTTCCAAAAAAAGAGAAAAATGTCTCTTCCCCGTAGCTTTATATAACGAACATAACCCCATTCCATGGGTCAAAGCTTTACGAGAGTTATGTTCGATATAAGGTGTCTCACTAAGATTAGATGATATTATTTTACCCAGGAACGGATATGTTTTAACTACGTCTAGCCTTTGCCCCCCTATAGTCCACCTATAATTGCTTGATCTACATTTTCTTTTACCAAAAATGCACATGATTTTACTTTTTGACGAATTAATTTTCATATGGTGCATTACAGCAAATTCATGCAATGCAAGCAGGCGATTAGATAGACCCTTCGGGGTCAAATCCAAAATAAGAATATCGTCCGCGTACATTAGGATAGATATAGCTGATCCTCCAATGTTCGGAGCAGCACCCTCACAAGATGAGATATAAATTGGGAGGTCAGCTATATACAAAGAGAACAATATAGGTGCTAACATGCACCCTTGTTTGAGGCCGTTCTGAGAGGGAATAGATGTTGTAATACCCTCTTCACCACCTTGCAGTACCTTACACCATGTATTCATGTGCAAAGAACGGACCAACGCAAGTAAGTATCCTGGCATACCCAATGTCGCCAGTTTTCTCCACAGCGTTGGGCGGTCCACTCTGTCGAACGCCGCAGAGAAATCAATAAATGCGGCATATAAGCCACCATCACGGATATGTACATACTTGTCGCTGATCACCTGTAGCATCGTCAAATTATCAAGCGTTCCGTGATCTTCACGAAAACCAGTTTGCTCCATTGGTAAAATCTTATTAGTTTCTGCCCATTCCATAATTAACATTAATACGCATTTAGCGAAAAATTTTCCTATGGCATCTAATAACGCTATTAAGCGGTAATTAGATGGCAGCTCCCGATCCCCCTTTTTAAATATAGGAATTAATATGCTGCCCCTCCAGGAGTCAGGGACAGTTCTAGTTAAAAAGCAGGCCTGAAATAAAGGGAGAAGAATCCGACTCCAACTAGAAATATCCTGCTTAATGATTGTCATAGGGAGTTCGTCTGGACCCATGGCTCCAGTAGAGCGCATACTCTTTATCGCCAACACTATTATTTTTTCTGTAGGTAAATTGCATTTTTGTAAATCATTTGATTCCATCATACCAGTATCCTCCAATACTTCATTTTGGGCATATAATGCGGTTATAAATACTGTCCATACTTTTTCGCTTATGGATATAGGACGGGGAGTTATTATGGTACCACAACCTTTTCTTATTATAGACCAGAATTCTCTGGTTCGATTAAAGGTTATTGCCTCCCTCAGGCTAATCCAAAGAAGGTCCTCTTTTTCTTTTTTCAGTTTCAATCTCAGTCTAACTCTTCTGCGTTTTAATAATGCTAGTAGGGACTCATTTTCTGCCGTTCTATTAAGATACTGGTTCCTGATTAGTGCATTTATCTCCCTATTCAGAAAAAATAGTGGACTAGGTGAGAAGTGAGGTTTTTTTGGACCTCCCTTTTTCTTGGCGAATTCAATGACTTTTTTAATAAAAATTTCAAATTGCAGGAATTCTGTTCCCTCCCACTGGTCAAGTTCTAGTAGGGTTTGAGCCAAAAGGCTTTGTACTTCCTTCATGGAGGAGTAACCCCAAAAACATCTACCTGATCTTCGATCAATAGTGAGATCTCTATGCTTTAAGGACCAAGCATTAGTTTCAGAAGGGGTTAATAGAAGAGTCAGATTTATTATTTTGTGATCACTCAGTATAGAATGAGTGACCTCCATATCCTCAATCAAGTGGAATGACTCAAAATCCGTGATGGCATAGTCCAAAATAGACTCTCCCCTATACGAACCATGTGTAAAATGGGCAGGACTATCAGAGGGCATTCTGCCATTAATAATAAGCCCTTCTAAAAGGCTTAGTTCCTCCAACAGGATCTTACCTCTTTTACTAGTTTTTATATTAGGAGGCCAGGACATTTGGGGT
The DNA here is from genome assembly GCF_964263255.1 of Lissotriton vulgaris. Lineage (NCBI taxonomy): Eukaryota > Metazoa > Chordata > Amphibia > Caudata > Salamandridae > Lissotriton > Lissotriton vulgaris. The sequence continues at coordinate 954,334,829 of NC_141694.1, forward strand.
ATATTATATACCTCTTCCTTCAGTTTATTTCTAAACTTAACTAGAGTAGAATTAGATATTTTACTGTTTAAATCTCCAACCATTAGTATAAAGGGGGGATATTCAACATTCATTAGATTCGCTACATAGGAAAACATTCGCTTCATGACACAATTAAAACATTCCTCAGGGGGAATATATGCATTTAAGATAACAAACGAGGACCGCGTTCCAACTTTGCCCAGGTTAGTGATAGTTACAGATTGAAAAAGATTACTAGAATCACAATAATGCGTGTAATGCCATTGAAAAGAGGTAGATAACAAACAAGCGATTCCTCCTTTCGCATGACCTTTTTTTGAGGATTTTGCAGGGGCCTCTAGAACATAAAACTCATTCCCTATATAGGGTAGCATTGACTACCCTAAAATCCACAACATCCCCTAAGTAGGGTACACCGCAGGGTAGAAACCTGAGAACTGAAATGGGCATTGACTACCCTAAAATCCACAACATCCCCTAAGTAGGGTACACCGCAGGGAAGAAAGCCCGGGAACTAAAATGGGGCACGGACTACCCACACAGACTACCTCCCCTATGTAGGGTACACCACAGGACAATACCTGGGAACCAAAATGGGGTATGGACTACCCACACAGACTACCTCCCCTATGTAGAGCACACAAAAGAATAGAAAACCTGGGACCAAAATTAGGCATAGACGCACAGACCACTACTTCAGCAAACTAAGAGAAATGGGGATTAACTACCCACAAAATACAACAACATCCAGTAAGCGTACAAGTTAGCGCACACCAAAAGGCTCTACATAACCTTAAGACACAGACACAGGCATTGACTACCCACAAAGACAACCAACCCTCAGCAACAGGACAACAATGACTTAAGGGAACTAACCCTAAAAACCACACAACATCAAAGGACAAAATAGGATGACTGGTCACAACCTTACCCCCCAAGTCCACACAAGACTACACGCTGTGGTCCAACACAAATCAAAACATCGGCACACTGCAAACATATATCAAAATGTTGACAAAAACATGCAGCGAGGTAAGAAAAACCAGTGTAAATAACAGAAAACATCAGCTCCGGTGAGCGATCTCTCACCCGAGGTCTTGAGTGGAAGAAGGTCCTTATCCAGAGAACTGTTCAATTGCGGGAAAGTCAACCTTGTAGATAGTGCAGACCTGCAGGAAATTGTGAAACGGAGATCGTAATGTTCATGCTGCTGGTCTGTGAATGAGCTTGCTCGTGTCCCAACACCGGTAGGCTCGGCGGCACAGATGCGTATACACATCATGGTTACAATCGCTACCACGTTAGGAAAGTCAGGAGCCGGCACGCTACGTGATATTGACAGCAGGAAGATAGAAACCACAGTATGCAGAATGTAGTCACACCAGGAAGACCACACGGAAACTAGAATCCCCGGATACATCAAACGTCGGAATACTTCAAACTTCGTGTCGCAGGTCAGGCACACTAAAATACAAAGCCTGGAACAGCGCGCAGAATCGGACAAAAATGGCGGCACGCTGTCACGCCTCTGCCGGATGTTTCACGGCAAAGACGTGCTGTGGAAGGGGTCGACAGGACAGTGGAGCAGACGTCACATAAGACTGCTAGATGCGGCACGAGACAGGTAGGGCTGCGCGTGTGGAGGGTATGCGCATGGCAGGAGGCTCGAGGGCAGTTTGAAATGCAGCGTTTAAACGGTCATGCCACAGAAACTGCGTGAGCATCCACTATTATATAGTAAAGGACCACAAAACGCAAAGAAACATGCAGCCCCAAACACGCAGGCACAGTCACCACCCTACCTGACGTGTGTATGAATTGTCCAGAGATGACGCCTCTCAAAAAAAAAACAGTCTTTAGATATAAGGAGACTTTAGCGCAAAACACAAAAAAATTCCACTTGTCAAAAGGATACAGCTCCTCCAGTAACACAATACTCAGCCAGCTACTCAGTAAAAGCACCAAAGGAAAGCGCTAGTGCTGGGCAAAAACGTGAAGGTAAGCACACCAAATGCTCTTGTGAGACACATAACTGCCCATACTGCGAACTGTCAAAGCCAAAAAAAAAAACGAAAAAAAACACAGAAGGATGATGAGGCCAGCTGAGTTTCAAAAGTTCTTGTTGCTGGAAATAAACCAGATGACGGCAAGATGACAGTATTTTCCTTCAAAGCAGTTGAGTCCTTCACAAATAAACGCCCAGGTGCAGGCTGTCCAAGATGAAACAGGACACTGGTGGGGTCAGCTGGGCATTACCTTTAGTGAACTGAATTTGAAGTCTCTTTAAGTACTTAATTTCTTAGGTTCCTTAAGCTGTAGTCTCTTAGATCCTTAGTTGACCTTTGTCCTTAATGCACACGCAGGTTCATCCTCTTTAAAACGTCGCCAAACTGTGGTAAAAGGAAGTACAGGGGTCCTCTGTAGAAGATAGGTTCCTTTATTGTAAGTTCCTTCCGTCCCTTGGGGCATTGACTACCCACAAGCACCACAACGTGACCAAACAAGAGTACAAGACAAAATACACTAATCACCTTTTAAAGCCAAAACTACAACACGCCCAAGATAGGGTACACCACAAAGTTAGAGATGACCCTAGGAAACAAGAATGGGCATGGACCACCCACAAGCACACAACATCCTCAAAGGAGGGTACACCGTAGGGTAAGAAGTGAGTAAACACACAGTACCACTGAAACACATACTGTAATTTGACGTGAACACAACAAGTCCAGACGTTTTGCTTAGAAACACACAAATGACCCTTTGAAACACAGGTGAAAATAAACTTGACCTGACCACGTAGTATACAAAACGCTCTAAAGAGTGGCCAAAGATAAAGTAGTGCTTGTGGGTAGTCAATGCCCCAAGGGAAGTTGTATTTTAGGTTGGTGGTGTATTTGTGGGTAGTCAATGCCCATTTCCCAGGTTCTCTACCCTGTGGTGTACCCTACTTAGGGGAAGTTGTGTTTTTAGTAGGTGATGTATTTGTGGGTAGCCAATGCCCACTTCCCAGGTTCACTATCCTGCGGTGTACCCTACTTAGGGGATGTTGTGTATTAGGTAGGTGATGTGTTTGTGGATAGTCAATGTCCATTTCCCAGGTTTTCTACCCTGCGGTGTACCCTACTTAGGTGATGTTGATCTTTTGTGGGTAGTCAATGCCCCGGTTCACTTCTTTGGTGGGCTATACTTGTTGGTTGTGATTTTAAAGGGTTAGTACCCTGTGTTTTTTTTTTCCTGGAGTTTGTTTAACATCATTTATTTTTGACACTCTGCTTCTATTTAAGTCTACCTGCCTGAGATTTGTGGCCAAGGGTTTCATGTCGGTGTGACTTTGTAAGAAGTTTTACCATTTTCTTCACTGTCATCTTGTTTTGAATAGGGTTTGTGTCTACGCTCGCCTTTGTTTATCAGGGTTTTTAACCCCTTTTGTGAGCATGACCACCTTTCGTTGCTACTTTGATTATCTTCCATTTTGAACCATGCTTTTACTCTAAGGGAAGGGGATGTGGCATATAGTAGCATTTAGTTGTTTTTGTTTATTTATAATCTAGCATGTGATTGTATCTGTTCATGCTAATGTTATTTCATGCAGTACTTGTTGCCTTTAAAGTACTTTGCCGAGTTGTTTCTTTTTCTGTTCTTTCTCCTTAAGGGAAGAGGATGTGTGGTAAATGCCCTCTCTACTGCTCTCCTGGGTAGACTGTTCTATGACATCATAGAATGCCTGGGTGTCCCTCTGGCTCTCAGTGTCTCTCTATAACTTACTTGGCAGTTGGTCATCTGAGGCTGAGCTGCCAACAGCTGGCTCCTGGTGAGGTTCTACTTATCTACTCTTGTACTTGTCATCTTGGAAGAAACTACTAATAAAGAATCCTACATACCCAGTGGACTGTGCATCTTCCTTTACTACAGACTCCTTTCACCAAGCATCAATACTGCTTTCCAAGTATTGGTCGTGCTTGATTAGTACATTGCACAATATGGCTCTGGATTTGTCCAATTTACCTTACAGACAGGCAACTGGAGTTAGGAGCTGGGAGAAAGATTTTGCTCATTCCTCAATTGCCATCTAACTCAACATTACTATCTATATTACAATGATCCACTAGAGGGTGAGGGAGAGGCACTTTCCCTCCAGGAGGCGATTTACAAGAGACTGTAGAAAAGCATAGAGAGGCAGAAGCACCGCATATGGCAGAGAAGAGAGAAAGATACCCAGAACGCGTCCCTAGGCACATGCAACATCCCTCATAGATGCTTCCCCTTTGCATTGTCAACAGAAAGAAGCTGACCCTTAAAAAAGAGCCCTGCGGAGGCTAGAAAATGACTGAGTCATTATCGTGCAATGGAGGCAGCCGGTTTGCAGCCGACTGTCTCGCAAGTTGCAATTATTATTTATTCGGTTGCGACTCCGAGTCGCAACCGATCAGTCTGTTTTTAAGCTCTGGTCGCCCACTGCAAAAGAAATGCTGACTACAGAAGGTGAGTGAGTACGATCAGCTGGGCTTCACATATCTCACGTTCTCAGTTAACTTGAGGGGATTAAGACTGGCCCCGGGGCGGGGCGTTTGCATGGGGAGGGGGGACGCTCGGAATCTGGATGATAAATGGAGGACACCAGCCGGTTTGATTGTTAAGTAAGTTGAACGCTCGCTGCTAAAGCATGCGATGAGGTGCGAATCATTATTTCGAACTCAGGTAAAGTGGAGTTAGCGTTCCATCCTTTGGCGGTCAGTAAATTGAGGATTATTAAATCTATCAAATAAACAAAAATAAACCCTGATATTCCAGCACTTAGAAACTACCGAAGAGCAGTGCGGCAGCGCATGCAATGCAGCATGCATGCATTCAACATTTTTGTATATAGCATAAATAAGGCAAATCGTATCAATGCTGTACTATCTTTCCAGCAACAAAATCCGCACAAAACTAAATAATTAGAACACTTCAATTTTCCTCCCAGGCTATTACCTGATTAGCAAATTATCTTTTCAGAAAGTACATGCGTTTGAGAAAACATGTAAAGTATGATGTGCCTTGATCCGATTAGGGTGATATATTGCTCAGTTAATAGAGTCTAAAGGCACCATAATTAACAGTACACGATGTTAATCAGACAAGACCAATCATGAAATGCCTCTTGGACATTTGCCATTTCATGTCAAGGCTGCCCATCTGCGGGCCCTTGCAAAAATGGGAAACACATGGCAGAGCATGCCTAATTATTGGGTACTTAATAAAACCTCTTATGTACAACTTGCACGAAGTGAAGCTGATCAAACAGAAAGTACAATCTTTTTTCTCACATTCCTCATCCGGCGACAGTCAATTTATAAACCACGCAAAGTCCTTGTTTCAAGCAATAAATGACCCGATCGAGCCCTCATATAAAAAAGAAGACATCGAGTGTTACAATCTGTAGTATTTTCAACAATCTTGTTTGACGCAATGCGGAGTCAAATACGCACTAGTGGTTAAGTGAATGACGTGTTAAAGAGATGTCCGCTTGAATAACAAAAAGGGGCCCGGGTTTGGTAAAACTTGGGTAGTGCGGCAATGGGTAAAATACTACCATTTCTTTTCCATTGAAGAATAAAAACAATACATCATAAAACGTTATATATTCAACAATATAGTAGGATGTAAGCAATATATCACAATAAAGAGAACTAAAAAAAATCAAAACGAATAAGTCGCTGAAAGGGCGATGTACTGTGTGATAATATAATAGAAAATAAGAAAGAAACCTAAAAGAAGTACAAAAAGAGAAGGAAAAAGAAGCGAGGGGAAAGACAAAAGCAAGCAGGATATTAAGTAAATGTTGAGACAACATTATAATATAGTGAGGAATGATAACAAAATATCATGAATAATAGCTGGTAGCTGTAACAGGAATGTATACAAAACGAGGGAGGGTGATCAAATTTGATCAGGAGGGCAGAAGTACCACTCAAGGGGAGTGGAAGGTCCAGCCACAGTTCGTGCCCTAAGAGAGTATGTATCAAGAAAGATGGACTAGGCTGTTCCTGTTAAGGGTTAGTGTTAGTGTGCTGGTCACAAGGATGTGGGGACTTGGTGGTTGACGTTTGCAAGCCTACCACTGGGTGTCCATTGTGTTGGATATAATGGCCTCACACACCTTTGCAGGTGTCATGCTTCATCATAGGCAGTGCTCCTCGTTGGGTAGGCAGTGCAATCCCCGACAGGCAACACCTCAAAGAGGGGCTCTTTGGCGGAGATCTTTTTATCCAACTGCCTGTGGGTGAAGTGCGGGTGTGGGGCCAAGGGGTTGTAGACTCTTCTCGAGATGCAGCTAAATCTCCTCCAAAAGATATTTTCGAGTTGATATTATACTCCAATGAACCGTTCAAGTTGTTTTTTAGTGCAAGATGCCTTTTTCATTTAAAAAAAAATTCAGCAAGAAGGAAGTGATCCAGAGACTCCAACAACCTGTTCCTGTCCAGCAGACTCTTCCCAGTGCTTTGTTCATCTCCTGGTCAATTATCAATCAATCACGTGTTTATTAGGGACAACTACTCGCCAGTAGGGGTCTCAAGGCTCTAGGGAAGAGGGGAGGTGAAAGTTCCAGTCCATCAAGGAGGGGGTCTGTCGAAGAGCCAAGTTTCAAGGTTTCTCGTGCAGATGGGAGTGATGTTGTTTGTCTGAGATGGAGCGGTAGGGCATTCCAGGCTCTGGCCGTGAGAAAGCAGAAAGAGTGGCCTCCGGATCTGGTCTTTCTGGCATGTGGAACCATGGTGTAAGAGTGCTGGGCTGATCGTAGGGTTCTTTGGGGTCCGTGGAAGTTGAGTCGGCTGTTCAGGTATGCTGGTCCGGTATTGTGGAGGGCTTTGTGTGCATGGGTGAGGATCTTGACTGTGATTCTAGTCTCGAAGGGAAGCCAGTGGAGTGTGCGCAGTGTCTTGGCACGTTGAGGACCAGTGTTGCAGTGGCATTATGGATGTTTTGTAGCTTGCGGGTAAGGTTTTTGTCTATTCCGGAGTAGAGTGCGTTGCCATAGTCGAGTCTGCTGGTGACGAGGGCGTGAGTGACAGTTTTCTGTGCTTGAGCGGGATCCATTTGAAGGTCTTACTTAACAGGCGCAGGGTGTGGAAGCAGGAGGATGTGACGCAGTTGATCTGGCGGTCCATTTTGAGCTCGGAGTCCAGTATGATACCCGGGTTTTGTGCGTGATCCGTGGGGTGGGTGGGCTTCCGAAGGCAGGGGGCCACCAGGTGTCGTTTCAATCATCACGGTGTGGGCCCATGATGAGTACTCCTGTTTTGTCAGTGTTGAGTTCTAGTCAGATGCTTTTCATCCATGCCTTCTTGAAAGTTGTGTTTGGCTGCGTTGGCTTTCCTGGATAGGGAGAGAATGAGTTGGGTGTCGTCTGTGTATGAAACAATGTTGAGTCCGTAGGTTCTGATAATGGGGGCAAGCGGAGCCAAGTAGATGTTGAAGAGTGCTAGGCTGAGGGTGGACCCCTGGGGGACTCCCAGGTGGTTGGTGTAGGGTCCAAGAGAAAAGGAGGGAGTCTGACCCGTTGCATTCTGCCAGTGAGGAAAGAGCGGATCCAGTCGAGGGCCTTGACCCGGATCCCTGAGTCGTGGAGTCTGCGTGTTAGGGTGCGGTGGGAGACTGCGTCAAAGGCCGCTGAGAGGTCGAAGAGGATGATGGCTACTGTTTCCCCTCTGTTCAGTAGGGAGCAGATGTCGTTTGTTCCGGCAAGGAGGTCGGCTTTTGTGCTGTTGTTTTTTCTGAAGCCGGATTGGGACGAGTCAAGGATGTTGTGCTCTTCGATTAAGGTGGCGAGTTGGCTGTTGATGGCTTTCACTGGGAATGGGGGCAGGGAAATGGGTCTGTAGTTTTTTAGGTCGGTGGGGTCTGCCGAGGGCTTCTTCAGGAGCAGGTTGATCTCGGCGTGCTTCCAGTGGTCGGGGAAGAAGGCGTTCGCCAGGGAGTGGTTGATGGTGTGGCGGAGCATGGGTGCAATGGTGTTGTCAGTGGATTGAGTTCATTATCTTCAGTGTTTCTTCGGTGGTGAGGGCTGTCCAGCTGTAAATCGTTGGCTTCAGGGTGTCGTGGGTGGCTGATAATGGTTCAGTGTGTTGGTGGTCTTCGTAGAAGGTGTTTTAGATGTGCTTGATTTTGTGGTGGAAGAAGGTGCTGAGTTTGTTGCAGAGATCTTGTGAGGGAGGGATGTCAGTAGATTCGCTGGTGGTTTGGGTGAACTCCTTGATGATGTTGAAGAGTTCTTTGCTGCGTGTATGGTGATTCTGTCTTCGATCGCTGTTTTCCTTGTGTTTCTGATGAGTTGGTGGTGGGCATTGGTGGCGGCTTTGAAGTTGTTGTGGACTTCTGTACATTTGGAGTTTCTCCAGGCCTTCTCGATGCGGCGGCATGTGCACCTGGACTCTCGAAGTTCAGTGGTAAACCATCTAGCTTTCTTGGCATGCATGTTGTTGTTGTTCTTGAGGGGGGCTATGGTGTAGACGCTGTTGGTTATCCATCTGTGCAGAGTTCGGTTTAAGATGTTGGGGTAGTTTTCTTCCCTATTAGTTGGGGTAGAGTTGTCGAGTGAGGAGGTGAGCTAGGCGTCAGTTGTTTTAGTCCAGTTTCTCAGTGAGAGCAGGTGAAGAACCGGATTAACCCACTTACTGGGTCTCAGAGGCTAGGCGTCAGTGATTTTAGTCCAGTTTCTCAGTGAGAGCAGGTGAAGAACCGGATTAACCCACTTACTGGGTCTCGGCAGCGGGAGAACCGCCCAAGCCTTCCATACCCTTCATACGTAGTAAAAGAAGACACAGGAGCCTTCGTCTGCAGGAGGAAGATAGATTTCTTCAAATAGCTCGGGCTATGGAACAGAGTCCCAAGCTCGTCAGAAACAAGACATAGGAGGCTGCTGCTTTACTCCGCAGCTTACAAGCCTTTTATACTTTTTCATCTCAGTCTTTTGGCTGTTAGTTCATTGTTCAATCAGGGCAGTGTTTGTAGTTGATAACCAGATTCAGATTATGTTTGTAGATGGTGACCACCCCCAGTCAGCTGGCCTCCAACTGCCTGTGGGTGAAGTGCGGGTGTGGGACCAAGGGGTTGTGGACAGAACTGTGAATTAAAATGAAGCAAAGGGTACCAGAAACAACTTTATTCGGGCGATCCCTTGCTTCAATTAAAAACTGAAGCTAGTCTGGGTTTGCTGGAAATTAATGTTTCCTGGCTCTAGACTAGACTAAGAAGTGTAAAAATGGGTCAACATGTTTCTTGCTTTGGTACATTGACACGCAATTCATCAGGACCTATAAGGTGGAGTCTACAAACAATCAAGCCTATGTCAGTATCATATGCTCATTACCGGTTGTGGGAATGTAATACCTCTGTTGCACTGTTCCTTGCCTAGAGTGGGGAACAGAAGAGGCTGGTTAAAGGGCATATGTGGTATAGTACCCACAATACTAGTGACCAGGTGCACACAACGTGACATGCTGAAATGTGAGATTCACTGTTCTGTCTACAACCCCTTGGCCCCACACCTGCATTTCACCCACAGGTAGTTGGATAAAAAGATCTCCGCCAAAGAGCCCCTCTTTGAGGTGTTGCCCATCGGGGATTGCACCGCCTACCCGACGAGGAGCACTGCCTATGATGAAGCATGACACCTGCAAAGGTATGTGAGGCCATTATATCCAAGACAATGGATACCCAGTGGTAGGCTTGCAAATGTCAACCACCACGTCCCCACATCCTTGTGACCAGCACACTAACACTAACCTTTACCAGGAACAGCCTAGTCCATCTTTCTTGATACAAGCTGTAACAGGAAGTCTGCCAACTGACTTTTTAAGTCACCGTCTCTGTCTGGGGCGTGGGTACATTTGCTTGAGCTGGTCAGCACAGACACAGTCCTGCCTTTGCTAGCACAACGAGCAGCAGGTGCAATCCAGTCTTTGGTGCAGCCTCTCTTTGCTGAGTCCAGGGCAAAGCAGGGCAGTTCTTAATCAGTTTATTCTACATTTTATACGTGATCTGAGGGCTGGGTGCAAGAAGTGCAGATTTTATACCCAATTTGTGCCTTTGGAGATGTGGTAAATAGTGGTGGGTGGAAAAATTCACTCAACTTGTGGGGTTTGTGGGATTCGGGAGCTCTGCGTGAAACGTGGAGTTCCTGCTAAATTCCACCATCCGATGCGTGTTTTTTTTTTCCGCTGGCGTGTGCAAGGCTTGTTTTGGTGTACGCTGCTGAGCATCACAAGACTTGCCAGCCACCAGTGAGCACGTGTGCGTGTAAGACTTGGCGGCTGCTGGCATGGCTTCCAACCGTGACAGACCCTTTTTCTTGACGCTGGCAAGCGCAAGCGACCACAGCTGCACATCAAGCAGATTCTCTTCTCGAGATGCAGCTAAATATCCTTCAAAAGATGTTTTCGAGTTGATATTATACTCCAATGAACCGTTCAAGATGTTTTTTAGTGCAAGATGCCTTTTTTATTTTAAAAAAATTTCAGCAAGAAGGAAGTGATCCAGAGACTCCAACAACCTGTTCCTGTCCAGCAAACTCTTCCCAGTGCTTTGTTCATCTCCTGGTCAATTATCAATCAATCACATGTTTGTTAAGGACGACTACTCACCCGTAAGGGGGTCAAGGCTCTGGGGAAGAGGGGAGGTGAAGGTTCCAGTCCATCAAGGAGGGGGTCTGTCGAAGAGCCAAGTTTTGAGGTTTCTCGTGCAGATGAGAGTGATGTTGTTTGTCTGAGGTGGAGCGGTAGGGCGTTCCAGGCTCTGGCCACGAGGAAGGAGAAATAGTGGCCTCCTGATCTGGTCTTTCTGGCATGTGGAACCATGGTGTAAGAGAGCTGGGCTGATCGTAGGGTTCTTTGGGGTCCGTGGAAGTTGAGTCGGCTGTTCAGGTATGCTGGTCCGGTATTGTGGAGGGCTTTGTGTGCATGGGTGAGGATCTTGACTGTGATTCTAGTCTCGAAGGGAAGCCAGTGGAGTGTGCACAGGTGCTGGGATATGTCGCAGTGTCTTGGCATGTTGAGGACCAGTCTTGCAGTGGCGTTCTGGATGTTTTGTAGCTTGCGGGTAATGTTTTTGTTTATTCCGGCGTAGAGTGCGTTGCCATAGTCGAGTCTGCTGTTGACGAGGGTGTGAGTGACAGTTTTCTGTGCTTGAGCGGGATCCATTTGAAGGTCTTACTTAACAGGCGCAGGGTGTGGAAGCAGGAGGATGTGACGCAGTTGATCTGGCGGTCCATTTTTTGCTAGGAGTCCAGTATGATACCCGGGTTTTGTGCGTGAACCGTGGGGTGGGTGGGCTTCCGAAGGCAGGGGGCCACCAGGTGTTGTTTCAATCATCACGGTGTGGCCCCATGATGAGTACTCCTGTTTTGTCAGTGTTAAGTTCTAGTCAGCTGCTTTTCATCCATGCCTTCTTGAATGTTGTGTTTGGCTGCGTTGGCTTTGCTGGATAGGGAGAGAATGAGTTGGGTGTCGTCTGTGTATGAAAAATTGTTGAGTCCGTAGGTTCTGACGATGGGGGCTAGCAGAGCCATGTAGATGTTGAAGAGCGCTGGGCTGAGGGAGGACCACTGGGGGACTCCCAGGTGGTTGGTGTAGGGTCCGAGAGGAAAGGAGGGAGTCTGACCCGTTGCATTCAGCCAGTGAGGAAAGAGCAGATCCAGTCGAGGGCTTTGACCCGGATCCTTGAGTCGTGGAGTCTGCGTGTTAGGGTGCGATGGTAGACTGCGTCAAAGGCCGCTGATGGCTTTCGCTGGGAATGGGGGCAGGGAAATGGGTCTGTAGTTTTTTAGGTCGGTGGGGTCTGCCGAGGGCTTCTTCAGGAGCAGGTTGATCTCGGCATGCTTCCAGTCATCAGGGAAGGGGGCGTTCGCCAGGGAGTGGTTGATGGTGTGGCGGAGCATGGGTGCAATGGTGTTGTCAGTGGATTGAGTTGATTATCTTTAATGTTTCTTCGGTGGTGAGGGCTGTCCAGCTGTAAATCATTGGCTTCAGGGTGTCGTGGGTGGCTGGTAATGGTTCATTGTGTTGGTGGTCTTCGTAGAAGTTGTCTTAGATGTGCTTGATTTTGTGGTGGAAGAAGGTGCTGAGTTTGTTGCAGAGATCTTGTGAGGGAGGGATGTCAGTAGATTCGCTGGTGGTTTGGGTGAACTCCTTGATGATGTTAAAGAGTTCTTTGCTTCGTGTATGGTGATTCTGTCTTCGATCACTGTTTTCCTTGTGTTTCTCATGAGTTGGTGGTGGGCATTGGTGGCGGCTTTTAAGTTGTTGTGGGCTTCTGTGGATTTGCAGTTTCTCCAGGTCTTCTCGATGCGGCGGCAGGTGCACCTGGACTCTCGAAGTTTGGTGGTAAACCATCTAGCTTTCTTGGCGTGCGTGTTGTTGTTGTTCTTGAGGGGGGCTATGGTGTAGGCGCTGTTGGTTATCCATCTGTGCAGAGTTCAGTTTAAGATGTTGGGGTAGTTTTCTTCCCTGTTAGTTTTTGTAGAGTTGTCGAGTGAGGAGGTGAGCTAGGCGTCAGTTGTTTTAGTCCAGTTTCTCAGTGAGAGCAGGTGAAGAACCGGATTAACCCACTTACTGGGTCTCAGAGGTGGGGGAACCACCCAAGCCTTCCATACCCTTCATACGTAGTAAAAGAAGACACAGGAGCCTTCGTCTGCAGGAGGAACCCAGATTTATTCAAATAGCCCGGGCTATGGAACAGAGTCTAAAGCTCGTCAGAAACAAGATAGAGGAGGCTGCTGCTTTACTCTGCAGCTTACAAGCCTTTTATACTTTTTCATCTCAGTCTTTTGGCTGTTAGTTCATTGTTCAATCAGGGCAGTGTTGGTAGTTGATAACCAGATCCAGATGACGTTTTTAGATGGTGACCTGGTCAAGGCTGGGTACACAAATCATTGTTCACTCGGCTTGAACAAGGCTCAGTCTTTCAGGTCATTGTTTAATCACCTTGATCAAAGCCCGGTCTTCCAGGTCATTGTTTAATCACCCTGATAAAGGTCCAGCAGTCAGACCATTGTCCAGATAACCTGATCACGGTGTCAAGGATGTTTACCAAGCTGGGAGCAGGAGATGGAAAACAAATCATTTACACAGGGTGTAAGTATCTCATGGCTTTCTGTTGAACTGCAAGAACAGGAGGCGTTGGGTGTGCAACAGTTTCTGGGCAGAAATGCAGGCTGCAAGATGGCTGTTGTCGTTTTAGGTAGATTTTCCTAAGGCTTCAGCAGAAACGACCAGGAGGGTCGTGTGGAAGTGTTTGACACAAGATGGCAATGAAAAAGCAATAGAGTCTCGGTACAAATGATGCCGATCAGAAGAACACTTTTCTTCAGACCCTCCTTTTGCCATTGAGTGGCAAATACTTTAAGAAATGTCAATTTTCATAAGGCCATCGGTTTCTTGTAGACAAACAGCGTCACCACGGTGGACATGAAGCATTTACTATGTCGGAGACTGACATCTTGTTTCTGGATTCAGGTGTTTTGGACGGCTGCCATTGTGCTAAGCCAGGGACCTCTAGTGGCTGTCTGTGATTGGTGGTTGCTTCACTGGGCACAGGTGCCAAGGGCTCTATGGGGTACCTTAGTCTGACACACCAGCACTACTCTCAGCTGGGAAAGATCACAGCCTTACAGCCTATAGGTACTTGGCGAAGTCACGGGCAAGACTTCCCTTGGGGGCGCAAGTTGTATTGTCGGGAAACAATTGTTCTTGGTTTTGAGCAGAGTTAAGGGAGGGTTCCACCCTTCCTTTCAGTATGCTGTCTGGCACCGCTGAATGAGACAAACATCGGGACTGTTTCTGTTTCTGAGTCTCCTTGTCCTTCCCTCACCCACTGATCATAGGGGAGGGGCAGAGGCACACGCCTGTAGTGCGACGAATGCACCCAATTCTTCTGACCTTCTACTTTCACTGCGGTGCGGGTGGCCAGTAACACCTCACGGGGCTGTGTCCAGCGGGGCTCAATGCTTTTAGTCCGTTGAAAACTTTTTCACCAAGACCCAATCCCCAGGTTGGATGACATGTCCTGGGCCCTCCCTCTTGTCAGATATGGCCTCATTCACCTGGTGATAAAGAGTACAAAAGGTATTAGTCAGACTGAATAGATAATCAGTTAATATAGGGTATTCAACGTCAGACAGTTTCTTAGGCCGCGGGAAACCCCATACATTGGCAGGCCTCCCGCACACAATCTCATGGGGAGATAGCCCTATCCTGGTGTGGGCCATTGTTCTTGTGGACAGTAGGGCTAAGAGCAGAGCATCAACCCAAGTGACACCTGTTTCGGCTACTATTTTAGCCATTTTAGTTTTTAGGATGACATTGTACACCTCCACTAGACCTGCTGACTGGGGGTGGTTAGCTGCATGAAATTTTTGTTTTATACCCAATGCTGTATAGACATATTCCATAACTTGAGCTGTAAAGTGGGTCCCGTTGTCACTCCAGACCAAGCGGGGCAAACTGAATCGTGGGAGGTACTCTTTTAATTGTACTTTGGCGGTAGTGATAGCGGTGCAGTCTTTGACAGGGTAGGCCTCCACCCATCGGCTGAAGGTACAGACCACTACCAGGACATATTTCAAATTGTTACATCTGTCCATCTGGATGTAATCCATTTGGAGGACTTCAAAAGGGAAGGTAGGAGGAGAGAATCTTTCCTTAGGAGTAACTGTGCCTTTTCCTGGGTTTTACATTAGGCAAATCATGCATGTTTTGACTAGTTTGTCAGCATATGCTGGTGTCTTAGAGTTGTACCATGTAGGTTCCAACAGTTTACATATCCCTCTTGCACTGATGTGAGCAGGACCATGGGCCATTGTAACCACTGGTAGCACGTGACTGTCAGGTAACATCCATTGTCTTTCCATAGTCGTATGGACCCAGCAACCATCAATTCCCTCCTTTGCTAATTGCTCCTTTCACACCCGTAGTTCCTCAAGAGTAGTATGGGACTGAATATCAATCACACTCTGTACTGTGTTTTCAACCATGCCCTCGTCTGCCACCCACCTAGCGGGACCTCCTACATACATTCCTTCCCTTTTCCTAAGAGCTGTTTGTCTGGCCATCTGGTCAGCCAGGGCATTGCCTTTTCCAACATCATTTGTCACTTTCTTATGGGCATTACGGTAAGGAGACAAAATATCGATTTCAAAATATCGAATTACCAAAATATCGAAGTCAAAATATAGAAATATAGAATGGACAAAATATCGAATGGACAGAATATAGTGGTGAAAAATATCCAATTGAAGGTAAGTAATATAATATCGATTTAGTAATTTTTACCCGTACGCTATCCAACGTTTTCCTTACTGTTGCACTCTCTAGAGTGGGAATAGTAATTTTTACCCCTATGCTATCCAACGCTTTCCCTACTCTTGCACTCACTGGAGTGGGAATAGTAATTTTTACCCCTACACTATCCAACGTTTTCCCTACTGTTGCACTCACTGGAGTGGTAATTAATTATTTAATAATTTTAAAGTTATTTAAGTATTTTTAAGTATGTTATAGTTAGTTATATTTATTATTTCATTTATTTTAAATTACTGTTAAGACATTTAAAAAAAATCGATATTTTGACTAACTATATTTTTTAAAACTATATTTTTGATTCAATATTTTTGTACTTACCTGTTTGTAGATAGCAATTCGATATTTTTGCATTCTATATTTTGGCTTCGATATTTTGGTAAGTCTATATTTTTGTATTTGATATTATGTCAGTGATCCGGGCATTACATTTTATGATGGCCACCTTTCTGGGAAGTGTCAGGGAGTCTAACAATCGGTGAATTAGGGGGCCATGTTGAATCTTGGTCCCATGGGAAGTAAGGAAATTCCTTTCTTTCCATAACCTCCCGAAGTTGTGGGCCACCCAAAGGAATATTGGCTGTCAGTATAAATATTTACTGTCATCCCTTTGCTTAACTCACAGGCTGTAGTGAAGCCACTAATTCTGCTGCTTGAGCAGAGCACTACGGAATCTGAGCTGTTTCTACTACTCGCCCTAATGTTGTGAGGGCATAGGCGGCTGAGATGTTACCATCTGACCCTCTGAGACATGATCCGTCCACATACAGTGTACCTTCTGGTTCTGCTATCGGAGTATCCTGTAAGTCAACCTGTCCCTTCATCTCCTCCTCTGTCCTCCTCTGTCCTTAATATGCAGTCATGTGGGTCTAAGCGTGCATCCTGAGTATCCAGTGGGAGTAATGTGGCGGGGTTTAGTACAGTACATCGTTTAATGTTAATGTGGCTGGAAAGGAGTGTCAGTTCATATCCTGTGAGTCGTGCGCTAGTGAGGTACTGTGTCTTGGTGTTATTAATGAGGGTATTTACAGAATGGGGGACCATCAGAGTCAGGTGGGAGATCATGACGATCCCCGCACTCTGACGGACCATGAAGGCGGCCGCAGCAGTCGCCCGTAGGCATCCTGGGAGAGCCCTTGCAACAGGATCTAAGGTGGCTGAAAAATAGGCACATGGCCGATGGTGACCACTGGGTCAAGACAGCGAATGCACAGCCGCCTGTCTCAGGTACAAAAAGAAAACATTGTTTGTTATAATCAGGAGTACCGAGGACTGGAGCAGTACACAGAGCCTTTTTTTAAATCTTGGAAGGCCTGTGCATGCTCTCTAGTCCATGGAAATAAACTTTCTGATATGTCTTTAGTGGTGAGGGCAAGAAGAGGTTTGATCATGGCCAAAAAATTGGAAATCCACTGTCTACAGTATGAAGTTAGGCCTATGAAGGCTCACACCTGCTTTTGTGTTCGTGGGGCCGTCATAGCATTGATAATGGCTACACGATCAGTGGTGAGCTGCCTTTCCTCCTTTGAGAGGAGATGACCTGAATAGGTCTCCTTCTCTTGACAAAACTGAAGCTTTTTTAAAGAGACTTTGTGATTATGGAGGGCAAGGTGGCAAAACAAACAGAGAGTAGCTTCTTTACATGCTGGGGCAGAATTTGCAGCAATGAGGAGGTCATCTACATATTGTAATAGTGTGGAATTATCAGGGAGTTCCAACGAATCTAGTTGACTTTTTAGGGCTTGACTATAGATACTGGGGCTCTCGGTGAAACCTTGAGGAGCGTGGCAGAATCTTAAGCTCCGCCCACCAAGGGAAAAACCAAAAAAATGTCTGCTGCCAGGATGTATAGGAATGCTGAAAAAAAGCATTCTTCAGGTCTATGACAGAAAAGTGCTTGGCGCCAGAATGGACCATCATTAAGAGGGCTGTAATGTCGGGGACAACAGGATATTGATAGATTGTTATTTTGTTAAGGGCTCTCAGGTCAATACAAATCTGTATATGTTAGGGGAGAGAGCATCTCCATTGGTTTTTTTAAGAACAGGAATAATGGGACTGTTACAGATATTGCCACGTGTCTCCTCCACTATGCCCTTGTCCATTGATTCAGATATTATTGTTAAAAAGGCCATTTCTCCTTCCGCGGGCAGTCGATACTGCCGGAGGCGGGGGAGAAATGCACCTGGCTGGATGCTTACCACATGAGGGGATATGTTGAGACACCCTACATCAGTGTCTGTTGATGCCCAGAGGGAGGAAGGTAAAGACTGTATCTCTGGTGGGAGGGGACCTGATAGATACATATAGGAAGCTGCGGTGGGGGAAATTGTTAGGGATACACCTTGGGGACTACATGATATGGTTGCATACAGAGCTTTCAGTAAATCCATGCCTAACAAGTTTTCACTGCAACCTGTAGTAAGGACCAAGGGAGCGTCAACATGTGCAGGGCCAATATTGAGAGGAAGGGGTTCAGAGACAGAGCTGGTCACAGGTGTTCCTGCAAACCCCAAGGAGACATTCATATTGCCAGAAAGGGGTGCCTCCGGGACTGACAGACGTGCAATAGAAGACCTGGTGGCCCCAGTATCCAAAAGAAAATTCTGATCGTTCCCCACAACTGACATTTGAACATATGGGCCCCTTTGATCCACTGGAATTTGCACTCTGGTAATACCCCTTTCCTGGCTGTCCTACGCTTGGTAGGACCCTGTCTCATCAACTTCATTATAATCATCATTGTAATAAGTGCTTGTTGCTTCGTACCCATCAAACCTATTGGCCGGGCGCTGCCGGATGGGAGCGTCATTCCTGGGCCTGCATTCTTTATCCTGTGGATGGGGTAGGCCATGGTCCCTAGTTGGCCTCCCCTCCCTGGGAGCACGAGGCAGAGTCTTCCCTGATCGGATGTTTTCAGCTAACTCAGGACACTCATCTATCCAATGGCCGTACCCCTTACAATAAGCACACTGATCTGTTTAGAGGGCTCCCTAACGTTGAGGGCTGAAGGGGGTAGACTGGCGAGCCCTCGGAGGGGGTTGGTGTTGAGGTCTGAAATTCCCGCGGGCATCTGGACCTCGGGTGGGTAAGCCTGCTGCAGAAGTGCCTTAGTTTTAAGATCCCTAACCTTCTAACCTTCCTTGTCTCTATCTTCATTCTCCCTATTCTCGTGATATTGTGCCATAGCCAATATACCAGTCATAGTTTGGGCAGACCACGTACTTTCAACTTTTTTAAGCCTGGCGGAGATCTTAGGAAGCAAGTTGCTGACAAACTTCTCAACAAATACTAGGCCAGAACCTGGGGTCCGGGGATCCAAACCACTATGTCCCTTGTATTCTGTCTCAAAACAGGTAAAGAAGTCAGCCACATGCTCATCTTTTGCTGCCTATAGGCGTTTACTTTATCCCAGTTAATGACAGTTTCCAGCAAAAGTGTTTTCATAAATGTCATTATTTTACCGGGCAAAGTCAGGATGGCAGCTTCTGGTTTAGTCCCTCCTACCCTAGCTTTTTCCATAGCCTCTAGGTCAGCCCATTTACCTCCCAACGCTACTTCATGGTCAGTATGTCGAATTTTCTCCCAAATTTCAGTGGGGACAACTGTACCAAAAAGTAAATCTATATCCTCAAGAACGAGTGTACCTGCAGATATAATCTGACCTAATTCTCTGTAAAAGGCAGCCGGATTCTTCAGGGGAGCCGGTAATTGTCCTTTTAACTGCATTACTTCTGACCTTTTCCAAGGAACATGAACCGAAAGCCTGTGCCAGTGTGCCTCAACAGCCCCTCGGCCATTATTTTGGGCATCGGTAAGTGCGTTAACAAAGACATTAACTCTCTCATTGGCACAGCTGTTTCTAGAGGGGTGTTGGGAAAAGCGGCCATATCATGGTAAGCCTTTAAAGCAGACATAGTGCCAAACATCCCCTCTCCCTGAACATCGCCTCTTTTTATTTGCGACCTAAGGTCCATTAATCCGGTGGGTATCTGCATAAGCACATTCTCAAATCTTTGCATGACCAGGGTACACATGTATTTAGCCCAGGTGGTCTGTTCCATAATCGTCCACTGGGAAAAGGTGGACCATATTTCTTTAAAGAAATAAAAATTCACGTTATTTATCCAACATTCACACTGTTGCCTCTGTAGGTCATTTTCTCGAAGGGACAAAAAGCTGACTGCAGAGTGCAAGGAGGCCAGTGAGGGGGAATTCAACAATTTATATAAATCCTGCTTAACTGTAGACCACGGGGAAGCAGGAAAAGGGTGTGTAGGGGTAAAGCCGCAGTGGTTGGGTGGATGGAGACTTGTTGTCATTCTCGCAGCGAGGACAGGGTTAGCGGGCGTGGTCGGTGTCATAGGAAAAATCGGGAGGGATGATGTGACTGGGTAAAAGTAAGAGGGGCAGTGGGGGCAGGAGTGGGCTTTGGCGGGGGGACATGCAGAGTGTGAGGCGTCAGGGCAGGGTACATTGGGGCATATGCAGGAGGGCTTTCTAGCATGGTATCAAGCAAGGAATCACCTTCTTCTCCCCCTTCCATATGGCCCTTTCCTTTCTCCTCACGAGCTGGATAAAATTTTTTGTACCCGGGCCCCATGCTCCCTATCGGCTATTTCTACTGATTTTGTCATTTCATTTTGTAAATTTTCTCTGGCGTGGTCGGCCATTGACATATGTTCTTGTTTTCTTTCTTGAGCCTTCTGCTTTCTAGCTCTCTGCTCTATCTCTTTCCTCCAAAATCGGACAGATTCAAACATAGAAGGGCACGTTTTTCATTTCATTAATTGTTCCTCTAGGTTGGCGAGAACTTGGGAATAAGCATGGGTAAATTCGCAATCCGCGAACGCTCGCGAATTTACCGAAAATCCGCAAATTCGCACGCAGCGGATTTTTTTTCTAGGTGCGGCGGGCAGCAACAATCTCGCACTCGCGAAATTACAAAAATTGCAATTCTGCACAAGAAATCTACTAGCAAGCAGCATAGACCTTCTGAAAATGATGATTTTTATCAGAATAACTCCTCAGGTTGACATTTGCCTGCACTTTTTTGGATTTGAGGCCTTTTGATTTTCTTTGGATAACTTTTGGATTAGAAATCAACTTTCTCATATAAGCTTGGTGGGGCATTACAGTTGCTGTAATGCTGTTCTGCAGAAAAACGAGTTTTGCAAAAGTGAAAGCAGGTTCAAAAGTTCAAACTCATCATTAGCAACCATTCCCTGTAGTGCTTCCTGACAAGGGCCCCTCCAGAGTTCAGTTGCTAGTTGCAGCAATTGTATGACCCTGCTCTAACCCTCACAGCAGGCTCATAGAATAGCTACAAGTAGGCCACAAAGGTCCTGGAAAAAAAAAATTGCACTGCAACAGAAAGCAAATTACAGATAAGGAAGCAGGTGCCAGACTGGAATTTTAAAACAGTGACACATTAATAAGTCAACCCCAAATTAATTCATGTCAGTTGAAGCAGGCAGGTGTGCTTGCTTTTTCCCCCCATAATCTACAGTGATGATGAACCAGAGGGTGGCATTGATGTACCAGAGGGTGGCATGGGTGAAACAGAGATTGGCAGGGGTGAAACAGAGGGTGCTGGGAACCTGTGATGATGAACCAGACGTAGAAACAACATAATCGTGACCGTTGCGAGCCGACATGTAAGTTCGCAATTGCGAACTGGTACAAAACCCTCTCGAACTGTCAGAAATCCTTGCGAACTGGCAGAAATCCTTGCGAACACAAAAAAAAAAATCCGCGAATTCGCGAGAATTCGCGGATTTTGCGGATTGCAAGTTCGCAAATTAGCAAAATTTGCGAACGCCAGATTCGCAAAATTCGCCCATGCTTACTTGGGAAATAAAGGAGCCATAAAGTGGCCACTGTAATTCCGGGTTACTTTGTTTCGTATATTTTACCCAGAATGAGGAAAACATTATGGCAGAAGGGCCATATTTAACATACATCGTAAGGCCAGGGGTCCTTTCTGAAGGAAGCGGACAAGCCGCCTCCAGCTGGGAGTCCTGCGCACACATACAACAACATAATCTCTTGAACTTACTACTGACTGGCATGCTTGAAAACAGATAACAGACACAGCGGGTTTTAAAACTCACCTTGCTTGCTTGGCTTTTGCAAAAGTCAATAACAGCAGAATCATACAGAACAGAAACCAGCGGGCTTTAAAAACTCACCTTGCCTGCTTGGCTTTGGCAAAAGTCAATAACAGCTTGGCTTTTGCGAAAGTCAATAACAGAATTATACAGACTTGGTGGGTGATCAGTCCAGCCTTACCTTACAGAGGTAGTTCTCTTCTGCAGACGTAGGGCTGTGTCCTGCTCCAGAAATTATTTGCTAGGGTACTCCAGCGAGAACGCGGTCATGTGGCCCATACCGGGTGGGGAGGAACAGTGGGCTAGTCGTTCAGCTTACCGAATTGCAAGAATCCCTCGGGTAGGGTACCTCCGTCGGAGTCTCTCTGTGCACCACCTCACATCCACCGGGCCTGACCTTTGTGCTAGTGGAGTCCCTGTTCAGATGCCATTTGAAGAACCGGATTAACCCACTTACTGGGTCTCGGCAACAGGGGAACTGCCCAAGCCTTCCATACCCTTCATACGTAGTAAAAGGAGACACAGGAGCCTTTGTCTGCAGGAGGAACCCAGATTTATTCAAATAGCCCGGGCTATGGAACAGAGTCCCAAGCTCGTCAGAAACAAGAGGAGGCTGCTGCTTTACTCCGCAGCTTACAAGATTTTTATACTTTTTCATCTCAGTCTTTTGGCTGTTAGTTCATTGTTCAATCAGGGCAGTGTTTGTAGTTGATAACCATATCCAGACGACGTTTGTAGATGGTGACCTGGTCAAGGCTTGGTACACAAATCATTGTTCACTCGGCTTGATCAAGGCTCAGTCTTTCAGGTCATTGTTTAATCACCTTGATCAAAGCCCAGTCTTTCAGTTCATTGTTTAATCACCCTGATCAGGGCCCAGCAGTCAGACCATTGTCCAGATAACCTGATCACGGTGTCAAGGATGTTTACCAGGCTGGGAGCAGGAGATGGAAAATAAATCATTTACACAGGGTATGAGTTTCTCATGGCTTTCTGTTGAACTGCAAGAACAGGGGGGGTTGGGTGTGAAATAGTTCCTGGGCACAAATGCAGTCTGCAAGATGGCTGTTGTTGTGTTAGTTAGATTGTCCTCAGGCATCAGCAGAAACGAGCAGGTGGGTCACGTGGAAGTGTTTGACACGAGATGGCAATGAAAAAGCAATGGAGTCTCTGTACAAATGATGCCGAGCAGAAGAACACTTTTTCTCACAAGTGCTGGTGTCTGTGGATGGTTGGTGTTCTGAAGGTGAAGTGGATACATCGATGGTCTGTCCACTGGAATTCGGTAGTGTGGCTGAAAGTGATGGAGTTTCCTGTAGTGAAGAGGGGGTGGAGGGTGTGTCCTGCTGAGTGTGTGGATTCGGTCACAATCTGGTGGAGTCCAGTGTTGTGGAGGTTGTCCAGGAGGGATGTGGTGTTGGGGTCTAGTTGGTTGTCGAGGTGGAAGTTGAGAGCTCCCAGTAGGGTGAAGTTAGTTAGTCAATGCAATGGCTTGCAGGGAGATGAAGTCCATGATGGAGTTGGTGAATGGGCCGAAGGGTCCAGGGGGTCGGTAGATGAGGGTTCCCCGGTGGGTGGTGGTAGGGCTGGCCTGTATCTTGAAGTGAAGGTGTTCCATCAGGTCTGTGGGCTCATCGGGGAGTGTGCTCAGGTGGAGGGTGGATTTGTGAACGATGGCGATTCCTCCTCCTGGGCTGGTGAGGCGGCACTTCCGGGAGATCTTGTATCCTTGTAGAATGGCGATGGCGATGTCTGGTCCAGAGGTGATGTTGGTCCAGGTTTTCCTGAAGAACGCTACGTCCAGGGTGGTGCTGTCGAGGAGGTCCCAGATTTCGGTGGCGTGTTTATGGAGTGATTGGACGTTGAGGAGGATGCATTGCAGGGTCTTCAGTTCTGTTGTGTTCTTGTGGTTGGGTTGTGCTGGGTCCGTGTTCCTGGCGGTGCTGTACGTGTGCTGGCAACGGTGACAGCTGGTAGGATCTCTCTGTTTGTCTGTGGCATATATACAATTGCTTTTAAGGACTATGTTTTTGTGATGTCACAGGTGAGTTAAAAAAATTGATGTATAAGGATGTTGTTTGTTTGATAGAGAGCATGTACAAGTTTTTATTTGTACTTTTATTTGATTTTTAAAATGTATTGTAATAGATGGCCTGAAAGTATTTTTTCTGTAGAAATGTATAGGTGGGGTGATATTTGATGCCTTGGGAAGATGTGTGTTGTTGTAAAATGTTATTGCTCAAATGATTTTCAGTTTTGGCGTTGTTAAATTAATGGTAGTGTTTTCTTCAGTGTTATCATGCATCCTTTGTCTGGCCAATGAATGTGTTTGCTGTAGGCCACCATTTATCTTTGTTCCCTATGCCATGTGCCTGCATGCATTCTTTGTTGTGGCCATGCCTCCTTGCAGGTTGTTGTTGTTGGATCATGTGGCCATTTTGTGGAGACAGCCAGTGTGCTTAGGCCTTTGACCTGTATGTGTTCTTTGTTGTGGCCATGACTCCTTCCTGGTTGTTGTTGTTTGACCATGGGGCTAGTGGCCATTTTGTGTAGCCAGCCATTGTGCTTTGATGATAGGTCTGCACGTGTTCTTTGTTGTACCAGGCTTCCTTTCTGGTTGTTGTCGGTTGACCATGTGGTCTGCTGACATTTTGTGCAGGGGGGGTCTTACCAAAGGCGAATCACTTTACTGACCAGGTTTACAGGAGCGTTGCTGCTGGAGGCGGAGCCCCTGCGGGTGTACCGCGCCGGTCTCCCTCTGCCGCTGTGCGTGTAACAGCCGCCGAGAGGGGGGGGGACCGAGAGGGTTGTCGAACTACCCTTCCCAGCTGCCCCGTGACCAGGAAGAGAAGGCGGGACCTGAGAGCGCGCTGCTGGCGCATAAAACAGACGAGCCCCACCCGCGTCGCGGGAGCGCCGGGTGAAGCCCGGGCAAAGGGCGGGCCCTCTACGGCCCTCCAAGGCCAGACAAGGCTGGGCTGGGCCACGCTATTAACAACTGCTGGCCTGCATCGATTTGCTGCATACAAGGTACAGTTGGGCCTTCTTGGGTGGCATAGGACTTTTCATACTCTACCCTCTCCAGTCCTAACTTTACAAGCTACCACCAGACTTATATCATAAAGAGGACGCCAAGTTAAAATATGAGGAGAAGATCAAATACCAGACAGAAAGGTGACAGCCCACAGTTGCAGCCTCTCCCTACCTTAACAGCGATAGACAAAATGCTGCAACAAACAATTGGGGTAGTGGCTACAGCCATTGAGAACACAGAAAGGCGACTCTCGCTAGCACCCACTGTAGCTATCCACGATACAGAGGAGGGCCAGGTGATATCCTTAATAGATAACCCAGACGCCAGTTTTTCCCTAACCTCCTCGTATGTAGAACTCCCCTGTGCACAGCCTATTCCAAACATTCCAAACAACACGCCCTGAGTCACAGATCTCACAAATATAGAGCAGTCACCACGAGTAATTACACAAATGAGCAACCCAGGCAAGCCTGCCCAAAAGTCTAGGAAAAAGAGTGCTTGTAAACCAAATAACAAAAAGGGGGGCAAAGAGAACTCTAAGGCCAATCACAATCTGATAACCCTGATGGTTAGCACCGTATCTGGCATACCCTGCTGGGTAGCCAATATGGTGGCAGACCTCAAGGCAGAACTAGAAGAGTCCATCCGGACACAGCTTAAACCTCTAATGGCCAAATTGGACAGACTAACATCTGTCACAAACAACAAGGTGATAGGACCAACTAGACAGGTGCCCCAAGTATCAACTACAGCCTCAGATAATCCTAATAACTCTGGATCCGGGGCTGAAGAGAATACAAGCAAGGGAATAACAACTTCTTCTCTAAATACCGGCAAATCAACAAATAATACAGTCCCACAAAACAACATGCCGGCGAAAACCAACTCACACCCAACGACTAACACAAAGAGTGTAGTACCACAGGAAAATAAAAGCCAAGGGAAAAGCTCCACGTCAGTAGCTAAGGCAAGCCAAAGCAAAGATAACATTGGAAACACCACCCAACCTAAAACTAACAACCCTTTAGGAACCCCTAGAGAAAAATCTGGAGGGCGGTTCCACTCTATTAATCTACCACCAGAAGCACTACCGTACGTAGTGGTGCTAACAGGAGTACCTCCCCTAAAAGACGGAAAAAGAGAACATGAAGGGGAGTTAAGGAACAAATGCGTCCAATGGCTAAGGACCAATAAGCCATTGCCCTTACACATGTCTGGGGAAATATTATCTGTTAGAAGGGGGCAGTGGATAGGAATTGGTGCAAAAACGATAGCAGGGGACGTAATCGCAATTAACTTCCGGGACACTTCGGTAGTCACCCATATATGTAATTCCCCCTCGATGGGACAACAAACAAACATATACCCCCTACCTCTATCATATTTCTATCCCTTGCATCCAAAACATGGACTGCCGTATACAAATAGGGCATGAGTAAACATGGCCCCACACCCCATGCAGTTCCATAGAGCAGAAAATTGGCAGGCCCCTTGGCAGGCACCACCCTTCTATGACCCAATAGTCGCAATGCATGCACACTGGAATAGGTTCTGCACCTTGGACAATGTTGATTGACTCCAACTAAATAGGGAACTTAATCCAAGTCTGACGAAGGACAGCGCTACGAAAAGCAGGCAAAAACCAGGCTACTCGCCCCCTACCATCTTAACAGACCAAAGAAGTGCACCTATTGTATCCATGGATGAACACCCATTAGTGAACATTAATGATAATTTAAAGTCTGGACATAACACCGCGTCCTGGGAAGGTTCTTCACTAAACAAAATGGGCACCTCAGTGACATTGGGAGAGGTTCCAGCCAGCCACTCCATGACCGCTGGCAAACAAAAAGCGGAGGTTGAGCAAGGCATAAAAATCTTATCATGGAACATAGCAGGGATAGCAGCCAAACACAATGTGAAGGAGTGGAGAGAGTTTGTAACCAATTTCCACATCATCTGCCTACAAGAAACCTGGACTGTTGACCACAGTCAATTTCCACTAGACGGGTTTAAAAGTTTTGGGGTCCCCGCAGTAAAAGCACCATCTGGAAGAGCTATGGGTGGACTAATCATATATGTGGACCTTCGCATCCAGGGGCACTAGTCAAACCTAAACTGTGCCTCCAAAAATATGCAAGCAATCGGCTTTTCACACAAAGGTCTAAAAGTCATCCTGATAAACTTATACAACTCGGTGGGCACACGGAATAAAAATAAAACCTTGACAGAACTGGATGAATATTTTAAAAACCTATCTTCATCTAACCACGCCAAGGGTGTACCATACACGATTTTAGCAGGGGATTTCAATTGTCACCTTTGCGAAAAACTAAGACCCATAAATAAGGATTGGTCAAGGTGCACGGAGGAAAAGGGGCCCCACTTTGCCCACACCATCGAAGGAAAGGAGATGGAGAACTTCACCAAGAGGCATCATTTATCGCCCATAATGGACCTGATAAAGATAGATAATAAGAAGGAACCTAACCCAACATACAAAGGAAGAGGCTGTCACTCTTATATAGACTTTATCATGGTGTCCCCAACACTCAAAAAATGGATCACAAACTTTGATATCACTCTGAGCCCCTTCAGTGACCATAACCCACTGAAGATGAACCTTATATGCATGAACCTCAGAGAAGGAGTGGGTGCACCTGAAGCCTTAGAACAGGTAACTGCACAGGGGAGAAGGCTTAAATGGGCCAAGATAGATGGAGATAAATTCTATCTTGACCTTGTGACGAAGGGACAAGAACAATTAAAGATATGCCTGGATGAAAACGTGACCGGTCGAACTGTAGTTAGAGCATTTGAAGAAATTGCTAAACTTGTAGACAACCTACTGAAATCCTCACCCCGAACAGGACCTAAACAGCCCCTGATCCCACGTTGGTTTGACCACGATTGCACCAAGGCATTGAAAGACCTAAAAAAAAGCCTCACGGAACAACCGAAAGATAAAGCCAAGATTGCAGGGAAGAGAGCCATTTATAAAAAAGCTCTGAAAATACGTAAAAAATCCCTGCAACATCGAGCATGGGAGGATTTAAGGGAAGCAGCAGAGCGAGGCGATATGTCGGCTTTCTGGAGAACCATAAATGACCCATGTTTTAAAGACCCAAGAGGGCCGGACATAATAAACACCATTCTCCCTGAGCAATGGCGCAATCACTTTTGTGGTCTCTATAATCACACAGGGGCCACACCACAAGAAAAAGGGACAAAACCACCAACACCTACAGGTCTAATGTTCTCGTTAAAAGAAACAAAATCAGCCATTCAAGGGCTGTCAAAAAATAAAGCTCCTGGCCCCGACGGCATCCCCCCCGATCTCTACCTGAGCAACATTGAATTGTGGGCACCCATTCTCACCAGGGTCTTGAACGAGGCAGTAGTGGCAGGACTGCCCCGCTCCTGGTCCTCCGCAACCATTGTCCCCATCTACAAAAAGGGCAGTCGGGACGACCCCCAATGTTACCGCCCAATCTCTCTGATAGACGTTACGGCTAAAGTTTTGGGATGTGTAATTTTAAATCGTCTGCAAACCTGGGCAGAGGATCATCATATTTTAACTGATGTACAGTACGGATTCAGAGAAGGGAGATCCACAACAGATCAATGCCTAAACCTATATCTCCTCACCGCTAAATACACCATCGCAGCCAAGGGGACTATTTATATGGGTTTTATGGATCTCTCAGCGGCCTTTGATCGCGTCAACAGACAGAATTTATGGGCCCTGATGATCTCCATGGGGGTGGATCATGAAGTAGTAGACATCTTACAGGCACTACACTGGGAGACTATGGCTACAGTCCGTTACAATAACGAAGGGATAAAGATTGAACCGTTTCCCTGCACAAGTGGAGTGCGGCAGGGCTGCATTTTAGCGCCTTTTCTATTCTCTTTGTACATAAATAACCTGGACAAAGAACTCATGGAATTGGGAGTGGATTGCCCTAAGATCGGCCAGCGTTCGGTACCCGTCCTCCTCTATGCGGACGACGCTGTGCTGCTAGCCCGTACGCCACCGGGACTACAAAAATTAATTGATGGGTTTGTAAATTTTATGAATTCTTTGGACCTTTCAGCAAACCTGGAAAAATCTTTTGTTATGACCACAGGCCGGAATCCAAAAAACACCTTCTCGTACAGCATAGGTAGCCACAAGCTGGGAACAGTTAAGACATTTTCCTACCTTGGTGTCCTCTTTGACGAGAAATTAGAATTCAAAAATCTGGCGGAAAAACATGCATCCAAATTGGTGGCCTCAATGGGTGCTATAATGGCATTCGGAAGGAGGCTAGGCAGGTGGTCACCGGAACAGATATTAAACCTATATAAAGCTGTATCCTGCGCTAAAGCGGCATATGGAGCGGAAGTGTGGGGCTGCAAAATTAACCACATACAGCAGATACAAGCTGAGGAAAATAAATTCTTTAAAAGATTACTCAAGGTCCCTCAGAGCACCCCCGCACACATAACCCACTTGGAACTGGGAGAACCCTATATCGAGGACAAAATTAAGATTTGACCACTTATGGCCTGGATCAGGATATGGACAAACCCAGAGGCCTGCTTTAGCAGACAGATTATTACAGATTGTTTGAGCCAGGACAAATGGGAACAAATCACATGGCTAAAATACGTAAGAATCGCGTTTTGTTAGATCAACAGCCCGCTAAATCAACCATTATCTCAATTTTTCTAGCGAGAGAAGAAAAAAGCATACGCGAGTCGTTGGACCGATATTCCTACACTCGCCTCCCGGTAAGCTTTTCAAAAACCAACCCGCGTAGTGCGGTAGTAAGCGTAGTGCTTCGTTTGATCAGCAGTTCGCTAAAACGAATATTACTTCACTTTTTTCAGCGAGAGATGAAAAAGATGTGAGCGAGTCATTTGACCCCCATTCCCACACTCGCAGGTAAAATTGCTATTTCGTATTATATAATTTTCCATAAACAAACTGCGTGTCAATTATTTGATGACACTTTCTCCATCTCGTTTAAACCCCAATAGAACCCACAATCTTGGCTACGTGCATAAGATCGAACAGGTGAGCCATGTGCTTTGAATCTAAACATACCAAGTAGGCATTAAAAGTAGCGCTTTCTGATATATATGTCTCTGGTTATTCACAGATTATCTGATTCAATCCTGAAACTCAGGTAACCATTGCGGGTATCATTACTAAATAACATCAATTACTACACTTAACTACGAGACTTACCTACCATTCCTTTCTATTTTTCTGACCTTATAGATTTTTATTTTACAACACGTACACACCAAAAGCAACCAGTTACCAGGGTAAGGTGATTGATATACCAACATAAACTTTAAATAGCAGATTACTTTTAAGACACTAACACTAATTGAGCTTCCTACTCTTTTGTTTCCTTTCTTTTCTTTAGACCCCTGACGAAGGGGTGTAGACCCCGAAATGCATTGGGTTACAAGTGTAATTGTGTTGTACTAAAATTGTGTTCAATAATTGTATATGAAGTCTTGATTATTTGATTTTTTGATTTTTGATACAATGTTCATCAAATGACAAGAATTAATTTTATTGACTAAACTTGTGTTGAATTAAGAACAAGGAAAACATTGACTAATGGTTTCATTTTGTACAAAGAATTAACCGTTGTGCGCACTAGAGTCCTGGAGATCTAGCGATCCCAGGCCACATTCACAGATTATTAAGGGTTCAGCAGGCACTAATCTGGTGCTGCACACATATTGAATTAATGATAAGAGATTGAAAAATTTTGAGTGCATTACCCTCACCCCCATGCACATAAAATACGTAAAGGACACCTTGGATTGTATTGGCTGTAAAGATCTGTTCACTGACCCAGAGCAGATGACCGCACAGAATAAAACACTGCTTAAAAACTCATTCAATGCATGGTCAACAGCAAGGAGGGCGATCACTGAAAATAAAAAACCCTCGGTGGTGGCACATGGGTCAGTGGTATCCACAAACTTCAAAATGGAACCATACCTAACGGTACTGTATAATGCGCAGGAAAGATTTTATATGACTAGGTTCCGCTTGAATTTACTACACCATCTATTGGCAGTTCCTGCAGGTTTCACATCTACTGTAGAGGCGAAGGGTTCCTGCGGCTGCGACACTAGGTCTCCGCAGGACACCCTTCACTTTGTTTTGTTATGCCCTCTCTACTCAGAGCCAAGAAAGAAGTTTTTAGTAAGGATCCTGAAAAATCAAAAATTGAAGCACGCCAAAGCAGCCCTTCTTTTTCTGCAAAAAGCATCAGATCCACATACCCTGCTAAGCGTTATAAGCTTCATTAAAGTTGCTATGAGATTGAGGAACACCAGGGAAACAACCGTATACTCCACTTGAACGCAGTCTGAAACCCCCACTGACTGATGATGGCGTACTGTTTTTTATACATGAATCTTTTTTTTTAACTAAAAATGTTCTTAAAATTTTTTAACTGTTTTTAACTGTGCTTTTTAAAACTGTATGTATGTATTCTCTATGCACTTTAATGGTATCTTTGTAAGTACCGAATAAAGAAATTTTGACTTTGCTGACATTTTGTGCAGTTACCCTTAGTTTACTGTTTGCCAGTCTTCCTTCAAAACCATTTTCTAGGGAGATTTTGTTTTTCCACAATTTCTTACTTTTCTCCTGATTTCAGTTTAATAATGTTTGATGATCAATGTATTATATGTATATTATGATTATTATAAACTGTGTTTTATATCATATGCATTCTTTTGCATTTTTTACTTGCACCTTTTTCCTTCCCAATCGGTTACTCATAGCCCCTATTACACCAGCAATTCATTGTTTGGTATTTATTTTTTATTTGAATGTTTTTAAAATATTATTTTATTTTTTTCTTTATTTAAAATGTTTTCTTTATTTAAAAATCTGTATTTTAAAAAACATTTAACAACCACCATCCACCCACTGCCTGCCATAGACGCACAGCAGCACAACAGAATACATTTTTTAGGTGTTATTCCATTTCACCAGGACCCCCTGCTGAAATAGGTGAACACCAGCATTCATTTTTTAAGGATTAATCCATTTCCCCCTGACCCCCCTTGCCTGCAATAGGTGAACACCAGCATTCAATTTTTAAGTATTATTCAATTTTCTTCTGCATCTGCAATCATCGTTACACCCGCTTACTTCCAGTTCTTCATGCATTGGCAGTTGCAGCAGTGGCTGAATGAAAAAGTTAATCTCTCCAGTTTGGGACTTTTTATGGTTAGAAAGCAGGAGAATAGCATTGCAATAAGCTCCATTTGCCGCATCAGGGTTCATCGAGGGAAGACTGGTTCACACGATGGTACTTAAGGCCAAACAACCCATTTGAAAAAACACCACGCAATCCAGTGTGTGAGGCGCAGCTTAAAAAAATGCTTCAAATGGTGGTGGGAAATCAGCTCCAATCATGTTGGGAGGTGAAGGTAAAGAGGGTGAAATTCTTAAAATTACTTAATTATTCAAAGCAGCCCTGTCCCCAGCACTGCACCAGTATGACACGCCTCAGCAACCTTGCAATGGCACAAGTGTCAATCAATCAATCAGGTTTAATAGAGTGCACTACTTACAGATTAGGGTCTCAAGGCACTGACGGGTGGGTGTGAGCAGCTCCCTTGGGGTCATTCGAAGAGACAGGTCTCAAGGTCTTTCCTGAATTGGTGGAGTGTGGGTATTTGCTAGAGGTAAAGGGGGAGATCATTCCAGGCTTGGTTGCGACGAAGGAGAAGGATCATCCACCTGCTCTGTTCCTGTAGAAACAGTTTGAAAGTTATTCTTCTTTCGTCAGGGAGCCAGTGTAGTCGGGGAGGTGTTAAGTGATGTGATTGTGCCGTGGGATATTTAGAGTTAGTCGGGCTGCGGGTTTCTGGAAGGTCTGAAGTTTGTGGAGGAGTTTTTTTTATATTTAAGCATTGAGGGCGTTGCCATAGTCCAGTCTGCTGGTGATGAGGGTATGAGTGACCATTTTCCTAGAGTCAGAGGGGATACACTTGAATGTTTTAAGTAGTATGCAGAGGGTGTTGAAGCATGCGGAGGAGATGGTGTTGATCTGGGGATTCATAGTGAGCTATGAGTCCAGTATGATGCCAAGGTTACGTGCATGGTCTGTCATGGTAGGTGGGTTTCTGAGGGCAGGGGGCCACCAGGTGTCATCCCATGCAGAGGAGGTGGAGCTGAGGATAAGGACTTCTGTTTTCTCTGAGTTGAGTTTCAGGCATCAGTTCCTTATCCAGATTACAACGGTTTTCATCCCTTTTTGGAAGTTGTGCCTGCTGCTGTTGGGTTCCTTGGTGAGGGAGACGATGAGCTGTGTGTCATCGGCATAGGGGTCGATGTTGAGCCTGTGGTTTCTGATGATGGTTGCGAGGGGGGCCATAAAAATGTTGAAGAGGGTGGAGCTGTGGGAGGATCCTTGGGTTGCCCTGCATTTGATCTCCGTCACTTCTGAGAGTAAGGGCGTGAGTCTTATTCTCTGTGGTCTAACTGTGAGAAGTGAGCATAACTAGTCTAGGGCCTTTCCTTGGATGCCGGTGTCATGGAGTCTGGTGGCTAGTGTATGGTGGTAGACGGTGTTGAAGGCTGCTGATAGGTCCAGGAGGATGAGGGCTGCTGTTTGGTCTTGGTCAAGGAGGCCGCATTCGTCGTCTGTGGTGGCGAGGATTGTGGTCTCAGTGCTGTGGTTGCTGAGGAATTCCGGATTGAGAGGTGTCTAGGATGTTGGCTTCGATGAAGTGTGCTACCTGGGTGTTGACAGCCTTTTCAATGACCTTGGCTGTGAAAGGAAGCAGTGAGATGGGCCTAAAGTTCTTGAGGTCCATCAACGCATGGGACTATGGAGCAAGGTTTTTTGACGGTGGCATCTTCAAAGAGAAAAGAAGATTTGCAAATTATATAGAGATGCCGCCAAATAAGTGTTGAATCAGAAAAGTGACCCGAAGTTGGTTAACGGACAACATATGAACTGTTACCTTTACACATAAGAAACCAACTTGTATCGAAACTACCTACAAAAGTGTTGGGATATAGAAGTGACCCTAAGCTCATTATTGGATAACTTACGAATTGATGCTTTGTTATACAAGAAATCGATCTGTATCAAAATTACCCAGTGAAGAGAAGAACTGAAGTTTACTATATTTTGAAGGAACTATATTGATTGTCAATGGAGGGATTGCCTGTCTGAAATTAGACTGATAATCGAAAATAGGAATCTGTGAACACATTCTATCAGGATACCCATACAGAATTTATAACTTATTGGAAAGAGCGTCTGTTCTGCTAAAAGTCCTGAGGAAGGTGGTCCCATCCCACCGAAATGCGTCGACCTTGCGTAATAGATCACACAACAACTTGTGACCCCTCAGCCACAGATTTAAGAATGAATGTTTAGTGTATGAGAGTGTATGTATGAGAGACTTGGGAGAGTGTATTTGGAATTTTTTTCTCTGTATGGTATCTGTATCTTTTTATTTACTGATGATTTATATGTCCTTTTTGATAAAATAATTATTAAGAAATACTGTGAAAAATACAATCTCTTTAAAAAAAGAAATAAAACTCAAAAATATGATAAAATGTAATGTTGTCATGTTGTGGTAAAAGCTTTTTGATAAAAACATGAGAATTGTCTAGTATAAAATAATCTAGGTCATGAGGGAATCTTTCTCTATGTTCTTGAGGTCCATCAGGCCTGCAGAGCATTTCTTTAGGAGGGGGTTGACTTTGGCAAGCTACCAGCTTTCGAGGAATGTGTGGTTTCAAGGGAGCAGTTGATGGTTCGATGTAGCTCGGGTGCAATGGCTGTTGTGGCCCTGTGGAAGATGTGTGGTGGGCAGGGGTCTAAAGGTGCTCCGGAGTGGATGCTCTTCATGGTCTTCAGGGTGTCTTTTGTTGTGAGTGGGGTCCAGGTAAATGGGCCTGTTCGGCGGCTTCGCTGAAGACACCACAGCACCATCATACAGTGGCTGTGCCAAAATGCACATTGTGTCTACAACCTCCTGGTTCTCTCCGGAAGTTACCTGCATCAGTGGTGCCACAAAAGAAAAAAATCTAGGCTACTATTATTGGGCATGTATAGACACGAGGGGCCCTACGAACGTAACCACTCAACTGCTGGCTAAAATATTAGCACTGGACCTCCTCCCTTTTATTTTGTGGAAGGAGTGGGTGTTTTAGAATTTGTGGTGGCCATCTGCCCCAAATGGAATGTTCTCGGATGGACCTATTTTGCCTGAATTTTGCTATAATTCAAACCCCATTGGAGTATTGGTATGGGAAGATGCGCCAATAGCCAGAACTCAGCAGGCTGACAATATAGTATCTGGCTTGCCCGGTAGCCAGTGTCTCTCTTGAGCTTATGGCACAGTTGTCACAGTGAGAAGGACCAGTCTCCCCCTCAAAACATGAAGAGATTTACCATCATTGAAATGAACCAACACTTCATATCAAACAATTTCACTGTTCCTGAAATACCTCAGGAGGAGGATGAGGGTGACTGGTCCAACTCATGTGTGTTAGATCATGATGACCAACTTCTGGGTGAACCACCTGAGTTTGATGACAAACTCTACTTCTGAGAATGAGAGTAGGCAACCACAGACATTTTTAATTATTTATCAGCGAACTGATTTGCCAAAAAAACAGGATATAGCTAGTGGAACATTATGTTTTGTTTGACTTTTACTGCTCCACCATTTTCAGGCACATGTATGATCAAATTAGATTTGGACCAGTGTGCAGTGTGCAGTGAAGAATCCTCCCCAATCCCTTCAAAGACATTGGAGACAATGCCTGCCTCCCTTCCATGCTTATTTTCCTTTTCCATCCTGTTAGACTTGGCACCATTTGCTTGAGTCTCCCTTCCACTTTTTGCTGTTGCCTCATCTGTTTTTGTTGGTATAGATGCTTTGCCACTGCTGATCAGTACCAAAGTGCAAGTGCTCCCTATTGTAAAATGATGTATTGGATTAGTGATTCCATGATTGGTCATTTGATTTACACAGCAGGCCCTAGTACAGTGCACCTTGTGTGCCCAGGCCTGTAAATCAGATGCTGCTGGTGAGCTAGCAAATTACAAAAAACAATTTGATGGACAGAATGTAGATCAATGTCTTACATTCACCCCAGTGCAAGGATCTGGGCCTAAATCCATCGTTTTTTGCACTCCACACCACCCTGGGTTAGATAATGGCTTTATGCAAATCAGCTCTGACCCTGTGCCCCATGGGAACAGTCCAGTCCGAACTACACAGCCATATCTTTCCCTGACCGGAATCAAGCATCCGAGGACCGGACCGGTTTCGAGGTAACACCTCTCATCAGCCCGGCTAGCTTGACTCCAGTGGTGTGGAGGCTCTGGGACCCACGTCTGAGCTACCCCAGTGCACTCAGGGAGAAAATTACAAAAAACAATTTGATGGACAGAATGTAGATCAATGTCTTACATTCACCCCAGTGCAAGGATCTGGGCCTAAATCCATCGTTTTTTGCACTCCACACCACCCTGGGTTAGATAATGGCTTTATGCAAATCAGCTCTGACCCTGTGCCCCATGGGAACAGTCCAGTCCGAACTACACAGCCATATCTTTCCCAGACCGGAATCAAGCATCCGAGGACCGGACCGGTTTCGAGGTAACACCTCTCATCAGCCCGGCTAGCTTGACTCCAGTGGTGTGGAGGCTCTGGGACCCACGTCTGAGCTACCCAGTGCACTCAGGGAGAAAATTACAAAAAACAATTTGATGGAAAGAATGTAGATCAATGTCTTACATTCACCCCAATGCAAGGATCTGGGCCTAAATCCATCGTTTTTTGCATTTCACACCACCCTGGGTTAGATAATGGCTTTATGCAAATCAGCTCTGACCCTGTGCCCCATGGGAACAGTCCAGTCCGAACTATACAGCCATATCTTTTCCAGACCAGAATCAAGCATCCGGGGACCGGACCGGTTTCGAGGTAACACCTCTCATCAGCCCGGCTAGCTTGACTCCAGTGGTGTGGAGGCTCTGGGACCCACGTCTGAGCTACCCCAGTGCACTCAGGGAGAACATTACAAAAAACAATTTGATGGACAGAATGTAGATCAATGTCTTACATTCACCCCAGTGCAAAGATCTGGGCCTAAATCCATCGTTTTTTGCACTCCACACCACCCTGGGTTAGATAATGGCTTTATGCAAATCAGCTCTGACCCTGTGCCCCATGGGAACAGTCCAGTCCGAACTACACAGCCATATCTTTCCCAGACCGGAATCAAGCATCCGAGGACCGGACCGGTTTCGAGGTAACACCTCTCATCAGCCCGGCTAGCTTGACTCCAGTGGTGTGGAGGCTCTGGGACCCATGTCTGAGCTACCCCAGTGCACTCAGGGAGAAAATTACAAAAAACAATTTGATGGACAGAATGTAGATCAATGTCTTACATTCACCCCAGTGCAAGGATCTGGGCCTAAATCCATCGTTTTTTGCATTTCACACCACCCTGGGTTAGATAATGGCTTTATGCAAATCAGCTCTGACCCTGTGCCCCATGGGAACAGTCCAGTCCGAAGTACACAGCCATATCTTTCCCAGACCAGAATCAAGCATCCGGGGACCGGACCGGTTTCGAGGTAACACCTCTCATCAGCCCGGCTAGCTTGACTCCAGTGGTGTGGAGGCTCTGGGACCCACGTCTGAGCTACCCCAGTGCACTCAGGGAGAAAATTACAAAAAACAATTTGATGGACAGAATGTAGATCAATGTCTTACATTCACCCCAGTGCAAAGATCTGGGCCTAAATCCATCGTTTTTTGCACTCCACACCACCCTGGGTTAGATAATGGCTTTATGCAAATCAGCTCTGACCCTGTGCCCCATGGGAACAGTCCAGTCCGAACTACACAGCCATATCTTTCCCAGACCGGAATCAAGCATCCGAGGACCGGACCGGTTTTGAGGTAACACCTCTCATCAGCCCGGCTAGCTTGACTCCAGTGGTGTGGAGGCTCTGGGACCCAGGTCTGAGCTACCCCAGTGCACTCAGGGAGAAAATTACAAAAAACAATTTGATGGACAGAATGTAGATCAATGTCTTACATTCACCCCAGTGCAAGGATCTGGGCCTAAATCCATCGTTTTTTGCACTCCACACCACCTTGGGTTAGATAATGGCTTTATGCAAATCAGCTCTGACCCTGTGCCCCATGGGAACAGTCCAGTCCGAATTATACAGCCATATCTTTCCCAGACCGGAATCAAGCATCCGAGGACCGGACCAGTTTCGAGGTAACACCTCTCATCAGCCCGGCTAGCTTGACTCCAGTGGTGTGGAGGCTCTGGGACCCATGTCTGAGCTACCCCAGTGCACTCAGGGAGAAAATTACAAAAAACAATTTGATGGACAGAATGTAGATCAATGTCTTACATTCACCCCAGTGCAAGGATCTGGGCCTAAATCCATCGTTTTTTGCACTCCACACCACCCTGGGTTAGATAATGGCTTTATGCAAATCAGCTCTGACCCTGTGCCCCATGGGAACAGTCCAGTCCGAACTACACAGCCATATCTTTCCCAGACCGGAATCAAGCATCCGAGGACTGGACCGGTTTCGAGGTAACACCTCTCATCAGCCCGGCTAGCTTGACTCCAGTGGTGTGGAGGCTCTGGGACCCACGTCTGAGCTACCCCAGTGCACTCAGGGAGAAAATTACAAAAAACAATTTGATGGACAGAATGCAGATCAATGTCTTACATTCACCCCAGTGCAAGGATCTGGGCCTAAATCCATCGTTTTTTGCACTCCACACCACCCTGGGTTAGATAATGGCTTTATGCAAATCAGCTCTGACCCTGTGCCCCATGGGAGCAGTCCAGTCCGAACTACACAGCCATATCTTTCCCAGACCGGAATAAAGCATCCGAGGACCGGACCGGTTTCGAGGTAACACCTCTCATCAGCCCGGCTAGCTTGACTCCAGTGGTGTGGAGGCTCTGGGACCCACGTCTGAGCTACCCCAGTGCACTCAGGGAGAAAATTACAAAAAACAATTTGATGGACAGAATGTAGATCAATGTCTTACATTCACCCCAGTGCAAGGATCTGGGCCTAAATCCATCGTTTTTTGCACTCCACACCACCCTGGGTTAGATAATGGCTTTATGCAAATCAGCTCTGACCCTGTGCCCCATGGGAACAGTCCAGTCCGAACTACACAGCCATATCTTTCCCAGACCGGAATCAAGCATCCGAGGACCGGACCGGTTTCGAGGTAACACCTCTCATCAGCCCGGCTAGCTTGACTCCAGTGGTGTGGAGGCTCTGGGACCCACGTCTGAGCTACCCCAGTGCACTCAGGGAGAAAATTACAAAAAACAATTTGATGGACAGAATGTAGATCAATGTCTTACATTCACCCCAGTGCAAGGATCTGGGCCTAAATCCATCGTTTTTTGCACTCCACACCACCCTGGGTTAGATAATTGCTTTATGCAAATCAGCTCTGACCCTGTGCCCCATGGGAACAGTCCAGTCCGATCTACACAGCCATATCTTTCCCAGACCGGAATCAAGCATCCGAGGACCGGACCGGTTTCGAGGTAACACCTCTCATCAGCCCGGCTAGCTTGACTCCAGTGGTGTGGAGGCTCTGGGACCCACGTCTGAGCTACCCCAGTGCACTCAGGGAGAAAATTACAAAAAACAATTTGATGGACAGAATGTAGATCAATGTCTTACATTCACCCCAGTGCAAGGATCTGGGCCTAAATCCATCGTTTTTTGCACTCCACACCACCCTGGGTTAGATAATGGCTTTATGCAAATCAGCTCTGACCCTCTGCCCCATGGGAACAGTCCGGTCCGAACTACACAGCCTTATCCTCGGATGCTTGATTCCGTTCTGAGAAGGACATGGCTTTTGTAGTTCGGACTGGACTGCTCCCATGGGGCACTGGGTTAGAGCTGATTTGCATATCGCCATTGTCTAACCCAGGGTGGTGTGGAGTGCAAAAAAACGATGGATTTGGGCCCAGATCTTTGGACTGGGGTGAGTGTGTGACATTGATCCACATTCTGTCCATCACCTGTTGTGTTTGCATATTCCGCCCTAAGTGCGCTGGGGATGACCAGACGTGGGTCCCAGGCACTCCACACCACTGGAGTCAAGCTAGCTGGGCTGATGAGAGGTGTTACCTCGAAACCGGTCCGGTCCTCGGATGCTTGATTCCGTTCTGGGAAGGGCATGGCTTTTGTAGTTCGGACTGGACTGTTCCCATGGGGCACAGGGTCAGAGCTGATTTGCATATCGCCATTGTGTAACCCAGGGTGGTGTGGAGTGCAAAAAAACGATGGATTTGGGCCCAGATCTTTGGACTGGGGTGAGTGTGTGACATTGATCCACATTCTGTCCATCACCTTTTGTGTTTGCATATTCCGCCCTAAGTGCGCTGGGGATGCCCAGACGTGGGTCCCAGGCACTCCACATCACTGGAGTCAAGCTAGCCGGGCTGATGAGAGGTGTTACCTCGAAACCGGTCCGGTCCTCGGATGCTTGATTCCGTTCTGGGAAGGACATGGCTTTTGTAGTTCGGACTGGACTGTTCCCATGGGGCACAGGGTCAGAGCTGATTTGCATATCGCCATTGTCTAACCCAGGGTGGTGTGGAGTGCAAAAAAACGATGGATTTGGGCCCAGATCTTTGGACTGGGGTGAGTGTGTGACATTGATCCACATTCTGTCCATCACCTGTTGTGTTTGCATATTCCGCCCTAAGTGCGCTGGGGATGCGCAAAAGTGGGTCCCAGGCACTCCACACCACTGGAGTCAAGCTTGCCGGGCTGATGAGAGGTGTTACCTCGAAACCGGTCCGGTCCTCGGTTGCTTGATTCCGTTCTGGGAAGGACATGGCTTTTGTAGTTCGGACTGGACTGTTCCCATGGGGCACAGGGTCAGAGCTGATTTGCATATCGCCATTGTCTAACCCAGGGTGGTGTGGAGTGCAAAAAAACGATGGATTTGGGCCCAGATCTTTGGACTGGGGTGAGTGTGTGACATTGATCCACATTCTGTCCATCACCTGTTGTGTTTGCATATTCCGCCCTAAGTGCGCTGGGGATGCCCAGACGTGGGTCCCAGGCACTCCACACCACTGGAGTCAAGCTAGCCGGGCTGATGAGAGGTGTTACCTCGAAACCGGTCCGGTCCTCGGATGCTTGATTCCGTTCTGGGAAGGACATGGCTTTTGTAGTTCGGACTGGACTGTTCCCATGGGGCACAGGGTCAGAGCTGATTTGCATATCGCCATTGTCTAACCCAGGGTGGTGTGGAGTGCAAAAAAACGATGGATTTGGGCCCAGATCTTTGGACTGGGGTGAGTGTGTGACATTGATCCACATTCTGTCCATCACCTGTTGTGTTTGCATATTCCGCCCTAAGTGCGCTGGGGATGCCCAGACGTGGGTCCCAGGCACTCCACACCACTGGAGTCAAGCTAGCCGGGCTGATGAGAGGTGTTACCTTGAAACCGGTCCGGTCCTCGGATGCTTGATTCCGTTCTGGGAAGGACATGGCTTTTGTAGTTCGGACTGGACTGTTCCCATGGGGCACAAGGTCAGAGCTGATTTGCATATCGCCATTGTCTAACCCAGGGTGGTGTGGAGTGCAAAAAAACGATGGATTTAGGCCCAGATCTTTGGACTGGGGTGAGTGTGTGACATTGATCCACATTCTGTCCATCACCTGTTGTGTTTGCATATTCCGCCCTAAGTGCGCTGGGGATGCCCAGACGTGGGTCCCAGGCACTCCACACCACTGGAGTCAAGCTAGCCGGGCTGATGAGAGGTGTTACCTCGAAACCGGTCCGGTCCTCGGATGCTTGATTCCGTTCTGGGAAGGACATGGCTTTTGTAGTTCGGACTGGACTGTTCCCATGGGGCACTGGGTCAGAGCTGATTTGCATATCGCCATTGTCTAACCCAGGGTGGTGTGGAGTGCAAAAAAACGATGGATTTGGGCCCAGATCTTTGGACTGGGGTGAGTGTGTGACATTGATCCACATTCTGTCCATCACCTGTTTTGTTTGCATATTCCACCCTAAGTGCGCTGGGGATGCCCAGACGTGGGTCCCAGGCACTCCACACCACTGGAGTCAAGCTAGCCGGGCTGATGAGAGGTGTTACCTCGAAACCGGTCCGGTCCTCGGATGCTTGATTCCGTTCTGGGAAGGACATGGCTTTTGTAGTTCGGACTGGACTGTTCCCATGGGGCACAGGGTCAGAGCTGATTTGCATATCGCCATTGTCTAACCCAGGGTGGTGTGGAGTGCAAAAAAACGATGGATTTGGGCCCAGATCTTTGGACTGGGGTGAGTGTGTGACATTGATCCACATTCTGTCCATCACCTGTTGTGTTTGCATATTCCACCCTAAGTGCGCTGGGGATGCCCAGACGTGGGTCCCAGGCACTCCACACCACTGGAGTCAAGCTAGCCGGGCTGATGAGAGGTGTTACCTCGAAACCGGTCCGGTCCTCGGATGCTTGATTCCGTTCTGGGAAGGACATGGCTTTTGTAGTTCGGACTGGACTGTTCCCATGGGGCACAGGGTCAGAGCTGATTTGCATATCGCCATTGTCTAACCCAGGGTGGTGTGGAGTGCAAAAAAACAATGGATTTGGGCCCAGATCTTTGGACTGGGGTGAGTGTGTGACATTGATCCACATTCTGTCCATCACCTGTTGTGTTTGCATATTCCGCCCTAAGTGCGCTGGGGATGCCCAGACGTGGGTCCCAGGCACTCCACACCACTGGAGTCAAGCTAGCCGGGCTGATGAGAGGTGTTACCTCGAAACCGGTCCGGTCCTCGGATGCTTGATTCCGTTCTGGGAAGGACATGGCTTTTGTAGTTCGGACTGGACTGTTCCCATGGGGCACAGGGTCAGAGCTGATTTGCATATCGCCATTGTCTAACCCAGGGTGGTGTGGAGTGCAAAAAAATGATGGATTTGGGCCCAGATCTTTGGACTGGGGTGAGTGTGTGACATTGATCCACATTCTGTCCATCACCTGTTGTGTTTGCATATTCTGCCCTAAGTGCGCTGGGGATGCCCAGACGTGGGTCCCAGGCACTCCACACCACTGGAGTCAAGCTAGCCGGGCTGATGAGAGGTGTTACCTCGAAACCGGTCCGGTCCTCGGATGCTTGATTCCGTTCTGGGAAGGACATGGCTTTTGTAGTTCGGACTGGACTGTTCCCATGGGGCACAGGGTCAGAGCTGATTTGCATATCGCCATTGTCTAATCCAGGGTGGTGTGGAGTGCAAAAAAACGATGGATTTGGGCCCAGATCTT
The DNA here is from genome assembly GCF_964263255.1 of Lissotriton vulgaris. Classification (NCBI taxonomy): domain Eukaryota; kingdom Metazoa; phylum Chordata; class Amphibia; order Caudata; family Salamandridae; genus Lissotriton; species Lissotriton vulgaris. The sequence goes on from NC_141694.1 coordinate 954,377,694, forward strand.
TGGACTGGGGTGAGTATGTGACATTGATCCACATTCTGTCCATCACCTGTTGTGTTTGCATATTCCGCCCTAAGTGCGCTGGGGATGCCCAGACGTGGGTCCCAGGCACTCCACACCACTGGAGTCAAGCTAGCCGGGCTGATGAGAGGTGTTACCTCGAAACCGGTCCGGTCCTCGGATGCTTGATTCCGTTCTGGGAAGGACATGGCTTTTGTAGTTCGGACTGGACTGTTCCCATGGGGCACAGGGTCAGAGCTGATTTGCATATCGCCATTGTCTAACCCAGGGTGGTGTGGAGTGCAAAAAAACGATGGATTTGGGCCCAGATCTTTGGACTGGGGTGAGTGTGTGACATTGATCCACATTCTGTCCATCACCTGTTGTGTTTGCATATTCCGCCCTAAGTGCGCTGGGGATGCCCAGACGTGGGTCCCAGGCACTCCACACCACTGGAGTCAAGCTAGCCGGCTGATGAGAGGTGTTACCTCGAAACCGGTCCGGTCCTCGGATGCTTGATTCCGTTCTGGGAAGGACATGGCTTTTGTAGTTCAGACTGGACTGTTCCCATGGGGCACAGGGTCAGAGCTGATTTGCATATCGCCATTGTCTAACCCAGGGTGGTGTGGAGTGCAAAAAAACAATAGATTTGGGCCCAGATCTTTGGACTGGGGTGAGTGTGTGACATTGATCCACATTCTGTCCATCACCTGTTGTGTTTGCATATTCCGCCCTAAGTGCGCTGGGGATGCCCAGACGTGGGTCCCAGGCACTCCACACCACTGGAGTCAAGCTAGCCGGGCTGATGAGAGATGTTACCTCGAAACCGGTCCGGTCCTCGGATGCTTGATTCCGTTCTGGGAAGGACATGGCTTTTGTAGTTCGGACTGGACTGTTCCCATGGGGCACAGGGTCAGAGCTGATTTGCATATCGCCATTGTCTAACCCAGGGTGGTGTGGAGTGCAAAAAAACGATGGATTTGGGCCCAGATCTTTGGACTGGGTTGAGTGTGTGACATTGATCCACATTCTGTACATCACCTGTTGTGTTTGCATATTCCGCCCTAAGTGCGCTGGGGATGCCCAGACGTGGGTCCCAGGCACTCCACACCACTGGAGTCAAGCTAGCCGGGCTGATGAGAGGTGTTACCTCGAAACCGGTCCGGTCCTCGGATGCTTGATTCCTTTCTGGGAAGGACATGGCTTTTGTAGTTCGGACTGGACTGTTCCCATGGGGCACAGGGTCAGAGCTGATTTGCATATCGCCATTGTCTAACCCAGGGTGGTGTGGAGTGCAAAAAAACGATGGATTTGGGCCCAGATCTTTGGACTGGGGTGAGTGTGTGACATTGATCCACATTCTGTCCATCACCTGTTGTGTTTGCTGGTGAGCTAGCAGCACTGATTGTTCCACCCACAGAAGCAGCTTGTACAATATGGCTCTGGCCTGCCATTGCAGAGCCTATATGCATTCTGGGACTGCCATGTCGACTTGGCAAGTGCCCCCACTTGCAAGTCCCTTATTCATATTATAAGGGGTCATGATAAAGTATTTTCAGATCTCCCCTTCCAACTAGATCCTTCCCCTTAACCAGAATCTGTGAATCTTTGACTAGGTATCAATTTTTGATTTTAAAATCGTAGGATGCCCTTATATGTAGGATATTCTATAATTACTGATTGTTTACAGATACGGCATTTTGTTTCCGTAATTCATTTTTCATCAATTTGGCCTCGGTAACAGTAATTGAAGTGGCCGTCTTTCTTTCTCTTGAGGGTTATACCGGATAGTCCCTCCTTTGTATCTATTACCATTTAACAACTAGTCCCTCCTTTAATAAAACTAGAAGCCCTGGGACATTCAAGCTAGCAGTCCCGTTTCTATTTTCCCTACCTAATCAGGTGTAGGCGTTTATTTATTCCGAGTTAAGGTATTTAAACCGTCTGCCGATTCCGGCAAACTTCATCATTTTTCCGCCCCTTCGTTTTCGGCGGCAGATCTGCGCGTCGCCACCTCGCTACGCTGAGAGCATTATCCTGCTTCCACGTTGAATTTTAAGGTAAGGGATCGTCGGTACGGTTCTCCTCCTTAAGACTCCTACATTGCGGCTAGCATTTAGATAATACTCGATTCACGAGTTTTGCCGCCTTACCTGTTTTCTATCCATTTAATAGGAATGCGTGTTTTATGCCTTTTTCCTTATCCTTTTTTCCCCCCTTTTTAGTTTGCTTACCGGGAGAAGGCTTTTTAAAGATCGCTGTATGGTAATTAAGAAGCATCGTATAACAAGAGTAGCCTGTCGCACAGAAGATACGGCTTCACATTTAAAGGTATACCCTGGGCGCCTCCTTTTAATTCCTCTTAGGTCCATTGGGTTCTGAATTGGTTGTATTTCATTTATTTTTGTAGGATCCCCAATATAATATCTATCGGTACCTGTGGATACTTTCACAACTTTTAACATAGAAGCTTTACCGCTTTTTATATATCAGGTACGTGGACACACGACTTTACATCAGCTTTGTATTTATTTACTGGGAAGCTGAGTGCCCCTTTCTTTCCTTCGCCGCTTCCCTTCCTAGTTTCAGTATTATATACATAGATTAATTAAGAGTAGCCTTCTGAGTTAGTATATATACTGCTATCCTAGGAACTCTATGCGTTTGACATCATTGCTTTTGTTCAAAAATGATTGTAAAGTGCTGTGATGTTAGTTCTACGAAAGAATTCTTTTGGCCTGAGTCGTACCTTTGTCCCTTTAACCATACCCATCTTTGTTAGTGCGATAATAAAATACAATCTGTGAGATCAACATAGTAGAAATATTGACTGTGTCCCAAGACGCGATTCTAAGTACTGACCCGCAAATGATTCAAATTAGGTCGAGGAACTTTGGTAATATTTTCGATAATTGCAACATCAATATGGCTGATATTTATCGCTCCACATGTCCTCCAATTATGCATTCATGTGGTATCTATTGTTTGGGGAATCAATGTTGCCCTTTTTAATTGACAGGTTGCACTAGAAGGATTGCAGACTGAAATTCGGTATTTTATGTATTCCAGGATTTATATCCGTTGAGGTTATTTATTTATTGAGCTTTCAAGACCCACTTGAATGTTCCCTGTATACAAGTTTGGTAAACCTTCTTAAACAGTGAGTCTGACACATTAAATAAGAATATAGCAATTGAATGCTTATACAGAAATAAATTGTTAAATAATTGTTAAATGATCGTCACTATGAAATGATAGAACCATCAAATGTTCAATCATAATATTCCTATGCTGTAGTAAATCCTGCTCTTGTGTTGATTATCATTATGTCAATTATTGTACTTCCTCAATCATTCTTTAGTTTAGTTTTGAGTACTGCACAATTTTGGTATTTATGGCTTTATCAGTTTTGCCGCGGAAACAAGATAAGAGATGACATAATTTGACAGCGAAAATGTCTTTTTTATAAAATGTGGGTTTATTTTAACTTGAGATGTATTTTTAATATGTGATTTTTATGTTTTGTATCATTATTTGGAATGCATTGTAATAGGATGTTTCTTTCATATGTATGTTTCAGATATCACTGTGTGGCTCCTGAAGAAGGCGTTGTCCACGCCGAAACACGAGTCGAGTCTCACTCGCCACAGTGTTGTCTCTCTTTGATACCAATGATATAAATCTGTAGGGGTGTTCTGTACATGATTAAATTATAAATGTATGAATTGTATGTTTTTTAATTCATTTTTACCATCATACGGTGATGGTTTTGCCATTAACCTGTATGATTTTTATCTGTGTTCATTAAAATCATGATTATTTTATTTTAATTCTCCATGTATGATTTTTCGCTGACACTTTATATTACTTGTTTGCCCATTTGTTGACTGCCTAGGGATTTGTTCACACATGCACCTCCCCTGGGGTCATAAGGAACCTATGCCGCACAGCGCCCACGAAGCTGCACCTCCCCAACGCGGTGAACTATCTTTATTTTCATCAATACCAAGGTATTGTTCTTTGTGGGTCTGCTTGACTCCAGGCCCAACGCTGCGCACCTCGCGATCAGTGCTGTGCTTTGGGATTTCTACCGACCACAACGTCGTTATAAATCCAAGTGGAGTTATTTGTTGTTAAAAGCTGGATTTAAGTGAATAACCTATTTTTAAGGATAATTTGAGAACTGTATTTTAGATTTTTGTCTTATTGGTCTTGTTTAAGAATAGATAAAGATTATTTTTATTTATTTATATATTTATTATTTATTTATTTTTCTAAACTGGTGTGGTGTCCATTTGTAGTATTTTCACTATATTACTATACGTGTTTTCAAATGCTTTACACACTGCCTCTGATATAAGCCTGTCTGCTCGTGCCAAGCTACCAAGGGGGTGAGCAGGCATTATTCAGAAGTGTATCCACCTTTCCCTGACTAGAAGCAAGGTTCACTATTTGGACAAGGGTGTATACCATTGCCAACTAGAGACCACCATGTCTAACACATCCCCTAGCTGGACTGCCCCAGGAAATATCATTAGATTTACAACACTGCCAAATTCCAATATTTTGCTTACATCAAAGAGGAGATACAATTGTGTACCTAATACCTACCACTGTGCTTGGATTGGAACAAGTAACTAACTATTGCATAAATGGGTGCTATATTATTGAGTGATTGTGAGTGGTGGAGGATGATTCATGTGGGGACAGACAGTGAGGGAGGGTGTTCAACTAATACTTTGTAAACTTTATTTTGAGGACTTGCAATGTTTGGGGCCTAATGACTGATCATTTCACCTGACAGTGATTGATCCTTTGACACATGGTAGATTTACTTGCTGGGTCCACTCCTACTTTGTGGTACTTCAGAGACTAGAACAGTCATTTTATTTAACGTACATATATCTACACAAAATACTAAAATTCTGTTTCTCTTGTTGTTCTTCAACAGCAGTGCACTGCAGGTCTTGGAACAGAGTTGGACTGATTTGTTACTCAGAGTCAGGAGGAGGACAGATGGACTCAGGGTGGGACCACCTTAACAGCAGAAGAAGAAAGGTATTGAATCTATGAACTTCAAAGGGAAACCAACTTGATGCTGATGACTCTGATGCCCTTTCAACTCTGTGAACTGACGAAAGGTGCGTTGATTTAGGAAATGCTGATACGTATGTGAGCTGTCTCAAATGTGAAACTCCTCTTATGCGGTTGTGGTCGGGACGCTGCTGATTATGACTGGAGACAGACTTGTGATGCCTCATCATCACATGATGCACACACTCAGCTAACTGTTATGATGGTAGTTGTGAGATGGATCAGCCTGGTACATGCAGCTACTTGTCTGTGTTGGTTGTAAATAGCTCTCAGTTCTCAGTTAATTGATCTACCATGACTGAGAAAACGAATGATTACAGCAGCCTAAGCTCTATTGCTCTGTCTCTGAGTCCTGGTAGTTGGTACACTCCTCACAAAACGTACCTTTTGTCCTTTTCCTTGACTCTACAGCATCATTTATGTTTTACAATCTGCAGGCCTCTCCCCTGCACAAAAGGCGAAAGCTCCATAACACTCCTCTTACCATACCAGACCGGTTCAGCCAAACACCATAGACAGACATTTTGAGAGGAATGCAGATGCACCTCCCAATTTGGCAATACAGTATCGTTTTTCCTTTAACAACCATCATTTTGGAACTATGTGGGTTCAATATTTACAGAGAGTGCCAGGCTGCACAAAATGTGGACAGGGTTATACAGTAAATTTAGCAGGGACCTTTTGACCCCCTCAATGTGGAACCGAGTCTAGGATCCCCATTCCTCTGTGCATCTGACTCCTATTTTTGACTCTCAGTACTCCGTCTCATTGTACCTCAAATGTTCCCTCCTTATGCCCCAACTTTAGTAGGGCACCAACCTATTTCCAAGCCTGTAAGTGACCACAAACAAACACCCTTACTATGTTCCCTCCATTTTCATTCTCTCAGTAACTCAGGTGCTTCAGTCACTGTTCAGTCTCGAGTGGCCGGTTGGGTGCACACTGCTCGGCTATCCAGGCACTTATCACTCCGTACAGCCCCTCTCAGCACATCCAGACTACAGTTCTTTTCACTCCTCCATAATTTGTATTTTTTAAACCTAGATGACAGAACATTTAGATATATAATAACTTGGGTCTCTGTGGCTGAAGGACTGTTTGCCATGGATCTACCCATCTGTGTCGTACTCATTTCTTCATTTTTTTATGTTTCTGTTTATGTTTTTGAAATTTTTATTGCGCGCAAATACCCGAGGGTGTCTCGGCGCAGATCGGACTCCTGAGATGAAGCTACCTTAAAATCATTGATCAAATAGCCATGTTTTCAGGAGTTTTCGGAAGATAGTGAGGGTTGGACTGGTTTTAATGGGCAAAGGAAGGGAATTCCACAGCTTGGGGGTGGCTACCAAGAAACGCCTGTCTCCCCAGCTGGCAGTTCTGGTACGAGGGACAGCAAGAAGATAGGTGCTAGCAGAATGAAGGTATCTTTGTGGGGCATAATTTCCTTCCACAACAGATTTTGTTGATGTGCTGCTCATCATTGCCCTGATGAAAATTGTTATTGTGTAGTATTTGTCTTTATCACACCTTTCCCCAAATGCCCTTTCCCATCCTTTCATCAAACCCCTAACCCTCTTCCCTGGGACTCTGTGACTTAATTTACACCGTAAATAGATCGTACACTTAGTGGGGCAGATGTGGTGAAAGTGACACCAACTCACTGCAGGATCTTCTATTACCTGAGCAATATCCCATACCAGCCCCACTTATCCACACACACATAAAATGTATTTAGATATACAACATCATCATTCAGGCCTTGTGTTGCATAAATGCGTAAAATTGTTGACTCCACTCTTGATTATGAGTCTACTTCTCATAACTTGAGGATTTCATAACTTTCATTTTTATTAAGTAGCTCCACATTACTCAGAAGAAGTCACTATTGCTGGCTTTTGTTATAATATCAGGTATTCTTTTCCTTGTTGTGTCATGGTGGCAGTAGTCTGGTCTCAGTCTTTATAAAGCTATGACATAAATATATAACCCACTACCTCTGTGTTTTTCTTTCAATTTAGTTTGCTGTGATGGATAATTCTTTTGGTTAAACGTACAGTTTGAGCTCACATAGGTAAGAGGGGGACTTTGCTTGTTGCGATGCCTTCCCTGTTAATAAATGTACTACCCTGCTACTACTACCAGCACCATTAGGTAGGCACCTTGGGAAACCCTGCAGTGAGTTTTGGAAGATAGAGAGAGGTAGCAGCCATCACTTCATCCATTCAGTTTAGTTAGTAAGGAACGTACTTCTATTGCAGATTTGACTTTCCTTCCTTTTTTATCTAGGTTGTTGTAGGCAATACAGGCATTGGTAGCATACCCTATCCCCGCTAATAGTCAATAATGTAGTTACAGAGGGTAGTATGACATGGGTATCACTATCTATACCTAACTGAGGAGCAAGCAGATTAAAAAACATGCTACACAAAAAGCAGCTGTGCAACGTGAAAATAAAGCACAAAAAACTATAATAAATTAAAATAACTTTTCCCTTTTACTTGTTTTTAATAATCAAAACTGGCCCTCTCCCACCACAACAGGCCCACCTGTCTCCCCAAACCATCAAATCACCCCATCCCTAACCAATGGCCAAAGAAAACTCAAAGTCCAAAGTAATTTAACTCCGTCCCCAATCCCCAGCCTCTCCTCCAACATCAATTTTCCCTCCCACCAAAACAAGAAATATTAAAAGTGCTAGAAGAGGGCATTTTCTATACGTGTACTGAGGTCCTCAAGGATTGCCTGCAGGTGTGCCATGTCGGTCCAGACATGTCAGATGTAGCAGGACGCGGCACTGAAAAAGGTTGTCTGAGCTGGAGGGAGGGGCAGCAGTGGTGGTTTGATGTTCGGCTGCCTGCAGTGCTTGTGAGGTTGGAGGCTGGAGGAGCTTGCAGCTGACTGGAGTAACTGGGACCCTGGGCAGCAGCAGATGCCTCAGCCTTCTCCTCCTACTGAACCACCAACCATTGTTATTCTATGCGGATGGCCTCCACCCTCTGCCACTGCAGCTGGGTTGCTTTCTTCTGGAGTGTAGGTGAATCAGCAGGAGTAGGTATATCAAGAAAAAAAAGCAAATTGTAAACAGTGCTCTGTGCAAACACTTGTTTAGAATTATAATGGCACAATAGCAGCACATTGCTGGTCCCCTAGTTCATTGGTTTTTAATTTGATTACAAGGCACAGGGACATTTTTTACCCATACATACCTCACATAAAGGCACTCACTGCCTGAAAGAAATTAAGGAATAATAACAGCAATAATACCAGCACACAAGTTTAAACAAACAGTTATTTTATTCTGTTTAAAGGATGTCCTAATAAAAAACTAAAGAGACACTGTGTGTGGAAAAATAAAAAGAATTTACACGAGGGGGCGCATCCCCCACCTCGAAGGCCCTGAATGCATGTGCAGGCCGGTATGGACCGGTTTAGGACTGAGGCCTAATTGAGGCCGGATCTTTGGAATTTTCGAGGGCTGCTTTCCGCATTTAATGGTGATTGGGTGAGGGCGGGAAGCAGGGTCACCTGGGCGGCTTGCAGGGGCAGCAGGATAGCGCTTAAAAGGCATTGTCTTAACGGATTGGCATGTATGTATCCTTTGAAATGACGTAAACTGGAAAATAAAGTAAAAGAACAAGAAAGGTGTTGTCTTAGCCTGCAGTGCATCTGCTGCCTACTCGCCCCTGCGGACTGCCGGTTCACATCGAATGGAGCACTTGAGTACAAGAAGTGTCTTTTATTATCTTTGCTTGTTTCCTCTGCCTACATCAACCGAGCTGTGCCCCCCTGTTTGGAGCCACCCTTGCCTGCTTTCGCGATCCCTGCCTGTGCCTTGGGCGTTGGTGGTAGGCAGCAGTCTCTGGGGACCTGCTCCGGAGGCTGTTCCAGCTCAGGTTGGCCCTACTTGACTTCTGTCGCCCCGGATCAGGTTCAGGAGACCTCAGGTAAGGTGGGGGTGGTAATCTGGGCAGAGGGGCCTTGCTGAGCCTGTATGCGGTGTGGTCCGGGTGGAAAGGGGTAGAGATTGATGTTTTTTGCTTTGGGGGCAGCAAGAGAGTAGCTTTCTTTCTGGTTGGAGCTTTGCAGTACTTTGTGATTGTTTTTTTAATATTTAGTCTGCATTAGGTGACTAAAAAATATTAGGTGGCACTGTCTGCACATTTATGGTCGAAACAAGCAGCCTTTATTGTTGATCCCCATATGACGGGTTGCTTATTCCCGTACGTACAGATTGGGGTGATTTTAATATTATAGGCAGAAGGCAGCATACACATTGAGGAGGCACAGTTGTTTTTCTTGATGTGGGAATCACTTCACAGTTGTTTTTTCTTGGTCTGAGGGTGTGGAAAGCACTTTACAGTGGTTTATCTTGGTCTGAGGGTGTGGATATTCTCTTGCATTTCTCAATTCCTTATATTGTTTCTCCAGTGCTGTTGCATGATTTAGTCCTAAAAGTCTTTACAGGCAGCCTTTTTCGATAATAATTATTTGTAGGCATTGTTCAGCATTTGTGCACGACTAAGACCGTAGTTTTGTTGTGAAAAGTCACCGGCAGTGGTTGCACATTCATACACGGGGCACTAATTACTCCTTACGGGCTGATCTCAGGAGCAGATATGTCTCCTAGGCAGGTGAAGAGGAAGGCTAGCATGGATGTGGGCATGGGGAGACTAGATGCCATAGACCAGGTATTAGCCCTGATTCAACCGGCACTGGCCACTTTAGCAAAAAAGGAGGGTGCACAGCCCGAACATAATACAGTGCCTGCCAGTAATATTGAACTAGGGTGTGGGTGGGGGTTCCCCCAAAGGCAGCTTGTCCACCAGTCAAGAAAAGGGCATGTAAGGGACCAGCGAAAGGGGGGGAGATTGCAGGATTGGGCCAGACTAATGTAGGAGCCACCACGAGTAATGATCATTCCTCAGGTGAGGTCATAGGGATAGGGTAGGAGGAACAAGCCCAGCCAACTCTGGATCAGATCTGGTCACTAGCATTGCCAGGGTGTTACCCTGGCTTACCCAATTAGGCAGTCAGGGCACATTGAGTGTGGCAGCAGGGGGAGGGGGCCGGGCAGCCCCAGACGCTCCAGTGGTGGGACCCTCACACATTCCACATGGGGGTGGAGTGGGCACTCTGGGCATCCCATGTGCTTCTGCCCAGCTATTGGGTCCAGGGGGGTGCAACCTTCAGCAACGGGTTTGGTCCCCCCTACAGTACCACCGCCCGCAGCGCCAGATGCAACTGTAGGGCCTGGATTAGCGACAAAAGGTGAGGGATTAAATACCACCAGTAGTGCCCATGATCAGGTCCTTTCACCTAGAGATTAATTGGGTTTGCACTTGTCTGAGGAGTCAGGGCAAACATTAAGAAGGGTGTGTTGGACTTGGCTCTTTTGACAAGTTCATCCCTAAACTTTTTGACTTTCTACCCACCTTATTTCTGACATGGTGTTGGTGGTTTTCGGCCTCTGGGCACTTTTAGCACTGTGGTCCAGTGTAAAGTATGTGTGCTCTCAGTGTATAATTAGTAAGTTTGGCATGCCCTCCCATAGGAATGCATTAAGGATTCCCTGATAAAGTGTGTCAGTAGTAATTCCTGGGATGGGAGTTGCAGCATGGTCATGTTTAGTATGTATGAAATTGCAAGACTAAATGCTGCGCACTGGTGTGTGCAGATTTATGATGACTGGTTTAGAAGTTGGCATTTCTGTGTGCTATGTGTCTGCCTGCCTGATGTGAATTGCATGTCTGGCTTGTGAGTGGTAGGGGCTGGGAGGTGTGTGCGGCTGTGGCTCCAGGAGGGGCAGGGTGAGTCAGCACTAGGCTGAATGGGACATATGTGCTGGGAGTAGTGGGAGGAGTAATCACCTGACTCTGAATCGGACTGTGCCCAGCCTGTACAATGCTGGCTGCGCCCCCTGTGGTGCATCTGATCACCTAGCCCCAACCGGACAAAGGGGAAGAGGAGCTTGGAAAGCAAATTGCTCCAAATTACCCCTGAACCAGTTGCATCTGGTTCCATTGAGCCCTGCACTAAAGACAAAGAGATTATGTGGTATAAATATAGGGGCTGTGACCCCATGATTTTGTTCTGTTCTAGGGCTGGTGTGCTGTTCTGAACTTGCTGGGGCGTGCTGCTGCTGGGGCCCAGGAGGAACCGCCATGAGGGTTGCCTTCCTGGGCACAGCCTTGCCTCCTTGATCTCCATGGACTTGTTTGGACAACTGGCGGCCTGCGAGCGCTTATATTTTAATTCCCCCTGAGGAGCGATGAAGCTCTGCAACGCTGAGCTGCACCTAGTTTCTGAGGGAATTCCCAACATAGGAATTCCCCCGAATCGCTAAGAGCGAGGCGGGAGCCCACCACACGTTGATAATTGTTTACAGGCGCCCACCCCAGGTTTTGCGTTATTTGTGGGTGCCCATCTTACTTGTGTGCTGTTCTGGTGGGTGCCCAACCCGCCAGTACCTTTAATCTTCGCGGGAGCCCACCCCGCGTTTCACCGCCGCTGCCGGAGAGGAAGTCGGGCAACGTGATGCCTGACATGGGGCGGGACTTCCGTCTCACCAAGGGAAGCCCAGTGCCCACAGAAGTGCCGGAGAAGCTGTCTGGAGCCTCGCAGGCTCCCCTGCCAAGTCCCATGTCCCCGGAGAGGGTCCGGGTGAAGGAGCATGCAGGGGAAGCCTTACGGTCTGCTCAGAAGAGCGGAGTGTCAGTCCCGCAGTGAGGAAGAGCCTGGGTGAAGTGAAGGGAGGAGTCCTGCCCAGAGAGAACCCCGGTGAGTAGGGCTTCTCCATAGTTGGTGCCGATCGAGGCACAGCACAAGTTCTAGGTTCCTGGGTGGTCCCGCAAGAGTGCGAGCCGCCCCAACGAAGGGGGCTGATTTGTTTTTATTGCCGTGGGGGTCCCGAGGGCACAGTGGTGCCGGCCCCCCCCCCCCTTTATGGGTATTATCACAGCTGCACCGCCATAGCGAGCAGCTGCAACATGGGCATATCAGTTTCTGGGGCCCCAGTGGGGGGCCCAGAGGGCACTGAGGTGCCCGTGCCTACTCCATATTTGCTCCCAGTTGCCCTGCCTGACAGTGGGTAGCTGCAACGGTTGGCGCAAATTTGAATCAGAGTGCCTGAGTGGGACAAGAGAGGGCACAGTGGTGCCAGGCCCTTTACTTTCTTCCCAGCCGCAGAGCAGTTAGCAGCAGCTGCAACGTTTATGCCAGAGCATCTTGAGGAGTCCCAGTGGATACCCAGGAGGCACAGTGGTGCCAGCGCAATGGCGCACGTGGATTCTGCTGCATTTTCAGCTGCCCTGATATTGTGGACATAGGGCATTTGAGCTCTCTGAGAAGGCCAGTTGGCCAGGGAGACTGTGTGAGACTGATAGGGCGCCAGGCCCTACTGTGATTTATGTGGTGCTAGGAAATGTGGTTTACGCACTAGAATTTATGCCCTAATGTGATTTATGTTTAGATTATTGCCTAATATGAGGTTACTGCATAATATGTTTATGCTTGTGAGGTTATGGTCTAATGCGTTTAGGCTTGTGAGGTTATCGCATAATGGGTTCATGATGCTGCTTGCATAATGATTTATGTTGCAGGAGATGATGCTGAGTACAGTATTTTGCCAGTAATTACTGGTTGTGTTCTACATTCACTATTTGTGCTTGTGATGGTTCTGACAGTGGCCCAATAGGCCCTGTCAGGTGTATATAATCCCCTGTAAGTATTGCCTAGTGCCAGTTGGCACAGTGTATATGGTGTAGAGTACTACTCTAATGTGTTTATGATAGTACAAAGGCTATTTGTATTTATAATCTTGTGTGGAGTTTCTTTTGTGGTGTGCCTAGTATGTTGCTGCTGAGTGTGAGTTTTGCACAAACGCTTTACACATTGCCTCTGGGATAAGCCTGACTGCTCGTGCCTAGCTACCAAGGGGGTGAGCAAGGATTATCTTCAGTGTGTAACTCCCTTGCCCTGACTAGAGTGGTGGTTTCCGTCTGGCTTTGGCACACGCCATAGCCAACCATAAATCCCATTCTAACAGGGTGAATATGTGGATGTTTTTGAATTTACTGTGGTAAATCCCCCTGAAGAGGACAACAAAGATTCCAAAGACTGTTCCTTATTAGTTGAAGAAACCAAAAGTGGAGGAAACACTTGTGAATTGGATCAAAGGTTTTATCATTCCTCTTAGAGAAATGCCTGGAGTTGGGCCCTCAGATAGCTTAATACATGAACAAAATAGTGGGTGCTTATGAAGAATTCGGGGGTCCTGCTGGAAGGTATACAATAAGGCATTCAGGTTGAAAAAAACTCCTAACCCGGGGATGTTTTGGGATCAAACAGAAGTGAATGCATGGCTGTGGTGTATGATGTTGAAACCGAAGGGTGGGGGCTAACTAACCTTTCGTCAGGCTTCAGGATGGGGAGAGCAGAAAGGGGAAATGTTCGGCTTATAATAAGAAAGCATGTTCAAGGCCATAAGGGTCTTGCACATTTTTTTATTTATTGACTTTTGTAACAAAAAGGTCGCTTTTACAACACAACAGGCCAGCATGTTAGCAAATCATTACAAGATGCAAATTAGTCACAGTCTATACATTACACAACACGTTTGCATTAGTTTACGTCCCACATGCCCACTTCTAATGGAAGCATATTTATCATATATCCAGATGCCCTTAGTTAAGAATAAAAAAAACATTACATAGTACCACATAGAGGGTCCAGGACTCCTCAGTCACAACGGTGAAAACCAGTAGTACATCACATCAATACCCCAGTCTGAGTTTAACCTGTGTGCATTTCCTCAGTAGAATCGTGCTGTCCTTGAGCCCAGGTCAGGAATGGTTCCCAAATGTTCCGAGGCCTGAAAGTAGGGGGCATAAGCTCCCAAAATGTGATCAGCTGTGTGTGGCCGTATGTGACATTAGTGATCCACTCCTTGATTGAGGGCACCCTCCTCATACCCCAATATACTGCAACCTGACGTTTAGCAAATAGCAGGAGAAGGGCATGTAATTTGCACCACAGTTTGGGCGGGGTGTCTTTAACATAGCCTAATAGGCCCAAGATGGGGGATGGAACATCTGACGAACCAATGATTTGATTCACAGATGTGAAATTCATGGCCCAGAATTCAGCGATCTTTGGGCAATCCCACACCACATGCAGAAACGAGGCAGGAGTGTACCTACAGCGCCAACAACTGTCATGCTCCCTGATCCCCATATGATACAGACCCACAGGTGTCCTATAGAATCATGCAGATTTTTAAAGTGAATCAATCAGAGCCTGTAGTTAGGGGAGAGCTCAGTAAGCTGCCCACCACAGAAATCCCACTGGGCCTCAGTCAACGGAATAGGGAGTTTGTTATTTCAACACTGGAGGGATCTAGGTTTCACCAACGGGGCAGCATTTTGCATGTGTGTATATAATCGTGTAATATGTTTACGTGGAGATGGTTTCTCAACAGGATCTTCAATGCGGGTAAAGGTGGAGGGGCCAACCGGAAACCCACCCAGAGGGCACAACATGCCAAACGCAACTTATGATATAAGAATAGCTCAGCAAAGGGTACCGCCTGTCCTTCATCTGCTCCGGGGGGGCCTGAACGTGTCTCCCGGATTCAGGTCTGCGAAAGTGTGAAGTTTCATCTTTTGTTCCAGTGTCTTACTAACACCATCCTGAATGCAAGGCAGCATGGGATTCTCCGCCAGTGAGATGGAGGGGGCATACAATACCGGGATGCCCACACTCCTGCGCAACTCGTCCCATGCACAACGCAGTGTCCTAGTAGTGTCTATATCTCCATGAGGGCAATGTGACGGTTGATAAATCACCACCTTGAGCTAGACAGGTGCCACCACGTCAGTTTCAACTGCTACATGGGGTTGGAAGGGTGTTGGATGGACCAAATAGTGCAAGTATTGGGCCTGAGCACAAAGGGCGTAGAGGTGCATGTCCGGAGTGCCCAAACCTCCCTGCCTCAACGGGAGCGTAAAAAAATCCCACAATATTCTAGCCTGACCGCCTGCCCACACCTGGGAGACCAACTGCATCTTCAAAGTGTTAAAAAAAGTGCTGCATAAGGGGGATCGGAATGTTAACGAATAAATGCAAAAACTTCAGTAAAATGACCATTTTAGCCAATGCTATCTTCTCAGCCAGTGATAATGGCAGCTTAGACCATATTTTAACCTTCTCCTCCAACCACATGACAGCCCGCCCATAATTTAGATTCCACACCTCCTGCATGACCCGACTTATCCATACACCCAAATATTTAACCGCCTCTGCCTCCCACCTCAGAGGAAACTCAGAGGTCACCCGGGGAGTGCCGTCTGTCAGTGGAAATATCACTGACTTGGCACAGTTAATGAAGATACAGGCCATTCCTCCGAAACTGATAAATTCCCTCAAAATGGGGTCCAAATTCTCCTCTTGGTTAACAATGTAAAGAGTCACATTGTCTGCATAGAGCGAAACAAGGAGACTTCTGGTGCTAAACCCTGTGCCTCGAGCTGTCTGATGTTGCCTGATGCGGGCAGCCAAGGGTTCTATCGTGATCGCGAAAAGCAAAGGAAAGAGGGGACACCCCTGCCTGGTACTACGCAAAATGGGGAAGGGATCTGAAAGTAAGCTGTTCACCATGATCCGAGCGTTGGGTAGAGTGTATAACAGCCAAATGCGATTGATAAAGTGCGGGCTAAACCCTATACGGCCTAATATAGCAAACAAATAGCGCCACTCCAGCGTATCGGATGCCTTAGTGGCGTCTTAAAATACAGCAGCAGCCTGTACATCTGGGTGTAAATAATGCAGCACCGAGAAGATAGTCCGCAAATTGTGAGAGGTCGACCTCCCGAAGATGACCCCCGACTGGTCGGGGAGTGCAACAATAGGAAGTAAAGGCTGTAACCTGTTTGCAATCAGCTTGGCAAGGATTTTAACATCCACATTTATCATCAATAATGGCCTATAGGAATCTATCTCTGTTTCAGGCTTTCCTGGTATAAACAGAGTAATAATGTTCGCTTCCCTCATGGACTGAGGTAGTACACCATCCTCTAGAGCTTCCTCATATAGTGCCAGCAGCCGAGGTTCTAACTCCTCCACATAGGTTTTATAAAAGGATGTGGTCAGGTCATCAGGCCCAAGGGCCTTATCTAGCGGTAAACTTTTTATAACCTGAGTGACGTCTTCCACAGTGAACGGGAGATCCATATACTCTCTATGGTTCTGATTGAACCAAACCAGTGCAAGCGAGTCAAAGAAGGGTTGCATTCCCTCGGGACATGCTTCCTGGGTTGTAGTATAAAGGTGAGAATAAAACTGGAGAACGCATCCAGAATTTCTGCCTGGCCCCTGATGGTGGCACCGTGTGTGGTGTGTATTTCGTGAATGAACACAGTGGACCTAGAGGGTCGGATCACACCAGCCAACATGCGGCCCGGTCTATCACCCTCCCCCTACCGCCATGCCTCTGCATATTTCCCCAAGAACTTGACTTCACATTGTGCCTCTTCAGCAAAGTCCAACAATTTGGATTTCAGGAGGGCCTCAGTTTCGGGCTCATTTGCGGAATAGAATTGCTTTTCAAGGTCTTTTATTTGAGCTTCCAGTGAGGCGATCATACCTCTAATAACCTTCAATACTCCCGCCTGTCGGGCAATGCACTGACCCCTGATAACTACCTTAAATGCCTCCCAGAGTGAGGCCTCAGTATCTACTGAGCCGATATAGAGAGTAAAATATTCTGTGATATCCATCCGTATATCCTCCTTAAAGGCTTCATCAAGCAGGGCATGTGGCGGAAGGCGCCAGGAGAATGCATGTGGAGGTGAGCCCGAAAATGACAGTTTCAAGAGGCATGGGGTGTGGTCCGATAGGGAGTGTGGCAGGTGCACAATATCAGAGGTCCAAGTGGCTATATCACGTGAAACTAACTAGAAGTCCAATCGGGACCAAGCACTGATCCCTGCCTATCCATGTCATCGTCTAGGATAGCATTAAAATCCCCTCCCCACAATAGTGTACTGCAACCGGTCGCTCTGACCCTAGTCCAAACGTCCTGAAAAAAATCAAGGGAATCTGCATTGGGGCCATATACCGCTACTATAACCAGGGAAGGAAACGCCCCCCAAAACGCCGGGTATGAATATATCTCTCCCTTCGGGATCTCCGTGACCTCCCTCCCGCCAGTCCACTCCCCGCCTGATCAGTACAGCCACACCACAAGAATAGTTGGAATACATAGAAGAGTACATGTTCCCCCACCTATTGTTCCGGAGCCTCTGTGATGGTGTGACATTTAAATGTGTCTCCTGCAATAAACATACGTCTATATTATGTTTGGATAAATAAGCATGCACAATTCTAGATTTGCTACTGTCATTTAGCCCTCTGATGTTCCATGTAAGATAATTTAGCGTATTAGCGTAAATGCATGTATGGTACTCTGACAGAAGCGATGTGGGCAGTGTTGACGTATCATCTTCTAATTATAGACCGTGCATTCTGACCATCAAAATGCAATCATACTGGCAATAAACAATGAAACAATCCCTGCCCTCCACCCACCTCCCACTCCAACAACCCAATCAGGTTGTTGAATACCCACCTCTAACAAAATAAAACTCAAATAACCACATAGCAATACAGGAAACCTTCCCATGGGGGCACAGTAGCACCGGCGCACACCCTGTTCGCACTGGGTGGCCGGTAGTACAGCGGAGAATGCTACAAGCCCATGTCAACAGTACCAAATCCTACAGGAAAAACTCATACTGTAGAGCCCACGACCCACATCAGCAAAACAGACAGGACCTCCTCAAGCCTACATCATAGCATCTCAGTCTCCCAGGCTAATGAGCAATACGATACCCATGTCAGTCATTGTCACTAAGGTGGCCGGCTGAAGACATCTCAGCTCCCTGGGTGTTTTTGTTTTTCTTTCTTCCAACATGTTTGGCAAACTTCAATGCAAACTTCTCATCTGTGAAGAAGTGGGCTGTGCTGTCATAGGAGACCTTTAACCTTGGCTGGGTACAACAGGGAATAAGGGATCTATGCTTGCAAACGTATATGATTGGCAGGGAGGAATTCTCGATGTGTGGCCTGTACAGCCGGGGTACAGTCAGGATAGAACAAAATGGTATTGCCTTAGTGCGATATTTGACCTTTCTCCCTAGCCAGCCTCAGGATCAGGTCTCTATCTTGATAATTCAATAGTTTCGCCAGGATGGGCCTAGGTGTTGCCCCAACTGGAGGCTTTGGCCCCAAAGACCTATGTGCCCTGTCCACCACGAAGACAGAGGACAAGTGTGGATCAAAAAGTTCATGAAGTAAATCTGTAATGAAAGACTCCATTTTAGATATGGCAGTAGTTTCCGGGATTCCAGTAATATGCAGGTTGTTTCTACGTGACCTCGCCTCCAAATCATCGTTCTTGGCCCGGATAATTCCCAGCAGTTTGTCCATGTGCAGCAGTTGCTCCTTTGTTTCCACCTGAAATTCGTAAAATTCGGTGGGGCGGTTTTCAAGGACGTCGAGGCGGGTCTCGTGCGCCGCCTCCTGGGTTTTGACCAAGTCCAAATGTGTAGTCAGGGTATCCAACTTCATGTCTATGTTACGCAGGCTGTAGCACCTCTCCAACATAAGGGTCCGCAGGTCTTCACCATGATCCACCGCGTGCGTTTCATGCTGACCCGCAGGTGCCCACAGGTGGACACCTGTGCATTCGGGTCTGATTCCACATGACGCGTGGCAACCTTGTTTTCAAAGGTGAGATTTGGTTGTTTAGCATCTTGTTTGCCCATATTTGCAAATGCAATGGAGATGTGCAAAGCACGAGGGAAGTCAAATAGAACTCAGCCCAGCACACCGCCACCCAACTTCACAAAGAACGGCATTGCATGCGTCTGTGCCTTTTTTCCTAAGTGGCTCCCAGACACTACTTCACATTCGTGCAACTCAGCAACCTGCTCAGACCTCCCAGGGGCCTCACAGATATTCTGCACACCACAAGTGTCTGTTGCAGGGCCTCACCCCTGATGATCTCTGTCCCAGCCCAGCCGCACACCCTACTCTTAGGGCTTCAGAAGCATTGTGACATAAAGAACAATGCGGGTGATAGATAGGCACAGTGCGCACAATCAAAATATTGAGTGCCGGCAAGTATGTCCCTCGAGAAGGGCAGCAGGGTTCCCAGCCACAACCAGCTCCAGCCCAAACGTCACTGAATCACACAATGGTAGTCGCAGCCTGCAGAGCACTGCGCACACTTGTCTCCTGTTGAGGCGTCCATGAAAGCACATACCACGGCCACCGCTGAGAGGCAAAACTGCACAACGGGTGATCCTCTGTGAGGGCAGCAGGCCCACTAAGCCATGCCCGATCTCAAAATGGCAGACTCAATGCAGATGGTGCAGCGTATCCTCCAGAGCGCACCTCAGCAGGACAGGCACCCGAGACAAAGCTGCAACTCCCTCAAATGCTGAAGCGGTGGCAACATCAGTCATGCACCGGGGCCCCCGACCTTCCCATCAGCGCCTGGTCTCAGACACAGCATATCGCTGCCCAAAATGGCAGTCATAAGCCTCAGGACATTGCGTCCTTCTTTACCGCCCTTGTGACACCGTACATCAACTAGGCGCACCTGGGCGTACAGCGGTTCCTTTCTCTCCCTCAAGTAGTGTCCGTACCTCAAGCCGCAAGACCACTGCAGGCAGGAGTATCACAGCTCTTTCTCAGGTCCACGGCCTACGGCTCGCCAGCAGCCCTCCAACAGCTGTGGGCTCAATTTTCAGTTCTGCCTGACCGGGGACCAGGATTTTCCCCAGACAGCCGGCGGCTCTTCAAACAACCGCGTAGCTCAGCCCCAGAGCGTGCACAAGCCACAGGAACACCAGCGCCGGGGTCCTCAGATATTCTGCTACCTGAAGGTGATACAAAGCAGCTCAGCAGCTCTCCATATTCCAGGATTATGAAAGTATTAATTCCCGGCCGGCGGAGTTCACTCACAGAGCGGCCATTCCGCTGCGCGCCACACCACGCCCCTCAAGGGTCTTGCAAATTTAAACACAATTGCTCCTTTTGTGGGACAACAGGGCACCCAGAGTTTAAACGTTTCAAGAAAGGCAAGGAAAAAGGTGGACAAAAATGTGCCGGGCCTGACTCCTGGTTTCCAAACTCCCTCTCGGGTCGCACTGCTGGTTATGAACCCTTGGTAAATAGGTATCCACATCAGGAGCAGGCATACCAATTATCTTCAGGGGCCTAAAGTTTGCAAAAATCAACAGTAGAAGAAAGAGAAAGATTGACAAGGAAGCAAAGTTGGGAAGGCTGGCCAGGCCATTTGATAGGCCCCCATTCACCAATTTTGTTTGCTCTCCCTTCAGCTTGGTCCCCAAAAAGGATCCAAGGGAATTTAGATTGATAAACAATCTGTTAGCCCTTAGAGGAGATTCTGTTAATGACGCCTTAAACCCTGCACCGACTTCTGTCAAGTACGCTTTACTCGATGGTGCCCTTGAGCTCTTAAGGCAGTAGGTCCAAGGGGACTTTTAGCTAAAGCAGACATAGAGTCCACATTTCGTTTATTTCCAATTCATCCAGATGATTTTCATTTGTTAGGTTTTCAGTTCCATGGAAAGTATTAATATGACAGGTGCATGCCCATGGGCTGCTCGGTCTCTTGTGCCTATTTTGTGCAATTCAGCGCATTCCTTGAATGAGTTTTCACCCAGGTATCTGGGTCTGCATATGTCATTTACTATTTGGATGACTTCTTGTTCTTGGGACCAGCTAATTCTGACCACTGAGCCAAGTCCTTGGCAGCATTTGAACGTTTGATGTCTGAGTTCGGAGTGCTCCTTGCTCAGGAAAAAACTGCTGGGCCAGCATCGACGTTAACTTTTTTGGGGCTAGAGATCGATTCCCTAAAGGATGAATGTAGATAGCCAGCTGAAAAGGTTTAGGCTTTCAGAGCGCCACTTGAATCTTGTTTAAGGCACGGAAGGTCACCTTACATCATTTACAGGTACTTGTGGGTCAACTCAATTTTTCCCTTCGTATAATTCCAATGGGACGGCCTTTCTCATGTTCCATAGCCCAGGCGATGACAGGTCTGGATGAAAAACACCATAGGACACGCATGTCGGCAGATCAAAAGCAGGATTTAAGGATCTGGTTGTCATTCCTCTCAGTTTTCAATGGTTCCAAGGTATGGCCTGTCCCTCCTTGCTCCAGTCATGATTTTGGTTTGTTCACAGACGCAGCAGACAGTATCGGTTTTGGGTCTATTTTAGGCAACAAGTGGTGTGCACAGGCCTGGCCACAGGCTTGGTGTGAGTCTGGTTTGGTTAGGAACATTACCTTTCTAGAGCTATTCCCAATCTTTTCGGCATGACTGGCTATTTTCGCAATCAAACGGTCACATTTTGGTCTGATAATATGGCTGTTGTGGACAGTATTAATTGTCAGCATGCAAAGTGCAAGAAGGTGCTCGTGTTGTTAAAGGAACTAGTCTTGATTTGTTCAAAGAATACCATTTTGTTTAAAGCAAAGCATGTCCCAGGAGTCTTGAATAATGCTGCGGATGCATTATCTCGTCTCAAGCTGCAGTAATTTCGGCGCTACCATCCACAGACAGAGGCAGCCCTACGTACTTCCCGGTACACCTCTGGAGGCTTTGAACTCTGCTATCCCTGACCTAATCACAGCCAGCCTTGCACCTAAGACCTTGGAAGCCTACAAAAGGGCTATGTGCCATTATATAGCTTACAGTGCGTCCAATCCTCAGGCCCCCTTTTTTGTTTTGATAACTGGCTGGGCTTTGTGAAACACATGAGGGTTCAGGGGGGCTCTGCATACTTGGCTAGGCATCATTTAGCAGGAATCGCCTTCTTTGCTAAATTGGAAGGAGACATGGATCATTCACAATCCATTTTGGTCAGGCAGGCATTGAGGGAATGGGTTAGGTTGGAAGGGTATTCCCCTCACAAGAGGTGTCCTATAGATGTAGATAAACTGAAAAGAATCTTGGACAGGGTATATGAGTTGGGGTATGAGGTCACCTTGTTCATGGCAGCCTTTGCTCTGGCTTTCTATTGAGCCCTCAGGGTTTCGGAAATTGTGGCAAAGTCTAAACAGGACATCCATGGAGGCATTTTACTTAGTATTTGCTTGATAGGGGATGCCTTGGTGGTCACCATAGCACGCTCAAAAACAGACCAATGCAAGATAGGGGATCATGTGATTGTGAGGGGAGTCGGCACTTTATTGGGGTGTCCAGTTAAAGTGACATGTGCATATTTGCAGAAGCATCCTAGGGTGGCATCTACTTCTCTATTCATACATGCTTCAGGTGTTCCTTTGTCAAAATACCATTTTACACATATTATACGTAATGCCCTCTTGGTAGCATGCACACAGGGTACCTTCAGCACACATTCCTTTAGGATAGGGGCAACAACATCTGCAGGAGGAGCGGGGCTCAATACAGAAAGAGTGAAAAGAATTGGCAGGTGGAAATCTGAGTGCTATAAACGCTATGTGTGGCTGAATATGTTATATACACATGGGATATCATTGGACCATTGCAGTAACATGAACTTTTCCTCCTGTCCAATTTTTGCATTAGGGCACATGGCTACCACCAGTGTGTGGGTCGTTGGCAATTCCTTCATGGGTCGTGCCAGTTAAACCTTCAGCCGGAGTCATTTGGGAAAATGGGCAACGGAAGCAGGTCTCCAATTTTACTGGGCAGTAGGGGCGGTCTTCGCCTAGCTGGCCTACATGGGTTCGTTGAGGAGGTTTCAACCCGGGGGATCCCGCCACCGGCCCTCATTATCCTTCACATCAGCGGCAGCGATTTGGTGAGGGAAGGCAGAAGGATCTTGTTTGAGGACCTGCTGGTTGAGATTGCATGGTTTGCTAGAAGATTCCCCAATGCAACCATAGCATGGTCTCATATAATTCAAAGGAGGGTATGGAAATTCGGTCGATTTACGAAGGGCTTGAATGAGTCAGTCAGACGTTTGAAAAGTAGACTGAAACGATTACTGAACACAGCATGGTTAAAGACAATTTCACATGGGTGCCTGCTGGGGAGGCATGTTTTCATAAAGATGGAGTCCATTTGTCCACCCAGGGTAATGAACTGTTTGTTGAAAATTTAGTCGCCTTCACACTCCAGCTTTTTTCCCACGTTTAGAGGGACTCATAGTTGGTCGGGCAACCAACTACTCCTGTGGCTTTTAAGGAGTCTGGTTTGCCCACAAAAACAAATTGTCAATGTGGGGCATCACAAATACAGGTGCAGGCGGATTTAAGATGTTGTTGAATTTGAATTACCCGGGGCAGGGGTAACACGGTCACTGGTCAAGGACTGGGGGCATCTGCTACCGCAATTGTCTTTGGTCCTGGAGGGTACCCCGTGGTACGCCCCATGGGGAGTTGGGGGAATGATGGCTGCACCAGGGGACCAAGGTATGACCCGGTTGCCTGGCTTCATCCTCCCTTTTGGGTGCCAGGGGGCGTTCCTTTATTGGGTTGTTCTGGCATGGATGGTTCTTTTAGGCGTCAGACGTTGAGTTGGCCCTGGCTCCTTCACCTTGGGGAAGCGGAAAGTGTGCCTTGTAGATGATGCCATGAGGAGCCGCGAGGTGGTCAAGCAGGACTCCTAATGAAGTGCGAGAATATTGTATACATTTGGTGTAAATGTATTTGTGAATGTTGTGCAGTATCAAGACAACAGAATTTTTTTGTTTAAAGTTGTGTTTATGAAGTGTAATAATACGGCCTTGAGAATGCTGTAATTTCACTAACTCAAGTATGGTTGCCTGGTTAGCTAATGTCTGTCTCCTTTTGCAGCACACCGGTCTCATGGTGGACCCCCACCTGTGAGTAAGGCATTATGAACTACGGAGTATAAGTATTCTTGTGCTAAATTAATAGAGACATGCTAGCTAACACTTTCAGTACTTTGCTACTCTCTGTAGTCTGCAGATGGGGCACCTGTGATAGACAATTATATTACTTTAATTCCAATGGCCCGTCTCTTCTCCAAATGCCTTTCAATACTACCCTTGCTGCAAAGAGGCAGATGAATAATATCGATACCATGTCACACACGTCACAAATAAAATACAGATATCCTGTCTGCCATAAGTAGACAGTGGGAAAAATGATGCAATGCAGTACA
Source organism: Lissotriton vulgaris (assembly GCF_964263255.1). NCBI lineage: Eukaryota > Metazoa > Chordata > Amphibia > Caudata > Salamandridae > Lissotriton > Lissotriton vulgaris. The sequence goes on from NC_141694.1 coordinate 954,401,992, forward strand.
GGGAAAGGAATAGGATATATAGATTGTATTTGGCATGTATGTCACAGAGTATCCCATCCGCAAAACTCAAACTCAGGCACTTAGTCTGACTTTACTCCCTTGCTTCGCCCTCCACCACAAATTATTTCCAACATACATTTGCTTGGCAGTATGGAAATGAAACTTGACTTACTTTCAGTCTCCATTGCAGGATAAGTTAGAGAGATTAGGCAAGGCATGTAGAGATTTTGCTATAGAGTAGTTGGGTGTTACTAATTATCATCGTGTTCCTAAACTTTGGCTTATTCAGTCACAGTAGTTGACGAATGTTGAAAGGGAAACATTTAAACATGTGTAAATCCTTTATAGAATCCAAGAAATATATGAATCACTTCACCCGGAAAATGTGGCAGATGCCAAGAATGTATTTTTCATTTTTTTGGTTAGGTTGGGACAGAACATAGTGAAGAATAAAGGAGTGAAATACTAGGGGGTGACTGAGTGGGCAAGGAGAGGAAAGGGAAATACAACTTGTTTTTGGTTTGCTATGCATAGAAAACTTTGTAAATGTCACAATAACTAAAAGCAGACACACATTGCACAGCCAATACTGTAGTGCCAAATTGAACCATGCTTCAGTTAGGTCCTGGGTGGGAAAATGACATGAGCAGGGAGGTGATGAATGATGATGGGTGGGATAAATATCAGCCTCATTAATAAAAACAGTGAGTCAAGGGAGTAGACAGAAAACTGAAATATCCCCCACTTTAAAACAGAGCTTTGATAAAAGCGAGCAAGCAAAGTAGGTGAGCACCTGCAACAACAGAAGAGCTCCCTTATTTCTTCATCCAAGCAATTATGCATTCATTCTTTTAGTGTTGTATTTATCCTTTGATACCCACCATTTAAACTTTACATTCTTTCACCCAGCCTTTCACCATTCCAATCCATCCATCCACATATCCATCCATCCATTCTACTCACCCTATTAATCATCCTTTCACATATCCATCCATTTACCCATCCTCATATCCTTTTATGTGTCTACAATTTTATTTATACTTTTACCCATCCACCCACCCAAGTATCCTTTCACCCATCCACCCACTTAGACATCCTTTCACCCATATACCCAGCTCATCCACTCTTTCATGAGGCAACCAGACATCCCCAGACACAGCTTCCAGGAAGGAATGAAAGACGTTGCATCCTGGATGAACAGCAGTTGTATAAAGCTCAACTTGGAGAAGACAGACATCCTCCTCTTTGGACCCACCCCCTCAGCATGGAACATCACCTGGTGGCCCTCTGCCCTCGGCAGCCCCCCACTTCCACAGGTCATGTCCGCAACCTCAGCATCATACTCAAATCCTCCCTCATAATGAACAGACGGACCAACACGTTCTCCTCCACGTACTACAACATCCTCCGCATCCTTCACAAGACCTTCAGGTGGATCCCTGCTGAATCCAGAAAGACCATCACCCCGCACTAATTACCAGCAGACTCGACAACGGAAACATCCTCTATGACAGAATCAACAGATCTCTGCTCCGAAAACTCCAGACCATCCAGAACATTGCCGCCAGTCTTGTCCTCGGCATCTAACATGAACACATCACCCAGCACCTACGACACCTCTACTGGCTCACTGTTGAGAAGAAATTAGCCTTCAAGCTACTTACTCATGCCTACAAACCCCTCAACAATACCCCAATACCTCAATGTAAGAGTCTTCTTCGACGGACCCAAGACAAATCTCTGCTCCCCTGACCTTGCCCTCGCCAAAACCCCGCACATACGCAGAGACAGAACAGGTGGAAGAACCTACTCCTACGTTGCAGCAAAGATCATGCAAGAACCCTGGCTCAACATCTGACGTTCCACCACTCTACACACATTCAAGAAGAACCCCAAGACCTGGCTCTTTGGCCAAATCAGAGCTGTACAAAGCCATCCCCCCAATCCCCCCTACCCTCAGCGCCTTGAGAGCCTCACAGGTCAATAGCACGATTTACAAATCCCGGATTGATTGATTGACCCTTTCATCCATAATTTTACCCACCAGGGCAACCTATCACCCTCCTATGCATCCTTTCACCCACCCACACATCATTTTACTCATATCCCATTTCACCCATCCTTTCTTGTAAGGTCCATCCTTCTTCCCCTTTTCCATCAAAGCATAATTTTTAATGTTTATGGTGAGCTTTTGTCTGCTGAGTTGCAGTAAGAATAAGGCCATAAGAACTCAATCCCACTGTATCTGCTAAATCAGGGGGTTTACATTGCCCTTGCAGCATATAATAGTAATTGTCAATATGTAAGCCATGTAACATATCAACGGCCGTCCCTACCGCTGCTGGCACTCCCCCTCCAACCGCTGCTGCGTCTGCTGCACTGGAGCTGCCACTGGCCCTGGCACAGGTGGTCTGTGCGGCTCGAAAGGACATTACACATTTTTAGATGCGAGATACGTTTTTTAACAAAATAGTACAACCGCAATACATCAATACAGTTCGGTTAGCAGTATGTTTTATCAAAAAAATCACTTTGGACATTTTTTTGGGTAAAAATGTTAGGAAAGTCACGTAGTCTAACCAACAAAAAGTTTTCAGAATGGATGTGGCAGAGCTATGATGACTCTGAGTCATTGAAGGACCATGAAGGGTTAAAATATTTGGTCAATGGAGAACACATGCTCTTGGTTGGCAATTGCAATAGGACCGTCCTCATACTACTTTCATGCTGCACTGTCATCAAAACTGCAGGTATAATACTGTATAAATGAATGATGATAATAGATACAACACATCATTAGAGGGTGCACCACGACCACTCTCTCATTTTTTTGTTCAGCATGACCTAGAAAAAGAAAGCCTTCTCAACAGACATGTGTAGAATAGCTTACTTGGCCATGCAATCTTCACACTAAAGTACCTATCCATAAATCCGTTCTCTTAGTCTTACAGTGCCAGTCCACAAAATATATAAGTGAAGAGGTAAATCTTACTCACAAACCAGAACAAGCTACAGACTAGTACAGACTGGAGTATGTCAGCTACAGACACATGAAATATAGGGAAAAATAACTAGTGTAATGAAGGGATAACAAGAATTGAACACACATTAAAAAAAAGTACAAAAAAAGTAAAACAAAAAGAAATAAAAGACAAAAACATAAAATGCACCCAAAAAAAAGACACACGCTAATACAATAAAGGTAAATGGGGGTGGATGAATGGTATAGGGGGAGGATTGCAAAGATTTGGTTTACCTTAAAAAATCAGGCCCAGAAAATACACAGAACAAGAAAGCAGGTAAAACAAAATGGCTACTCCAATGTGAAGTGAATAGTGCTGTTCGCACTGGTTTTTCAGCGAGCATCGCTTTAGCAACGTGAATGGGCAGACCTGCACTTTGGCCCGCTCGTGGGGTTTTTTGGGCACGCCACAGAATTCTGCGGAGCAGAACTCCATGAGTTATGTCCAGCCCTAGTTAAAACTGCTAGCCAATATGTTACCAGGTCCTCTCCTGGCAAGTGTCAATTTCCTAAGAAGTATGGCAGCTAGCTCACCAGAATGAACCATAATGCCCACTCCCTACGTAGCCAAACACTTCTCTTGGCATGTGGAGCTCTCTAGCTCACCCCATATGTGTGGCTACCTGAGGGCTACATGCCCATGGAGAAAAGTGTTTGGGAGAGGCCTTTCCCTCTCTGTCTACAAAGCCAGATTGACTGCAAAAACAAAAGAGCATCCCTTCTTGTGTGTAACATCCATTTGCCGTTCAAAGGCAGATTCCCCTGTTAGGCTTGCCTTTTGGGCTCATACCCTGTTTGGCCATCCTTCCAGGAGGAGGTCACACATCTTCCAATAGAAGTTCCTTTGTGTTCCTTCCAGAGATTTGTTCACACCTCCCCCCAGGAGGGCAGAAGGCTATCTCAACATCAGCAACCATAAATGGTTACTGGAAAACTCTCTGTGACAAAGTGGCAACTTTTTAAAGTTGTCATTTGTTCAAAAGCTAAATTATATTGACTTATGCATCAAGACAGATTTAATGCAATGATTCTCATTGCATCTTGAACTGTCCTAATTGATAGTCCCATTCGGTGGCTAGCACTGCTAAGTTGTCAGCGTGCACTCAGACTCTTTACTCGCCAATGGAGCTACTAGCCTTTTCACAATAAAAATGACAATGCAGGGGTTTTACTGTCCAGAAATGTAAACTTTGGAAACACATATCCAAATTTTAAATATAGTGTACCCTGCCTTTAGGGCTTAGTAAGCTTTCCCTATGGGTGATTTATAAATATTAAAAAGGAATGTTTTGACTTTTCCAGTATTTTAAATTGCAAAGTGAAGTTGGCAGTCTAAAAACAACTCTGAAACACAGCAGTGGTGGGCTTAGCGAGATTTGCTTTGCAACACTCATGGTGGCACAATAAGTGCTGCAGTCCACGGGGGACACATCAACTTAAAGGCTCTAGATACCCTTGTTACCACTTACTGGGGACTTATAGGTAAGTTAACTTATGCCGATTCTGGGTGACCCAATTAGACATACACCTTTAGAGAGTCAGAGCACCAGTGCTCAGGCCTGTTTAGCAGAACTCAGTGCATTTACAGAGTCAAAAAAAACAGCAGCATCAGTCCAAAAGCTTGGGGTTGACAAGATGCATTTCCTTATATGCCCCCCTCAAGAAGAAAGGTGATAAGCAACTAACCTGCACCCTATTAGTTCTCATCATCTATGTGGAAGATCATGAAAAAAGGCCATCTGCATTGAGATAGTCACTCACATCTTTGTTCCATTGTAAAGCCCATACTCTGTATTGAAATGGCCCAATTCAAAGATTGGGGGTTCTCTCCCCTCATCTGCATAAGCCACCTGAAAGGCTTGTCTACATTTTGAATTCTGAAGTGAGTCTCAAACATGTAGGGTCTTAACTTCTTCAGGGAAAAATCCACAGCAAAAGCTTCCCTCACAATGGCACTCCAACGGTGATCTCTGGGGGAGATTTGCCTACTAAAAAAAGGTAACTGGTTGATCCTGGCCCTTATCATTTACCAGTTCCACACTGCCCCAATTTTATTTTCAGAAGCATCTGTTGGTTCAATGAAATCCTTGATATAGTCAGGTGCTTGTAAGACAGGTGTTGAACACAAAACCTCCTTCAGGGTTTCAAAGGGCGTTTGACACTCTTCAGTCAAAATAACATTTGCGGGCTGTTTCTTGAAAGTGGGTTCTGTCAGTGGTGCATGCCATTTCACAAACCTTCTCTGTCATCAAGTAAGGCAAAGAAAAGCTCTGACCTGACTCTGACTCTTAGGAGCCTCCCAAGTCAGGATGTTCTGGATCTTGGGCTGATGAGGTTGTTTATGGTTTTTACCCACTTGGTGGCTCAAGTACATTACAGAGGCCTTATTTGGCAGTTACTTGCCTTAACAGTCAGGCCTATCTGCTGCTGACCTAAAGCACTTGCTGAGGTGGTCCAGGTGCTTCTCCCTGATGGAACTAAATATAGCAATATCATCATGATATGCTGCATTGAATGCTTTCGGCCTTGAGAGAAATTTGTTACTGACCCCTGGAAAGTGGCAGGTGAATTTTGCGAACCAAAGGGGGCTCTTAAAACTTTATAGTGGCCTTTTGAAGCTGAAAATTGATTGATGGCAACATGACAGTAACCTGAAGTAAAAAAAAATGTACTTAGGTACTTGGCAGCCCCCAACTTATCTATGAGATCATTAGCTCTTGGTAAGTGGTGGGCAACAGTCTTAGTGACTGCATTTAGGCCTCTGTAGTCCACATATAACCCCATCTCAGGTTTCTCACCTTTTGATTTGGTTTTAGAACCAGCACTACTTGACTGGTCAAGGGACAGTTGGAGGGCTCAATCACACCAAGCACTAGCCTTTTTGGCCACCTCAGTCTTAATTCTCCCTTCAACCTGGTCTGACAATCTGTAAATGTTGCTGTTAACAGGCCTGCTGTCACCTGTGTCAACATCATAAACACCCCAAGTTGTCAGACTTTGGATCAAAGGAAACAGGCTGGCAAATAGTCTCAACGAGTTCTAACAGTCCATTTGTTGTTGGTCTGTTATAGTGGAAGAGAGCAATACTCCATCCACTGAGCCATCTTTGGTATTACTTAAGAGTAGGTTAGGGAGACAGTCACTTTCCTAATCTTGCCCACCATCGTTCGCCATGAGCACAGTCATGTCTTGTCTGCCATGGTGTGGTTTTAACCTGTTGATATGTATTACCTTGTGGGGGTTCCTTGGGGTACCTAATTCAACCAAATAGGTGACTTCCCCTTTTTGCTTTAAAATCGGATAAGGCCCACCTCTCTTGTCTTGAAGGGCCCTAGAAGCCACAGGAACCAAGCCCACATCAACTGACCTGGCTTATACTCCACTAAGGAGAACTTCTGGCCATACCAGTGCTTGACAAGCTCCTGGCTGGCCTCAGAGTTCTTATTTGCCTTTTTTTATGTACTCAGCCATCCTGGAGTGAAGGCCCAGTAAACAGTCCATTATATCCTGTTTTGGTCTTGATGGGCTTCTGCCATCCGTCTCTTAACAACTTCAGTGGGTCTTTTAGAGGTGTCCAAACAGGAGTCCAAATGGGCTGAAACCTACTCTTTTTGTGGTACCTCTTGGTAGGAAACCAGTAAACAGGAAGGAGAACATCCCATCTCCTTCTGAGTTTCTCTGGTAAACCTCATGACCACACTCTTCTTAGTCTTACTGAATCTTTCAACTTTACCATTTCCTTGGATATAGTGGGGGCGGCAAACCTATAAATATAACCACACTCATCCCACATGGCTTTTAGATAGGCAGTCATAAGGTTTGTGCCTCTGTCTAAAATTGCTTCCCTGTGAAGATACCTAGGGGTTGCCCTGGCCACTGCAGATGCATTGACTGCCCTCAGGAGTATTACCTCTGGCTGCCTATGGGCATGGGCCATTTCCACCAGATTGAACCAGTTCACAGTTTCAGTCTGAGAGTGAAGGGGTCCTTCAATATCCATTCCTAACCTCTCAAAGGGATTTACCACCACAAAAAGTTACATCAGAGGAGCCCTTGGTTTGCCACCTGTCTTGCCGCTGGCTTGACAGATAACACAGGAATAACAGAACTCCTTTAGTTTCTTTGACATCTTGGGCCAGAAAAATGATTAGTCAATCTTTCCCAGGTTTTGGCCTGCCCCAGTCCACCTGACCCTGTATTGGGCCAGGTGGAAGAAGAATTCTTTGTATTGTTGGGGACCACCTCTCCCCTTGTTGCCCCCGGTTTGGAGTCACCTGCCTTACTATACAGAATTTCCTCATCCCAGTATACCTTCTGGATACCTCTTTCATTCCCCTGTTCTTGACATTCAGCCAATTGACTTGAGCCCTCAAGAGTGGGGAAAATCATCATTCCCTGGCACAAATGCTATCTGGTTGACACACCTGCTCCTTAAATTCTGCCAACTCTGGCATGTCCCTCAAGGGGACATTCTCCTTTCCAGATGCCAGGCCTTTCCACTCAGGGCTAAGCTCCTTCTGTGCCTGGTGACTCTTGGAATCTGGCTGACCAGACTTCCTGCACTTCCTCGTGTTCCTAGAGTCGTGGGCCATTCTTCTAGACTCCACGTTCCCTTGACTCCCCTGTAAGGCTGTTTGTGATCTTGCTTCCACACAAACATACTCAAGGAGGGCCAGCATTGCTGCTTGAGCCATCCTATCTATACCTACCTAAGCAGATGTTTCCAGGTCATTTCCCAGTAGACAAACCACTGGGAAGAGAGAGGATAGAGCTACCTTCTTCAGACCAGTAACCCCTCCCCTCTTCAAGTTCACCATAACCGTGGGATGGAACTTTGTGTCATTATCACAGTTTGCTACCTGGTGCATCTCATCAGTAATTATATGGTCTGGGGAAACCAGCTTGGCAATGACTATGGGATGCTGGCCGCTGTATCCCTAAGAGATGTGTCTACAATCCCATTGATCAACGACCACTGCCAGTACTTTTCTATACGTAGAGGCCGGGTAGGCAATTTGTTGGTTTCTACTCAACCCACCGATACCAGGGTGAAAACAGCATACCCCTTGAATCCTCAGGGTCAACTTTTACCCTCATCCCTACACTGCCAGAGCCCTTGGGTTGGCCACCAGTGGATGACTTCTTGCTGCACACATAAACTTCTCTCTTGTATCCTGGCTGCTGACAGTCAAAACACCCCCAGCCTTCCAGGCAGCATCATTTTTTTCCCTGGTACCCCCTTACCACGGGACTGGAATGTTTCTCGGGTCTTCCCCTTTTTAGCATTCTTTTGGGGCCCTTTATCGACTTCTTTCTTTGTATCTCTGTTGCCAACATCTTTGCCCTGAAGAGGGGCTTGATCTCCTTGCTTAGGATCACTTCCATGAGACTTTGTCAGTATCCTGGAGTACACAAATACATCTGCTATCTTGGCCAGCTCTCTGGGGCTAGAAAGCTTTGACTCTACCAGATACTGCTGTAACATCTCTATTGGACAATTAGTAAGAATATGCTCTTTAACCACGAAATTATAGACCCCCTCATAAGTGTCTACCTCATTATCCTTAGTCTACCCATCCAGCTTCTTTACTGAAGCACCCACAAAGCCCAACTATGTGTGAGCTTCTCCCTTGTGTGTGTTCCTAAATTTATGTTGCTACTCCTCTGCGGTGAGACCTAATAACTCTAATATGTGCTGCTTCCATGTCAGTGTAACACTCTGTTACATCATACTCTAGTGTCAGGAACCTATCTCGCTCCACTATTGGAACCAGTTCCCACTACAAGGAACCCTGTGCTGGTCCCCCACCTTCCTCATTCCGAGAGCTCTCTCCTAAGATGCCAGACACTTATCTTTGTCACCCCCTTCAACATACTTTGGCACAATACCTTTGTGCAATCTGATAACATGGGCATCCTCAGCTAGTACCTCAGACTCCTTGTTTCTGCCACCATTCTCTTTGGACTTCAAGCTTAGTTGACTCTCCTTTCATTGAGAGCCAGTTTTCTTTATTCCAAGGCCAATCTTTTCTCCTCTAGATCTAGAAGGCTTACATGTGCCTTGAGGTCTCTTGACCCCTCTCTGATGTTGAATTCTTCTCACTGCCAGATACTGAGGGGAGCCTTGGTTGGATGGTGGGGTTCAGGGGGTCATCATCCCCTTCATCCTCCTAGTCGATGACTCGCCTGCCATCATCCTCTTAATCACTGTCTAGGGTAATCTCACTCTCCTAGAGTGCATGGATTCTGTGGGCTTCCTTACAAGCTATGAGGGCCTTCTTAAGATCATCAGTTTTGCAGAAGAGCCCAAATTGATCATTCTGTCCTTACACAGTCATCTCAGCTAATTGTGTTGAGTGTGAACAGAATGGACAAGTTGATCTCCACGTTTCTTGAAGCTTTTAGAAACTTTTGGAAAACATTCTCAAACTTCAGAAAAAACATTGTCTAACTTTCTAAAAACTTTTAAAATTTTGCAAACTCTCGGAAATGGTGAATTGGAAACTTCAGAACTAGGCAAAACTAATTGGAAATAAAAGTAGGTATTTCTTGGAGTTGACTTGGCAGATTGTGACATTTTCCAACTTATTAAGGGAATGATACTGCAAAACACAAGGTCCACCAATGGAAGGAACGTGGTTTATTATGTGGTGTGGTTGCATGACAAAACCGTGTAATAAACTCACAAGCTGTTAGAACCGGCTGTCTCTAGTTGGCAGAGGTATGCACGTCTGACAAATAGGGACACACCTTTTCTAGTCAGGGCAAGGGGATCACACCCTTTGATAACCCCTGCTCACCCCCTTGGTAGCTTGGCAGAGCAGACAGGCTTATCTCAGAGGCTGTGTGTTAAGCATTTATGACCACATACAGTAACAAAGTGAATACACTACAAATGGACACGACACAGTAGTATTATAAAAATAAGGATTTTTATATAAGGCTTAGCACAAGACCAAATAACGACACAAATATACCACAATCTTAATAAATACTCTTGGAAGGAAAAATATAGTTCAAGTGTAGTTTCTTCTTAGCACAAAGTCTTTAGTATCAAAAGCAACTCTTCTTCTTTAAAACACAGTTCTTGGCAACAATGTAACCCACACAGGAGTCACACGACATCGAGGCAAAGTTAATCCAAAGGTTCGGCGTCGACCGCGAGGAGCGCACCGTCGAGCCCGGAGTCGCACAGAACCCCACAACACAGTACCTTTGAAAAGCGAAGCACACGATGATCAGCGGCGTCGAGATGTTCGGCGTCGCGTCTTCGGCGTCGATCCGGCCTCGGAGTCAGGGCGACCTGCAGCGGCGTCGACAGATGTCAGGCAGGAGCAGCACTCTCGAGGCGAAGCAGGATACGGCGTCGTCGTCGATGTCGATGATGGAAGAGTGAGCAGCGCTTACGGCGTTGAGAGGGCACGAAGTCGATGCGATCAGCAGCGGTGCAGACACGAGGTCCTTTGGAGCTGGAGCCGAACTCACTACTCACTGGCGTTGCTGCTGGCGTCGATCGGGCCCGGCGGCCGGCGTCAAGGAAGCGGGACACTGGAGCCGTTACTCACGATGTCGAGCTGGATTCGGCGACGTCCGTTGGCGTCGAGATTGCTGGTTTCTTTCAGAGGTGCTGGACTCAGGTTCCAGCAACAAGCACTTTTTGCAGATGAAGTCCTTTAGCCCTGTGACTTCAACAGGAGGCTGGCACTCTTCCAACCCTTGGAGATTTTCTTAGCAAAGCTTGAGAGTACACACACAGTTCCTCTCTCCTGCTTCCTTGGCAAAAAAAAGAAGCAACTGCAGGATTCTCCCAACAAACAGCACACTGGCAGAAGGGGTAGGCAAGTCCTTGGATCAGCAGGCTTCTTGTCCTTGGTTCAGGTTTCCTTGTCAGAAGTGATCTAAAGTCTTGGTTCAGGGGTCCTTCTCTTATACCCCTTTTTGGCTTTGATCCCTTTGTCCATGCAGGGGAATTTCCCAACATCCTGGGTCTGTTGTGGGTGTAGCCAGGCAGAGGCACCTGGCCTATTCACTGAGCAGGGCTGGGTCCTCAGACGCCCAGCAGGAGGTGGAGCCAGCATTGTCACTGGCAGGAGCAGAGCTATCGGCCTCCTGGCAGGAGGTGGGGCCAGGATCGTCCATGGCAGGCACAGAGCCATCAGTCGCCTGGCAGGAGATGGAGCCAGCATTGTATCAGGCAGGGCAGGCTATCAGGTACTACTCTCCCCCTACTCTCAATGCAAATGTCCCACTCATCCCATACTGACTCACTCAGACCTCTGGAGCCACCCAGCTCCTGTCACACCCACACCAAACCAGCAGAAACCAGAAATAGTTAGACAAGAAAATAGCCACTTTCTAAAAGTGCTATTTTCAAACCCAGAGTCCAAAAACCATCCACACAAATGGATGCGTGATTAAACCCCGAGTTCAGGGATACCAAACTCGACATTGCACCATGCTCCCCGAGCCAGCTAGGATTATAGCATTAATAATCCTGGCAGCCCATTCTAACTAATAGAGAGCAGGTTACCTTGCAATAGTAAAAAACGAATATGGATGTAATTCACTATTAGGACATGCCAAATTGGTCAGGCTTGTCCTACCTCATGCTTACAATGCACCCTGCCCGTGGGCCTACCATAGGGGTGACTAACATGAAGTTAAGGGAAGGTTTAGGGACTGGCAAGTAGGTGTACTTGCGCAGTCAGCGTGGCAGTACCAGACTGCACGTAGGTCTAGCAATGGCAGACCTTCAGACATACTTTTACTAGGCCGCTCTTGTGGGTGGCACAACATGTGCTGCAAGCCCACGAGCAGCATTTGTATTTACAAGCCCTGGCACTCCTGGTGCACTAGACTAGGGACTGACAGTAAATCAAATAAGCCAAACATGGAATTCAATCAATACAGCAATTTTACATAGGGAGCACTTGCACCGTGGCACTGGCTAGCAGTGGCACAGTGCCCAAAGCATTATACCAGCAAAAACATCGTAAACAGAGGAGGCCAACAGAAAAAAATGGAGGAGAGACTCAAGCCAATGATGTCAGGTCTAACATGTGTCCCCTCCAGCTGAAATGTGGGGAGAACTACCCTTGACCTAGGGAGTCCTCAACACTAAGGCGGAAAAATCTGGACAGACCATCAGCATTGGCGTGATCTGTACCAGGGCGGTGTTCCACCGTGAAGTCCATCCCCTGTATGGAAATGGCCCACCTCAACAGTTTTGGATTCTCACCCCTCATCTGCATCAACCATCTGAGGGGCCTGTGGTCTGTCTGAATCCGGAAGAGAGTCCCAAACAGGTAGGGTCTTAGCTTCTTCAGCGCCCAGACCACAGCAAATGCTTCTCGCTCTATCGCACTCCACCTCTGTTCCCTGGGAAGTAACCTCCGACTGATGAAGGCTACAGGTAAGTCACGGCCCTCTTCATTCACCTGAGCTAGAACAGCTCCCACGCCATGCTCTGAAGCGTCCGTCTGGACAACAAATTCTTTAGAAAAGTTGGGTGCCTGGAGTATAGGTGCTGTGCACATTGCAGTTTTCAGGGTGTCAAAGGCCGTTTGACAGGCGTCAGTCCAGATCACATTTCGTGGCTGCTTCCTGGAAGTCAGCGGAGTCAAGGGGAGCACAAAGTTACCATAATCCTTGACAAACCTCCTGTAGTAACCCGTGAGACCTAAGAAGGCTCTCACCTGAGTTTGGGTTTTGGGCGGTGCCCAAGCCAGGATGGTATCAATCTTGGGTTGCAAGGGGGCCACCTTGCCGCTCCCTTCTTGGTGCCCCAAGTACACCACAGAACCCTGCCCAATCTGGCACTTACTGGCTTTGATTGTGAGGCCTGCTCTGCGCAGGGCCAACAACCCTTCCTGGAGGTGGCACAAGTGTTTCTCCCAGCTGGCGCTGAACACTGCAATGTCGTCCAGGTTGGCGGCACTGAAATCCTCCAGTCCAGCCAAGACCTGGTTGACCGACCTTTGGAAGGTGGCAGGGGCATTCTTCATCCCAAAGGGCATAACCCGGAACTGGTAGAGCCCATCTGGTGTGGAGAATGCTGACCTCTCCTTTGCCCCATCAGTTAAGGCGATCTGCCAGTACCCAGACGTTAGATCAAACGTGCTAAGGTACCGGGCAGCCCCCAACCGATCTATGAGCTCATCAGATCTGGGGATGGTGTGCGCGTCAGTCTTGGGGACTGAATTGAGTCCTCGGTAATCCACACAGAACCGAGGTTCTGGTGAAGCACCAGGCGCTGCAGCCTTCGGGACCAAGACCACTGGGCTGGCCCAAGGACTGCTAGAGGACTCAACCACCCCTAAGGCAAACATTTTGGAGACCTCCTCCTTAATGTATGCTCCGACCTTGTCAGTCACCCTGTAAGCCTTGTGCTTCACAGGAGGACTGTCTCCGGTGTCAACATCATGGACACACCAATGAGTGACACCAGGAACCAAGGAAAACAGATCAGGTAATCGTCCCAACAGTCGGCGACAATCCTGCTTCTGCTCAAGGGTCAGTGTGTCAGAGAGGACAACACCATCCACTGACCCATCTTGCTCTTTAGCACACAGGAGGTCAGGAAGACGCTCACTCTCCGTCCTGCATTCCAGCATTTGTATCTAGGAGCATGCCCACTTCGGACCTTTCTAAGTAGGGCTTCAAACGGTTGACATGCAGGACCCTCAAGGGGTTCCTGGGAGATTTCCAATCCACCAAGTAGGTGACATCGCTCTTCTTCTCCACAACCTTAAATGGTCCAGTGCACCTGTCATTGAGCGCACAAGGTTCCACAGGGGACATGACCCAAACTTCTTGACCAGGCTGAAGCTCTACCAGAGTGGCATTCCGGTCGTACCACTGCTTCATCTCCTCCTGGCTGGCCTCCAGATTTGCCTGAGCAAGATCTCTGAAGCGCCTAGTCTGGTTCCTAAAGGCCAGCATGTAACTGTATACATCCTGGGGAGGTTTCCTGGGAGATTGCTCCCAGCCTTCTTTGACCAGACTCAAAGGTCCTCTTACCGGGTGACCATACAAAAGCTCAAAGGGGCTGAACCCTAGAGACTTCTGCGGCACCTCTCGGTAAGCAAACAGCAGGCATGGCAAGAGGACGTCCCATTTCCGCCTCATTGGTTCTTCAAGACCTATGATCATGCCTTTAAGGGTCCGGTTGAATCTCTCAACCAGCCCATTACCTTGAGGGTGGTAAGGAGTGGTGAACTTGTAGGTTACCCCACACTCCTTCCACATAAGCATGGGCGAATTTTGCGAATCTCGCGTTCGCGAATTTTGCGGATTTGCGAACTCGCAATCCGCAAAATCCGCGAATTCCCGCGAATTTGCGGATTTTTTTTTTGTGTTCGCCCGTGTTTCTGCCAGTTCGCGAGGGTTTTTACAATTTCGCAATTTGCGAACTTACCTGTCGGGTCGCAAGTTTTGCGAACTTGTTGTTTCTACGTGTCCAGCCTGTTTGGGACACTCTTCTTCATCACTGCCACTCTCTGTCACCACTGTCACTCTCTGACTACTCATGCCACCCTCTGGCCCACCCATGCCACCCTCTGTTTCATCACCACACCCTCTGGTTGTCCAGTGTACATTATTTTCGGCAAAGCAAAGCACACCTTCCCTGCCTCAAGTGACCTGAATTAATTTGGGGCTGATTAATGTGTCACAGAATATTTTTTTAGCTGGCACCTGTTTCCTTAGTGCGCCCTGATTAGTGATCTTTTGCACTTGCTAAGTGCTTTCATTGTTGCAAAATTAGTTACAACACCTGCCCTGCCCCAACTGACAATAATGAATTAGGGGCTGATTAATGGATTTTAACTTCCAGCCTGGCTCCTGCTTGTCTCCCTTAGCTGTAATTCAGGACCTTTGTGGCATATGTGTAACTATTCTGAGGTTCAGAGCAGGGTCACATAATAGTTGCAACTGCCAACTGAACTCTGGAGGGGCCCCTCAGGAAGCACTACAGGAAATGGCTACTAATGATGAGCCTGAACTTTTGAACCTGGTAAGTAGTTTCAGTTTTGCTAAGATCGTATTTCTGCAATTTAGCACTTATTCGCGGGGCGCGAAGTTGTACTGGGAAGCCGCGAACTCACGCGAACAGTGCGAGCAGTGCGAGCAAAATCCGCTGCTCGCGGATTTGCGGATTTTGCGGGAGATTCGCGAATCTCGCGGATTGCGAATTTCCCGAAAATCCGCAAAATCCGCGAGCGAAACGGATTTTCCGCCCATACCGACTTCCACAGAGACTTCATATAGTTGGAAATGAAGTTGGTGCCCCGGTCTGACACCACCTCTCTGGGGAACCCCAAGCGGGAGAAAACACCCATCAGTTCCCGTCCCACCACGGGGGCCGTCACTGTTCGGGGAGGGATGGCTTCCGGGTACCGTGTGGCATGGTCCACCAAGACCAGGATGAACCTGTTGCCCAGGGCTGTCTTGGGGTCCAGGGGCCCAACAATGTCAATCCCCACCCAGTCAAAGGGGATACTGACCACTGGAAAAGGTTGGAGGGGAGCCTTCTGCTTCCTTCTGCTTTTCCCACTTGCCTGGCAAGTGCGACAAGTTTTACAATGGATGTCTACATCCCTTCTCATCTGAGGCCAATAAAAATGGGTGACAAGCCTGTCATAGGTCTTGTCCTGCCCCAGATGTCCAGCTAACAGAACGTCATGAGCCAAACCCAGTAGGAAGGCTCTGAAGCGCTGGGGTACCACCAGCACATGGGCTGACCCAGGCTCAGCAGCCTTAGGCTCGCTATACAGGAGGTCGTTCTCCCAGTAGACAAAATGTGACCCTGACTGATCACCTGAGGTTTGGGCTGAGGCCTGCTGCCTCATACCCACAAGAGAAGGGCACACTCTTTGTTCTGCACAAAATTCTTCCCTGGAGAGACCACCATCCTGCTGCCAATGGGTCAGCTCGGACAGGTCTCCCAGTTCAGCAATTTGTTCCCCGGTGGGTTCCAGGGCATCCCCCTCAGGGTCTACCTCCTCCTGGACCACGGGAACTATGGGGGCCGGTTTCCCGCGCCTCCTGCCTCTTCTCTTCACAGCTGGGTCCTGGGCCATACTTTCAGGCTCCGGGACCCCATCAACACCATTACTTGCTGTCATGGATCGAGTGGTTGCACACACCCACTCTGGCACACCCAACATTTTCAAATGTGTCTCCCTCTCCACCTTAGCCCAAGGGGAGTCTTCTAAATCATTGCCCAGGAGACAATCAACAGGCATGGTGGGCCTTACAGCAACCTGAAGAGTATCTGAAACTCCCCCCCATTCAAAGGAAACTTGAGCTTCCTCACACTCTTTCTGGGAGTTGACAGCAGCTATCACGGGGTAGAATGCGTGGGGAACCACCTGCTCTCTGGACACCAAGTGACACTTGACAGCTGTCACACTCGCTCCGGTGTCTCAGAGAGCTTCCACTCTATGGCCATTAATGGTCACCCACTGCCTATATTTATTAATGTTACTAGGCAGAGGGGGTGGAGGGACCATTTCCATGTCTCCTAGCGAGACCAGGGACATTTCTGCGGGACCCCTCCTACCAGGGACAACCATCTCCTCCCCTCCCAGGGCTACATTCGCCCACAGACGGGGGTGCACGTGGTGGTGCATTAGAATTCTTGATGGGACACTGGGGATCATAATACCGGTGTCCCACCTGTCCACAAACGTAGCAGGTCATCGGGCCCCTCTGAACAGGTTTACCTGCCGGGGCTCTTGGCTTCTTCTCAGGGGGAGGCTGGGAACCCTTCCCTTGGTTCCCTTGGGAATTACTTTGGGGCCCTTTATGGAACTCCCTCTGTTTACCCTTGTCCCCCCCACTCTTCAGCTGGGGACCCTGCCCACCTTTGGCTGAGTCTCCCACTGGACCCTTGTGGACCCTGGTACTGACCCAGCGGTCCGCCTCCTCAGCAAGTTTTCTAGGGTTAGATATCTTGCAATCAATAAGGTGCTGGCGCAGCTCTGGAAAACAGTTATTAGACAAATGCTCCAAAGCAAACAAATCATAAAGAGCTTCATAACTTTCCACTTTGCTGCCCTTTACCCAACCATCCATGGCTCTGCAAAAAAAGACACATATTCAACCCTCGTTGTACCAGGCAACTTCCTACATTCTCTAAAAGCTTGTCTGTACTTTTCTGGGGTTAGGCCATACCTCAACATTAAAGCATCTTTCATATGAGCATAAGACATCCTATCCTCAACAGGCATGTCTAACAGGGTATCTCTTCCCTCATCCACAAAGCGACCCCACAACCCCGCTCCCCAATCCTTCTCAGGGACCCGGTGGGCCAACAATGCTAACTCATATGCTTTAAACCACTGGCCAATATCTTCATTCTTATGATAATCTTTTATCACATCTTTAGGAAAATAAAACCTACTTTCTGCAGGCACAGATGGGATGCTGCCACCAAAGGGATTCAATTCTAACTTCTTAGCTTGGATCTCCAACGCCCTCAACTTGGTATCACGCTCCAAAGCTAACTTTTCTTTTTCAAACTCCAACCTTTTGATCTACAAATCAGCTTCTCTCCTATCTCTTGCATTTTCTAATTCCAACTGCCCATTTATCTTTAGCCTTGCCATTTCCATGTTGTATTCTCGCTCTTTCGCCCTTTCTTCTCTTTCTTCAGGGGAAAGACCTTTAGAGGAAACACAGCTACCGGGAGAGGACACGGCTCCATTCACTGGCACCTCCTCATCCCCTTCCACTGGCGGTACCACCACCGGATCAGTGGGATCTCTGGACTCTAGCCAGGCCTCCAATGCTTTGAGATAGTTTTCCTTAATCTTGAGGCCTTTGGTAGGAACTTTAAACTGCTTGCAAAAGGATTTCAGCTCCTCCAATTTGTAGACGTTTATCTTTGCTCTATCAAATTCCTCCACAGCAACAACAGGGGCAGTGACTCCGGTGTCACTCAAGGTCAAAACTGGCAGTGTTAAAAAAAATCAAGCTTCAGAAAAGCGGAGAACAAAAAATAGAATCCTTCTAAATTAGATTGTGGCTGCGCTATGGTCTGCTTTCACTATGTAGCGCACACTAATCACTGCACATATGTCATAAATGCAAGGTTCAAATCCTCACCGCTGCGTCCAATGTTAGAACCGGCTGTCTCTAGTTGGCAGAGGTATGCACTTCTGACAAATAGAGACACACCTTTTCTAGTCAGGGCAAGGGGATCACACCCTTTGATAACCCCTGCTCACCCCCTTGGTAGCTTGGCAGAGCAGACAGGCTTATCTCAGAGGCTGTGTGTTAAGCATTTATGACCACATACAGTAACAAAGTGAATACACTACAAATGGACATGACACAGTAGCATTATGAAAATAAGGATTTTTATATAAGGCTTAGCACAAGACCAAATAACGACAAATATATACCACAATCTTAATAAATACTCTTGGAAGGAAAAATAATAGTTCAAGTGTAGTTTCTTCTTAGCACAAAGTCTTTAGTATCAAAAGCAACTCTTCTTCTTTAAAACACAGTTCTTGGCAACAATGTAACCCACACGGGAGTCACACGACGTCGAGGCAAAGTTAATCCAAAGGTTAGGCGTCGCCCGCGAGGAGCGCTACGTCGAGCCCGGAGTCGCACAGAACCCCACAACACAGTACCTTTGAAAAGCGAAGCACACGATGATCAGCGGTGTCGAGATGTTCGGCGTCGCGTCTTCGGCGTCGATCTGGCCTCGGAGTCGGGGCGACCTGCAGCGGCGTCGACAGATGTCAGGCAGGAGCAGCGCTCACAAGGCAAAGCAGGATACGGCGTCGTCGTCGATGGGGAACGAAGTCGATGCGATCAGCAGCAGTGCAGACACGAGGTCCTTTGGAGCTGGAGCCGAACTCACTACTCACTGGCGTTGCTGCTGGCGTCGATCGGGCCTGGCGGCTGGCGTCGAGGAAGCGGGACACTGGAGCCGTTACTCATGATGTCGAGCTGGATTCGGCGACGTCCGTCGGCGTCGAGATTGCTGGTTTCTTTCAGGGGTGCTGGACTCAGGTTCCAGCAACAAGCACTTTTTGCAGATGAAGTCCTTTAGCCCTGTGACTTCAACATCAGGCTGGCACTCTTCCAACCCTTGGAGATTTTCTTAGCAAAGCTTGAGAGTACACAAACAGTTCCTCTCTCCTGGTTCCTTGGCAAAAATAAAGAATAAAGAAGCAACTGCAGGATTCTCTCAACAAACAGCACACTGGCAGAAGGGGTAGGCAAGTCCTTGGATCAGCAGGCTTCTTGTCCTTGGTTCAGGTTTCCTTGTCAGAAGTGATCTAAAGTCTTGGTTCAGGGGTCCTTCTCTTATACCCCTTTTTGGCTTTGATCCCTTTGTCCATGCAGGGGAATTTCCCAACATCCTGGGTCTGTTGTGGGTGTAGCCAGGCAGAGGCACCTGGCCTATTCACTGAGCAGGGCTGGGTCCTCAGACGCCCAGCAGGAGGTGGAGCCAGCATTGTCACTGGCAGGAGCAGAGCTATCGGCCTCCTGGCAGGAGGTGGGGCCAGGATCGTTCATGGCTGGCACAGAGCCATCAGTCGCCTGGCAGGAGGTGGAGCCAGCAATGTATCAGGCAGGGCAGGCTATCAGGAACTACTCTCCCCCTACTCTCAATGCAAATGTCCCACTCATCCCATACTGACTCACTCAGACCTCTGGAGCCACCCAGCTCCTGTCACACACACACCAAACCAGCAGAAACCAGAAATAGTTGGACAAGAAAATAGCCACTTTCTAAAAGTGCTATTTTGAAACACAGAGTCCAAAAACCATCCACACAAATGGATGCGTGATTAAACCCCGAGTTCAGGGATACCAAACTCGACATTGCACCATGCTCCCCGAGCCAGCTAGGATTATAGCATTAATAATCCTGGCAGCCCATTCTAACTAATGGAGAGCAGGTTACCTTGCAATAGTGAAAAACGAATATGGTTGTAATTCACTATTAGGACATGCCAACTTGGTCAGGCTTGTCCTACCTCATGCTTACAATGCACCCTGCCTGTGGGCCTACCATAGGGGTGACTAACATGAAGTTAAGGGAAGGTTTAGGGACTGGCAAGTAGGTGTACTTGCACAGTCAGTGTGGCAGTACCAGACTGCACGTAGGTCTAGCAATGGCAGACCTTCAGACATACTTTTACTAGGCCGCTCTTGTGGGTGGCACAACATGTGCTGCAAGCCCACGAGCAGCATTTGTATTTACAAGCCCTGGCACTCCTGGTGCACTAGACTAGGGACTGACAGTAAACCAAATAAGCCAAACATGGAATTCAATCAATACAGCAATTTTACATAGGGAGCACTTGCACTGTGGCACTGGTTAGCAGTGGCACAGTGCCCAAAGCATTATACCAGCAAAAACATCGTAAACAGAGGAGGCCAACAGAAAAAAATGGAGGAGAGACTCAAGCCAATGATGTCAGGTCTAACACAAGCCCATATTGTGTACAGTCAAGTTTGTTTAAAAAACATTAGTTCAACGCTGTGTAGCAGTGGCTCTGAGAGGTCAGGTTTTATTAAATGAACAAGTGTAAAGCATTTAGAAGCATCTAAACAGTTGAATAAGAAGAAAATGCAATACAAACACAATAGTTCAATGGGCAACACTTTTTTGTTTCATTTTTTGTTATTATTTTTATTCCTTTTTAAATCTTACATAACAATGTAACATACAATGCCATCTAAAGCCAAATACAATGTTGTATGTAAACGTTGCCATACAGTTTCACATAGAATGATCTCTAGAAGTTACAATCGCGTTACCTGATCCAAGCATATTCATATACAGTCTGTTAGAGTTTATCTGGAAGTGATAACAGGTATGCAGTGAGAGGACTCCAAATGTCCTTTGGCAGCGATTCTTGTGGGAGTTCCTCCGCATAATATTCTAGTTGGTCTGTACAATGTGCCACATCTTGAAGCCTTTGTTTGATTTTGGGAACTGACCTCCTGCCCCAATGCATCGCCACCCTTCTCTTTGCCAGTAGTAAAGCCATTGCTACAATTTATGGTTTGCTGGCTGCAGAGGCCAAACAAAACCCTGTAGGCTCATCTGGGGAGTCCCCTCTTCCCTTTCCATCACCGCATCTGAAAGCGTGCTCACCACTTGTTCCCAATAGTGGCTGATAGAAACACACCACCACGGCAAATGTAGAAAGTCAGGCTCTAGAGCCCCACACCTCACACAGTGTCCATCTGTTCGGAGCCCAAATTTGCAGAACTGAACGTGAGTATAATTAATTTGCTGTACATACTAAAAGTGGATAATCCATAGATTGCACTTAGATATGAGCATGTCTTTTCACATACAATATTCAAGTAGAGCATTCCACAAGTCAAACATTATAATTAGGCCATATTCCTTTCGCTTTGTGATGCAGAGTACAGTTTGGTGAAAAAGATTCTTATGTGTGGTGCTTGTGAGCAATGTTTGGAGTGCATGTAGTGTCTGTGGCATGTATGGGAACTGTGAGTATAAGGCCCTAAGGGCCGCTCCTAGTCTATTATATGTAAAAGTCAATAGCGGGGTCTGGAGTCTTTTCTGTTGTACTTCAGCAAGGGGGGTTAATGTCCCCTCTGTAAAACATCTCCCAATGTCTTTAAACGTGCTTCTTCTAGTATAGCGAGTGCCCTAGGCACCTGTGTTACATAGACAGCAGCCTAAATGAAGGATATTTAATGGATTGGAGTCCCCAGCAGAGCTGTACTAAAATGTGGCCATCTTGCCGTTGAGCCTCTAGTGCCCCCCAGTGGGCAACACTTTAAACCATATCTATCACATCATGAAGTCAATTTCTCAGTAGGCATAAGAGTATATCAATGACTGAGGCACAAGGACCAAAAATATTGTGCCTGTCTGACACCTAATCTCTTAATATCATCCTGATAAAGTAGAATATTCAGTGTAGATGACACAAGGTGTACAAAAAGTGCTTATGCAAGAACAAATATTAAGTATTCACACCTCCGAATAAGATAAGATAAACGCATTGCATACAAATCAATCTGGGTATATCCTTATAAATAACATTGTCCATAGGATAACCCTGTAAGAATGTTGATGTTTTGACCCATAAAGGAACCAATCTGCAGGTCTCTTCAGGACTGTGCCATCCTACTAATGACCTACAAACAGAAATAGAATCCTTTATGGAACACTCCTGTATTCCTCAGCTGTAGACATATAACAATCTTGTACCTTAAACACAAAGGCACCTAAAATTGTGAGTGAACTTGTGGGATCCACCTAAGAAATCAACCAATGGGTGGAGAATCCTCACTGTATGCCCACATGTGGTGTGACCATTTGTGTCTCCCAGGCACAAGACACAGGAACACAAAACGTGCATCGTCTAACTAGGGGCACTCGTACTGAGCAGTAGAAATTCATGCAAACATGTCATAACCCAAGCAAAGGTGATCTTATATCTCATGGATGGCAAGGGAGCTTACCATGACTCCAAGAATCACTCTTAATACTAGTCGGAGAACCAGGGAGACTCCCAGAATGAATCTTCCCAATTCCATGTGACTGACATATGGTGAGAATGACTGAACCAAAGTCGCCAGCCACCCTCTGTGTGTGTGCACTACAATACATGCATCAATCAATGCTGTATCTGATGGGAGGTGCATAGATGCTCGTCATATGATAAATGTGTCCTGGTGCGGACTTACTAAATAAAAGAGTCAACCAAGTTACACATATGAAGTACACCATTGAGCAATGTGGATACCTCATGTTATTATGATGTGTATATATGTTTATATGTAAAATTGTTTTGGTCTTGCATGGGGCACTTTTTCTGCATCTTGCGCTACCATCAACACTGATTGTTCTACTCTATCACGATGAAGTTATGAGATTAAATATCATACTGACAAGATATTTTAGGGACTATTGTCTCAGTCATTGATATGTTATTATACCTACTGTGGAAATGATTTGATGGGTGTGATTGATCTGGCTTAGATTGTTGCATATGGGAGAGTTGTATTTGTATTACATATCTGGCCTGGGTTCCGGAAGGGTTGTTCCGTGTTGCTCAGTATTTAAGAAGAAAATGCAACATAATAAAAACCTCACACCAAATTATTGAAATAGGCTGCATTTCTATCTTTAAATAGACACTTCGACAAAAAAAATCCACAAGAGGGTTCCCTAGATATGAACTTTAAAGAAACAATAAATCACAAATTTCACCTAGTGCAATAAATCATTGTAATCTACCACAACTCGCAGTTTAGGGTTAGCCACAACAAGTCACTTGGTAAAGCCTATAAAGGCACTCTTTTAGCAACTTATTCTGATCAGGGAGACTGTCACTGGGATCAGTAAGATTGAGCAGAATAGTTACATCACTCCAAGCATTCATCAGTCCAGTCAAAGAACTGTGCGCAAACGGCCACAGACTTCAACGGAGCGGTCCTGATGCAAGGGATGCGGGATGCTTAAGATGCGCAAGGTTGCTAAGGATGCTGGGGGTCTTCCTGGGCCCATCCATCTGTCCATGAACACAGTGGGGTGACTTTGGCCAAAGGGTCAATGTGCCTGATAGTGCAGGTGAATTTCTGGCAAAACCAGTTGACACTGGTTTACTAGTAAATCTCACAAAAAGAAGAGGGATAATACAACTGCATGAAGGTAGGTGAGTGTGTGGGAATGCACCCAATTTTCTAAAACTGCCCTCACACACAGCAAGCGGTGTCATGCTTCATCATAGGGCTGCTAACACACCTCTGCGTCAGCCCAACGCTGGAGGTGGAGCAATAGGGAGGGGACGATAATACAACACTAAGTGTAAAGTGACACCTATGCAGGGTGGAGGGGTTGGCGTCTCATCATCCGCTCCCCAACCTAGCATCCATGTTCAATTTTCAATTCTGGACAGGGTATGTAATATTAAAATTAAAATAAGGACTCCCTGACACCAGTTTTACATTACTTTTTCTGCACCATTATCTCACCTGTGATCTTACACTTCACACTTTGTGTTGTATTGTCTTCCCTTCCATATTGCTCCACCTCCAGCGTTGGGCTGATGCGGAGGTGTGTTAGCAACCCTATGATGAAGCATGACACACCTTGCTGTGTATGAGGACAGTTTTCGAAAATTGGGTGCATTTCCACACACTCACCTACCTTCATGCAATTTTATCATCCCTCTTCTTTTTATGAGATATAATTGTTGAGCAGGAGGTCGAAGAGGGATTGTTGTCCTCTCATCACTCTGTATCTTGTGCGTTTACTGGTTTACTAGTCTCTGATCACAGCAACATGAGTAGTTTCCTTTCTCTAATGTTAACCTCCTTGCTGAGCAAACAAACTGCCCTCTGACGATTCAGCAAGGTTGAACAGACTTGGGTGCACCTTATGAGGGTGAAGACTCGGTCTCCCCTGCTACACTTCGATGGTCAGCAACAATCAAGGATTTTTGGCTCGCAACTCACCTAGGCAGACTTCTTCAGCATTTGTGGCCCTATGTGCTGTAACATGAAGTCAGCCACTGGGCCTTGGAGTCACCTTCTCTGTCTGGGTTTTGGGTCAAGTTTTTCTCAAGCTGGCGACAGAGACACAGTCCTCTCTTTGCTAGCCTAAGAGCAGCTGTTGCAGTCTCGTCTTTGGAGCAGCCTCTCTTTGGTGGGTCCTGGGACCAGAAGGGCAGTCCTTCTTCTCTCCTGTAGAGGCATCAACTGAGGTCTGGGTGCCGAGGGCCCCACTTGGGCTACTAGCTCCCGTCATGCCTAGTGATGATTTCCTGTGAAGTGTGGCATCCAGCTAGCCCAGAATGCACGAGTCTGCCCACTCTGGACACAGCCAAATGCCTTTATTTGCTTGTGGATCTTCCTAGCCCATCCCAGATATTTGGTTATCTGCAGGCTACATGTCCACTGAAAAAATGGTTTAGCGTAATGTTGTGTTATGTTACAGTATATTTATAAAACATGCAAACACCGAAAAGGTTTCATGGCACTAGAGCAGAAAAGGCATTGGACTCAAAGCTTATTCATAAGCATGTCTAAATAGCCATGTTTGAGCCGGATTCCAAAGCGTGTGTAGTAAGTTGTGGTTCTAATATGCAGTGGAAGAGAGTTCCATATGTGTGGGGCAATTCTGGCAAACCGTGTGCCGCCACTCAGTCTGTTTCCAAAAACAAAAGAGCAGCTCTTCTCATGTGTGACTGCGATTTCGCCTTCAAAGGAGGCTCCTCCTTTCAAGCTTGTCTTTTGTGCTCACTCCTTTTTGGCCATACTGCCAGGAGGTCACAACTTTTTCAAATACAGTCCCTTTGTATTTCTTCCTGAGAACCACAGCTCTCCCAGGAAAGCAGATGGCAGTCTCGCAGTCAGCAGCCATCAACATTGGGAGGAAAGAATTTGGCAAAACAGTGGTAACTTTTGTTCAAAAGCTAAATTAAATTCGACTTGAGCATTAAGTCAAGTTTAATTCAATGATTCCTTTGATACCGCAAATTATCGTATTTAGTTAGTAGTCCTACTAAAAAATTAGCACTGTTGAGATGTCAGCGTGTAACTGTATACTTGCCAATGGGGCTACTAGGTCTTCCACAGTAAAAACGACAATGCAGGGTTTTTACTGTCAGGATATGTAATGATAGGAAACACATGTCTAACTGTTTAATGTAATGCAGCCTGCATTTAGAGGTCAGTATGCCTGCCCTAATGGAGACTTATAAATATTAGGAAGAAAGGTTAGGGCTTAGAGAAACCACTTTAAAAACCGCTCTGCCAGTCAGCAATGACTGGATGCGAGTCATTCTTTGCTTGGTCACATTTGTGGCAACACAATAAGTGCTACAATCACAGAGGGATTCTTTCACCTACAGGTCCTAGGTACCTTTCGCTCAAATTACTTGGGACTTATAGGTAAGTTAACTTGTGTCAATTGTGGGTCAGCTAGAAATCCACCTTTAGAGAGTCAGATCCTTGAGGCTTGTTTGGCAACAGTCAGCTCACTTACAAAGTCGAAAAAACTAGCAGCATCAGTCCAAAAACTCAGGTGTGATCATGCAAAAAGAAGCATTTCCTTACACTCACCTGTTTTGTAATTATCCTGTTCCTTGCCTTCTAGGTATCTTCTTCTTGAGCTACATATGTTGATTATTTAGACACAAATGATAAAATTAGAATGCATGTTTATTAATGTAATTATTTTTGCAGCATGATAATGAAGCTCGCGAGAATATATTCACATCATTTTTGTCTAAATTGAACTTTATGTTTTAAATAATTGTTGCTGTGTTGTGAACAAGGTTTAGTGAAAACTAATAATTGCATTCTTCTATATTATTATTTTTATCAAAAGTCAGGGCCACTGACAGTATGTGATTGTGCGGCGGCAGTGATTTTGGCATAAATATGCATTTGCCGCATTTACCATATATTCCATCACATGCCAAATAATCTGCATATTTTGCCAAACAAGTGTTGTTTTTGCCTCAAATGGTTCAAACGTTGCTGCGCAGTGGAAGGCCCTGTAGTGTAGGTCCTATATTCCCAATAGTCTCTGCGCATTGGAATAATATATCCTATAGATGTGACATAGGACTTAAGTCGACTAGGTGTCTATTGAATATATTAGACTTAATTGTGAGTGCCAGCTAGCTCAGAGGTCACTAGAAACTTTCTCAAATATGCAAGAGGGGATTAGTTTCTGACAAAAGCATAAACATGACAACTTTGTTTCCCCAAGATAAAACGTATCTTCAGAGTCGTGGAAACAATAAATAGATATTTTACTCAGTCAATCGTGCATGTTTCGTTTCACCAGAGGTGCAGAGACATAGAGAGACAGGCGTTTTCAATAAAAGTATTTATTGAAAAGTCTTCTTTCTCATGCAGAAGAAATGAACTGCTACAATTGTAATACTGGCTGTAAAGTATAATGCATACAGCAAAAGAGTATCATGAAATAATACTGTAAAAGCATGGTATGGTTTCTAAGCCATAAAATACATACATAAATAAATAAAGACTAAAAGTACTCAACTGGTGCTTCTAAAATTCGCCTACCCTGATGTACCTAACCTAAGTCTAGAACGAGGAAAGAAGTAAGTGAGGTGTAGCATAAGTTTAGTATTCTTTGCCAAGAATCTATCCAAGATTTCTCTTAGGGTCTAATCAGTTCCGAAACTTGGTTTAGAATGAAGGAGGTCTGGTATCTCCGTCTCCGGACTTGATTTCCCAAAACCCCTTTGAGGGGAGCTTGGAAACACTGGAGCTGGATTTCTCAGTGAGAGAAAAGCAGCCTCTGTCAGTGCGTCAGTTTGAGGGTCAGCTTCCTTTGGCACTTGCTGTAGGGAGCTGCGTCGGGCAAGTAAATAGTCGAACTGCTCCAAACCACCGTGTGTTTGCTAGGGCAAGTGTGGGCATATTTATACCTTGAAGGTGCCGAGTTTGACGTAAAGTTGGACATAATAACGTCACCAAAGAACGGTAGTTCTTTGAAAACACCATGATTTCTAGGACAAATCAATATTCAAGAATGGGGATGTCCCTGACTGCTAAAGCCGAGTTTTCCAAGAAATCGTTGTGGCTTGTTGGAATTAGTGGTAGTAGCCATGCCCTATTTGGACTTGATGGGTTATGTCTAAATATGGGTATTATTTGTATGCCCATATAAGGGTAATATGAATTATACCTATGAATGAATCGGTAAAATTACACTAGGGTCCTAAAACGTTATACAACACCCACTCAACTTTATTATGTTTGACATTACTAAGTACTAAGCAAAGACATATCTAAAGCATATGTTTACAATCCCATCCAAAATACATAAAATGTATTAAAAACAATTGTATATGAAAATGAGTATTGGTGCTGCATGTATTTTAAAAAATATTATTTTCATTCAAAGCATGTAGTGTGACATTGTAAAAAATGCTTATCAGAATGAGTCATGAAATAACATTCATGAAATGGCTCTGAAATACAGATGAAAGGTCGAGACCATTCCATGACAGAATATATAAACTGTTTAGGTTGTGAATGAGGTCAACTGTTGTCTTTTGGAAGTGTTCAAAGAATTTTTGTTCTCTAAGAATAGTTCTACTTTAAGCAGATTACTTTGTGCCAAACAAAAAAAAAATCCATTTGGAAAAAGTTAATTCGAAGAAAAATAGAGTTCTGAAGTTAAAAGTTTTGTTTTGAAAAGTGAAGGTCGAATTCAGAGTACATCAGAACGGTGTGTGCTAACTTCAAAAGTCACTCTCGCTGTTGGGAGAAAACATCAACTCTTCTAAGTTTGAAAATAAGTTGTCTACTACTGTAGGTAAAAGTTGGACTACCTCGTTAAGCAGATCAATTGTACACAGATGAGAAGCATCTCCGTCAGTCGCATTAGCAATGTTCGCAGTAGATGGTACCTGTGTGCCTGTCGGTCCACATATCTCACCATCTGATTGTTGTGTTGGTGAGACCTCCATGAATGCCGTCATCAGGATTGGTAGCCGCTGGGGACAACACAATGCATGAGCCGTTACCGAACCAAGCAAAGTGTTAACATCCGTTGGCAGTGCTGATGGAAGTGTTAGACAAATGTATAGCACGCATTCTTCTCCACATAGCAGACATCGTAGAACAGGTAAGATGCAATCTTGCCAGATTGGTCTGAATGAAAGAAACCATGTGATATTCAGATCTCTTAAATGAGCCAAGCCAAAAATTTGGATAATGCGCTCACAGCACTTTTTTGCCAGGAGAGTGTTCTCGATGGTAATCTGGGCGTCGTTGGCGGATTGGCTTGCCATATCGAAGCAGAAGTAGCAAAAATAAAATTGCTGCTGCGAGCCCCAAAACGAGAGGCAGTCCGCCAAACACCGAGTGCACGAAGTTTGGAAATATGCCGAGGACTGCTTCAAAAGGTGCAAACAGTCCCGAAAAAATCGTCTTAAATACATGTACAATACCACTGGTGTCAGACATGTTTAAGATACGACCTAACATTTCTGCAAAATGTATGGGGCCGTTTGTTGATAATATGGCATGTATCTCCGCAGAGGACATTGCAACTTGCAGATTATACGTCTCTTTGGACCAGGTCAGTGGCACCGTTTTTTGTAAAAGAATAGCTTTCATTCTGCTTAAAGAATCAATTTGACTAGAAGAGATGTTCAGTGAAGGCCATAACGGCGACTCCCTGTCTGTCTTGCTTTTAGGAAACAATAATTGCATACAACAAGTGACCCTGGCTGACACACTTATGAGATAGGCAATTCCTGGCATCATTCCACAACAGCTGTGATCATTCAACATTATGTAGCTCCCATTGGAAAGCTGCCTAAAAATTGGATCAAAGGTCCTTAGCCTAAAGATAGATAATGAAAACATTTCAACATAGACTTCAATAAGGACTATGGATAGTCTTCCAATGTCCAGCCGGACAAGGGAACATTTATTTAGAGCAGATGCAAAAGGAATTAAAC
Source organism: Lissotriton vulgaris (assembly GCF_964263255.1). Lineage (NCBI taxonomy): Eukaryota > Metazoa > Chordata > Amphibia > Caudata > Salamandridae > Lissotriton > Lissotriton vulgaris. Next base: position 954,431,488 of record NC_141694.1, read on the forward strand.
AAAGTGAAAGCAACAAAGAGGGTGAAACGCGGGCACAATCCTGTACCGAGCTTACAAGAAGAAAAATGAAAAATGAGAAGAAAATAAAGTAGCAGGCAAAAACGTTGGAGCAAGTGGTGGGTTACAATACAATACAATCTTAAGTAAGCTCAAACCAGCAGTTACCACAATATAGTTTACACAGTGGATACATTGTCGTACTGTTTGAAAAGTCGACGTTTCGATCCCTAGCTCCTAATGCAATGGGATCATCCTCAGGACTAAACAATAAACAATTGCCTGATTTGATTTAGAAGCCTTATGGGTGGGCTTGTGGTGTAACAAGCCCAGATAACATGGCACGTGGTGAGGTATTGGATCACCTTGGATTAGGGTATGTTGATCGTTGTCTGGGAGGATACGATCACGTTCTGTGGGCCCAGCTGGTGTAGTGTAGTTCCTATTTTCCCAATAGGCCCTGCGCATTGGATTAACATAAACAGTAGTATCGATGTAGAAGTGCGGATCTTCCAGGCCTCCACTGACTATGCTAAACTTAATTGGGTTTGTTACCAACTAGCTCAGAGGTCACTGGAAACTTTTTTCTCTGAATAGGAAGTGATCAGCTTCCTTGGTACAGACAAGAAGGGATTCAGTTTTCCAACAACCGTGCAACATGACAACTTTGCTCCTCAGATAAGAGTCAATCTCTAGGGTCGTGTGAAACAATAGACAGTTATTTTACTCAGTCAGTGGTTGTGCAGTTTACTTTCACAATATGTAGAGAATAGAGAGACGGGCGTTGTCAATAAAGGGTAACATTTATTGAACAGTATTTCATCTCGTACAAGAGAAATGAATTGCCACAATTGCAAGACTGGTTATTATAAAAAGTACGTACAGTAAGATGAGTATTGCGAAATAATACTGTAAAAGCATTGATATGGTTTCTTAGCCATAAAATGGTTTAAAATGAATAAAACATATATACATTCATATATACATTAGGCTAAAAGACTCAACTGGTGCTTCTAACTACGCCTACCCCAGTGTACCTGACCTAAGCCTAATACTTGGGAGGGGAGTAAGTAAGTAGCTTTAAGTTAAGTTGGTTTTGCCAAGGTTTGCTTCAAGAATTCTCTCTAAGGGTTTAGTCAACACCATACCTCTGGAATAGAATGATGGAGGTCTGGTATCTCCTTCAGGGGGTCGATATCCCAGTCACCCGCAAGGGTAGCCTGGAAACGCCGGAGCTGGATTTCTCTGCAGGAGAAAAGACAGCGTCTCTCTCAGCGCGTCGAGGAAGAGGAGGAGGGGCAGCGTCCGCGGGCAGCTTGCATCTGCTGGGCTCTTTGCAGGGGGACGGCTGTTCACCTCCTAAGTTCTGAAAATAAGTAGAGCCAGGCACTGCTATTGGTAATGTTTCTTTAAGAGGGTAAAGAGTTTGTAGGTGCTCTCAGGTGTCGCCCATCACTCTGGGCGAGTGTAGATAAATCAGAATGAGTGTAGCCAATGAGTCATTGGAAACATCCCTGAGGCACTCAATGTAATATATTGTTCAACACAATTTAACTCAACGATATTAGCTATTTATCCATGTGGTTCTTTTTATTTTATTTTTCTTCCATCATTGGTATTGATTTCATATCCATATGACGCAGAGTTTCCAAATAAATTTTCAACATTCACAAATGAATCATTTTATAGTCCGCTCCAATGCATTTCGGGCCACCGCCCTTCATCGGGGAGCATCTACAACAAAACGGTATATGATTGTAATCCTTATTCCAAAAAACGATAATAAGGCATTAAAATGAGTGCAAGTGAGCCGGTTAAATAAAGTGCTCTCTATTTTTACTTCCACTGATATGTGCTTAGTGTGGTAGGTATAACTCTGTCTTGTACCTGTGAAAAGGAGTGCAGTATTTATAAACAAAAAAGCGTCCGTGCATTAAGCGTTATGGTGGTAAATGCATGCTGATCTGGTGAAGGCTGATTAGGCTAAAACGCGGTGAAACCGATCAAATTGAAATGAGGTTCATAAAGTTCTAAGTTAACGATCCCATGCGAAGACTTAACCACGGTGACTGCGCGCGCAAAATGCGGTGCTATGAGCTTGAAGGTACTTACAATTAGTGAAGTATCAAAGCATTCCCGATGCCGGAGACGGCTAAGGTGACCGGTTGGGTTTTCGGCGTGTGGGTATGCACGCCAGTGTTTTGTGAGGGTCATGTGATCGCCAGGTGTAAACATAAAAGGTGGACTGTGTATACGGAAATGAAGCTGGATGAAAGACTACGCTACTTGCTGATGCATGCAATAAGATGGAAATAATGGTGAAAATAATAAAAGATGGAAATGGTTAAGCGTTGATTGGTTAAAAAACAAGCTGGAAAAAATAAATACAATGGAGTATATGCAATTAGGAATAAGGTCAAATAAGCATTCACAAGCTGGATTCAGAACAAAACAAAGGGCATGAGGTTGCCTTAGTTGTAGTCTATAAATAACATGCAAATTCCACACGTTCATTTAAGCCCGCAGGCTTGGTCGCATTCAATTTGTAAATCCAGTAATTTTCCCGTTGTAACAGCATTCTATTATTGTCTCAGCCTTCTTTTTTTTGGATAATTTCCAATGCCATAAATCTCAATTGAGAAATGTTGTAGTTCATTTCCAAGAAATGTGCTGCAACTGATGACTTTAAATTGTGAGTGCGAATATTAGATTTATGTTCGTTTAGCCTAGTCTTTAATTTACGTTCAGCCTTTCCGACGTAAACTTTTCCGCACGGACATTTAAGAAGGTATATTAGATTGCTGGAGTCACACGTTGCTGTCACTTGTAATTTGATATTGTTTCCTCTCATTGGATGGGTTATCGTGTTTCCTGGTATGATATTGTGACAATTGTTGCAATTATTGCATGGTCTCGTTCTTTTTGAGGTAGAAGTGGGTTCTGTTGATTGTTTCAAAATTTCGCCCAGATTTTTGCTCCTGGTGTGGGCAAATATTGGTCTGTTTTTAAACATATCTTTGAAGTCCGGTTCTAATACTAACATTGGCCAATGTTTAAGTATTATGTTTTTGTACTCAGTGGTTACATTAGAATATCTTGATACTATGACCGTCCGGTCACTCTTTTGTTTGCTTGTTGTCTGATATAGGAGAGTCTGGCGATTCAATTTCTACACTTCTTTGATCGATCTTTCATTTCCTCCATTCTTGTTTTTGATAGATTCGGATCTGACGTGATGCGTTTAACTCTCATTAATTGAGATTTCGGTAGATGTTTTTTTAGTGAAGGTTGATGGAAACTGTTATAATGTAACAAATTGTTACGGTCGGTGGGTTTGCGGAAGATATCCGTTGTTATTTTATTGTTTTGTACGGTGACTTGTACATCCAAAAACGTGATGATTTTGGGGTCTATTGTCCAGGTAAACTGTATTCGTGGGTTGGCTGCATTGAGGGTTAATAACACCTGTTCCAAATTTTGACGTGTGTCGTTCCAAAGAATGAATAGGTCATCGATGTACCTGCCGTACATTTTGAGGTTATCCTTCTATTTTGGATTTGTCCAAATGTGAGACTGTTCGAATTCTCCCATAAAAATATTCGCGTAGACTGGGGCTGCGCTGTTTCCCATGCTGGTGCCCACTAGTTGCAGAAACCAATTGTCTCTATACACAAAATAACTGTGGTACAGTGTAAACATGACTAGCTCCAATAGAAATGTTTTCATGGATTCGTCTACTTCAAGTTTCAAAATGGCCTGTTCCATAGCTTCAATGCCCTCTTGGTGTGGAATGGTCGTGTACAACGAATTAACATCGGCAGTGCATAGCCACAGTTCTTCATTTGGGTCTATGGTAATTGCCTCCAATTTCTTCAAAAAATCTGTTGTGTCACGAATATAACTTGGTAAAGATTGAACGATGGATTGCAGATGACGGTCCAGAAATTGACCTATAGGCTGGTGAATACTGTTGCGAGTAGATACAATAGGTCGGATTGGGGGATCCATTAAATTTTTGTGTATTTTTGGAACCGCATATATATTTGGACATCTTGGGTTGGATTTCAATAAGAAGTTCTTGGTCTTCTGATTGATCACTCCCTGTGTTGTTGCTTTGTTTACTATTTCAGTCAAGATTCTCATATATTCTGTGGTAGGATTCCCTGGGAGTTGTAGATAGGTGGAGTCATCCGATAAGTGCTGTTGAATTTTCTGATGGTACATGTCTGAGTTCATGATGACAAGGGCTCCGCCCTTGTCTGCCTTAGTGCAAGTTATGTTTTGATTGTTTGCTATTTTCTTTAGTGTATCTCGGTCTTTTTGTGTGACGTTCTTATATTTATTTTTCTGAAAGTTATTCGTTGATAGGTCTTGTCTGACCATTTGTTCAAATAAGTCAATTGTTTTGTGACTTTGGGGAGCCTGAAATGAGCTGGAAGTTTTGAGTCCCATTAATGGATCCGGTTCATTTTCTCCAGTTACTGGCATTATGTTGGTAAAGAAGTGACATAGTTTTAATTTTCTAGTCAGTTTAAATGTGCTGACTTCTAGCTCAAGTAAATCAGTTCCTGTTGTTGGTACGAAGGAAGTGCCTTTTTGTAGTAATTTCATTTCTTGATCTGTAAACACGTTGGTAAAATACCATAAAACCCAGCGCATACCCCGTGGCCTGCGAATTGCATTGAAACCATCATTGTGCAAAAATTCGAAATCATTTCAAGACCGTTGGTACGCCATTTTAAATAAATGTAGCCTCGATTTGATCCTTCTTATCATTGAGGAATTGTCAAACATACTGAAAGATCTAGAAAAGGAGATAACAGAAACCACTGATGAACTTGGTAAAATGATGACAACAGACAAATTGAACACCTTTATGGAAGATATCAAAAAACAGTTGGAGAAGCACACTAATGATATTAACGATCGGAAATTGAGGAAATATCGGCGGGACACCTTGGACTACAAACTAGGCGAGGTCTACACCTGGGCGGAGATGGACGCCCAAAAAAGAAGAAATCGCCCTTACACTCAGAATACCGAAACCTCATCTTCGGATAGTGACACCACTAACCGACAGAGAAAAACAGGTCCAACAACATCAGGATCTACAACTGGACAAACACCAAGTACGTCTACCAGTTCACTCAACACGGATTTTTTAGAACAGGTCGTAGAACCCGACGATCCAGGAGGAGCAAAACAAAAAACAGTTCCACCACAAACAAGGAGTACAACCCAACCGAAAAAAGACAACAAGAAAAAACCGAGTTAGTCATTAACATATCAGATCACTCCTTTACAGATCAAGAAATGAAATTACTACAAAAAGGCACTTCCTTCGTACCAACAACAGGAACTGATTTACTTGAGCTAGAAGTCAGCACATTTAAACTGACTAGAAAATTAAAACTACGTCACTTCTTTACCAACATAATGCCAGTAACTGGAGAAAATGAACCGGATCCATTAATGGGACTCAAAACTTCCAGCTCATTTCAGGCTCCCCAAAGTCACAAAACAATTGACTTATTTGAACAAATGGTCAGACAAGACCTATCAACGATTAACTTTCAGAAAAATAAATATAAGAACGTCACACAAAAAGACCGAGATACACTAAAGAAAATAGCAAACAATCAAAACATAACTTGCACTAAGGCAGACAAGGGCGGAGCCCTTGTCATCATGAACTCAGACATGTACCATCAGAAAATTCAACAGCACTTATCGGATGACTCCACCTATCTACAACTCCCAGGGAATCCTACCACAGAATATATGAGAATCTTGACTGAAATAGTAAACAAAGCAACAACACAGGGAGTGATCAATCAGAAGACCAAGAACTTCTTATTGAAATCCAACCCAAGATGTCCAAATATATATGCGGTTCCAAAAATACACAAAAATTTAATGGATCCCCCAATCCGACCTATTGTATCTACTCGCAACAGTATACACCAGCCTATAAGTCAATTTCTGGACCGTCATCTGCAATCCATCGTTCAATCTTTACCAAGTTATATTCGTGACACAACAGATTTTTTGAAGAAATTGGAGGCAATTACCATAGACCCAAATGAAGAACTGTGGCTATGCACTGCCGATGTTAATTCGTTGTACACGACCATTCCACACCAAGAGGGCATTGAAGCTATGGAACAGGCCATTTTGAAACTTGAAGTAGACGAATCCATGAAAACATTTCTAATGGAGCTAGTCATGTTTACACTGTACCACAGTTATTTTGTGTATAGAGACAATTGGTTTCTGCAACTAGTGGGCACCAGCATGGGAAACAGCGCAGCCCCAGTCTACGCGAATATTTTTATGGGAGAATTCGAACAGTCTCACATTTGGACAAATCCAAAATGGAAGGATAACCTCAAAATGTACGGCAGGTACATCGATGACCTATTCATTCTTTGGAACGACACACGTCAAAATTTGGAACAGGTGTTATTAACCCTCAATGCAGCCAACCCACGAATACAGTTTACCTGGACAATAGACCCCAAAATCATCACGTTTTTGGATGTACAAGTCACCGTACAAAACAATAAAATAACAACGGATATCTTCCGCAAACCCACCGACCGTAACAATTTGTTACATTATAACAGTTTCCATCAACCTTCACTAAAAAAACATCTACCGAAATCTCAATTAATGAGAGTTAAACGCATCACGTCAGATCTGAATCTATCAAAAACAAGAATGGAGGAAATGAAAGATCGATTCAGAGATAGAAAATACCCAGAGGAAGTTCTAGTACAAGCCACCAAAGAAGTGGAGAAATTGAATCGCCAGACTCTCCTATATCAGACAACAAGAAACAAAAGAGTGACCGGACGGTCATAGTATCAAGATATTCTAATGTAACCACTGAGTACAAAAACATAATACTTAAACATTGGCCCATGTTAGTATTAGAACCGGACTTCAAAGATATGTTTAAAAACAGACCAATATTTGCCCACACCAGGAGCAAAAATCTGGGCGAAATTTTGAAACAATCCACAGAACCCACTTCTACCTCAAAAGGAACGAGACCATGCAATAATTGCAACAATTGTCACAATATCATACCAGGAAACACGATAACCCATCCAATGAGAGGAAACAATATCAAATTACAAGTGACAGCAACGTGTGACTCCAGCAATCTAATATACCTTCTTAAATGTCCGTGTGGAAAAGTTTACGTCGGAAAGACTGAACGTAAATTAAAGACTAGGCTAAACGAACATAAATCTAATATTCGCACTCACAATTTAAAGTCATCAGTTGCAGCACATTTCTTGGAAATGAACCACAACATTTCTCAATTGAGATTCATGGCATTGGAAATTATCCAAAAAAAAGAAGGCAGAGACAATAATAGAATGTTGTTACAACGGGAAAATTACTGGATTTACAAATTGAATGCGACCAAGCCTGCGGGCTTAAATGAACGTGTGGAATTTGCATGTTATTTATAGACTACAACTAAGGCAACCTCATGCCCTTTGTTTTGTTCTGAATCCAGCTTGTGAATGCTTATTTGACCTTATTCCTAATTGCATATACTCCATTGTATTTATTTTTTCCAGCTTGTTTTTTAACCAATCAACGCTTAACCATTTCCATCTTTTATTATTTTCACCATTATTTCCATCTTATTGCATGCATCAGCAAGTAGCGTAGTCTTTCATCCAGCTTCATTTCTGTATACACAGTCCACCTTTTATGTTTACACCTGGCGATCACATGACCCTCACAAAACACTGGTGTGCATACCCACACGCCGAAAATCCAACCGGTCACCTTAGCCGTCTCCGGCGTCCGGAATGCTTTGATACTTCACTAATTGTAAGTACCTTCAAGCTCATAGCAACCCATTTCGCGCGCGCAGTCACCGTGGTTAAGTCTTCGCATGGGATCGTTAACTTAGAACTTTATGAACCTCATTTCAATTTGATCGGTTTCACCGCGTTTTAGCCTAATCAGCCTTCACCAGATCAGCATGCATTTACCACCATAACGCTTAATGCACGGACGCTTTTTTGTTTATAAATACTGCACTCCTTTTCACAGGTACAAGACAGAGTTATACCTACCACACTAAGCACATATCAGTGGAAGTAAAAATAGAGAGCACTTTATTTAACTGGCTCACTTGCACTCATTTTAATGCCTTATTATCGTTTTTTGGAAAAAGGATTACAATCATATACCGTTTTGTTGTAGATGCTCCCCGATGAAGGGCGGTGGCCCGAAATGCATTGGAGCGGACTATAAAATGATTCATTTGTGAATGTTGAAAATGTATTTGGAAACTCTGCGTCATATGGATATGAAATCAATACCAATGATGGAAGAAAAATAAAATAAAAAGAACCACATGGATAAATAGCTAAGATCGTTGAGTTAAATTGTGTTGAACAATATATTACATTGAGTGCCTCAGGGATGTTTATCATTGGCTACACTCACCTCCTAAGTTCACCACACCATCGTTCGCTCGTTAGCAGCGATAGCAGTAGCGATAGCAGCTATGGTATCATCAGCATAACAGCAGCTTCGTCAGCAGCGATGGCATTGAGGCAGCTAGCGTTTGCTTAAGGCAACGTTGGTAATATTTATACCTGAAAGGTGCCTTGTTTGACGTAAGTTTTTGGACATAAGACGTCAATAAAGATGTCACTAGGAAGCGATCGTCTATCAGTGCTCATTAGAGTTCTATTACTAATCAAAACATAGCAAGCGGGGCTTTCCCAGGTTGGTGAGTTTTTATCTTGTTGAAGAACTCGGAGTGTTAATCTAGGAATCTTAGATAGTAACTTCTGCTATGTCATTGCACTAATTGGCTGCAAAGGAAGTAGCAGAGAAAGCGATTCTGAAATGTGGCTCCGTTCGTGTGAGGCCAGAGACGAGTTTCTGAATATTGCTTTTGATCAGTTATGTCAATATAGGGAATAAATGGATTTATAGCCGTATAGGGGCATAAGGTCACAGTTTCGATCAGGGTCCTAGATTAGAACGCTACACCGACTCCACAAATTCATGTCCATCAAATTACTAAAACTAGAGCAATAAGATGCATGTTTAACATTGCCCACCCCAAAATACATATATGCATTTGAAATAGGCGTATTTGTAATACGTGAAAATTTAGGTACTGTACGTTTTTGAAGCATAGAAATCATTCAAAAATTATAGCATATGAAATCAATGAACGATTCTGCAAAAAGAATTACACATGAAAATATCTCTGAATACAGAAAGGAAGGGCCAGATAATTTCATCACATATAAATGCATTGACATAAAATGTGCTAGAGGCTGGTGTAAGGTTATTATGTCTCTAGATGTATTTAAAAATAGAAGTAGAAGCTTCTGTTCTCTATGAATAGTTCTACCTTAAGCAAAGAATGTTTCATGCCAAAAAAAAGATGAATATTAAAAAGTGTTCAATTCAAAAGAATTATTGCTTGAACGGGGAAAATAGAGTTCCAACGCTTTTAGCAGTTTTTGTTGTTCAAAACTGAAGGCCGAATTCAGAGTTCATGGGAACGCTGTGTGTCGGAATGCTTCACTAAAGTTATTGTTTCTGTTCGGGTGAGAACATCATATCAGACAGGCTCTCAAAGAATTGGTCTACAAAATCAGGTGACAGTTCGACCAAATTCGATAGTGCTGTAACTTGGCAGGTGTGAGAATGATTGCTGTCATCAAAGGCTGGATCAGCACTGCTCACAGAAGGTCGTACCTGGGTAATGTTGCTTTTGTCACTCGCTCCACTGTTACCACCTAGTCGTAGCACAGGAGTCTCAACGAATGCCGTCATCAGGATTGGTAGCCGCTGGGGACAACACAATGCGTGAGCCGTTATCGGACTGAGCAAAGTATCGATATCCATTGGTACTGCTGATGGAAGTGAAAGACAGGTGTCCAACACGCACTCATCTCCGCATAGCATACATCGAAGTACAGGTAAGATGCAGTTTTGCCATATCGGTCTGAATGAAAGGAACCAGGTCATGTTTAGATCTCTCAGCCTGGCCAATCCAAAGACTCTAGTTATTCTGTCCCGGTAGCGCACTACTAGGATTTTTTCTTCCATTCCCATAGGAGTCATATCTGAGCTGTGGCTTGCCATATCGAAGCAGGAGGGTCAAATATAAAATCCCTGCTACAAGTCCCAAAAATAGGGGTATGCCGCCAAAAACAGAGTGGACAAAATTTGGAACGATTCCCAGAATTGCTTGAAATGGTGTTAGCAGTCCCGTAAAAATCGTCTTAAATATGCCTGGGATGCCTGTGGCACTAGACATGTTAAGGAGTTGGCTCAACATTTCTACGAAATGCACGGGGCAATTTGTTGATAAAAGGTCATGAACCTCCGTAGCTGTCCTTGCAACTAGGAGATCATACGTCTCTTTTGATGACGTGATGGGCAGTGTTGTCTGCAAAAGCACAGACTTCATTTTGCTTAAAGTATCAATTCGTATAGAAGAGAAATGCAGACGAGGCCAGATGGGAGTCTCTATGTCCCCAGGCCCGCTCGGGAGCAATGCTTGCATACAGCATTTGACCATGGAAGTTACGCTTACGAGATACGCTTTTCCTGGCAAAAGGCCACAACATCTGTGATCCGTTCTAAGAATGTAACTCCCATTCGCGAGTTGCATAAAGAAGGGCTCTATCTGCGTTGCAGGTGTGACAAGCTGGTGGCATGAAAGGTTGTTAGAATTACCTTCACAGGCTCCGTGTAAATTAATAACCTGCACAAAAGTATACCGCTTAGTGAACGTTAACAGTTTTCACCACTAAGAAATACATTTTTGTCGCTGTCGCTATAGCATGAATGTGTGTATGGTAATTTCCATGCTGACTTAACATATCCTTTACCTAATTGTTCATACTGGCCAGTAGGTATGTATTCAAGGCACTTTTTAAATCGGAAAGTTGTTATCGGATTAGTGATAATTCCGTGTATTATCCATTCAATGACAGGACTTTCTGACATTGTCAATGGTAATCTCTCAAGTTTTTCGATGCTCAGGATTGTATAGTCTGCTCCTTTCTGTGCCAAGCTGATTTGTTTATCAGTAAGGTTAAAAATGGAAAACAATGACATTGTGTTGATTAAACGCCAAGGCACATAGCCTGAACGAAGATTTTGCAGCGTCCAGCCTAATTGTACAATAGAACGTAATTGTGACTGGCCATGCTGTAACATTAGCAAGTCTCTGTCTATTATATCAAAGGCAGAGGATACAATATTGTCCAACGAATATATTCTGGAGGACAGAGTCATTAACCCATTGTCCACTACAGAAAGTGATTTTTCCAAATTAATACGATCAATTTCTCGTATTTTTTCTGCTGTTTCAATTTGTGTGACTTTCCAAGCCTCGTTGTATGCAGCATAGATGCTGGCCGCTATGAAACGCTTTTGACGCTGTTTGTGTGGTCCCATAATAAAATCGCGCAAATCAGCACCCTCTTTAAGTAAAGATAAGTGTTGCTTAATTTCAGCCAGTGTGGATGATCCTAGCCATTCAAGGCAGAGTTTCCCTACACTGTATGTTGTTACTATCCCTGGATGTTGTCTCTGGGAGTATCTAGGGTCTTGTCTGGTCATTTTCAACCCCTGTGTTTTATTCAGGAATCTATCTTGATAGTTGTTTGTGTCAGTAGGCCAGATTAACCACTTTTTCCAATCAGGATGTGTTCTGTTAAAATGTAAAATTTTAGTTACGTCTATCTCAATATCTGTTGTTGCATTATCAGGTATTGGCTTCGGAATAGACAGTTTGTTTAGGTCTTTGATCTTAGCTAGGCCAAGACAGGATGTTTGGTGAATTGTGTCATTTAAAAACATCATTTGTTCTGGTATCATGCAGGTTCTGAATAGTGCTTCTAGGCCTTGTACCTGCCAATCTTTCGTACCCCAAATGGTTTTTGTTTCAATGTTATTTTCCCAATAATCAAAACTAAATGTCATAATTTTTTCATAAAATGCTTCTGAATATATTAATTTAGTGTTTGTCAGCATTGTTTTCATTCCTGTTTTATCTAACAGTTTGTAATAAAACGTTTCTGCATCACTGGTGTTAAACCCCGAGAAGTACTTGAATTTCTCAAAGAATGTTTTAGAACTGCTTTTAGGTGGTGTAGCACAATGTTCCCATTGATTATACTTAAAAACATTTCTAGGCTGTGCAGATTTATGCAAATAATGATCGCCATAATGTGTAAAACAGAACATCTGTTCATAACTAGACGAACCTTGTAAATAATCATGTTCTGTGAATCTAGCTGACATTCCTAAATCAGACATCATGTCATTAATACTGTCAAAGTCCCAATCATCAGAGAATGTACTAGGTTTTACAAAGTCACTTAAGGAAACCTTCAGTTGATGAGGATACTTCAGGATCTCGACCGGACCATAGATCTCATAGTCAGTTTTCTCCCATACTACCCCACCGGGTATTGGAATGGCTGTGACATTTACTGTTGACAGTTCTCTTTTCTTCACGTGGGATGATCTGTGTGGTTTGAGGACTAAGTTGATGTTCTGACTTGCTGTGTCCATTGTACTATATTTTCCCTCAAGGAATTTTCCCAAACAAAGTACCATGATGAGACAAAGCAGGAGGAAAAATACACCTAGACCGAACCAGAACTCTAACCAAGGGGAAATAAGGTAGATTTCCTTCAGTTGACGAAAGAGTTCCGTTGCTTTTTCTTTAAAAGTCTTTTTTGTTTCTGGCATCACTTCGGGGTTACACTGATCCTCGGAAAAGTTGTCGAAGTCGATGAAATAACCAGGGGCAGTTCTGTCAATTGTTGGGATTGTTCTTTCTATCTGTCTTTTGGTAGCACTTTCTGATGCCACATTATTGTAGACTGGTGTTTCTTGACGAACTGTTTCAATCTGTGTCTCAAGAGGCACGAGTTCCATGGCATTATTGCATAGTCCTTCTCTGTGCACTGCAGGCTGATCGAATGTGATTAGTCTTTCAGTTTGAACCTCTTGGATTGTTGCAAGTTTGGGTATTCTGTTGTTTCTTGGGAGTCCACCGGGCCTACTGTTGATTATAGGCCACATGCTTGTGGTTTTACCAGGTCGATAGATACAACTCTGTTCTCCTTTTTACCAGCAAGGGGCGGTAGTACTACTGATCTTGTTCCGGTGACTGCCAAGACAGGTACTGCTTTTCTGTAAGAAGGCCCAAATTCCTTCTTCACCGCTATTTTTTCTCTGACTAGATCCCCAATCTTTGGAATCCAGACAGGCCTTGCTGGGGCTGTTGCTTGTGGTGCCTCGTCAGTGGCAGCTGGCTGTTGCTTTAACTTCATGTTGCTTAAGGATTTTCTTGTTTCATTCAAGTCCTGTAAAACAGCCAAACGATCTTTGATGTCAAAGTCTGTTTTCTTATCTTGTACCACTGATACTTGACTATCTAAGTCCTGAACTCTCATTCTAGATCCGAACAATAGTTCGTATGGGCTGAAACCTTTTAGAGAATTTCTTGGCAAATTATCAAGACTGATTTGGACACTTATTAGATGTTTGACCCACCCAGCACCCGAACCTAATACCTTCGCTGTTATAGATCGCTTTATGTCTCGGTTTTTTCTTTCTACCACACTATTCCCTTCGGGGTGTGACGGACAAGAATACCGCAACCCAACTCCCATGCTGGCCATGGCCTCCTTATAAGCTCGAGAGCTAAAAGCAGGACCCTGGTCAGAATGGAACATGGCAATTGCGTATGTGCCGATAAAGACTCGCAGATCTTTTATAACCGTTCTGGCGTCAGCCGAGCGCTGGAGGCCACATTTTTTAAGTGTGTTTAGCCTTAAGGATGTACAATGGGACACGTTTCTCTTTTTTGATAGCGCAGATCGATTGCCTAATGCTTTCTATTAGGGCTTCTGACACTACACTGGCCGGTTCTCCACTGCGATCTCTGTTGCAGTCTTCACAGTTTTTTGCAAACTCATGAATGCCTTCATTCATTTCCGGCCACCAGTACTCTGATTCTAATTCTCTCATAGAGTCCCTGATTGATTGGTGTCTCAGACCTAACCCCATATGTGCTTCCTGTAATAGGAAGCCCCTCCGGTCCCTGTTTGGAATTACCCTATCCCCCACTCCAGGGATTCGAGCAAAAGGAACAGAGTTTGCATCGATTACGTATGCATAATTGAGTGGATAGTTCAAGGGTAGTGCTGCACAGTCGCCTTTTACGGACGTTTTGACTGCCAGCATGGTTTCCCCGTCTATGTATTTTTCTGCACGCTTTTTTGTGGCTATGGAAGCCGGTTTAGTTGCTTCCGCTGTGGCTGTGTTAGCCAATGAATTCCCTGCAACGTGAACGCCATCACGTTGAAGACTCTGTGCGTGTATCACGTGAGTCTTTTGTAGTTCTTTCTGTAAAAGAGCTACCTGTTTCCAGAGCAATTTATGCTTTATTGTGGCACCTGTGTCATCTTTGTAATCGTTTTCAATCCAGCTCTGCAGTTTATTTTTGTAAGAGTTGACGCATAAATGAGAATCGCACACGATTAGTGTCGGGAATTCACGTTCTGCATTTTCGAGCGCCATCTTTAAAGATCTGATTTCAGCTCTCTGAGCCGAACAGTTTCCTACTGATTCAGTTTTTGTTACTTTCGGTCTGAATTTACCGCACAGCCAACGACCTTTAACAATCGCACAGGCTGCATCGTAGGATTTGCTCTCTATGTTGAAATGCTGTACAAATCTATCTGTATAGATTATACAGGCGTACTGTGGGAGAGGCAGAAGTTCGATTGGCAGAGGATATTCTTCTTCATATTCTAAATCATTCAGTTCTTCGAATTGCGGGGCGAAATAGTATTTCACATCTTCCGCTCCTAGAGAATCTACATACTGTATCCATTTCAGATCCAGTGACACTATAGGCAGGTTTACTGGGCTGAATAGCGCCTCGAAGGCGGATTCCGCTGTGAGGATATTAATCCGTTTACCATGTGCTAATTCTCGTTCATTTGCTAATGCAATTTGCACTGCTTTCACAGTATTTTCTGAGTGACTGAATGCCTTTTCTACTTGTGTGTACAAGCGAGATTTAATTGAAATTGGTACCTTTTCTCCCTCATTAGAGGTCAGGTACGTGAATCCGCATCTTCCTGGGATGACTCGGATTACAAGATCGCAAGTGTTGTCACGTGTATCTAATTTTGTTTTTGTTAACATGTCTGCTTGCAGTGATCTCAAAATTTCTGTGTGTTTTTGAGTCCAATTGATTTGTTTAAAATCAGGTTTAATTAGTTTGTGGAGAGGTTTAACCCTCTCTGCGTAATTTAGAATGTAAGTTCTTCAGAAATTCAGAAAACCTAGTATGGATTGTAAATTCTTCAGCGTTTTTGGAGCTTGGAGTACAGCGCACTTCTCTAAGAAGTTGTCCGCTAGGCTTTTCCCTTCACTTGATAATTCGTATCCTAAGAATAATACTGTCAGATGGGCAATTCGAGACTTTTTAAAGTTGAATTTGTAACCCTCTGCTGTGAACCCAAGTATAATGGTGTTCACTCTTTTCAAGTGAGTATCCAAGTCGTCGTCTGTGAGATAGATATCATCTACGTAAGATAATGCCTCATCATCATATATTTGTAGTAACCCTGTTACTCTAGCTGAGAATAGTCCTGGGCTGTTCTTGAACCCCTGTGGGAGCCTACAGAAATTTTTCTGAGACCCCATTACGGAGAAAGCGGTAAAATACCTGCTTTCTGGTGCAATGTTTTGACAAAAGAAACCATTAGATATGTCTAATGTCGTTTTATATTTTTTCCTAACTATGTTGTTCATGAGTGCAGCACTATGCGAATTTTGTACTGCAAAAGTTTTGCAACATGCATTAAGGTGTCTGTAGTCCAAAACTAGACGATATGAATTGTCTGGCTTGGAGACAGGAAACAAAGGATTGTTCATTTGAGAGGTGCATGTTTCAATCACCCCCTGGTATTCAAGTTGATCTAAGATCTCCCTGACTTGTTTTTTAGCTTCTTGCTTGATGGGATACTGCCGTTGGGCAGTTGGTTCACTTTTTAACTGGATTTTGTGAGGAGGTGACTCCTCATCCCATCCTACATGATTTTTATATAATGCCGGTGCCTGGGCTACTGCCCATTTCCTTGCATAAGTATATTTTTTGTGAATCGGAATGTGATTTGAGAAGGCAGGCATAATCATTTCTTCGCCACGAGGGCACTCCCTGACAAACTCTGGGGGCCAATCCTTTTCAGCTAACAGAATATCATAGCCTTTTGAGAGTTTATCCCAAAATAGACCCTTTATTTTCCTAGTCTTATCACCCTCTATACGCAATGTTATTTTGTATATCCTATGGGGCTCGCTAAGTCTGGTGTCGGCAGTTTCAACCTGAATGTATTCATTCGTGTCCACTGTCTCCAGATGACTCATCAAGATCTTGCGGGCTATACTGATTTCTGCTGCACTGTCTAACATTGTCTGTGCCCACTCCCCGTTTTTCAACTGTGTTCTCAGTATTCTCGGCATGGTTGATTACTCTAATACTGGCTACCTTCTTTTTCGGAAATTGAGATTTTTTACTCTGAGCAGGTTCCTTGTCTTTGGACTTGGCGTGCTCTCCTGGGTCTGACCGTCCTCTTCTTTCCGATTTCTGCGAAAAAGATCGAGAGGGACGTGTATCAATACTTTGATATCCATCAGGTTTTTTCAAATTATCCCTATTTCTAAGGTTGTATCTTTTCTCAGAGGGCTCCCTCTGGGGAGACTGGTGTTCTCGAGTCGGAGTTCTTTCCCTCCGTCGAGGAGACCTTCCTCTGGGCTGGAAAACTTTTTCCTTGGGAGTGGACTGTTTATTTCCATCCCAGCTCTATTTAGGAGTGTTTGAATTATTTTTAATAAATAATTTTTCAGGATTTTCGAGCAGTTGGGGCTTTACTGGCTTCCCACCCAAGCTGTCTCTACCTAATTCTTCATAGCATTTTTCTATGATTCTGGCAAGCTCAATTGGCTGATCTGTTATATCTGTTTCCTTCAACTTCTGGCGGATCGCCACAGATGCTGCTTCTCCCTTTATATTGGCTAATAATATAGCCGAGACCTGCTTGAAGTCTTTCAGTAATTTCATACCAAGAGTTAAAGCAGGTTCTGGACCGTATTCATTTTGAATCTGTCTTAGTACATCTGGTATTACCACCATAGACGGAACACCATGTGTTTTTGTGTAAATGGAAGCAAAGACTGTACCCCAAGTGTCACAGTCCTCCACATGTGGTGTGATTCCCATAGGAAGGCAGATGGTCAAGATTCTGTGTTTCTCAACAGGGGTAGTATCCGGAAATACTGCCTCTATTTGAGTGATTTTTTGCGCTAACCAGAAAGGAATTTGTTCCCGTTTTATGGGTGTTTTACCAAGACATGACTGTATGTTCTGTGGTGTAATTTTATTAGTGTTTCCCTGATGGGGGGTCAGCTGTGGTACATTAACAGCTGGTTGGAGTGTTGCAGTCCGCATTACATATTGGACTAATTGCCTATGTATTTTTTATAAGTGTTTTTAGCTGTACTAACAGCTCTTCTTTTGACATTTTCTCAATGTCCGGATGTGGTGTGTAGCTGGCTAGAACCGGCCACGTTGCTCCTGGTCTACCTAGTGGACCGAGCCTGGTAATATGATCATTATGTTTTAGGGCGCCTTTAAACCAAAGTAAATGTTCTTGGTATTTTAGTGGGATTTCAATCTCCTCGAAAGGAGCGTATTCATCCGGTGGAACTCCTACTACATAGTAGTGGAACTCGTGTGTTGCGGCGTTTGCCGCTGGAAATTTTATCCATGAATAGAATACCTCTGTCTGCCGATATTCGTGTGCCTCTATCACGAAGAAGACTGTGCCACCTTGTGTGGTCAGTCCATTTTCTATAAGTTTTAACGTTATAGATTTTCTTAAATGTGCCAGGATGATTATTGCACCCGGTTCAGTAGTAATGTCGGGACCCTGCTGAGTCGCATCTGCTGCGGCCCCAGTGGTTCCGTTTTCTCCTGGCATTGTATAAATGCAAGGTTTGCAGAGCAGGTTTCCAAGGAGACCAAGATTAGGTGCACAATATTTTGGAACACTGTATCCTTCAACGTTGAATAAACCAGAGCTTTACATAGGAATCTCTTCCTACTGAGTTCGGGCGGATTTTAACCTTTCACCCACTCCAGACGTCTATTGGAGTATTTACGGGAGAAAAGGGTCTGTGTGAAATATGCACGACTGAGTTACTCTAACGTCTTGCGTTAGTTTATCGTCTTACCAAACGTTTGGGCGCCATGTAGTGTAGTTCCTATTTTCCCAATAGGCCCTGCGCATTGGAATAAAATAAACAGTAGTATCGACGTAGAAGTGTGGATCTTCCAGGCCTCCACTGACTATGCTAAACTTAATTGGGTTTGTTACCAACTAGCTCAGAGGTCACTGGAAACTTTCTTCTCTGAATAGAAAGTGATCAGCTTCCTTGGTACAGACAAGAAGGGATTCAGTTTTCCAACAACCGTGCAACATGACAACTTTGCTCCTCAGATAAGAGTCAATCTCTAGGGTCGTGTGAAACAATAGACAGTTATTTTACTCAGTCAGTGGTTGTGCAGTTTACTTTCACAATATGTAGAGAATAGAGAGACGGGCGTTGTCAATAAAGGGTAACATTTATTGAACAGTCTTTCTTCTCGTACAAGAGAAATGAATTGCCACAATTGCAAGACTTGTTATTATAAAAAGTACGTACAGTAAGATGAGTATTGCGAAATAATACTGTAAAAGCATTGATATGGCTTCTTAGCCATACAATGGCTTAAAATGAATAAAACATATATACATTCATATATACATTAGGCTAAAAGACTCAACTGGTGCTTCTAACTACGCCTACCCCAGTGTACCTGACCTAAGCCTAATACTTGGGAGGGGAGTAAGTAAGTAGTTTTAAGTTAAGTTGGTTTTGCCAAGGTTTGCTTCAAGAATTCTCTCTAAGGGTTTAGTCAACACCATACCTCTGGAATATAATGATGGAGGTCTGGTATCTCCTTCAGGGGGTCGATATCCCAGTCACCTGCAAGGGTAGCCTGGAAACGCCGGAGCTGGATTTCTCTGCAGAAGAAAAGACAGCGTCTCTCTCAGCGCGTCGAGGAAGAGGAGGAGGGGCAGCGTCCGCGTGCAGCTTGCATCTGCTGGGCTCTTTGCAGGGGGGCGGCTGTTCAGCTCCTAAGTTCACCACACCATCGTTCGCTCGTTAGCAGCGATAGCAGTAGCGATAGCAGCTATGGTATCATCAGCATAACAGCAGCTTCGTCAGCAGCGATGGCATTGAGGCAGCTAGCGTTTGCTTAAGGCAATGTTGGTAATATTTATACCTGAAAGGTGCCTTGTTTGACGTAAGTTTTTGGACATAAGACGTCAATAAAGATGTCACTAGGAAGTGATCGTCTATCAGTGCTCATTAGAGTTCTATTACTAATCAAAACATAGCAAGCGGGGCTTTCCCAGGTTGCTGAGTTTTTATCTTGTTGAAGAACTCGGAGTGTTAATCTAGGAATCTTAGATAGTAACTTCTGCTATGTCATTGCAATAATTGGCTGCAAAGGAAGTGGCATAGAAAACGATTCTGAAATGTGGCTCTGTTCGTGTGAGGCCAGAGACGAGTTTCTGAATATTGCATTTGATCAGTTATGCCAATATAGGGAATAAATGGATTTATAGCCGTATAGGGGCATAAGGTCACAGTATCGATCAGGGTCCTAGATTAGAACGCTACACCGGGCATGGCGTCTACGGGAGCATGCAGGATTCGAAGCAGCAAGCAATGGCTGCTGATATGCGAGGAGCTCAATGGTGTCTCGTAAAGCCGGCGTGGGGTCTTCCGTTCCTTACATGGTGGCTGGAACCACCATGCTGTAAGGAACGGCAGACCCCACGCCGACTTTAGGAGCATTAGGAGCTAGGGATCGAAACGTCGACTTTTCAAACAGTACCACAATGTATCCACTGTGTAAACTATATTGTGGTAACTGCTGGTTTGAGCTTACTTAAGATTGTATTGTATTGTAAGCCACCACTTGCTTCAAAGTTTTTGCCTGCTACTTTGTTTTCTTCTCATTTTTCATTTTTCTTCTTGTAAGCTTGGTACAGGATTGTGCCCACGTTTCACCCTCTTTGTTGCTTTCACTTTGTTTAATTCCTTTTGCATCTGCTCTAAATAAATGTTCCTCTGTCCGGCTGAACATTGGAAGACTATCCGTAGTTCCTATTGAAGTCTATGTTGAAATGTTTTCATTATCTATCTTTAAGCTAAGGACCTTTGTTCTTTAAAATAAGTAATCACCCGAGGTCCAAAGCTACCTGATCGGGTCCCCTTGTTAATTATACTGTAAAAATTGGATCAATCACTGCTGCTGGAGAACCTTGCAGGTGTCAGGATAAGTTGGTCGAAGAACCATCACAGGCTCCATGTGAATTAAAACCCTGACATAAAAGTGTACCGCTTAGTGTGCTGTTACATTGTGTGCCACTAAGAAATACTTCTTTTCCCCCACTTCAACATTTGTGTGTATGGTAAATCCATTAATGTAATCTTTACCCAACCTTTCATATAGGCCTGCAGATATGTGTTTCAAGCAATACTGAAACTGGAAAATCGTCACTGGCAATGTAATGGTGCCATGTATTATCCATTCTATGGCTAGGTTTTCAGAAACAGTTAATGGTAATCTTTCCAGTTTTTCTATGCTCAGCACCGTATAGTCTGCTCCCCTTTGTGCCAAAGGGATTTGTTTATCTGTAAGGTTAAACCCAGTAAACAATGACGTGGTGTTGATTAGATGCCAAGGCACATAGCCAGAACGCGGCAGTAACACTGTTCTTGATCCGTGGATTGCTAGCACAGGTACTGGTTTTCTGTAAGAAGGCCCAAATTCCTTCTTGTCCGCGATCTTTTCTCTGACTAGATCCCCAATCTTTCGAATCCAGGCAGGCCTTGCTGGGACAGGTGGTTTTTCTTCAGTGGGAGTTGGCTTCTGTAATGTGTTGCTTAGACTTGTTTCATTTAAGTCCTGCAAAACAGCCAAACAGTCTTTGATATCAAAGGGCTTTTGTTCTACCACTGAAGTATGATGATCGAGGTCTTCGACAATCATTTTAGTAGCAAAAAGGATTTCATATGCAGTGATTCCACCCAGAGAATTTCTTGGCAGATTGTTAAGACTATGTTGGACACTTATTAGATGTTTGACCCACCCGTCACCCGAGCCTAGTACCCTAGCTGTTATAGATTGCTTTATGTCACTTTTTTTCCTTCCACAACCAAATTTCCCTCAGGATGGAATGGACTTGAGTACCGCAATGCAACGCCCCAGCTGGCCATGGGCTCCTTGTAAGCTCAAGAGCTAAACGCAGGACCCTGGTCAGAATGTAGCGCGCCGAATGCGTATGTGCCGATAAAGACTCGCAAATCTTTTATAACAGTTTCGGCGTCAGCCGAGCGCTGAGGCCACATCCAAATGAATCTTGATCATTAATCCACTGCGACCATGATATATTTATAGTTGCCATCCCTCTGTAAGGGACCACAGTGGTACAGATAAACACATGCTAATGGATTATTTGAAATAAGAAGGGGCGTCAGCGCCGGGCATTTCACAGTCGAAACCTTCATTTTTTGGCAGATTTCACATTCCAAAAATAGTTTCTGGTCAGTTTCCTCATGCGCGGCCACCAGTATCGTTGTCTTAATAATGACACTGTGGCAGAAACACCTGTGTGTGCAGAGGCAAGCCCTACATGTGCTGCTAAGATTAGTCCTAGTCTGTGTTCCATGTATGGAATTACTCTATCCCCACTACAGGGATTCGCGCAAAAGGAACATTATTTGCATCAGTTATATAGGATTCTTGAGTGGAAAGCCTTTTGTTAGCTTTTTACCGCTGTCTGTATTGGAAGCGGCGACAGCCTGCATTATTTCGCTGTCTGTTTTTTTTTAACAAGTGATTGCAGCTACGGAAGCCGTTTGCACAGCTGCCTTCAGGGCTTCATCAGCCAATGAATTCCCTTCAACGTGAACGCCATCACGCTGATGACTCAGTGTATGGATTACGTGAGTCTTTTGTAGTTCCTTCTGTAACTGAACTACTTGTTCCCAGACTAACTTATGCTTGATTGTGCCACCTTTTGCATCTTTGAAACCATTTTGAACCCAGTTCTGCAAGTATTCATTGTAAGATTGGACGCAGTAATACGAATCGCACACTCTGCGCCATCCTGAAAGCCTGTAGTTCAGCTCGCTGAGCTGTGCAGTCTCCGAGAGATTGAGTTTTTGTGACCATAGGTTGGAATTTACCATCGCGCCAGCGACCTTTAACAATCGCGCACGCAGCACCATAAGCTTGTTTACCTCCAATTGCGGGCTGTGCTAATCAGTCTGTATATATAATTAATTTGTACTGTTTTAGAGGGAGAATTTCAGTCAGCAGAGGATATGCTTGTTCATATTGTAAAAATTCCTGAGTTTTCAAGTAGGGGTCAAAAACGTATCCAACGTCAGTTGTAGCAAGAGAGTTAACCCATTGTATTCATCTTGGATGTAAAGCATTTGCATTCGGAATGCTTGCTTTTGTCACTGCCTCTAAGGCAGGTATAGGAGTAACAACTTTTATGCGTTTTCCCTGTGCAAGAGCTCTCTCTTTTGCTACTGCAGTTTGAACCGCTGTCAGAATTTTCTCTGTTGAAGTGAGTTTCATTTCAGCTTGTTTGTACAAGTGTGATTTATTAGCAATTGGTACTTTTTCTAATTCATTAAAGGTTAAGTATGTGAATCCGCATCTTCCTGGGATGATTCGGATTACAAGGTTGCGTATGTTTACGTTTGTCAGTAAATGTGATGTTGCTAACATGTCTGTTTGCACTAAACACAAAATTTCCGTGTGTTTTTGAGTCCAAGATGTTGTTCTAAAATCAGGTTTGATTAATTTGTAGAGAGGTTTAACCCTTTCTGCGTAGTTTAGAATGTAAGTTCTTCCGAAATTCAGGAAACCTAGAATTGACTGTAGGTTTTTCAGCGTTTTTGGAGGTTGTAGCAGGGCACATTTCTCTAAAAAGTTTGCTGCCTTCACTTGAAAGTTTGTATCCTAAGAATAGGACGTTGAGTTGGGCAATTCTTGAATTTTTAAAGTTGAATTTGTACCCCTCAGATGCGAAACCAAGTATTATGGTCTTCACCCTGTTCAAGTGCCTGTCTGAGTCATCGTCTGTAAGATAGATGTCATCGGCACAAGAAAATGCCTCATCATCATATGTTTGTAGTAACTTTGATACTCTGGCTGAAAATAACCCTGGACTATTCTTGAATGTCTAAATATGGGTATAATTTGTATGCCTATATAAGGGTAATGTGAATTATACCTATATAAGGGCATGGATCTGTAAAATTACACTAGGGTCCTAAAACGCTATACAACAGCCCTTTGCGAAGGTTACCTAGTTATATTTTTGTTGCTTATTGCTATATTTGGGGCATTAATCTGGTACTAATGAGGTGCAAACAATCCCCAGACAATTTTAACAAGTTTTAAAATGACAAAATACTGAATTAATACTATCAGAAAATGTGCCACATTATTCTGTATAATTTGCCTTTTCCTGCAGCATAATTTACTCAACCTTGCCACATAATTTGTCCCTTCCCTTCTGCATAATTCCAGTGGCCCTGTCTAAAGGGCAGTTTTGCAGAATGAAAAATATTTGAAAGGGCATCAGACTACTTTATGCCAGTTGCTTATTCTGAAAGATTCAGCAATGACCTGATAATTTTATATAATTTGGGAATAGAGTGAGAAAGGTTAGAGAGTAACTTTGTGCCAGAGGACTGCAACAAAACAGGCCACATCACCCTCTTCTACTGTAGGCTAATGGGAGGTGCACTAGGCCTTCTATTGCTTGGCTTATCATCAACCTGCATTCCAATGTGGACTACAATATAAGATAACACTATTGTATTGGACACCAATATCCTTATTTAAAGCAGGTATGTCTTTGTGAACCATCTTCGAAACTCAAACTAGGCTTTTCTCTTGTTGCTGAGTTTAATCTTGTTACCTGAAGATATGAGGGTAGGATTGCCATAAAATGACATATTTAATATGTTGGAATACTGTCTGCTTTTCACATTTTTTGTAAACATTGCAGCTATTATTCTGTTTGTTTTTCTTTCTGTCTCAGTTTGGCACATTGGCAAAGTCCGTAATGCAAGAAGGTCTAATAAGTTAATCCCGGGCCATTTTCTGGAAGATACCGAAAATGTGTTACCTATCTCCTTCTCTCTCACTCTAATTTCCAATTTGAGCCTACATCAATCTCAATATTTAACCCCACCATTATTCCCTTTCGCTATTCCTTTCTGTCTCTACCAACGTGTCATTCTCTTTCCCCATTTGACCCCTCATTCCTCCTCTTTATGTCCCAATCCACTAGTCCTTCCTTTTTATCCTCAAGCCCTCTGCCATTCTCCTTCTTTTGACTAGTGTGAATCTTCTTCTTGCTCTCTTCTCAAACTTTCCTTATGTGCTTCTCTTGCTAATCTCTTCTTAGTAAAAGTTTTGCTCTGCCATTTTCCCCTCTCTCTCCGGCCTTCTCTTGCTTTTCATTTGCTAGCCCTCTTCTCTCATCTCCCTTAGCACCAGCCTCTAACCTTCCTGTCTCAGGCTTATGTGCAAAGTATTTTGGGGTGCTCTAGTATCAGCTTGGCTGTGTTCATAAAAATAATATTGAAAGGGGAATTTATGATGTCAAAATTCATTTGGTGGATCACGTAGCATGCAGAGACTATTGGGCTGCAGCTATGGGTGATGTAGCTGTTTGCCTTTCATGTCCAGGGGTCCATTCCTATACAGCTCTGCAAACTAAGTCAAGTACAATGCCTTCAGCACTTGACCCCTAGTGACAGTGATGGCAATAAATCACAGGCTTCTCAGGGAAGTTAGTGTGGGGGTACAACAGGCTCAAGACTTAACAAACACACAACAGAATATTAATTTGATTGTCCAGCCCAGTGCTTATCTTTGCACAAATAGTAGTGCTTTAAAACACAGTAAAAACAAATACTATATGCATGGATGTTAATTCACTAACATTTCCAGGGTAACAGAAGTGACATGACACACCCTTTAACCTCAGTGACATCAAAGGAAGTGATGACATGAACTTTGATCCTGAGTCTTTCCAGGGTGTGATGACAACTCAATAATTGTCATCATTAAAGTTCCAAAATATTTGCATGATAAATACAACAACACTACACAGATCACTTCTATGTTTGATAGTACCTCTATTTTAATTAAGGGGCTGACATGGTACGCCAGCGGAATATTAATCTTCTCACTTTGTCTTGCATAAAACATGATGTGCTTATTTGATGAGAAGGAGACAGCACACCAAAACACAGCACACCTCTAGGAAACATAAATTTTTTACAACACAAGCATTCATCATTTAATGGTTCCTCTAGTGCAAACACCAAAGAGAAATGTAATGATAAATCATATGGAGAGGGAAAAAAGAGGTTATGTAAATGTATATTGATTGAAATGGACCATTGAGCCTATTCATAAAGTTACATTTGGTGTAAAAGTAAGTTTCTAAGTGATTGACCTCATATACACCTGCAAGGAATTCATAAAGGGATTCCTGGCAGATGTAAGTAGTTTATGGGTTCACATTTGGTATTCTCACAGGGAGTGATTGAGGCATTCCTTGGTGTGCCAAACTGTGGCTTACATTAGAAATGTGTGAATGTCTACAAATTAGTATGTTTGTGGCGATTCACAAACTCCTATCATTCCCCATTCTTGCCTGGGGAATACCAATATTTTACTACATTCAAATGCTGGTGTAAATCCCTTTCCAATAAGAAGAATGGATCACTGCCAAATTTGATGGGGGGGAGGGGTAGGTGTTTCTCGATGGGGATAAATATGTCCTCAACTGAGAAAAAAACGCATTTGCACAGCGGCAGCCATTCCCTCTGTGTAGAGATATGTGTCACTGAGACCTCTGTCCAGTGAAAACTTGCAAATAATATGATTTAATGTGATTTCCCTTATGATCTGCATGGAAACCTGCACCAAGGGCAGCCTTCCTCCCAGATTCCAATCAAAATTCATGGATTCTAAAAGGTAAATCAACTACACTTAGTGCATTTATACTTTTTGTGAATTGGCCACAACAAATGAAAAATTAACTATCTGGGTTGCTTAAAATATTCCCTACTTTTTAATACATTTTAAATATGATCACTTGCAACACACTAGTTAGAAACACAGATAGGAAGACGGGTTCAAACATTATTTTCTCATGCTTTCACAATAATAAAATATTTTAAACAAGATGTTTAAAAATGTATTTCTTTTTTAATTGTTTCCTTTTTAGGTCGAGCCTAGGCAGCGCGTATGTGCCTGTAAGACCTGTGGATTCTATAAAAGACTTTGCTCCTGCTTGCTGCTTATAATTGGCTCAGTGCAGTGTTGCTCTTCTTTGCGGCCTCCTAACTGGTTCATTCAGAGATATGCCACTTCCATTTTTTGCAGAGGGACACCGACCAAGTACAGTTTCCTTCCACTTCTATTCCTAATCTGTTGTTTGTGAGAACTCTTTTTTGGTAGTTGTTGCAGCGTGGAATGCCACGCTTTATCTTAAAGTATGGTGGCCATGCCTTTCTTTAGTTTTGTATTGGGTGGCTCGCCCACTTACTTTTTAAAAATATTTTGGAACATACTTTAACTCTCAGTGCAGCGCCCGTTTCATGAGCGCCGAGCTTTATTATTTGCTTGCAGTTTCAGCGCTGCATTTCGCATGTGGTGTCGTCCCTCCCACCACCAAAAAAGAGCCTGCCTATTCTATGTTCCTCCCAGCCCACTGCCTGCTTAGAGAAACCGTACATTCATAGTTCGCTGGACTTACTAGCAATCAACTCTAGAGATGCAGGGGCCATGGTAATCCGCCGCTGAGCCGGGCTCAGACCTGCCCACCTCCCCATCTCCCCTGAAGAAGCTGATCCGCTGCCACTGCTCTGCAGCAAGCAATATATCAGGGTGCTGGTGGACAGAGACAGTGGGCTGGCAAGGTAGGTGTCCTTCATCTTTGTGAGTATGTGTGTGCATGCTAGGGAAAGGACAGGGGGCATGGGCCCTGCTTAGCCCCGGGCCTCGGCACCACCTGTATGCTTTGCACTCAGAGCTCCCCACACTCTACCACATCAGCCCACATTGAACAGGCTGCTGCAGGCACTTGGCTGCAGCCACTACAGCTCAGCCTGCAATGCCAGCTTCCTTGTCGTAACATTGCACGGCAGGGACATGTGCCATGATTATTTGGGTGATGGGCGCACTTTCGACACCAAACAAACATAAGACACTCTGATTGGTGCACTGACATTTTGGCAAGGTAAGGCAACTGTGAAGCTAGCAGAGGTAGTGACCTGCACAAAGTCACAAGTTTCGTGCACTTAGAGTAGCCAGGATTTGAGATGTCATCAGTGATGTCATCAGTGATGTCACTGACCATGTCATGAATGATGTAATATGTGACATCATCAGCAGTGGATTGCGGGTGCGCGATATATAGTTAGTGCAACTAACTATATATGCGAATTTCAATGGTTTTGTGCAAGTAAATTAAGGTTTTGTAAATGCTAATCCCTAACTATGTATGGTCTATAACCTATGGTTTTTTCAGTGAATTTTCAAGGTTTTTTAAATGCTAATTCCTAACTATATATGGTCTATAACCTATGGTTTTTTCAGTGAATTTCAATGGTTTTTTAATAGCAAATATCAAAAGCTGTAAAATGTCAAGTACGTGGTAGGTAAAAACATTTTCGTATTTATGCACGCAGATGTGCTTTGAACGCTGCCCCCCCTTCCCCTCCTCCTCTTTTCTTTTAGGAGTATTCTCTCTTTGCAGATAGTGAAGGGTAGGTAACACAGGCCTTTGCCCCCGTTGTAATCCGTCGTGCCAGCTTCCCTCTCCATTTGATTGATTGTTATCCTAGCATTTATTGTTTTGGAATTGGTTCTCTTTGGTTCATTCTCTATTTACAACAAGCACAGAGTCGCAATACTCTGTTTAGTCTTTGCAGATAGTGAAAAATCGTTAAAAAAACAAAAGGAATCAAGGAAAATCAGTAGGCCACTAATGGGATCTCTTTTTGACCTCGCTAAAATAGAAACATTATGAACAACCCCTCATGACAAATACAAAACTAGTGAGAGGAACTGAGCTCGACACCTTGATGGCTGCAAGACAGCTCGGCTCCGCCGCCCACCCCACCCAAAATAACGACAAACACTATGCAAATATTATAAATATATACAACACACCAGCAAAGTAACAGGCTAAAACGTTTTATTAAATAACTATTTACATGGCAGTCTGCTGCAACATCGATCCAAACAAGCCTTTGTATTTTGGGCTCAAAATAAACCATCAATAGTAAGATTTTCATAGGTGAGTGTAGGTTCATGGTTTTCCATCCACAGACTAAAAGCCTGGAGTGGGAGTGAAAGAACAATAACTAGGTAAGAAGGAAGGCAGAGGTTGTGGGAAGGACTTTGGATATGGTATGTTGCTTGGTTCCTGAGATGCTTCGATGTCACTGCCTTGCACAAATGGCATAAGTCCTGGATGTTGGGTGCCATAGTTAAGGGTTCTGAGCAACGCTTGTAACACTGTCTGAAGCTTATTTGCACCTGCTACAGCTTCACTATTCTCAAAATAAATGGGGGCTGTTTGTGGACCTGACTGCATTGGAAAACAATGTGATGCGGTGCCTCCCTGAACCACTTGACGGAGGCCCCCGAGATAATTGCGCCTGCTCCACACCTTGTCCCACAATCCGTTTGACCTGAAGAAGACACGTCCTGCGATGCCCTGGTCCGACCATCACATATACCTGTGCCAGGAGACGGCGTGGGGTGCAGTAGAAGGGAGAGGCGGCGGGAACGAGCCTCCCCACCTCCCCAGGTGGAGGTTTCTCAGCTACACCCCAGCGCTTCACTCGACCAGCTGACTTGCACCCGCTCTTGCGACACAGTGCCTCGCTCGGCCATCTGAATTGCGCATTCTCTTGCTATTACAACGTCTCACCAGCCATCCAACGGAATTGCACCCAATCTTGCGGTACAGTGACAGGCGGCTGCTACGGAGCTCACGAAATGGCGGTCCGCTCCACAGACTTGGGCCTGGCCTGCAAAGATGGCTCTGGGCAACCGTGGAACTCGGGCGCTGGACTGCTAGGGCATGGGCCCCATTCTCAAAAGAGTCCCCTCAGCCTTGAAGATTCTACAACAGTCACCGGGACCCCCGACTCCCGTAGACTTCCGGTGGGGAGCGACTGCCATGATTGCTCGCGGAATGGCCACAACGTAGCCAAGAGATAGTGGTGCTCTCATGTTGACGCCAGCTTCAGTCTGAAACATCCAGAAACACTGTAGACTACCAATTCGATCAGTTCCGGTGGAGCCCCAACGTGACCCGGTAGAGAAGAACTTGCCCTCTCCTCTTTGACTGATGGTTCTTGTTGCCTGTCCCTTCTCTTGTCATTTAACAGAACTTTTTGGACTGTTGAAAGGGGTTGTGTTCCGACCGCTGGTTGGTGGAGACATTTTGACTATATTCTGGACCTCCGTTGTCGCGTAATGCGTCATATGACGTGCCGCGTTAGCGCACCCAGAAGTGCTCCGGTGCGCAAGGCGCAGCTTCCCGGAAACGATCCAGTGCGCGGCGTGCAGCGCGTGACGTAAGCATAACAGGTCATGTGACTTGTTAATAAAACTTTTTATTGGTTCATTTTACTTTTGTTATTCTAATGATGAAAGGCTTGGTCATATGACCTAAAAATAGCGCTTTTCATTGCTTTCGAACATTTTTTTTTCCCAAATGATGAAAGCCCCACCTTTTTTTTTCTCACTCTGACTTGTAAAGCAAAGGACCCAGATGCATTTACAGTTTATCACTAACAATGTTCCAGGCTAATGTATTTTCCCGGGAAATTTACAACTGTCCTGCAAGTAAAATATTCCTTTTTCGAGAAAAAGGGCGTTTCTTCGTCCCATGAGGGAGCCGTTGAGCAAAAGAGGCTCGGCCTGCTGTCTTAGTCGCTGATAGGCATGAATATCAGATTCTTATCGATCACTTTATGTTGCAGGAGTAGAAAACACAATAGCCCTTGACCATTTATCTTTACTGCGTTCCTGCGTATTATACCTTTTAACCGTCATGTAATTGGACTGCTTTATTTCACTTGCCTTTTACTGATTCGAAAACAGTGGCTATTATCCAAAACTTTACCAATGTAGGTACTACTACCATGTTTTGTTTTAAAAACCTTTATTGTGAAAATGTCAGTATACAAATACGGGCCTATAACCACGTGGGCCGGCCACGGAGCAAACTGGAATCGTATATGATGAGGGGACATTTACACTGTAGAAGAACGTAACGGGCGACCCATTAGGTTGCAAGAACTAAGGTGTCTAACATTTGCGGAATCGGTGGACGTACATTTTATAATTAAAGTACGACAGGGCCAGTTACAATAAAATTATCTAGATATACATTTGCGGGCAAGTACCATGGGTGACGTTAATTCGAACTTTCAATAGTACAGTAATCAATAACACATCAGAACTTAATATCAATAGGGATGTCCAAATGTTCAATCAATTCTCGTCCCCGCCCGCCATGTGCTTCAAAACTGCATACGTATCTCGTGATATCAAGGTTGGGCAACCAGTTCACAACAAGGAGTTATGAGTCCCATTTATACCGGCGCCATTTTGGGCGAGGCCGGACAGGTCCAGGATATAGTCAAAATGTCTCCACCAACCAGCGGTCGGACCAGAACCCTTTTCGGCAGTCCAAAAAGGTTCCGTTAAATGACAACAGAAGAAATAGGCAACAAGAACAATCAGTCAAAAGAGAGGACGCTTTCGTGAATGGGGCCCATGCCCTAGCAGGCAAGCGTCCGAGTTCCAAGGTGTCCCAGAGCCATTTTAGTGGACCAGGCCCAAATCCAAAGAGCTGGCCACCATTTTGAGAGTCCTGTTGCAGCCGGCTATCGCTGCACCACAAGAGTAGCCGCAATTCAGCTAGATGGCGGGTGAGTCACTGTACCGCAAAAGCGGGCGGAACTCAGCTGAAAGGCGAGTGAAACGCTAAGTGGCGCCCCACTGCAGATGAGGTGCCTCCACCTGGGGAGGAGGGAGAGGCCCTTTCGCGCTGCCTCCCCCCCCCCCGGGCACCCCACGCCGTCTTTCGGCGCAGCATTGTAGGATGGCCACACCAGTGAAACTTGCTGGACACCACCTCGGTGCCATCCGGATCTCGGCGCGTTGTGCTGCCTTCGGCGTACTGTAGCAGCAAAAGTAACCGCAACTCAGCTGGACACGCCGTCTTTCGGCGCAGCATTGTAGGATGGCCACACCAGTGCGGCAACTTGCTGGACACCACCTCGGTGCCATCCGGATCTCGGCACGCTGTGCTGCCTTCGGCCTATTCGCACATCGGTCCGCCTCTGACGCCGCCTCACA
Source organism: Lissotriton vulgaris (assembly GCF_964263255.1). NCBI lineage: Eukaryota > Metazoa > Chordata > Amphibia > Caudata > Salamandridae > Lissotriton > Lissotriton vulgaris. The sequence goes on from NC_141694.1 coordinate 954,463,133, forward strand.
GGCCAACGGATTTTGTAGGCTTTTTATAGCCAAAGCCGCATAACAAGTCATGTGACTTGTTTATAAAACTTTTCATTGGTTCATTTTACTTTTGGTTTCCTAATGATGAAATGCTTGATCATATGACCTAAAAATAACACTTTTCATTGGATTAAAACATTTTTTTTCCCAAACGATGAAAGCCCCACCTTTTTTTTTCTCACTCGGCAATCCAAAAAGGTTCGGTTGACAACAGAGGGGTCAGGCAACAAGAACCATCACTCAAAAAAGGGGAGGGCAAGTTCTTCCCCACCGGGTCACGTTGGGGCTCCACCGGAACTCATCGAGTTGATAGTCTACAGTGTTTCTGGATGTTTCAGACTGAAGCTGGCATCAGCATGAGAGCACCACCATCTCGTAGCTCCGTCATGGCCATTCCGCAAGCAATCATGGCAGCCGCTCTCCACCGGAAGCCTGCGGGAGTCGGGGGCCCCCAAGACTTTTGTAGAATCTTCAAGGCTGAGGGGACGCTTTCGAGAATGGAGCCCAAGCCCTAGCAGACAAGTGTCCGAGTTCCAAGGTGTCCCAGGGCCATTTTAGTGGACCAGGCCCAAATCCAAAGAGCCGGCCGCCATTTTAAAAGTTATGTGGCAGCCGCCTATCGCTGCACCGCAAGAGTGGGCGCAATTCAACTAGATGGTCAGCGAGACGCTGTAGCTGCAAGAGCGGGCGGTAAACAGCTGAATGGCGGATGAGGCACAGTGCAGCAAAAGCGGGCGGAAAACCGCTGAATGGCAACTGAAACGGTAAAGGGGCGCCCCACTACAGCAGACGAACCTCCACCTGGGGAGGCCCATTCACGCCGCCTCCCGCCCCCCGGGGCGCCCCACGCCGTTTTTCGGCGCAGCATTGTAGGATGCCAAGACCAGTGCGGCAAGTAAAGGACATCACCTGGGTGCCGTCCAGATCTCAGCACGTTGTGCTGCCTTTGGACTATTCGCACAACAGACCGCTACTAACGAGGCACAGTGCAGCAAAAGCAGGCGGAAAACCGCTGAATGGCAAGTGAAACACTAAAGGGGCGCCCCACTACAGCAGACGAGCCTCCACCTGGGGAGGCTCATTCTTGATCTACTGTAACTCCTTTGAAGAGGGGTGATTCTTTACAGTTGAGGCCATAAACTACATCCGCAGGGCTAGGTGATAGCCTGGGACCGGCCTGGACAATCAGACACAAAGGAAAAGGAATGTCAGAGGGTGCGGTAGTGAATAGGGTGAAAGGGAGGTGTCGGGCGGGCACAGGGTGTGATTCTCAGGGAAGAGCAGCGCAGATGGGGGGAGGTTTATGGCCCATGCATAAGACAGAGAGCGGGGGTGACCAGTGCGTGGGGGAGATGCTTGCGAGGGTGGGGAGCCATGCTGATGATCGGCGGCGTGCAGAGAGTGGGTCTGGTCAAGGCATCTAAAATGGCTGCCGTGCACGACAAAAGTGTGCCATTGGAAAAAAAGCAAGATGGCGCAGACAATGTTTATCAATACGGATTAATTTATAACAATTATTTTTAACAATATATTTACTCGCAGTGTCAAAATGGCAGTTAACACTTCCTGATTTCCTTTGAATCGAACGTTAACAGACGTCACGCAGCAAAAAAAAAAAAAAAAAACGCTCACGCGCAGCCGCTGGAAGACAAGTATCCACATATATGAGCATCCTCAGCCACCCTCAGAAAACATAGGGGGTCAGGATACGTCTCCCGTACCCCCTTATACCCATTTCTCACATTGTTTTTCCTCCATCTTGTAATTTAATTATAACGAAACACAAAATGGCGAATTCCCGTTTCGCGTCCCGGTTCGCTACCCTGTTCGCGAACCGGAAAGCGCTTCTACCGCAAAAAAACAATATTTTTTTATTTGCCCCACGGGACCCTTTAATAACCCCAACATCATTCCTAGGGGGTCAAGAAGGGTCTACCCTGCCCCCTTTCATTAAATTCCCCCTTCGTTTTTTTCTCCTCTTCTTGTCTCTCGATCCTACCGAGAGACAAGATGGCGGCTGCTCCGGACTGTTTAGAATGTTGACAGACACCGGAGAGCCAATCAGCTTCGCTTCGCAAAGTTCCGTTACGCGAAAAGTTCGCGAACCGGAGCACTATCCGGGACGCTGTCACAGGTATATCTGTTTTTTAAAACGTTAATTTCTCAAAATCCACTGGAGCACATATATTGAGACCCAGCAAAGGCACATCGGGCTAACAGTCCCTACAATTTTGCCAAGTTTCGTGCAAATTCATTCAGCCGTTCGAGCTAAAAGTGAGGCCAAAAGCCCTATGGAAAACTCAATGTTAAAAACGCGTTTTGGGACCCCTCTTTTTTGTCAGCCCCCTCTTGACAAAACCTCCCCAAATTTTCAGGGGCTGCTCAGAAACAAAATGTGCCATTTTTCTGAAAATTTCAGCCGATTCTGTCCACAAACGCCAAAGTTATTAGACATAGAATTTTCAAAAGTCCCATAGAGAAAAAATCCTAACTATATATACCTACTGGCGACCGCCAGTAGGTAATATATATATATATATATATATATATATATATATATATGTATATGGCATTGACCTCCTCCTCCGAAAGAGTCGTGACCCCAGGGGAAATTCAAAAGGAGCACTTTATTTTGGTAAAGTCTCAGGCGGATGCATTTCGGCTTGTAGGCCTTCTTCGGCGCCCCTCTCCAATCGTAAGTGCTATGCCGTATGTAGTCCTGTCTCCATGAAGGTATATGTGCCTTGCTCCACCCCATGATGTCATTAGGCACTCCCATGTAGTCCTGTGTGGGAGGACTGCAAGACCCACAATTAAGCATGGGCGTAAAATCCGTTCCGCTCGCGGATTTTGCGGATTTTCGGTAAATTCGCAATCCGCGAGATTCGCGAATCTCCCGCAAAATCCGCAAATCCGCGAGCAGCGGATTTTATGGCTTGCTCGCACTGTTCGCGTGAGTTCGCGGCTTCCCAGTACAACTTCGCGCCCCGCGAATAAGCGCTAGATTGCAGAAATACGATCTTAGCAAAACTGAAACTACTTACCAGGTTCAAAAGTTCAGGCTCATCATTAGTAGCCATTTCCTGTAGTGCTTCCTGAGGGGCCCCTCCAGAGTTCAGTTGCCAGTTGCAACTATTATGTGACCCTGCTCTGAACCTCAGAATAGTTACACATATGCCACAAAGGTCCTAAATTACAGCTAAGGGAGACAAGCAGGAGCCAGGCTGGAAGTTCAAATCCATTAATCAGCCCCTAATTCATTATTGTCAGTTGGGGCAGGGCAGGTGTTGTAACTAATTTTGCAACAATGAAAGCACTTAGCAAGTGCAAAAGATCACTAATCAGGAAGCACTAAGGAAGCAGGTGCGAGCTAAAAAAATATTCTGTGACACATTAATCAGCCCCAAATTAATTCAGGTCACTTGAGGCAGGGAAGGTGTGCTTTGCTTTGCCACAATAATGTACACTGACTGGACAACCAGAGGGTGCTGTGATGAAACAGAGGGTGGCATGGGTGGGCCAGAGGGTGGCATGAGTAGTCAGAGAGTGGCAGTGGTGACAGAGAGTGGCAGTGATGAAGAAGAGTGTCCCAAACAGGCTGGACACGTAGAAACAACAAGTTCGCGAAACTTGCGACCCGACAGGTAAGTTCGCGTTTGCGAAATTGTACAAAACCCTCGCGAACTGGCAGAAACCCGCGCGAACACAAAAAAAAAAAACCGCAAATTCGCGAGAATTCGCGGATTCTGCGGATTGCGAGTTCGCAAATCCGCAAAATTCGCGAACGCGAGATTCACAAAATTCGCCCATGTTTACCCACAATGCTTCAATGTGGTGCATCGCGGGATCAGGGATGCATGTTTGGGGTAACAACGCTGGATTTGGCACTAAGTGACAGGCGCAGACCACGAACCTGCTGGGAGGTGAGGCAACACCAACGTCCAGTTATCCCTCGGGTCTCCCCTACATCGCCGCAACCGCTCCGCATAGAGTCCTTTAGCGGGGGCAGGCACAGGAATCCCAGTCGCCCAAACAGGAGAAGCAATATCTCCCGACCGCTGTTTTCCTCTAGACGTCGAGGTGGGTACCAAACGTTATTGTTACACAGTCCAACAAAGGTGCTCAGACTAGCTTGCCAGGACGTTCGGACCTCTTGTGTGGCGAGGGTACACTAAAATTGCGTTCTGGCATGACGCAAAATTGCTTAGCATTGACCTCCTCCGAAAGAAAGAGTAGTGACCCCAGGGGAGATTCAAAAGGAGCACTTTATTTTGTTAAAGTCTCAGGCGGATGCATTTCGGCTTGTAGGCCTTCTTCGGTGCCCCTCTCCAATCGTAAGTGCTATGCCGTATGTAATCCTGTCTCCATGAAGGTATATGTGCCTTGCTCCGCCCCCTGATGTCATTAGGCACTCCCATGTAGTCCTGTGTGGGAGGACTGCAAGACCCACAATGCTTCAATGTGGTGCATCGCGGGATCAGGGATGCATGTTTGGGGTAACAATGCTGGATTTGGCACTAAGTGACAGGCGCAGACCACGAACCTGCTGGGAGGTGAGGCAACACCAACGTCCAGTTATCCCTCGGGTCTCCCCTACATCCCCACAACCGCTCCGCATAGAGTACTTTAGCGGGGGCAGGCACAGGAATCCCAGTCGCCCAAACAGGAGAAGCAATATCTCCCGACCGCTGTTTTCCTCCAGACGTCGAGGTGGGTACCAAACGTTATTGCTTACACAGTCCAACAAAGGTGCTCAGACGAGCTTGCCAGGACGTTCGGTCCTCTTGTTGTGGCGAGGGTACACTAAAATTGTGTTCTGGCATGACGCAAAATTGCTTGGCATTGAACCCTGGGGTCACTACTCTTTCTTTCGGAGGAGGTCAATGCTATATATATATATATATATATATATATATATATATATATATATATATATTACCTACTGGCGGTCGCCAGTAGGTATATATAGTTAGGATTTTTTCTCTATGGGATTTTTGAAAATTCTATGTCTAATAACTTTGGCGTTTTTGGACGGAATTGGCTGAAATTTTCAGGAAAATGGAACATTTTGTTTCTGAGCAGCCCCTGACAATTTGGGGGGGTTTCATCAAGGGGGGGCCGAGAAAAAAGGGGGGTCCCAAAACGCGTTTTTCCCATGTTAATTTCCATAGGGCGGTTGGCCTCACTTTTAGCTCGAACGGCTGAATGGATTTGCACGAAACTTGGCAAAATTGTAGGGACTGTTAGCCCGATGTGCCTTTGCTAGGTCTCAATATATGTGCTCCAGTGGATTTTGAGTAATTTAGGTTCAAAAAAAGATATATATCTGGGCGGAGCCTAACCACACATCTGATCTGATTGGCTGTCAGCACTTCATCCAAGAAGTGTTGGCAGCCATCTTGGGACCAATATACATGATAGCACCTCATTAAAAAGCATTGTAGTTAATAGAGGGTTTTAGGACTTTAGTTACATTATAAATCATTTGTTGATGGTACCATACTCGTTTTAGGAATTGTGGTGGGTTCTAAGGTGATTTTACCATGTGAAAAAACCTTCTGCTGTGATATCATGAATATTGTTTGAAAGAAAACTAATATCTCATGATTTTCCCACAGTGGTTTGGAAGGGGATCTATAAGCTAAACTGAAAGCATATTTTCTGTAAATTCACATTATCTTTCTCAGTCATGTGAAAATGAAGTCTGACATTCTCAGTAAAACATGTACATCCAACAAGGACAGAGACTGTCAGTTGATTCCTTTGTGTTCTACTGCAGCCTCCTAGAGTGTTCTAAAGAACAACTAGAGCACTAACAGTCCTACTTATTACAAAGTTATGGCACACCTGAAGCCATCTTGATTGGAATAAAGTGGTAACTCTTAAAACATTTAATTTAAAAAGAAACAACATGAGGGGGTATATTTTGCCATAGAAAGTATGATTAGTGCTGCAGAATGAAAAATTAGGGCACATTTTGAGTGACTTTTCAAATCCTCTTCTATTTCATTAAAAAATTCTGACATGCAGTCTCCCAAAATGGCCACCAGAGACAAAAGAGCCCAAATGTACCCCAAATATCACCCAGATGTAGCCCAAGTATAGCCCAATGACAGAAAGTCCCAGAGTGTTCTAAGGAACAACTAGAGCGCTAACAGTCCTACTTATTACAAAGGTATGGCACACCTGAAGCCATCTTGATTGGAATAAAGTGGTAACTCTTAAAACATTTAATTTAAAAAGGAACAAAATGAGGGGGTATATTTTGCCATATGAATTATGATTAGTGCTGCAGAAAGAAAAATTAGGGCACATTTTGAGTGACTTCTCAAACCCTCTTCAATTTCATTAAAAAATTCTGACATACAGTCTCCCGAGATGGCCAACAGAGACAAAAGAGCCTAAATGTAGCCCAAATATCACCCAGATGTACCCCAAGTATAGCCCAATGACAGAATGTCCCAGAGTGTTCTAAAGAACAACTAGAGCGCTAACAGTCTTATTTATGACAAAAGTATGGCACACCAGAAGCCATCTTGATTGGAATGAAGTGGTAAGTCTGAAAACACTCAATTTAAAAAGGAACAACATGAGGGGGTTAATTTTGCCATAGAAAGTATGATTAGTGCTTCAGAAAGAAAAATTAGGGATCATTTTGAGTGACTTCTCAAATCCTCTTCTATTTCATTAAAAAAATTCTGACATGCAGACTGAAACATGCACTTTGAATACCAGCAGCAGACGTCCCTGGTGAGCAGTAGCTTTACTACAGTGATCTAATGTGCAACTAGAGTTCTAACATTCAGAATTTATGGCAAATGTGTGACACATCTGAATGCCTTCTTGATGGAACCAAAGTAAACAAGCATTGAAAATGCAATAGATCTCGCCCTCGTTTAAGTTAAAGCCATTCTGTTTGTAATGAGGTGGCTTTCTAGCTTTGCTTTTATTAGTGTTTTTTCAACTTTCATGTAAATAACATGCATCTGTATGCATATAAGTATATGTATGCATGCATTTATGTTTGCATGTATATAGATATACAGATGATATATGTTTATATATGTATGTATATATATATATTCACTGAAAAAACCATAGGCTATAGACCATATATAGTTAGGAATTAGCATTTACAAAACCTTGAAAATTCACTGAAAAAACCATAGGTTATAGACCATATATAGTTAGGAATTAGCATTTACAAAACCTTGAAAATTCACTGAAAAAACCATAGGTTATAGACCATATATAGTTAGGAATTCGCATTTACAAAACCTTATTTTACTCACACAAAACCATTGAAATTCCATATATAGTTAGTTGCACTAACTATATATCGCGCACCCGCAATCCACTGCTGATGATGTCACATATTACATCATTCATGACATGGTCAGTGACATCACTGATGACATCACTGATGACATTTCAAATGTGTTATGATGTCATCAGTGATGTCATTTGAGATGTCATCAGTTATGTCATCAGTGATGTCATTTTAGATGTCATCAGTGATGTCATCAGTGATATCACTGACCATGTCATGAATGATGTAATATGTGACATCATCAGCAGTGGATTGCGGGTGCGCGATATATAGTTATTGCAACTAACTATATATGGAATTTCATTGGGTTTTATGTCAATAAAATGTCCAGCTAAATTTCATAGGTTTTATATCAATAAAATGTCCAGCTAACTATATAGGAGGAATTTCAATGTTTTTTTATATGTTAATTCCTAACTATATAAGGCCTAAAACCTATGTTTTTTTAGTGAATTTCATTGGTTTTTTAAAGGCTAATTCCTAACTATATATAGTGTATAACCTTTGGTTTTTTCAGTGAATTTCATTGGTTTTTTAAATGCTAATATATATATATATATTACCTACTGGCGGTCGCCAGTAGGTAGTTATAGTTAGGATAATTTTCAATGTTAAATCTCAACATTCTATTTTGAATAACTTTGGCGCCGGTTGACGAATCTGCCTGAAATTTTCAGGAAAATGGTCTCATGGCGGTCCGGTCCTTCCCTGAAAGTTTGGGGGGGATTCGTCAAGCGGGGGCCGAGATAAAAGGGGGGTCCCAAAACGCGTTTTCCCCATGTTAATTTCCATAGGGCGGTCGATTTCACTTTTAGCTCGAACGGCTGAATGGATTTCCACCAAACTTGGCAAAATTGTAGGGACTGGTAGCCCGATGTGCCTTTGCTATGTCTCAAGATATGTGCTCCAGTGGATTTTGAGTAATTTAGGTCCAAAAAAATATATATATCTATAGCAGCGCACAGGTGCGCGCACCGGAGTGCGCTCCAGGCGCGACACGCGAGGTGCGCATGGAAAGCTGATTGGCTCTCGGGTGTCTGTAAACATTCCAAACAGTCCAGAGCGGTCGCCATCTTGTGTCTCGGTAAAATCGAGACATAAGAGGTGGCTAAAACAAAGTGGGAACTGACCATAAGGCGTCAGGGATAGACCCCTTTGACCCCCTAGGTTTGATGTGGGGGCTATAAAAGGGCCCCGCGGGGCATTTAAAATATTTTTTTTTTTTTCTTTTTGCGCGGGGGAAGCGCTCGGTGCGCGCACCAGGTAGCGCACCGGGGAGCGTAAAATGAGGGAAAAAGATGACAGAGTTTTAAAAAAATGAAGTTTTCATTTAGAAATTGGAGGTAGTTCTTAAAAGAACTTTTTTTTTTCTTCTTTTTGTTGTTTTATATTTTTTTTGTGTTTTTGGAACTTTTTAAACTTTTTTTGGCTTTTCAAAACAGTTTTATATTTTTTTTGTATTTTTTAGGGGGAGAAACAAAAAAAGGGAATTGAAACTGGCTCAACTGGAGCAAAAAAACAAAAAACCCAAAAAATTATTTCTTTTTGGGGCACTTGTGATTATCACCTGCAAGGACGATGAGCTTAACACTTTGTTCCCCATAGGAGATAAGCTTGCCACAAGCCTTACAAGTAATTTTAAAATCAGCAAATCTTGGCTGAATGGAAGGCATCACCTCAGATGTTTCTGGTTGCGAGGAAGAGGGTTGTTTTCTTTGGGAGGGGGTCCTTGATGACTGGGGGAGGTTACTGGCCAGTTCCCGGAACTCTGCGCGAGAGTAGTTGTTTGGATGCTTTCTTGTCATGTGCCGAATCATGGTATAGTTACCAAAAGAATATTTCTTATTTGGGTTGCCCCGTGAAAGTTCATCATTGCAGATGAGGCAAGTGACTTTGGGCGCATTCACCTTTTTTTGCCCCTCTGGGATTGAAAAAAACTGCCAAATGAAGTGTGGTTTGGGTTTATAAGGTGTGTTTTCTTCAGGCAGCCATCTTCTTCTCCCCTCCTCCTCTTCCTCTTCCTCCTCCTCCTGTTCTTGACCACCAATATAATTTGGAGCTGGTCCTCTTGGTGGTGGTGGTGGTGGTGGTGGCTGAGATGCACCTGCTGCTGCTGCTACTGAAGCCATTTTAAAGTACAAAAAGGTACAGAGAGTTCCAAACAGATCTTCCTCAGTCAAAGGACAAAGTCAGAATAAGGAAAAAAGGTGGGGGCTTTCATCATTTGGAAAACAAAACTGTCCTGAACCAATGAGAAGTGTTATTTTCAGGTCACAAGACCAGGGGCTTCATCATTATGAAACTAAAACTGTTATGAACCAATGAAAAGTGTTATTTTCTGCTCACATGACCCGACGCGCTTACGCTACGCGCACGGGGGCGCGCAGCGTAAGCGCGTCGGAAGTTTACGTTTTGCGATCGTATTCGTTCGAGTACTTCCGGGTGCGCTTACGCCGTGCGTATCACGCGGTCGCGGCTACGCGATACGTCACGATCATGTTTTCGTTTGCGATATTGGCGCTCACGAGACGCTCCCCGGAGCGCGCCCGGGGGCGCTTTTCAGAAATACGCTTTTCGGGGCGCACTCCGGGGCGCGCTCTGGGAGCGCTCCCCCCAAAAATTAAAAAAAAAAAATGGGTTAATTGTAGAGACAGGTAGCCCTATTTTGAAGTGGTTTGTAAAAAAATTAACTTTATAAAAATATGTATTGTGCTACATTGGGCTTAATATATGTTAGAGCCAAAATGTAGCCCAAATGTAGCCCAAAGTAGCCCAATGAAGCCCAAAGATGGCCACCAGAGATCAAAAATTGTAAATGTAGCCCAAAATTCAACTAGATGTAGCACAACTGTAGCCCAATGACAGAATGTACCAGAGTGTTAAAAAGAACAACTAGAGTGCTAACAGTCTTATTTATAAAGTGAAACTTATAGTAAGGAATTAGCATTTAAAAAACCTATGAAATTCACTGAAAAAAACCATAGGTTTCACACCAGTTATAGTTAGGAATTAGCATTTAAAAAACCTATTAAATTCACTGAAAAAAACATAGGTTTCACACCAGTTATAGTTAGCTGGAAATTTTACTGATATAAAACCATTGAAATTCCCACGTTATAGTTAGTCGGACTCACTATAACTTGCGCGTGCAATGCACTGCTGATGACATCACATATTACATCACTCATGACATGGTCAGTGACATCACTCATGACATCACTGATGACACCATCCTTGTGACACAGTGACAGACCTCCTTTCAGTGTAATGTAACCCATGAAACACATATTCAAAAATAGAAACTAATATTTTCAAAAAAGTGGATATACCCATACCAGTTACAACAACCAATTCAGTAATACCACCATCTAATACACATCCACTCATGTGTATGTATATGGGTTATTAGATATTTTTATTAGTATCAGTATGAGTGTCTATATGGTTTGGTGGGGGTATTACTTAGCACATAGATGCATGAGTGACTGACTCTTTGTTTGTATGTGTTTTGAAGACAACATATGTACAGGACTGTATGGGTGGATGAGTGTCTATATGTGTTTGTTAGTGAGTGAATGACTGTCTCACTAGTGTCTTTATCAGTAACTACATATGTTTTAATCTAGTATATATGAATATTGATGTATATAAGTGAGTATATGTGAGAGTAAGAGATTGTAAGAGTTCCTGTTTAAATAAGTATGTGTTTCTATAAGTGATTGTTTAAGAGAATAAATATGTGTAATTTTAAATAGAAGTAAGGTGGAAGTGTGTGTATAACTCTATATTCAAATAAATGGATGTCCAATAGTTTATTTGCACGTGTGAATATGTGTGTGAGTAACTTTTGGATGAATGTCGGTGTGTAACAGGATGTATAGGTGTATCACTTCATATGATGAGTGAGTATATGTATGAGTGACTATATAGAACTGTTGGTGAATGAGTGGATGTGTATATAGATAGTGGAATTACTGAATTGCTTGTTGTAACTGATATAGGTATCTCCATTTTTTTAAAAATTTCAGTTTCTATTTTTGAATATGAGTCTCAAGGGTTACATTATAGTGAAAGGAGGTCTGTCACTATGTCACAAGGATGGTGTCATGAGTGATGTCACTGACCATGTCATGAGTGATGTAATATGTGATGTCATCAGCAGTGCATTGCACGCGCAAGTTATAGTGAGTCCGACTAACTATAACGTGGGAATTTCAATGGTTTTATATCAGTAAAATTTCCAGCTAACTATAACTGGTGTGAAACCTATGTTTTTTTCAGTGAATTTAATAGGTTTTTTAAATGCTAATTCCTAACTATAACTGGTGTGAAACCTATGGTTTTTTTCAGTGAATATATATATATATATATATATATATATATATATATATATATATATATATATATATATATATATATATATATATATATATATATATATTCCTAACTATATATAGTGTATAACCTATGGGTTTTTCAGTGAATATATCTATATATATATATATATATATATATATTTTTTTTTTATATTACCTACTGCGAAAAGGTAGAGGCGGCTCTGGCTGCACCTCGTGGTTGAGTGTGTAACCGGCAGCACGAGGGTGACGGAGGTTTGGTATATATATGTTATGTTATATGCTGTTTTATACCGTACTGTAACTATTCTGTAAAGAACTCTGAACAAGTGCATTCTGTTCCAATTGTAGACACAGAAAAGATGCAAGGCCGATTAATCGTCAAGGCTCGATATTAGCATTCTCTTGAATTCACTAAACTAAATTTCCAGCAAGGACCTCGGGATCCGAGCATAATGAGCATTCAGACTCATCACCCAACGCACTAATCAATGTGTAATACTCGCTCGGGGGTTAGTTAAATAAAATGTGAAAGCTGTATTAATAAAACCTTTTGCTGTCCAGCCCAGCCTTTCAATCCCTTTCCAAGCTCTGCATAATGCAGATACCGCAAATAAATTATAGATGAAACTCCAATCATATGTTTATAAATACACTAACATTAGCATTTTACTTCCTCATAAATCTGCACTTAACAACGCTCCACTCTCAGATATAAAGCCCGGTAAAACAATGATATATTCTCTGCCGCCGAGCCTTGGACGGCGGCCCATTCATTCAAAGCGCGGCTTTTCAAACATTACTTCTTCGCTCATCCCCCCTCATTTAAAATCCATTTTAATTTTAAAGATGCGCGCGGCAACCCTACTGGTATACTTACTCATCGAGGCTATGCATCACGGAGTGAAGGCGGGGGTCGGAGGGGGCAGTAAAACAATGATATATTCTCTGCCGCCGAGCCTTGGACGGCGGCCCATTCATTCCAAGCGCGGCTTTTCAAACATTACGCGGCCCATTCATTCCAAGCGCGGCTTTTCAAACATTACTTCTTCGCTCATCCCCCCTCATTTAAAATCCATTTTAATTTTAAAGATGCGCGCGGCAACCCTACTGGTATACTTACTCATCGAGGCTATGCATCAGGGAGTGAAGGCGGGGGTCGGAGGGGGCAGAAAATTGTTTAATCTGGAGATAAGGTTCAATGTGGTCACCACCGCTGAACAGTGGCGTAATTACCAGATCAGCCCCGCTAAAAATACACTCAGGGTGTCCGTGTTGTTGCATTCACATCGAAGGCTTCCCCCAGGCAGGGGGAAGCGGAAACCAAGTCCTCCCGGCCCCGCCCACAACCAGGCGGCGGCGGCCATCTTGAGGCGGCTCGGGCCGCAGCGGTGATCTGGGGGGTATAAAATAAAAAAGAGAAGCCCCCCAAGCCCCCCCCCCAAGCCCCGCCCCATAAAAAAAAAATTGCGAAAAATCGCGGGGTGCGCGCACGCGTTCGCGCTTATAGATATATAATTGATTTCTCTTCTAATTTTCTCAGGAAGCACTGGAGGGATTTACACTATTTTATCAAAAGCGTGATCTGCATACCAGACACTACCATTTTGACAAGTTTGGTGTAATTCCCTTCAGCGGTTCAAGCTGTAGCTGAGTCTAAAGGTCCTATGGAAATTAACATGGGGAAAACACGTTTTGGGACCCCCCTTTTTTCTCAGCCCCCTCTCGATGAATCCCCCCCAAATTTTCAGGGAAGGAGTGGAGCGGAGCGAGCCATCTTCTTTGAGAAATTTGCGAAGATTCATCAACCAGGGCCAAAGTTATTCCCAATAGAATGTTGGGGATTTCCTATGGGAAACCGTCCTAACTATATATACCTACTGGCTATCGCCAGTAGGTAATATATATATATATATATATATATATATATATATATATATATATATATATATATATATATATATATATATATATATATATATATATATAGTAGGTAATATATATATATATATTACCTACTGGCGGTCGCCAGTAGGTAGTTATAGTTAGGATTTTTTTCAATGCAAAATCTCAAAATTCTATTTGGAATAACTTTGGCGCCGGTAGACAAATCTGCCTGAAAATTTCCTCAAAGTTGCCTCGTCCAGCTCCGGTCCTTTCCTAAAAGTTTGGGGGGATTTTTCAAGCGGGGTCCAAGATAAAAGGGGGTCCGAAAATGCGTTTTCCCCAGGTTAATATCCATAGGGCGGTCAAACTCACTTTTAGCCTCAACGGCTGAATGGATTTCCACCAAACTTGGCAAAATTGTAGGGACTAGTAGCTCGATGTGCCTTTGCTATGTCTCAAGATATGTGCTCCAGTGGTTTTTGAGTAATTTAGGTTCAAAAAAATATATATATCTATAGCAGCGCCCCGTTACGCGCACCGGGGCACGTACCGGGCGCGCTACGCGACCTGCGTGCGGAAAGCTGATTGGCTCTCGGATGTCTGTAAACATTCCAAACAGTCCGGAGCCGCCGCCATCTTGTGTCTCGGTAGGATCGAGACACAAGAGGTGGCTAAAACAAAGGGGGAATTGAGCATAATGGGGCAGAGTAGACCCCCCTTAACCCCCTAGGTTTGATGTGGGAGCCATAAAAGGGCCCCGCGGGGCAAAAAAAATAATGTTTTTTTTATTTTTGCGGGGGGAGCGCCCGGTACGCGCACCGGGGAGCGGACTGGGGAGCGTACCGGGGAGCGTACCATGGGGAAAAAAGGATGACAGACTTTTCAAAAATTGTATGTTTATTAATTGTTCTTTTTTTTTTTTATTAAGTACCAACATGTAGGTACCAATGCAGAGTCTAAAATTTAATATACACCGTCTCCTTTGTAGATATCTTGCATGTTGTTACAGAAGTTATTGTGGTATATGGAATTCATAGCATAGTCTGTCAGGAAAGCAGAAACAACATGGAGGCAGGAGATAATAAAGAGATGTTAAATACACATCGGAGATAATATAGTGTGAGAAAGGAAGTAACTATGAGCAAACTTACTATGTAACACAAAAAAGTTGGACAGTATACTATAAGTCTCACTTTATATTATAAACATTTTGGAACTACTTGATGAATTACATATAAAAATGAATAATGGCTCGAACAATTTTTGATCATTAAATATAAATTTATTCTTCTGATTCTTTTTCATAATTTAATAAAACTTCTAACAATATATTATCTGGAATGTCCTCATTTTCATTCTGTGATTCCATTGATTCCACACACTGAACTAATTCATGGTCCAGAGACTCATCCATAAAATCAAAGTTATCATTCTCTGCAATTTTTTCTTCTGTGTTGTTGTCCAAAACAATTTAAAAAGAAATATCCTGTTCTCTTTCCATTTTGTTGCTGTAAATTGCATAAAAAATAAAGATATCAGTAGAGATAGGGCACTGCTGTGTTTAAGTTCAGACAGGTAGTTTGGATTTTTTAACAGTGAAGTTATATTTAGGCAGTGTATGGTATCAGGCTGGAATTAGAAATATAAAAAAGTGTATGTGATAAAGCCTAAGTACATTTATAATTATACAAGGGAAGCCTAACTCAATCCATAACTATAACGGAGAAGCCTATCTCAATCAATAACTATTACAGAGGGATAGTATATAACTAACAGAATATTTTTTCTCAAATTAACTTAAAGTGCACAACATACTTCACTTTCCAAAATAACAACTTACCTTTGAGAAAGCAGTTGAAGTTCTCAGTGTAATTTCTTTTCAAATGTACTTCAGGAAGTAGTAGTGAAAATGGCTGTGTTTCCCTCTCTTTTTTTATATATATTCATGTACATAACCAATCAAATGTCAGGAAATAATCATAGAACATGAAAGTAACTTTTTAATTGGTTGTAAATTCTAACACTTCATATTTGTTTTGGTCATGTAATTTACCTCAGGATATTTAGACAGGCCTACAGCCTAAATGTCTCAATGGAATTCCACCAAATTTGGGTAAATGGTAGGGACTGCTATGTAGTAGGGCCTATCCTGTATTTAATGAAAGTGTCTCCAGTGGTTTTTTGTAATTTACTTTCCCACCTTTTTTTAGGGAGCACTTACCGGTGCGCGCCCTGGTACGCGCACCGGCAGCGTTACGGGAGTCCTCCATTTTGTGTTTTGGTAGAATTGAGACACAAGATGGAGGACAAACAACGTTGGGAATGGGTAGAAGGGGGCACGGTAGACACTTCTTGACCCTCTAGGTTTTCTGAGGGGGGTTTAGGAGGTCCATTTATATCCCCTCCAAAAAAACATTTTTAAATTTTTTGCGGGGGGAGCGCTCGGTACGCGCACCGGGGAGCGTACCGGGAAGCGTACTTTGGTGAAAAATAGTAAAAAAAGTTAGAAAAAGAAAATCATTATGAGTGATCAGAGGTAGGGTAGCCCTGAAAAGGTTTAGGTACCTACAAGTAGGTTCCAATGCACAGTCTTAAATTCAGGAGGAATATTCTATTCCCCTCATCTGAGAAGTGCACACCATCTCCTCTGTAGATGTCTTGCATGTTGTAACGCAAGTTATTATTGAATATTGAACCCATTCCACAGTCTCTCATGTAAGCAGAAATGGATGTATTCACATGTTTCCGTGCTTTCTCAAATTGTGGACAAAATTGGTTGGACCGGTTCCATTTCTGTCTTTGGCATATATTGGAATATACCAAGGCAGTTTGTGGAAAAAGTGTCATCAATTGATCAAAGGTGTCCTTTAAAAGCATTTCCAAACCAACCCCAGTCATAGTGCCCACGTCATTTCCACCACAGTGCAGTATTAAGAGGTCAGGGTTTGGCAGATGCAAAAAGGTTTTCACCAATGGTATCAATTGGTGACATCTCAATCCTCTCTGGCCAATCCACTTGATTTCCACAATTGATAAATCAAGGTTGTGAATATTTCAGCTAGCTGCATACCTTTGAGCCCAGTGGATGTAGCTATGTCCAATAATCCACACAGAATACATGATGAGAGAAGGTTCTGGTGCAGTCAGATGAAGTGTGGGAATGAAATGGCAGTTGGAACAGTAGGAGTTTACAAAAAATAATTGTGGAGTTTCTCTGATCTTGAATCACAGGCAATGATTGATGGATTCAGATAGTTGAAAACTGAAAGTTAGGGTGCATGGTTGTGTTGTGTGAAAGAAGCAATTTGAATGGTTAAGAAAAAGTCACTAAAAGCAATAATGCCCTGGATAAGCTGGTGTATTGAGAGGTCAAACATCCTTGCTGACTTAATTTGCAACATTGTAGAATAAAATAGAAAGGTCTGAGAGGGGAAAGGGTGTTGGTTTGAAAACAGTGAGGGAAGAGTTTTGATTGGTTGAAATGAGGCATATGTGTGTAGAATTAGAGGTTTTCTCTGCCAGTCTTGGTTTCAGTGTATTGAGTGCACACCTTTTGCTCTGCTAAAGAAAAATTGGTGTGTGTGTGTCTGACACTGTTCTAAATCTCCCAAAGCATTTGTAAAGGTAAGTAATGATTCATTTAATTTAGATAGACACTTGTTTGCTCTATGGAGAAGATTTGGAATCAGATAGTGAAGTTTCAGTAATAAAATTGAATGCTTGTACATAGGACTTGTGCTGTGTTTGTAAAAAGTTATTTAAAAAACGATTTTGGGGTAAATGGATGGCTTATATGTTTGAGAAGAAATTAATAGTGTCTGCCTCTGTAAAGAAATATATTTGAATGTTTTAGAATTATGTCACCTGCGTTATCTCAAATTAGGAAGTAGATTGAGATGTTTTCTTGTTGGTTTGTGGAATGTTTTTTGGAAATGCTTGATATTAAAATATGCAAGAAAGAGGATTTGTCTTTTGTGAAACAGTGAGGTTTCAGTAGTGAAATGAAATGCTTGTACATAGGTCCTGCGCTGTGTTGGTAAAATGTTATTCAAAAAACGATTTTGGGGGCAAATCAATGGTATTTACATTTGGGCAATTTTGGGTGCAAATCTGGTATTTATATTTGGGCCTTATTTTGATTGCCTTGTGCCGCAGGTGCGTCACTTTTAACATGGGAAAAAAATGACGCACCGGTGGCGCAAGGCTTTCAAAAATAAGGCCCTGAGTTTTTTTGCTGTTGGTTTGTGGTATGTTTTTTGGAAATGCTTGATATTAAAATATGCAAGATAGAGGAATTGTCTTTTGTGAAACAGTGGGGTTTCAGGAGTGAAATTGAATGCTTGTACATAGGACCTGCGCTGTGTTGGTAAAATGTTATTCCAAAAACGATTTTGGTGTCAAGTCGAGTCAAGTCAAAATGTATGTTTATTATGACCATAGTCTTTAAACAATGCAGTGAACATGACGCAATATGGAGTATGCACAATAAATTCATAAACTTATTTTTAAAAGTTAGTCCGTTAAAAAGATCCTACACACCAATATCAAAAATACAAAATACCAATAAAAGTTACAATTATCTTAAAACTTATATTCGTATGTTAAAAACCTATTCATATTCTTACCACTACAACAATTTCATTCCGCTAAAATTCGTACAGTACTACATGTTATTCTTTGGATCTCAATGCACTCAGGGCCACCTTTATAAATTTCCCGAGGGCAATTGCAATATCGATGGAAGGGATTTCTGTTAAGAGGCTGGCTGCCTGCGACCTTGTTTTTATATCATATTTTAGAAAAACTGGGCGCAGCCAAAGTTTTCTCTGATCTAGGAGTGTCAGACAATCTAACAGGATATGTAGCAGGTCTCCCTTAGTTCCCAGCTTACACCTGCAGCGACCTTCCTGATCTATCATTTTTGTTTTAAGGTCTCTGTTTATTAGCCATGGGTTAATCCCAATTCGAAGCCTCAGGATCTCTTGCCTGAACCCAAGATTGGGTAATCTATCAAGGTAGGGGAACCAGTTTTCATAGGACCAAGCATTTAGCATATGCGCCACTGATTTTTTCTTTGTTAAATAACCTATATCAAGCGATTTGGAAACTTCTTTCCCCCTTTGCTTCAGCTCACCTTTGGTACTAAGGACTTGATACGTTTCCTGGTCCAAGTCGATCTCTAATGAATTACAGATTCCCTTCAATTTTTCCCTACTGACCTTTGCCCATTTTAGCTCACTTTTCTGAATTTCTTTGCGACACCAGTGTGCTACTTTTTGACTTTCAGGGTCTTCTAATCTCTTCCAGAATCTAATCACAGCCATCTGAGTTTGTATCACCCAGGACTTTGTGCCTATTTCTGTTCTGATGGCTTGTATCATAGAAGATTGAGGAAGTGATCGGAGCCTTTTTATGCAATTCCCCTCTATCACGTCCCAGGATCCCTTACCGCTCAAATAAAGGATCTCTGCGCCATACAAAACTTGAGAGGGGATCATTGCCTCAAAAGCTCTAAGCATTGGTCGGTGTGACATCTCTCCATAGTCCCCATTAAACCTTTTTAGACCACATATGGAAGAGAGTGCCTTTGCTTTTTGAGTTTCCAGGTCGGTATTCCAATTTAAAGCCCTATCGAACCATATACCCAGGTATTGATACTCATTAACTGTCTCCAATTTGAGATCACCTATATACCAACTGAATCTGCTTATCTTTTTCCCGAAGCATAGGGTTTTAGTTTTATCCAGATTGATAGTTAAGAATTTACTAGCACAGTATGTATTGAAGGCATTAAGCTTCCTTTGGAGGCCCCTCTCAGTCTGATCTACTATTACCAGATCGTTCGCGTACAATAGACAGGGTATCTTGTTTCCATCCATTTTAGGGCTGGCACTACCCTCCACCTCTAGATGTGCCAGGAGATCTGACAGGAAGATCGAGAAAAGCTGGGGGGCCAGCACAAAGCCCTGTCTTAATCCATTGGCAATTGGTATTTTTGGGGTCAGAGAACCCACCGTATCCTTGATTACTTGCCCCCAGTTTTCCCTATGTAGTTCTTTTATTATTGTGAGGAGGTCTTTAGGAATATTTAACCTCTTTAGGGTCTCCCATAGGCAGGCCCGATCTACAGAATCAAAGGCTGCTCTGAAGTCGACGAAACAGCAGCATAGCTTGCCATTTTGTTCAGTCGACTTCCTCGCCATCGCCCATAGAGCAAATCCGTGATCTATTGTAGAGTGGCCCGCTCTAAATCCACCCTGTTCTGTGGGTATTATTTGGAACTCGTCTACCCATGCATTCAATTGTTTCAGTACAATTTTAGAAAACACTTTCTCACCTATATCTAGGAGATTAATCAGCCGGTAGTTTTGTGGCGCCTCTTTGCTCCCTTTCTTGTGGATTGGCCTAATTATGGCCCCCTTCCAGTTTGGTGGCATTACACCTTCTTTTAGAACTACCTGGAACATCTTGGCAAGGAATCTTGCCCACCATTTAACCTCTGACTTCAGAATTATTGCAGGAAGATTATCTGGTCCTGCGGCCCGAGTTAGCTTAAGTTCTTTTATTATGAGCTCAACTTGTTCTTCATTAAATTTAAATAATAGGTCTTCTGAGATTTCTTGCCATATTTTGATCTCCACCTCCTCTCTGGGAGTCCTTACCCCGTACAGTTCCCTTATGTACACTTCCCATGCTGCCTCACTCACCACACAATTTAATTCTCCATCTGATGTTCCAGCTGCAGCCTTTACTAGTTTCCAAAATTGCCTTAGATTTTTATTCTCTATGGCTTCTAATAGTTCTAACCAGCATTTTTCTTTATATATCCTTTTTGCGGTGATTACCATTAACTTGAATTCTTTTTTCTGCTTAACTAGCTGTTCCTGTCTCTCTTGTGTAAAGTTCTTTTTTTGTCTTCTTTTTGCTGCTCGTATCTCCTTTTTCTTATTTTGGCACGCCACAGAGAACCCTTTACCTCGGTTTATTTGTTTTACCCTTATGGCTTTATCCCATTTTAATTTTATCTTTAGGCATTGAACTACTTCTTCTAATTTTCCTATAAACCATTCCAGTTTTTTATTCTCACAGTTTTCAGGTGCCATTTTTATTTGCATGGCCTTCAGTTTTTCCATATATTCCTCAGTTAGACGTGTCGTCACCCGTTTGGGGTACTCGACCTCCTGGGTAATCACCGTTTCTCTCTGTAATTTCCTTCCCCCCGATATTATTATGTGTAGAAGTTTGTGATCACTCACCTCTTTTTGTTCTAACCTAAAGTCCCTAATCTGGGAGAAGTTCCAGGCCTGCAAGAATATATAGTCAATTGGGCAGTTCTGTTGCCCTTGGATAAACGTCTTTCCTGCAGGTGAGTCTGTCTCTATTCTCCCATTTACGCAGTGAAAGCCCCTGCCTCCTAAGGTGTGTACTAGTTCTAGGTCTTGTTTCGAAGTTTCCCCAGCTGGGAACCTAGCCGGGTTTATTCCGTATACCTCTAACTGTTCCCTATTCCAAAGGTCTGCCTTTTTTGGGTTTAGTTTATGATTGAAATCCCCCATTATTATTATTATATCTGCGGGATATTTTTCTAGAGTACTGTCGACATCCTCTTTAAAACACCTCATTTCCCTTTCATACTCCTCCCCA